>NC_073696.1:201454841-202162341 GCF_029784165.1 Wyeomyia smithii
GGGTGTATAACACCCACCGAAGTCGAACGCCGCGACCAAATATTAAGCAACTGCGGGACACCGAGGCTGCACAGGAATACGCGCAGCAGCTGGAGGCACCTAAGGAAGAGCAGCTTGGCGCAGCTACCCTTGAAGATGACTGGAGAAGCATCCGATCCGCCATAGGTAGCACTGCAGTAGCGCTACTAGGCACAAGGGCCCCGAATCATAGAAATGACTGGTTTGACGGCGAATGCAAACGGTTAGTCGAGGAGAAGAATGCAGCACGAGCGAGAATTAGTCCTGTGCGCCGCCACGCCGCGCCGCCGCCCCCGACACTTTTACGTACGCCGCCGCCGCCGTTGATTTTGAATCGGCGCGCCACCGAGGAAATTTTGATCGCGCCAATAGTCTGGTTGTTAAATTGTTTGTCTACTTAATTTCTAACCATTCTTATTTCTTTTTTTGACATTTTGTCAATCCGGATAAACATATTTTTATTTATTTATGTTGAATTAAAAAACCGAACATGAGAGTGTACTCATTCTACGCAATATTTCAGAAGTGGTAAATAGTTTCACGCCGGTAAACCATGGCAACTGACCACACATCAATCGGCGTACGACACAATCGATCGGGACAAGCTATGGCAAATTATGCACGACTGCGGATTTCCGGACAAACTGACGCGGTTGGTCAAAGCGACGATGGATCGAGTGATGTGTGTAGTTCGAGTTTCGGGGGCACTGTCGAGCCCCTTCGAAACCCGAAGAGGTCTAAGGCAAGGTGATGGTCTCTCGTGCCTGTTGTTTAACATTGCCCTGGAAGGTGTCATTAGAAGAGCGGGGATTAACACGAGTGGCACGATATTCCAAAAGTCGGTCCAACTGTTTGGTTTCGCCGACGATATTGACATTGTGGCTCGGACCTTTGTGAAGATGGCGGATACGTACATCGGACTAAAGGCTGAAGCCAAACGGATTGGACTGGTCATCAATTAACGATCATTAACGATCATTAACGAGAGGACAGTGCTTCCACCTCGAGTTCAAATTGGTGGTGATGAAATCGAGGTGGTTGATGAGTTCGTGTATCTGGGCTCACTGGTAACTGCCGACAACGATACCAGCAGAATTCAACGGGGCATTATGGTAAGAAATCGTGCATACTTTGGTCTCCGGAGGACGCTCCGATTGAGTAGAATTCGTTGCCGCACCAAGTTAACCATCTACAAGACGCTGATCAGACCGGTAGTCCTCTACGGGCATGAGACATGGACTACGCTCGTGGAGGACCAACGCGCCCTTGCGGTCTTCGAGCGGAAGGTGTTGCGTACCATCTTCGGTGGACTGCAGTTGGAAATCGTGTGGAGAAGGCGAATGAACCACGAACTGCAGGAGCTGTTTGGGAAGCCATCAATCGTCCACACCGCTAAGATAGGCAGGTTGCGGGCAGGGACGAGATGTAGAGGTGCACAGCGGGCAAAGTGGATCGATCAGGTGGAAGACGACCGGCGGACCCTACGCAGACTGCAGGGCTGGCAAACTGCAGCCATGAACCGAATGGAATAGATATGACTCTTACGTACAGCAAAGGCCACACCACGGCTTTGCACTGTATGGTAAGGTAAGTTTATACAATGTGATTATGAACAACAATATGCAAAATGTGTTTGTAAACGCTGAAATTGCGTTGCGGATTTATTTGAGTCTAATGATAACGTCTTTTTCGAAAATGAAACTGATTAAAAATAGGTTGCTTACACCTATGAAGAATGAAAGGCTGTCAAACTAAGTATTGTTAAGTTGCGAGTACGATAGACTATAGAAGTTGAATGTTGATTATTTAAATAACAAGTTCTCTGCAAAAAAACTCGTAAAAAAATTCTAACAAATTTTTGGTAACTTTTCATTAACAAATAAATGTCTACAACTCGTACAATAAAAAATCGGTTCGGTTTTATTTTGGGGCCCCCACTTGAAACTAGGCTCTGGCCCCCACAATTGTAAGTCCGGCTTTGGCGGAGACGTAGATCAGACGGAAGGCTGAAGCCGGGCGAATTGGACCGGCCATAAATGCTTCCAAGACTAAGTACATAAAGTAGACATGGTCAACTTCCCACCACGAAAATGGATTAGCGGTGATGAAATGATGACTCTTGAGAACTCTCTGCTCAAATAGACTCCGCTGCCGCACGAAGTTGACCATCTACAAAACACTGATCACACCGGTAATTCTCTACGGCCACGAAATATGGACCATGCTCGGGGAGCACCAACTGGTGTCGTCGAACAGAAAGTTCTGCTTATCATCTACGCTGGAGTGCAGATAGAAAATGGATCATAGCGGAGGTGGATGAGCTATGAGTTGCATCAGCTGCTGGAAGAACGTCTCATCATCCAAACGACGAAAATCGGGCAACTAAGATGAGCTGTACATGTCGTGAGGATGTCGGACAACAGTACGGTGAAAATGGTTCTCGATAACTACCCGACTGGAACACTGAAAAAAGTTTCTGCCAACGGCCTCAATCTCTAAAATAGGACACGGGGGAACACTTTGTACGCAGGATTCAGCAACATGATATCTCAATAATCTCTGCAGTCGAGTTGATGGTCCTTCTTACAGATAGAGCGAATGAGGCCTTCTAACCAGTCCTTTGCTCAGATTCTTAAAATGATTAGGTGCCAGCTTGTCCGTCGATATCAAATCTCATTTCAAAATTCATCATCTCGTCCTCTCTATGTGAAACTGGAAGACAGGTTCTATAGATGGCCATTCCTCGGGCCGGGGAGAACTTCATGGCCACGATCTCCATTCCCCGTCATGGCTGGATAACGTCTAAATAATGCATACCATCGTGGCCGAGTGCACCCAGGGGAATAAAATAAGCTTCTCATCCAGTTACTCCTATTCCGACCCCCGCGCAGTGCCAGCTATGATACGAACTACCAAAGGAAGATCAGTTTACCAACCGCTTGACAGAAAAGGAAGGCTCTTTCGAGTTTCCGAGCATCTGTCCTCCATTTGAAGCGGCTCAAAACGACGTCTGTATTCCTGGTTAGGGGCGGCCGATACGATACGTCCTCGTGCTAACGTGGGAGTCTTAACAGTGTTGTGCACGTGGGCCCTCCGACGAGACAGGGGGCCTTGCAAGCCGCCACCGTAAAACACTCACAAGTAATGATTGAACAAGAAACAAAGAAACTGGAACAATCGGCACAAACCCACGCAACGAAAACGGACTTACGATCGGAAACTCGGGATGTAGAACTGCCGATCTCTCAATTTCAAAGGGAGTACACGAGTGCTTTCCGAAGTATTGAAATCCTGTAGATTCGACGTCGTGGCACTGCAGGAGGTATGTTGGAAGGGCTCAAAGGTACGTATGCTCCAGGATGGTCATGCCATAGACCACTACCAGGTGACTTAATCATCAACATGCGCCCAAAACTCATCGTTGTTAACAACATTCGGTACCGACGCCCGTCTCGATAAGATCTCGTGTGACTGAAGCAGCCTAACGTCGCCGAAAACTACGCGCATTCGGTCGAAGCTGTACTGCCAAAAGAGGACCAGCTGGAGGAAGCTCCTCTGGAGGGCTGTTGAAACACCATCGAAAAAGTCATCAACAGCGTTGCGGAGAATGGCATCGGGCATGTGGGACGAACCCAACGAAACGAGTGGTTCGTCGACGAATGTAGGAAGGTGATGGATGAGGAAAACGCTGGGCGGGCGGCTAAGATGCACATTGCCACTCGTCAGAATGTAGAAAGACACAGACAGAAGAAGATGCAGCGAACCCAAATCTTCCGGGAGAAACAGCGCCGCCTGGTGGAGGAGTTGGGCCAGTATGTAGAGCTGGAATAGCTGCAACATCCTTAGGAAACGCAAAAGTTCTACCAGAAACTCAACGCATCCCGCAGAGGCTTGTGGCGCGAGCCAAAATCTGCAGAGATAAAGATGGTAGTATTCTGTCGGATGATCGTGAGGTGATCGAAAGGAGGAGGCAACATTTCGACGAACACTTGAATGGCATCCAGGCAGTGGACCATGGCGGCGGAGAAAGCGATCTCCAACGATAGGCAAAGTTAAGAATGTTATCAAGCAGCTGAAAAAACAATAAACCGACTGGGAAGGATGGCCTCGGAGCGGAGATTAAAATAGGGTCCGGAAAAGCACACACACACAGAACTGCTACCGGAGGAGTAGAAGGATTGAGTTATCTGGTTATCGGGAAAAGCTGAATAGACTGATGAAGGCTACGGTGAATGGGACGCAGTGCTGTGTACGGATTTCGTGTGGATTGTCGGGTCCATTTGAATCCCACAGGGGGCTTCGTCAGGGTGATGGTCTCTCCTGCCTGCTATTTAACATTGCGCTACGAGTCTTATGAATCGAGCGGATATCAACACGCGGAGTACGATTTTCAACAAATCCAGTCAATTCGTTTGCTTTCCTGATGAGATGCCCAACAAACAATTTTGTTGATTTATAGCTTGTTGAGCTGCTATTAGGTGGGTTTTGGCGGAACTAAAGTTTAATCAGTCATTATACACTAAAACGGGAAGCAGCGAGGATTGGTCTACAGATAAATACGTCTGAAACGAAGTTTATGCTAGCCGGCGGAACCGACCGACATCGTCGGCGATGAGTTCGAGGTAGTCGACATGTTTGTCCATGTTGACTCACTGCTAACTGAGAAGAATGATACCAGCCGTGAGACTCGGAGGCGCACTATCAGCGGAAGTCGCGCCTGCTATGGGCTCAACAAGCAATAAATCCCCGTGCAAAGTGTGCTTGTACAAAACGCTCATAAGACCGGTTGGGCATGAAAAGTGAACAGTGCTCAAGGAGAACTTGCGAGTGCTCGGAGTTTCCGAACGACGGGTACTAAGGACGATCTTTGGCGGTGTGCAGGAGAACGGAATATGGAGGCGGAGGGTGAACCTCGCGCACTGGCGAACCCACCCAATAACAACAACAGCTAATTAAGTTTCAATTCAACCAAAATCCGCCTAATAGTAGCTTAACAAGCTATAAATCAACGAAATTGTTTGCTGGGTAGTACCTACATATTCAAAGGTGGCTAAAGCTGGACAGACACGCTGGGCAGGACATGTTTCAAGAATACCGGACAACTACCCTGCAAAGATGATCTTTACCTCGAATCCGGTAGGAAGAAGACGACCAGGAGCACAGCGGGCAAGATGGGTAGACCAGGTGGTGCAAGATTTGGCTGGGAGTACACAGCGCCCCAAGAATTGGAGAGCGGCAGCCAATAACCGAGTGAATTGGAAAAACTCAGTTAATCAGGCCATATCATCATGACGGAATGCCAAACAAATAAATAATAAATAAATAAACAATAGTACCGCTTTTTTGCACGCCAGTTCTCCGTTATACACCTTCCAAGGCAATGTTAAACAACAGGTTCATAAGACTGTCACCTTGCTTCAGGTCGTCCAACGTCACGTTCGGCTGGGAGGCCGTCCCTTCCAGCTGTTAGAAGTCGACTTCACAACAAAGCCTGCTCTCGTTAGATTAGTCTTGTCGACGAGGATACGTGCGTTACAAATGTTGAGGTAGAATAATTGGGCGATACATTCGACGGTCGCAAAAAAAGAAACAAGTATATTACGAGGGACAATACAATCTATATTTATTTATTCAACTTCTCTTACACCGAAACATGTTGCAGAGAACGTCGTTCTGAACATAAACGTTTGTTAACCATAAATGAATACCATTAATTGTATATTTTCTAGCAGAATAAATGAAAAGACGCATTTAGTACTTTCAGGATCACTTAGCCTAAATGATAATGTCCACATGTTACGTTTAACGCAAAGATTCAAACGATTTAGAAATACAATTAATAATTGCTGGTACCAAAAACATGCCAGGCTGACCGAAAATGAACAATCAAAATGTTCAACTAAAAGTTCGTTGGTATTTAAAGTAAAGGGAAAATCGAACGTACATTTAAAATATTTTGCTGCAATTACATCAAGAAAAATAAAATTTCTTCTAAATATTTAATAACATTGGTTGTAATGCTACTCTTAACCAACTTTTATGCAAATGCTACTGTTAGCACTAATCTGTTATGGTTCATTTTATTAAAAGTCACTTGTGTGTGATGCGATTCTTCTACTTTACAAATCATCATCTTCGTCCCAATCGCCTAGCAACGAACTAACAACTTCCTTCGATTTGATTTTGTCTTCTTCGCTTTTCGGCTCCTCCCTTTCTGGTACAGTTTTATCTGCATCTGCCACTGATTCTTTCTCATCGGTTTCTTCCGTTTTGCATGCAGATTTTTCCGATTGTTCAGATTTTTTCACCAACTCCGCCTTGCTATCCTGACTCTTTTCTACATCCGACTCATTCACAGACACTTCAGCTTCACTATCTGCGGCTACTATCACTACCTGAGTGCCGCTATTATTGAGGCTGTCGTCTACAGTACCGACGGTGTTATCCGCACTTGGAGTTTCTAATGATTCCTTCTCTACCGGTTCGTTTTTCTTTGCACCCACCACTTTCTCCAACTTTTTCTCTAGATCTGCGTCCGAATCGTTTTCGTTAAATTTTGTTTCATTATTCCACTCGTCTAGCAGCTGTCCTATATCTTCTTCTTTGATTTTACCTTCCTCTTTCTCAGTTTTTACTTCTTTTTTGCGAATAGGGGAAGATTTTTTCTCAGTCACCTTTTCCTCTGTTTTCTCTTCGGTCGCCGTTGGCTGCTCTTCTGTATCTTCAGACCAATCCCCTTCTAGCTCCGATATGAGTTTTTGCTTTTCCCGTTCCTTGGCTGCCTTCTCTGCGTCTTCGGAATTTTTAGATTCATCTGCTTCTTCATCGACATCCTCTTCCTCATCCTCTACCTCCTCGTGATCTTCCAGTTGGCTGTGCGATCGGTCCTGCTCGAGTGATTCGTTCGCACTAGTGACGGACTTTGCCTTTTCATCTACTGACATGTCTTGACTGCACTCGGTATAGACGTCATTAGCTTTTTCTGAAGGCTGCGTGGAGACCTGAGACGTATCGTCTTCGGTTGCCGCTGCGCTTTTAGTTCCGGCATCTTCCGTGGCAACCTCTTCCTCGTGCACATCTGATCCAACTGGTATTACTGAGCTTGTAGTTGTAGTGATAGTGTTAGTTGTAGTCACTAGTTGGCTGTCTGTTGGCTGACTGTACATAACGACGATGTTAGTGTCTTGTCCGGCAGGAACTGAGGCAGCATTCATCAGCTGAGAACCATCGGCTAACTGTATTCCGGGACCACCAATGAAGCTGTCATCGTTGAGGACCATCACCACGTTGCCACCTAGGAATGAGATGGAAAGGATTAGTATATTTTAAACTCACGAGAACCTGTGAACATGCTACAACATGACTTGCCGGTAAAAATGAATATGTGATGCAGCTAATGTTAGGCGAAATTTTTTAAAAATTTATCAATCAATTAGGGCGCTTAGGCACAAGAAGTTTTTTCTATTATAGTTAGCTAAAGACACGTTCCTAGCTTGTGAGGCGGGGTCAAAACGAATGACCGAATCAACATCGGGTTCGATTCCCGATCAGGTCAAGGATCTTTTCGAGCTGCAAATTTTCTCGACTCAGCACTCAGCAACAATACACCGTATTGTTGTACTTATCCTACAACATGCAAAATGTGGCGCAAACAATATCGATAACGAATTCTCTCAACTAATCTAGTTCATCGAGACCGTATTAGCTGCCAGGCTAGCATGCGATATTGATATTGTAAACAATCAGCGTTAACGATGAAGTAAGCGTAAGCGATGAAGTGAGGTTGTACTAATAACAAAACCTAGGATTCCGGCTTTTTATCAGGACTAGCAACAAAAAATGAAAGGCTGGGTATGGTTCGTATTAGTAGTGTTAATTCCTACAGTCATCTACAAACTACAAATAAAAAAAAATCCTTTACCATTTGCGGTGTTCTGTAGTTGCGAAATAATCTCATCCTTCTGGCTCTGCGTAAGCTGCAGCTCCGTTCCATCCTCTGTGATCAGTTTGGTCAGCTGTTCGGATCCTGCCCCGGCAGCCGTGACCGTCGTCGTGGTCCCCGTTTCACCGTGCACCGTTGCCAGTTGATGTTCGATATACTGCTGGCCAGACTGGTGGAAGTTTGGATCCTCGATGACAACGCTGGCACTGTCCACCAGACCGAGACTGGTCGCAATTCCAGACGCTACATTACTGAGAGCTTCTGCTTCCGATGACGGTTCAAGAGTGATCTGCTGAAGCTGAATTTGCGGTTTGCCACCGATTTGCGATACGGTCTGCGCCTGGCTGGGATCGATCACGAACGGTATGGCACTGCTCTTGCTGAATGCAATGTTGGACAGAATTTTTATCTTACTTTCCTGGCTGGAGTTAGGCGTTGGTTCACTTGGTCCTTCATCTTCTTCCTCTACATGGTATTCGTCGTCGGAAAAATCTATTACACCATCTTCGCGTGCTCTGTCCTTATGCAAACTCTTCATATGCTCGTAGAGATCCATCTCCTTGGCGAACACCTTATTGCAATATATGCACTGTTGCAGGTCTCCTCGCTGGTGATTTTCTTCTTCGTGCTTTTGAAGATTGGCTTCATTCATTGCGAAATGGCCACATTCGGAGCACGACGGAAACTTGACGGTGGATTTAATATTGTGCGCTGTTAACCAGTGGTAGAAGAGCTGAGGATTTCGCTGTTCCGCCTTCCATCCGCAGTGTTCGCAAATGCGTGGATCAATTCGTTCTCGATGCTTCACGATCAAATGGTTGCGGAAAGCTTTGTAGCTGGGTATCGAGATAGGGCGACCACCGATACCGCAGCGAAGGCAAAGCCACGGTCCAGTCATGTTTTCTGCGCCTTTGGCGATCAAGGTATGCATCGATTTGGAGTCGATCTTACGCGGCCCTGGTGCGGCTGGTGTCGAAGAGGCCAGTGGATGTTGCTTTATAGCATCGGTAGCCTTGCGAACCATCGACATATCCTGCCTCAGTGGGGTTGCAGTCCGAACTTCCATTTTTAACGGCCCTTGTTTGACTTGAGCCGGCGCTGATGGGGATGTTTTTTGCATGATCTTGAGCTTAATGTTTTTGTTCTTTTTTACCAGATGTGGATATTTTTTCAATACTTCACTTATAATTTTGGCGTGGTCCACGCTACCAGATTCATCTTTGACAGTAATTTGTTTAACTCCTCCCATGTTGGGTGAAGTTTTGGCCTCTTGCTTGATTACAATCTGCTTGGGGCTAGGTTTCATCGTTGACTGCGTCTGCTGTGCCTGTGGTTCGTCGTCATCATCATCGTCGAAGTGTGTATCGTCGGCAATTCCAGGCGAGTCATCATCCTCGGTAGCCATTTGGCTTCGTAATCTGGCTGCTTCTGTAAATTCTTTTACTTCTTCCAGGTTTGGCTTTTTCGCGGCAGGAGCGGACAAAATGGCAGATGCTGGCCGCTTTACTACACTCACATTGGTGTAACCTTTGCGTAATTCTTCGAATGGTTCGTCCTCCTTCTTGATCTGATCGGCCGTTACCAGAGGTTTGCTTTCGTACGATATATCATCGAATTGTCCTTCGAAGGTGTCAGTAGCCGCAGTCTCCTCATATCTAGAAGGACCTGCTCTAGCTTCTTTTCCTGCCCCAAATCTGGTAACAGATTCCGATGAGATTTTAGTGTTTCCATACACAGACACTGGACGTATCGTTGTTTGATGTTTCATAGTTTGACCCGCCGTTCTTATTTGCGGAACCGGCTGTCTCGTATTTCTTGCTGCCGTGCCAGCTGCCTGCAAGGTTACACTACCAGGCGCGACAGCTCTTCCGCGGTTAGGAGCCTGTTTGTTCAACAAAATTGGCTGCCGACCCCCTGGCATTAACCGCGAAGTAGTTTGCTTGTGCGCTTCAAGCAGTTTTAACAATACTGTCATGTTCATGTCTCGCGCCGTTTTCAGCAGCTTATCGTACATATTATACTGGAACTCCAGTGTCCCAGTGTACATGAAATTGACGATAGGAACAATCACATCAGCCTGCAGATCGAGCGGCATGATTAGTACGTCCTCGTACATTTCACATGTGTTTTCCAGCATGTTAAAATAGTCAGTACATGCGCTCAGAACCAGCCGATGAACTTTCAACTGAGAATTGTCGTTAAACTGCAACGTCAGATCACAGTGATCCGTTTTGTTGAAAAAGTTTTGCAATTTTTGCAGGAAAAACACCCCCCAGTTATCCACTTTCACAGACTTTGTTTCGGTAATACGAGTCATTGTGGTTTGCTATTATTCACTTTTCTCTTAATATGTTTCACTTTTTCACAAACTTGTTCACATCAGGATTTCTGTAAGAATAAAAAGGAATCAAATAATAAAAAGGATCAAATTCAAATATTAATTTGTTTTTGTATATCACACAGCTTTGAACGGTCAAATAAGCGTCGGTTTCAACACGACCAAACGATCAACGCAAGTAAACACAACGACCAACACATGCACAAAATGACATTTAAATCATTGCTGTGTTGAGTCGAAGAAAATAGCAGTAAATTTCCCCACGAACAATCCGGAACTTTTACCTAGTTCAAATGTGCCGATTCCAACGATATTCTGGAATCAGCTACGGTTAATACAATATTTCAGGCTCATTCACTGTCCTGTCTGTTATTACGGCTGGATATTTGCTACGTGAAATTAGAAAATAGTAATTTTCACCACCACTACAGCGACCGTCGGATCTCTTATTACCGAACCAAGAGAAAACACAAGCGGCACAGATTTTTTCTAAAGAGGAAACAAATGCGAACCAAATCGAATTTAAACCGCCTTTCTGTCTAGAATCAAAGCCGGATTGCTCTTCAATTGCCACAATGCGTTTGTTTTACTTTCGAAAGTTGCTGTCGATGTTCACAAGCACCACTTTTTGAGCTACACCGCCGTTACCGTCACCAACTCTTCGCTAAACTTGCAGAGACTGATTCTACAATCCAATCTAGCTGCTGTAGCTAAACTTTCCACAAAAACTAAGATGGCGTCGTTCGGAATCGACGTCCGCGGCAGAATTTTACGAGACGAGCATGTCGCTTTCGATGTTGCGTGGAATCGACAGGAAAAAGCTCCCGACAAGTTGGTTAAACAGTTGATCGTTTTTTTAATCGATTACTATGCAAAAGAAGAGAGAGTATCTAGGGTTGGTCAGATGAGAGCTGAGGAACTATTAAAAGCTCTCACAAGAAATTTAAAGTTCTGTATTATATTGGTGGTATTCACCAAATAAAAAAATACTTCAAAATTTCTCTCGCGTAAATGAATGTAAAATTTACCGAACTGTTCCGATTTAATCTATAGTTTGCACAGTTGTGAAGTTTTGATTTGGACACCATATTACGTAATTAGTTCATCATTTAAGACCACACTTGCTTTTGTGTGGTACACAAATTACGTAACACAAAAAGTCTAGATTTCGGACCAGCTATCCCCTATATAAAATAAGTAACGTTCGATAGAACCCTCTACTGCTCTAAAATTACGTAACGCCGCATATCAAAAGTTACTAGAATTACTGTGTAAAGAAATAATAATTAATTACAGAGTGACTCTTTTCGTAATTATGTATTTTAAATTTTTATTCTAGTTAAATGCAGTTTTTCAAACATATACGTTATTTGTTAGTGCCATTTATAAATA
The DNA here is from genome assembly GCF_029784165.1 of Wyeomyia smithii. Classification (NCBI taxonomy): domain Eukaryota; kingdom Metazoa; phylum Arthropoda; class Insecta; order Diptera; family Culicidae; genus Wyeomyia; species Wyeomyia smithii. The sequence goes on from NC_073696.1 coordinate 201,466,532, forward strand.
GTTTCTGTCGGGTCATGATAAACGAGTAATGAACTTATATCACAAAAATACGGCTCTAATAAACCAAACCAAATTTACAAATAAGTATCGATAACCAAAATATCGATACAAGTGCCGCATTAACTTTTACATTTGTAATGGTATTGGTAATTCAGCACTCATGCAAAACAAGCATCAATCTTGCTGCATACATGATCCACTGACCACTGTACCGTGTATTAAATCTGTAGAAGCCAAAGCCATATTTTTTAGTACTTTTTATCAATTCCGGACTACTTAGTGATAAGGGCGAATCCTTGCTCGTTTTCCTATCTGCTTTCGCCCTTATCACAAAGTAATCCGGAATTATATATACTTTCAGTTATAATGCCAAGCGTTAATACTTCGCTGTTTATTTACACTGTCAAGGAACTGAACTCAAAGTAAACAAACTGACATTTTCGCTTCTAATTACTAACAGCAATGCTACACACCAATTCACTTCTGATTCACTTAATCCTTGACAGCTGGGTTTAAGTCTGGGTAGAACTTTTTGCAAGAATTACAACCTAGTTTTAGCACTTTTCACTTTGAAAAATTTCCCACAAAATCCAGCTCCATCTTTGCGAAGACTGCTTTATTCATTGTAGTCGATATGAGGAAAGCTCGCGCCCGTTCATCGGTGTACTGCAGCAAAAGCTTTAGGAGCGATACGCCGCCGATGAAAAAGTTCTGCAGGATACGGAGAGAAAACCATCGCACGCTATCGGCAAAGTAGATTGCTTTCGTCGAATCAATTGGGAGCTTTTGATTGAGTCGATGCGACAAAGCTTAGACGAGGGGTATGGACAAGTATGTGTTGATGTGAATCACAGAAAACAAACACACCATGTATAAGTAGTAATTTTTGATTATGTCTGGATCTGGTGTGTTTTTCCACACTGTTTTCCACACATGAATCTGGTTTGCAGTTCCTTAAATTCGTTGTCCAATTCCTGTCGAAAAACTACTGTCAGGAAAATTAGGAGTTCTTTTAAAATTCCACTTAGATTCGGTTGTTTAAAGGGACTCAACAAAGATGCGAATTGTTCTGTCATTGAAGTCGAATCTTTTCATAATCTGTTTTGCCCACCTCCCTGACACGTTCGACGCCTGTATTTTTGTATACGTGGGAATGAAATAGCATGTTACACTGCTGTGCTTTACACTGCTATAAACAGCGACATCGATAGATTGGCAACACTGAACGGGAGTGAAGAGCACGTCAGGGCTCGGCATCGAGGGATTCGTCATAATGGGGGTACTGTCAAACTATAGGTAATGAAATTACGGTGTCAGGGACAGGGATACCAAATGTGCAGATTTGTCTGCAAAACGCAGATTTTCGGAGTCCGTGTGCAGATATTTATTGATTTGCACATATTTGCAGTTTTCCATGGTTTCTGCAGATTTTTGTCAGAGTCTCCTTATATTTGCGCAGATATTCTTAAAATGTGTGCAGATTTTTACAGACTTTTGCCTGCGCGAGCGAAATTTTTTCGGATCATGGGTAGATTTTTTTCAGATTTCGAGCACATTTTTCCGGTTTTTCGAGCAGTTGCAGACATTTTTCAAAAACATCTGGCATCTCTGTTCAGGGGGGTGGTTTTGCCAATTCGACGTAAAAGTGTCGACAAAAACGTTTGAATAAATGCTTCATTTCTGTTTTCAACTTATTTTGAGCTTCTTCGGCCTCGATTACGTACTCTTCAGTGCACTCAATTCTTAAAATGATTAGTAAAAAGATTTCTGCTTCCTCATATATTTCACAAAATGAGTCCTTTTGAGTTTGAATGTTTCGATTAACTTTGTTCACGGTAGGTAATTCGCTATGTGCATAATGAATTTGAAGAAAGTTGTAAACAACCGGTGGTTTGAATAGCATGCTAAAAATAATATATGTTTAATATCCAGTGATTGTTCAGAAAAATGGCAGGTATATACATCTAAAGAAAGTTTCATACCATCAGATTTCCATATTAGTGAAAAAAAGACTTCACTATATGTTCATATATTGAAAATGCTAATGGCGTACTCGGCGCCAATCGAAATTAGAGCTTATCCCAAATGAACACTTTACTGTTAAAATAGCACTTACTGCTGCAAATAAATGTTTGTTGTTAGAAATGGGTTTTATTGTAATGTGAAATTGAAAAAAGCCCCACAATGCTGCGCCCTTGAGAAAACGTTATGTTTGCTTTGTGTTATTTCAAACCTCCGACGACGAGAGTACGACCAAAATGGAAGTAAAAATAAATTGAGTGAGCATACTCGAAAATATGCAGCAGGAGGAACATAATTGATAGCGGAGGGAGACCGTATTTACCAGGCAAGCCATTTACTATTAGTCGGTATGAAAGCTACACAACATGACGGATAATTGGTTTTCGCGTCATGCTTAAAGTCATCTGCTCCGAAATCAGATCCGCACATAATAAGCACGAATTCAAAAACTGGGACCTAACGCCGCTGTAAAGCCGGGTTAGGTAGATGCAAGCATGTAATGGCTTTACTGTAGTATATTTTGAAGTAAGTATGACAAGTAATGTCGTTTCTTCACATGATCGTTATTCTCATGATACAGTAGTTCTCCATCCGTCGCATTTCTCTGCATTACGGATGTTCAACAAAAATGGGGTAGGACATGTACAAGGCTACCCGATTGTCTGATTTTTGCTGCAAAGTACAAAAAATAGAACTAAGTCATTGAATCGCGTAATGCCCTTAAAATGTTTAATGACCCAACCGTAAAATATTATGTAAATCCTGATATCATCCTAATAATCATATGTTGTTCAACAAAAGTAGTATCGGTTTAGTTATTGGAATTTCTAGTTCGAGGTGGTTTGAAATTCGACAAGCTGTTTGATTCCTGTCATGATTCGCATGGATTGCGAAGAACATTTTCAGCTCAAAAAATAACTCTAAATTTCCTGCTACAACACTTTAGAGCATCAACCAGCGCGTAGTAGATGGGTGCATGATTTTTTTGGACTTTAAATCAAGAATTTTTTGGATACGCATGAATTCAAAGCATCGCTTCGGGCTTCCAGAAAGAGGTGTTCTACTTAAGAAGGGAAATTTTCTCATGCGTTACTGGTGCAAAGTGCTAACGAATGACATGTACATTTGATACTAATCAATTCTGGCCAGTCGTTTTAAAAAATCCAAATCACCTAAGGGGCCATCCACATACCACGTGGACCGATTTTTAACGATTTTGACCCCCCCCCCTCCCCCTCCGTAGACAACTGCCCATATAAATTCTAAAAAAATTGTATGGACCATGGACATTAGCCAACCCCCCCGCCCCCAAAGCTGTCCACGTGGTATGTGGATGGCCCCTAATTGTTTCTGCTACCATAAAAGATCAAAACAATGGTAGCAGCGGCCCGAATCTTACAACAAAAATTGTTTCTGCCCAGTTTTCTATCTTTGTTTTGCATAACATTTAAAGCATATATTTAGATAAATGACGATAATTTTCGTCATCAAAGCAGGTCGTTTTGATGTGCAAATAGCATGATCAGTATACAATTCGGATATACTTTCGACATTCAATAGAGATTTTAGAGTGGATTTTACCTAAAACAGTTTTCCAAGTTTAGATCACGTACTTCACTAACAAACTTCTTCGAATAAATATGTATTTTGAGTACCTCAAAGTTTGTATCTGTTGCATCTATGATACACCATCCTACCCTTTATGACTAGTTTGATGCTTTTTTAAATTTCACATTTAAATTAAAATAAAAGTTTTTTATGTGTTTTGATCACATCTTCAACAGTAGAATCCATCCATCTAAATTTCACTGATATGCTGGACATCTATTGGCTCTTCATCTTGTGAAAACATGTTATGTATAAAGAAACAAGTACTGAAGACATCATTATTTTTGATGAGCTTTTTTAAACTGCTTAAAATTGTGATGTGTTTGAATTGTTGTTTGATCCTGCTTTGGCGTGCGCTTCACTAAGTAATACAAATCAAAATTCTCTTAACTGATAGGTTTCTAAACGAAGAAGATTCTGAAGATGTCGGAAAAATATCGTTGAGCATGTGTAAAAGTTCTACAATTGTCGCAAGTCAACGAAATCTTCTCGGTTCGTATGAGGTAATCATAGGCTACACTGTTACTTATTACTTTCAGAAATAAAACTACTTCCATCTTTGAATTTTGAAAGTTTCAATTCCTGTGTTTCAGTTTCTCCGCCTGCTTCCCTCACGAGCTTTTCTGAAGAACCTTTTGGAGTGATTAGTTTTTTATAGTATATAGCGAATTTTTTATTAATTTCGCCATGTTTACTACGTCGAGAAGCACAGAAAAGTAATAATCAGCGCAGGGATGTTTAAAACCTATTTTAGGAGGCGTTTCCAGATTACAACCTAGCAAGCTTATCGCTGCGATGGTTATTCTTGTTCCATCGAATGTGCTTGATACCATTGTAACGCCTACCTCGTGCGAGTTTCAAAACGTTTCCAACCAGGTCTTTTTTCTGTTCTGCATTCATTTTATCAATAGGACACCTGAAAAAATGTCCAATGGCAAGAGATGGCGCTTTTTCAGTGGTAGTAAAATCGAAATTTCTCCGAGTATTTTGCTCATTGACCGAGAATACAGCTATCAAATGTCTTCTATACATTTTATTCTATCTTTCTGGTACTTACTTTCACTAAACGCAATCTATTTTTATCAAAACACATGTTTTTCCTATCTAACTCCATTGAGTCTTACTACCATTCGTCCATGAGCCCGTTGTGTTGATTTTGACAACAGATCAAAATTAGGGCGAGAGCCGTGTGGTTGAAAGCGGATGCGCACAATACTTATTAAGGTGGTTCAAGGTTGCAAAAAGCAAGTTATCTCTTAGAAATCATCATACAAATTTAAAATGCAATACGATAAGCGGAGTCACCAGTAATTGACTTCCGATAAATTTAGAATTCTTGAGGGCTCAAATGGAAGCAATAAAATTTTGTTCTGGATCTTTGCTATCAAGTTTTTACATTTCCATCTGACGATGAACCGCTTTAATACTCTTAGCCAAGCAACGACATCTAGTTCTAGTGTGAATAAAAAAATCGATAGTTTCAGTGATTTATTAGCAAAAATTAGCGGCGGTGTCCCATTAAGAAATAAGCAAAAGGCAACATTCAAATTCCAATAGTCGTAATTTTAGAGCGTTTCCTCCGAGCTGGCGTGTATGAGCGTTCCAATTTATTTGTTGCCTGATTGCCAGCAATCTGTACACTAAGACTTCTTTCAACTATTTGAATCACACGGTATCGGCAGTGATACTCTTTTTTTCGGCAGGTTTCGCTGCAGAAATCCGGCTGAAGCTGTCCCATACCTTGCCAGAATTACCGCTGAAGGAGATTGAGTCATAACGGAGATACAGGTGCTTATTACGGGAGTCACTTCACGGTGAAATATATTTCACTCTCACGCTCACTTCACTTTTTTAGACCTATTACCGATTACACCTCAAGTGAGATTCAAAAATCACCTCCGTGGAGTGAGATTGACAGTGAAGTGAAATTGGTGCATATTACGGGAGTCACTTCACGGTGAATTCAGAGTGAAGTGAACAAAATCCTATTACGGGACTCACGTAAGTGAGAAAAACGTCGCAAAGTGACATCTGCTGCGGAATCTGGGTTATTATGGGGCTTATCACGGGAGTCACTTCACGGTGAAGTGACAACCGTAATAGGCACGGTGAAAGTGATTCCCATTTGATTTGAACGCGTCTTTTTTCACCGAGAGATTTTTTCACTTCGTTCTCACCGTGAAGTGACTCCCGTAATAAGCCCCTATGAGTGTCATACTAGTGAAGTGAGAACGGAAAATACGACGTTTCGCGTGGAATTATTTCACGACCATTTTGAACGGTGAAATGATTCCACGAAGATGCCATAAGGCTTAAAGTTGATTAATTTGTGATCTAATGATAAATATTGGATTTATTCTTCAGTAACGAAGCGAATCAGAGTTTGATCCGTGCCTTAAAGCGGTCAATTTTTCATTTTTTTTGCCCGATGAAAAAAATGCAACCTATGTCAGGAAATTTTTGATACCGAAAAAAACATTTTTTTTGATGCTGAATGTCTTAGAAATGCAGAACACGTCAAGATCTGGTGTTATCTAAAAAAACGGGAAAAACGACTTTCTGGGACTTAGAGATTTTTGAGCTGGGAAACAATCTCATTTCACTTGTCCTATTCTCAATTTCACTTCACTTCATATTTACCATTAGATCACAAATCAATCAACTTTAAGCCTTATGGCATCTTCGTGGAAACATTTCACCGTTCAAAATGGTCGTGAAATAATTCCACGCGAAACGTCGCTTTTTCCGTTTCCACTTCACTTCATATGACACTCATAATAACCCAGATTTCACGGCAGATGTCACTTTGCGACGTTTTCTCACTTAAGTGAGTCCCGTAATAGGACTTCATTCACTTCACTCTGATTTCACCGTGAAGTGATTCCCGTAATAAGCACCTAGTAGTTCAGGAAATTTTCGATACCGAAAAAAAACATTTTATTTTATGCCGAACGTCTTAGAAATGCAGAACACGTCAAGATCTGGTGTTATCTAAAAAAAAAACGGAAAAAAGACTTTCTGGGACTTAGAGATTTTTAAGCTAGGAGAGAGTTTCTGGCAGCACGGCCATTGGTAGGCGCGTTAAAAATTACTCCGTAATATTTTCGTGTAATTCGAGTGTATTCTGCTGGATTTATGGAAATAGAGTCTGCAGTTTAAATTGACATTACAGTTCAAGTTTGTATTGTGTGAAGTTGGCATGAAAAAAGAACGATATCATGTGAAAATCGACCGGCAAAATGTGTTTTATTTTTCTGTTTTTTTGTAAGCCAACATCCAACGAAGAAAAAAATGTCAAAGTGTTACGTCATACAGTGGCAAGTGCTATAGTAGATATTGAACGAAGGCGAGAGGAACAGGGTCGAAGAACCTATATAAAGCTGAGTATTCTGCTTTTATTCGTTCAATTATTGTTTCATATAACTAGCGCCAGTTAGAATAAATTGTTTCAATAAGAAAGCGCTAGAAAGATAATTCTAATTGGAAAATTTTGCTGTAACGCATTGTCTGTCTGTAGGGATGTGCAAGTTGTTACGTGTTAATCGATATATCTTCTATATATACACAGAAAAAAAAATATTTTAATTTTAAAAGTTAAATAAATCTACAAGCAGTAAGTGTTATGTTTAGTTTTTGCGTTTCATGCGTCTCGTGGAGCAGTGCACTGACGTCGGCAGGGATACTTTAAACACCCTGCCTGCGTTGTCAATTAGCCGTTTTGAAAATAATTGATCTATTTATTTGTTTATTTTCTTGGTAGATGTCAATCTGGGTGCATTGCTTACAATATGTCGAGATTTATTTTAGCGTGGTTTTGTGGAGTCGTTTCATTTGCTAAAGCTCTGCTTGAATAATCAGAATTGCCCCAATAGGTGAGAGCCTTAAACGCTGGCTCCCACAACACGGAACTGGTAGCATTAGAATATAATTCATAAACTTATCGCGGCCTGACCGAACGGTTACAAACATTTGGCCCAGTTTTATTCCCTTGTTTGATGATTTTTCTAGCTTTTGACAAATAATGAAACACATAGACAATTTTTATTAATTATGTGAAAATCTTGTTGGTTTAGCAACTAAATTTTGATTGCGATTGCTTTGGCATTTTATCAATCAACTTAGAATTCAGTCTTGTTCGATAAGCATATTGCATTTTTTTAAATTTTTGAGCTATGAGTGCATGAAACTTTGCCAGTTTTTATACTCAGTAGGTATCTTAACTTAAATACAAAACAAAAGATTATCGGGGCGAAGCACCGTGTCCTCTTGCGTATGCGTCGGTGAGAGGGAATAAAGCGGTCCTACATAATGCTCCGGTGTAAACGTGTCTTCGGCCTTGGTGAGCTTTGCTCATCTAAGGATTACCGGTGTATTGTGATTTCCGGGATGTACCAAATCATTATTTCGGAGACTGTACGCCCGTCGGTTCTTTTTTAGCACGTTACGATTCAGAATAGGTTTCGTTCGTTCGATAAATATCGTAATTATTCACGACAAAGACAAACCCTGCATGGATGCCAAATCTATTCCTGTTTTGCCGGTTCCCTTTTTTTTATAATAAAGCGGGTGTTTTGGCTTTTTCGTCATACCAGTGGTCGGCACGCTCTTATTTGTTTTCGGAGAAGGCAGTTCAGTTTCGTGTGCGGTATTTTGACTGCGCTTAGTGTGACTATCTCAATACAGCGCTCTATCGGTTATTTGAGCTGGGACCAGTAGTTTGCGTAGTTTGCGTTCGGCGTGCGGTTGTTGCGTTTTACGAAATCCATTCGTTTTTAGGTAAATTTGAATTAAGTTCACGGCATTAAACGCAAAGTTTGGTGTGATACAGACTGTTAACGATTAATAGGTTGCCGAAGATAACTAGATCGTGGCGCGGTTCTATTTATATCGTCTCCTGGTGGCTGGCTGCCCAGAGACCGAGAAGTAACCATATCGTGCGCGAATTTGTGTAGAGAAGATCGCACCATCAACCTCGATGGATCCAGATCAATTCCTTTCCACTAACACTAATTCCTTCCTTTGATACTTGTGGATGATGCAGAGGATTCCTCGGTCTCTAGTAGCAACAAGTATTAAACTAACACTCCCGATATCCCTTCCTCTATTGATCTGCATTGGGCGTGGCCAGCTTCGTTATTGACCAGTGAAAAGAAAGATCACCAGAATTTGTACACTGAGAATGGCTTGCTACTCCTAGGCACCATTTTGACGGTTCTTTGTGCAATTTCAGCTGATTCTGGTCAATCGCGGGCAACACACGGGCGATCAAATATGCTATGCTATGCTTAGAGATTTTTAAGCTAGGAAAAAATCTCATTTCACTTGTCCTATTCTCAATTTCACTTCACTGTCAATCTCACTCCACGGAGGTGATTTTTGTCACCTCACTTGAGGTGGAATCGGGAATAGGTCTAAAAAAGTGAAGTGAGCGTGAGAGTGAAATATATTTCACCGTGAAGTGACTCCTGTAATTAGCACCACTATCACTTTACTCAATAGTATTGAATTAGTACTTATTATTTCGTTTTACAAACAAACCCGTGGGAAGTATCAAAAAAGTGAGGTTATTTTCTGCGCGCAATGATCTATAATCAGGATAAGATACACTATAAAAAATTGGCACGTTACTGCGAAGTGGATTCCACTTACATCTGTGCTAAAAGATGAAACATTTCATATCTACGTCTACGATGAATACACTTGCGGCTCAGTTCACAGCAAAAAAAAAACAAATGTTCTACATTCCGGTTTGCCATGTCATACATACAGAAATCAATCTCGTAACACTCAGATTTTAATGCTTAGATGCGTCAAATGCCAAAACACGTCAAAATACCGGATTCCAATAGCAATAGGTGTGGGATAAAAAGATCAGGTACGTTTATTGGCATTCATATGTAAAGAGCAATTGGTATGGGCGTGTGAATTATTTTCAGTGTATGTCCGGGTTTGAGCTTTTTTGAAAATTTCAGCGCTTTTTACACTGAAAAGTTTTCGTTGCGCTGAATTTTTCAAATACGTATTTGTTGAAAAGCTCACTCGCGACGCTTAATGAGCTTTTTGAGCGATGACGCCGCTATCGGCAAAGAAGGACGACTTTGATCGAAATACTGGGACAGGGGCATTAAAAAAATACGTCCTTTAGAGTGTTACGAGCAGTAATAAAGTATTAGAAGCACACAAGTAGAATAATAGTATAATAGTTTGATAATAGTAGTAGTTTAATCATTAAACTTAAACAGGGTTTAGAGATTGATTAAAAAATGACAATTTTACCAATTTCAAATGAAATAAATTTCTAAATGAAATGACTGTACGTTGTTTTTTATATTTTTTATCCGGTACCAATTTAGAACTGCGAGGCTACTCTGATAGCTTTTTGATTAACCCTGGAATGATATCTGCGTCGATTTGACTCCTCATCTTCAGCAATGTTGCGCTCGTTTCGTTTCTTGTTTTTTCTTAATCAATAAATAAATATTAAAACCTAAGTTCTAGTTTTTGTTATTTATCGATGTGTTAACACCGTAGTGATCATTAATCGATAAATTATAAAGAAAAAGGTGCATTTTTAACCATTTGAGAGTCGGTATTCAATTTGACGCATGATTATCCTTTCACGCATATCAAAATATGATTATCTATTTAGGGTTAACTGAAAAGATAATTTTCATGTTTCGCAGCACGCGACTGTACTTGTATTGATTGACAATGATGCTTGCGTTAGGGCAATAAATTAATCAATAAATTCCATAAAAGAAACTGCGAATAAATATTCAACTTAATTATTGATCCATAGCAATCTATAATTTTTATTTCGTGATATACTAGTATATCTATAATAAAAGAAATTCATTCCACAATAAAAGAATCTCTACATCTTTAAGTGAAGTCCAAGTAACGGTTCATCTCGATGCGATGAAACGGTAATAAAAATCATTGTGCTTTCCGGTGGTACTCCGGACTGGTATTGACAAATTGCTGCATCGAAAACAACGTGCTGCTGTTTTTTACCATATACTTTAGGAAATCCTGAATGTGTCCAATCAAAGTTTGAATTGATTTTTCGTCGAGTGCAGTAAAAGCTAGCATCGAACCTAGTTTTACGAAAAGCCGCAGTAAATGAAACGAACCGTATATCTTTGCCATCGGTACGCCAGGATGCTGCTGGATCATCTCAGCATATTGTGGCCTTTCAAATTTATAGAGCAATTGAGATCCAAGCATGACATTGAAGTATTCAACGATTCCGTTCGCTATGTCCTGAACGGCATTCTCCTTCGTAGCCGTTGAAGCTTTACTAGACTTCTTATATTGAACATAGTTATCAACGATTTCATGGACTGTCGTCTTGGCAGGTAATTCCACTAGCTTGTTCTGTCGGGAGATTGCATCCCAGTCATCCACCAACCACGGTTTAAGTTCATCAGGAATTTTGATTTTAACTTCCACTTTTGATAGGAACTGATCTTCTGATTCGACATTCGAAGAAGTGGTATCACTGCGGCCGCGTTTCTTTCTTGCGGATGCTTGGGATGATTCTGGAGTATCCTCAGATTTACGCTTCTCAACGGGGGCTTCTTTTTCCTCGGATTTTTCTTTTGCTGCTGGAGTGGGTGTTGCTACCGCAGCAGCAGCATTTTTGGCCGATGATCTACTGCGGCTGGTTGTCGTAGGTGTATTGTTAGTGGAAGCCGTACCGGAAGTAGAAGCAATCGGTGTGGCAGTTCCTGAAGTACTCGGGGTGTGCTCTTTTTCTTTTGCCACCTCCTTCGATGGAGTAGATGCTCGCGAGTCTCCATCTTTGCTAGATCCTGCGCTTGTGTCAGCTTTTTTCGCTTTAGCATTTGCCTTCTTATTTTTAGCTGCTAACGAGGAGTGCAATTTAGTCACCTCTCGCTGGCGCTGAACGTTTGCTTCATTATATTTGAGAACCCGATTTTCCGGTACCCATTCGTCCCAACTAGAAACAAAAATATGAAAACGAAAGGGACTCGCTTTTGAAAATATTATTATACATACTTTTTATTCCAACCAGCGTAGTGAATAAAATATTTCACCTGTTTATCCTTCATCACCATACTTTTGAGCATTTTAGCTTCGTAAATAAGTGGTCCATGGAAGCAAAGCACTTTTTCACCTTAAATAATGAGTTATAAAATACAATCTTTGGTTTCGAATTAACTCTTACCTTCAGTGAATTTAAGTTTAGGAGGCATGATGCAGTCGAAGTTTGTGTTTCAAATAATAAGATTCAACAGCTGAATTGATTTAGCAGCTCCAAAAATGTTTTATAAGTGCCGACAAGCAAAATAAAAAGATATTGTTATGCACAGAAATGACAAACAAACGCTTTTCCGATATGTTATTATCGAAAGCTCCAAAAGATCGATCTGCAGTCATGTCAACACAAAAAATACAACCACTCAATTAGCTATTTTATAAGCGACATCTAACCGCAGCTAGCAAAATGACATTTGATGAAACGGTTTATAAATTACACATTAGGGGTCTTCACATCAAGCTCGTATACGAATACCCAGCCGTAAACTGTATGGGTATTCATGTCGAGCTCGTAAACAAATACCCAGCCGTAAAAATACTCACCTCCATTGACGAGTAATGAAAGATACACAGTTTACGGCTGGACATTCGTATACGAGCTCGATGTGAAGACCCCTTGTGTATCTTCCATTACTCGTCAATGGAGGTGAGTATTTTTACGGCTGGGTATTTGTTTACGAGCTCGACATGAATACCCATATTATGTTAACAAATTTACACAGAAATACGTAACTTTTATGAAACTCAAAAATAATATTTTATTGATTAGTAGAATAGATCATTGCACGATGACGTTACAAAAAAGAAGAAGGAAGAGATTTGACAGTTGTCGCGGGTTTGTTTACATAGTCAAATTTTCGGCTCGAATGAAAATGCGGAAGTTTTCAAGAATAAACCAAAAGATAACAGCACAGACAGACGTCCAAGCAAGAACAACATTGATCAAAATTTCCGTGTAAAATTTCAAATTAAATTGCGTTATAAATCACTTGTACACTAGCGCCGCCTGGTGACCTTATCGCTACACTACATTTTTTTTTCGCTGGTGCACAAGGCTGGCGGTACTGGTAGCGCTATCTGGTTACGGATTGCTACTACAAAAAACTTTACACAAGTTTGGAACTCAGCTTGGACGTCTGTCTGCGATTACAGTAACGAATTCGCATGGGCGGAGAGTTTTCTCATCTTTTTCATACTCGCATCATTAATTTTCACTCCTATCACTAAACAGTGAATGAAAAAACATTCCAACACCTTGTAAACAAACCCGTGGGAAGTGTCAGAAAAGTGAGGTTATTTTTCGTGTGCAATGATCTATTGAAGACAGAAAAAGTTTCCATAGGAATCTGCTACAAAAAACCGAAATATAATAATGTGAATCATCAAATAATAAAAAAAAATTGTTATGATTTCCCACTGTGACATTATTTTGATCTTTTGTGATTAAAATAAAATTATATGAAAAGTAGTTCGGGCACAGAGAACAAACCGGACAGCAAACGATAAAAAAGTGTGCGCAAAAATATACCCTCCGAATTAAACCCCTCGTCATGCTGAATGGTAAAGTAAAGTGTGATGTCGCTACCGTCGCCGTGGAGCGAACGGCATAGCAGTTATATTTCAAAGTCAGTACCAAATAGAGTGAAGAGTACATACACTGAGATACATGCAGGTTGTATAGCGACCATCGGCGACCATTAAGCATGACGAGCACACATGCGCAATTTTACACATTTTTTAGACTTTTTGTTCGTCGTAATGGAGTAGAAAATATGATAACTTCGAAACGTAGTAAAGCAACTTCAACAAACAACAGTTTCCCAAATCGGTTTTAAAATTCGAAGATAAGTTCTGACCTAGGAGCAAGACACTATTAATATACAGTCGCCGTTCGATAAACTGCAAGACTTTTAACTGCAAGGCTTTTTAACTGCACGACCGGTAACTGCAACAACTCTGCAGTAGAGTGCCTGTAAATATATAGAGTGGCGACACTGTCAAAATTGGAATAAAAATTATCTGTCAGTGTCATTCCAATTGAGCAAACAACCTATTAAACACGTGTGGGGAAAAGAGAAAGGATGTTCAGTGTTACCAGTGTTACCAGCGTTACTTTGGATGACACGGCGCCACTCTAGTTATATTTAGGCACTCTACTCTGCAGTTATCGGACCGCAATCCGTCAAATCTGATGTCAAAGTCCTATTTGACATTGAAGTGACAGATCTCGCGGGGGGATCCTAAATGCATTCGAAAATAAAAATTGTTAAATCTCTAGAAACATTTCAAAAGGACTCATTCATTTTCTCGATTTCTTTTTTCGATTTCGTTTACTTGTTGTCTTTTCATTCTAGATGGGAGACTATAGATCTCCACTATTAGTCGATGAAGCAAAATCACCATGTTATATGGTTCACTTTCCGTAATTATTATAAGCACAGATAACAGACATCCAAGCTAATTTTGCGTCATGTGTAAAAAGACGCAACGATTTTTTAGCATGTCGCAATACGCAGTATGGTGGCGCTAAGGACACTTTCGATAAAATCGATAGTTTTCCAGCTCTAATTGATATTATTGCAATAAAAAGGGCTTCCGGTTTTTAATGTAGAAATTTTGAGCAGTCGTAATTTGTACATAATCGACAATTTTATTCAATCCCAGTTTATATTTGCGATAAATTAGTTTGTTTTAGTGTTGATATGAATAAAAAATACACAAACCTCACAAAAACAGTGTTATATCGTTGCAAAAGCAGCGTTTCTATAATCTTTGAGAATTTTCATGCGTCTGGCAGCTTTGACTATCCAGCTTTTTACGCGCCATAATGGCGAATGCTATAATGCAAAGTTCGTAATAAATTATCCACTCTTTTGACAACTCTGCTTACGTCAGTTTGAAGTCTTCATAAATTTTATCAAAAGAAAAATATATCTGGCAACATTTGTGTTGCCAATTTTTCAGAAATCGCATATCTGACGTAAGCAGAGAGGTTCGCATATTACGAACACGCATTATAGCGACCGCCATTATGGTGCGTAAAAAGCTGGATAATCCTGCGCTGCCATCACTAAAGTAGTTAAAGTCTGAAGTAGTTGCAGAAAGATGTCGTTAGCATTCCAATCGAGTAAGATTTTGAAATCTTACACACGATTTCTGGAGTGTTTGGTTCTAGCTTGGATATCTGTTATCTGTGTTAGGGCATCCTTAACCGTGCGCTACTATTTAAGTTGTTATGGCGATTGTGTACAGCGCGGCTATTTTGCTCACTCACCCGTTTTCACTCCGGTCGTTGCTATCGTCTCTGTTTGACGTTTCTCCAGCATACGCCTTTAGTAGCGCTGCTATCGGGCTGTCAAACTTGAGAGCGCGATGCTTGCCGGAGGCCCGGCTGCTATTTCTCTAGCGCGTTTAGCAGCGACCGGTACGGTATGAAGTGATGATAGAGCGCTGCTAAACGGGGTATAGAAGCGCACCATTAAGGATGCCCTTATAAGTAAAAAAGAATATCCCTTGTGCACTGTTTGGCTAGCTTTCACTACTCAGCGAGGCAGTGAATAGTAGATCACAAACAATATTTTGTGACCCAGCGTTACCGATCCTGCTGACATTGATGTTGCTTTTACTTGCGTTATGTCAGCGGTTTCGAGCTTTCTGTCAAAATTTCATTCATGAATTGAGTTGTTTAGCTATTCACGGATTTTCGATTTTTAGATATCATCTGAACGAGTGTAATTTTCTGAGCAAAACGTGATTTTTTAAAACTTTATATCATTATCCTTCGATTTTTAAATGAAGAATAAAAATTCGCTCTAAATCGCTACAATGACAGTTGGTATATGGGTGAACTGTCATTGTAGCGATTTCGAGTAGTTTTAAATCGTGATTTAAAAAGCGAAGGACAATGATAAAAAAAATTTCTAATTCACGTTTCACTTAGACAATGCAGATCTTTCAGATGATATAAAAAAAACTAATATAGCTAAACAACCCAATTGAGTTCAGAAACGTCTCGTAAATGGTATATTGTAGTGTTGAACTTTATCTTCGCCTGCATATTGGTTATGTAAAGTAGTTACTAAAATGCAATAAATTATGATGCGGAAAAATATGAACATCAGATTGATTAACCTTGCCTTTTTTAGTTGTCTGCTATTTTTTACCACTATTCCATTGAAAAATACATTTTAACATCATTGAAAGCAAAAATGGAAGTGACGGACCTCCCTATAAACTTTGGCATGTGTCAAGTGTTGCAGTTATCGTACGGCATTCGATAGCTGCAATATAAACATGTTGCAGTTATCGAACGACGACTGTATTGCGAACTATTTCCTATATTTGATATTGCCATTTGAGATAAAAATCAAAATGCGATCGCAAGTCGATTCCAATGACATTTGACTAGCGACTTACTTGAAACGCTTAAAAAATATTACCCGGTTTGCTAAAAAATTTACGCATTTAATGTTATACCGCAGACAGACGTCCAAGCTGAGTTCCAAACTTGTGTAAAGTTTTTTGTAGTAGCAATCCGTAACCAGATAGCGCTACCAGTACCGCCAGCCTCGTGCACCAGCGAAAAAAAAATGTATTGTAGCGATAAGTTCACCAGGCGGCGCTAGTGTACAAGTGATTTATAACGCAACTTACTTTGAAAATTTACACGGAAATTTTGATCAATGTTGTTCTTGCCTGGACGTCTGTTTGTGGTTATACTCATCTTACTCCATTTAAATGAAATATTTCAAGTCATGTTCATGTGTTTCACATTGTTCATGATAAATATATATTATATACGTGTATACCAATACATTTAAATATATATAGATTACAACTTAAGAAACGAGCAAATTAACAAATAAAAGTTTTATAAAAGTAGACAAATTGAGGTGTTCTCATTGATCGTGTTGCCTCTTCGTGCTGTTGTTGTTGTTTCCGATCGTCACGGCTCCATCGACAAAAATATTGTTTACTGTTTCAAAAGGAATTATTTTTGAAAATTCTCGAAACTATCTTGCTGTTGAGCATTTTTCTGGTGCTATAACTACACAATGAGTAGGTAAGTATTAAACTTTAAACTGTGTAAATACCACGGATAGAAGTAATACGCTTTAAAATAAATTTCAGCACCTATTTAAACGTAGAATTTTTGAACGATAGTGATGATTCCGCGGGACCTGAAGGATCTGAAAATAAACAAACCGAATATGCGGAAGTGTGCCCGGGATCATTCAAGGCATTCAGCAATGTTTCTGATCCTCTGTGTAGCCTTTTGGCTGATCCTTTGGTGCTTGAAAGTAGCCGATTCGATCTTAACCAAAACCAAATTGAT
The DNA here is from genome assembly GCF_029784165.1 of Wyeomyia smithii. Lineage (NCBI taxonomy): Eukaryota > Metazoa > Arthropoda > Insecta > Diptera > Culicidae > Wyeomyia > Wyeomyia smithii. The sequence goes on from NC_073696.1 coordinate 201,483,561, forward strand.
ATGGACCTCGGTATGAACGAAATGATCCCGGACGCATCAGCTCTTAACAATACTCCTGACGTCGAGTCTTTCGCTGCTGATTTGACCGAAAGTGTGTTTTGGTTTAAAGCGGATTTTTGTCGGGAATTCTTTCGAAGTCAATTACGCCCGAAACAGATCACCTCAGAAGATGTCGCAGGAAATTCGGTGGAAAGTGTTCTCCGCTGCATCTGGAACACGGCAAAACATCAGATCAATAGGCAGGTAATCTTTATCGATGAAACCCCTGCCTGGAGTGAAGAGCAACAATCTGGATTTGAAGACATCGATCAGTTCCTAATGCTGCAGGATCAAACCAAGAAAAAGCTCTACTCGGTGGCAAGCATCACACCCAGATTGCTTCGATCGTGGCGAGGACGAAATATAAATGTTTTTATCTACGTGTACTCACTTAATGTTGAGTCAAATTTGCAGTACCAAAAGTTGCAACGAACACTGATTTCTCCACAAAATCCTGATAGATCCGGTGCACATTCAACACGTGACGATGCAGCATTAGCAGAAGAATTGCGTTCCAATCATTCAGACATTGAGGGCCACTACAGCTCATGGTTGCTCTGGGCGAACTTCATCAATTCGGCACCAGCACACAAAAAGAGCAGCTGAAACAGTGCAGTTCACCGCCATTGGAGCTGGCAAAATATTTCCGGTGGGTGGCTGTGTCTGAACCAGCAAGATTACAGGCTGTGCATCGTGGGATGGTTGTGGCAAATGTTGTCAACGATGGTTGGACGAGGGAAGTGGTGGAACTAGAGAAGGATGTTTCACTTGCTTTAAACATTTTTCAAGGAGTCTCCAACAGACTAAATGCGATGAAACTGAAAGGAGCTGCTGAATCTGGACTACTCGGTGCTATGGAGTCTGCTGTACAACCTGAAGAGTCGCCATTAGGCCGGAGTCTGTCGTCTAGGGTGATCGATTGCCGAGACATCGCCCATGCGTAGAAATTTCTATTTCTTCTCTTTTTACAAATAACTTGAGGTGTGCATTAGTTATATTCTAACAATTAGTTTTTTTTAAACAGTTGATATCTTGGTGTATGAATAATACGAAAGAAATAAAAATACAATAAAAAGTTATGTTTGAAGATATTTATTTGTAGTGTTTACAATGTATTTGTTTTCAAATGTGAAAGAGAACAGACTTTATAAAATAATGAGTAAGGCCGATACAAATTTCATTTTCATTTTATGTCACCCCCCCCTCGAAATTGTTGAAAATTGGAAGGGGAAGAAAAAAAAGCTCAAGCCGTTTTTTTAATACTCAAGCCGACTTTTCGACAGCGTATATGCTTAATTTAGCAATAAACAAGTCCAGTGACAGTGAAAGTGTCATCAAAAGGCAAGCCAAATGAATTATAATGATAATAATGTGATATTATTCAACACACTTTTGCATGCAAGTTACAAACGTCGTAACTTGCAGACATTGTTTTATGAAAGCCATGCCTTTTTTTTCTTCTCAGTGTTATTTATTTTTCGCCCTCCACAATGTTCGAAGATCCCTTTTGCCGGGAAATGTCTAAAATGGTTGATTGCTGTGACTACTTCACTCAGGATACAAGCGGATTCTCTATAAATCCTTGATAAAAACTTCTTCACCAACCCAAAAATAATTTCAATTGGATTAAAGAAGGGACAATAGGGGGGAGAAAAATGGGGATGATTCCGAGGGATCGGAGATAACGAATTATGTTAGGGTCGCAATGTATTCTGGCTCCATCCAGTATCCACACTGAATGGAAACCAGGATACATTTGCACTTTTGGATTATTGAGAGCAAATTTTTTGCAGCAGCCAAAAAGTTTCGCCCTGTTAAACGTTCCATCGGTCCAGAAACTTTCAATAATACCGTTTAACCCAAGGAAGCAAAGGAATGAAACCCGAGGCTGTCGACAAAATTCACCACGGAAGATAAACTTTTTTCCGATGACTCCATAACCTTTCTTTCTCAAAACATCTCGGCTATCGACGGAAATTTCATCGAGAAAGATGAGGTTAAAAACATCCCATGGTAGTGCCAATAATTCTCTAACAAAACGAATTATTTCGTCGACTCGAATCTGTATCGCCCTACGTTCTATGGTTTTCCATGACAAGCCCGCTTCATGTAAAATTATACAAATAGACGATACACTGATCGTTTGATGGAAATGAAGCTGAAATTTATGCTGGGCTTCGTCGAGGAAAAGTACGGGGTCCGTCCGGTACAATTGAACGATCCACTGTCGCATTTCAGTTCCAAACTTTTTATACACTTGAGCACGCTGCTTCCGCGAGAAGAATCCGTTCTTTTCATATTTCAAAATCCATTCGCAAATGGATGAATGAGCTTTTTTATACACCCTTGTCAACTCCTTCCGGGACATTCCGAGAAAATAATACCCATATAATGCATAGTATACCGTGTTTGAAGAAGCATGTTTTCGACGAACGTTGCAGAAGATAATATTTTCCATCGCTGTGAATAGAATTGCAAAAAAAATCGATAAAAGGATGGTCACAGTTACAAGAAATAAATTAATAAAAATGCTCAAGCGGAAATTCAAATTCGTGGTTTGTTTATGTTTTTTTTTTTATTCTCGCGATTGACCTTTACTGACAGTTCGCCAGTGAAACGTCGCATCGCTAGTCAAAGCTGCGATTTTGATTTAGTGCTGCGAAGACATATTATTGCGAACTATTTCCTAAATTCGATATTACAAAGTATTTATCGTTGCATTTTCAGGCACCCCTCTACCTATATCAAAACTCTTTGACAGCACATTATTGTAGGTTCCGAAATATTTCTCTTAAAAAAAAAAATAAAATTGTCTAGGTCCTAGGTGCTGACAGAAAAAAAGATAGTAAAATAATTGAAATCAGTGCGGCTCCTGTTTTGATCAGTCGAACAAATGGCCTGACATCACTGTGTCATGTTTTCTTGACAATCAAAAAATGTCTTAAAATGTTAAATTTTAGAATAGATTTTTTCAATAGTTCTACTGTTCAAATCAAAAAACTCAAAAGTTAGTGGTATATGTATTTCTCTGAACATTTCCTATCAAATAATTAAAAAATAATACCCCCAAAACACCCTACCATGTATTTAACTTATTTTCGGTTTGAAAGATTATAAGGCAATCCAGCGAACAGCTGATTCAGTTTGTTTTAACTTTTGACAACCTCTAGTATGTTCGAACGGTCCAACTTGGATGCAATCCGAATCGAAAAGCGTGAAAAACAAACGTTGTCCTATCGGTTGCTCTAGTATTGCGAGTGGCACTCCTTTACACAAAAATAAAATACCCTTCAGATTTTTTCCCGACATTAAAAGATTTCGTGTTCGGTTGTGTTTTGGTTTTGCAACTTGAAAAACAACAACAATAAAAAACGTACAAGCAGTTAATCCACAGAGAACAGAGAGAAATATATTTCCTATGCCGTTCGCTTCATGGCGACGGTAGCGACATCACACTTTACTTTACCATTCAGCATGACGAGGGGTTTAACTCGGAGGGTATATTTTTGCGCACACAAACTTGTTTACACACTTTTCATCGTTTACTTGTTACCCGCATAAACAAATACCATACACGAATTGTTTTCCGTATAGTATCTTAACCATTTATAAAACAGTCACATAACCATTTACATACCATATCAGCTTCAGTTTTACCATCTAGTTTATAGTAAACTGAGAAATAACCATTTGGTGAACTAGGCGTTAGGTATGGTTACGTTTTTTCGATATTATACACGATATGGTAAACTAATAATTCAAAATTTTGTACTAAAACTATTCTTCAAATAGTATAAATATGTTATTTTGCAGTAGTTTCCAGTTGTTCAGGTATTTATATTGATTTATATTCTGATAGTCGTTCGTGGAATAGTCGTGATATTGTTTTGAATATAAAGATTGTTAGTGGCGATTTCTTTATTTTTTGCAAAATCATGTTTTTGTTTTTCAGCTGCAGATATCATCACTTGCCTTGTGACTGGTCATATTTGTATTCTTCCAGGGTGCGAGGGGCGCTGTTTTGCATTCGTCGTCGTGCAATGGGGGCTTCAACATCGTTCTACTCGGAGATACTGGATAGCAAAAAAGGATAGTATAAATACTAAAGCCGAAAGATTTGTGACCAATTTGATTACCTTTCATTATAGTTTGACAAACACCTGCGACTACACCGTTTACTGGATCTCTTCGTTTTTCGATGAAGCTTCAACCGTTGAAGGTGTGGCGGACAAACAGTGCTCACTATCCTATGTGGGGATACTGAATATAAATAGTTTAAGTCACGAACTGTTACCATACTTCATTAAGTTCAGTTAAAATCCTTACCGCTTAAGCAATGGTTTTTGATTATGCGGGTAGTCTGTTCTCTGCGGTTAAACGTCACCCGTGGATTGCCTTATTCTGTTTAAGTAAAAGTTATTCTGTTTGTGGACCAATTTTCACCAACGTGTAGCAGCATCAACTCAAATGTTTACAAACAATCAGACTTGTTTCAGAATACACCGGGTAAGTTACTGAATTAACGATCTATACTGCGTTATATTATTTTATTTGATATAATTTTATTGTCGTGATTTCTAGGATAAAAATGTCTACCGCTGCAAGGTTGGTCCAATACGTGGTGGTTAATGGTGAAATTGCAAAAACATGGCCTAAGGGAGCGGTGATAGCACAATGCTGCCATGCAGTTTCCGCCGTGGCACATCTCTACGCTGCGGATCCGGACACAGTGGAATACTTTAAGGATATTGACAATATGCACAAGGTGGTACTTGAGGTTAGTAGTACAAACGAAATGAAAATTCGATTCGCAACCAAGTGTTAAGTGTATAGCGCTACCGCTACGATCATACTGACACTAACAGAATTTTCGAGCGGAGATTCGAAATTACGATGACTGGTTTGTTATCGAGACCAGCTAATAGGGTTACAAATTGTAATTTATTATCATGGCTGGTTTTCAAAAAAACATTAATTGATTTATCCTCGTTGCACAGTGCGTTGAGATTACGAGAACCCAAAACAAAAGTCAAAATTGCGGGATCTAGTCGTATTAGTAGGGTATTTGTTCTACTTTCGTCTGGTTTGTCCTATTATCGTCAAGAAGGCAAATGATGTCCTAGAACTTTAATTTCTTGCATGATGATTCCTTATATTGCAGAGCATCCTAAAGCAAAAGATTAGTTTTCTATGACTTCGTTAACCCCTCTGACGATAATAGAACAGATACTCTGTACAATCTATCATTTTTGTAATGCATAGTTTTCTGTCATAATCATGAAAGCTATAGACTTGCATTTTAAAAGATTTTCAAAGACCTTACTCCTCATTTTCCGTATTTATTTTTCTCAAAAGTACTGCGTGTCAATAACCGTGGACCTATTACGAAAGTTGACATCAATGGACGTAATTCTAATTCCACTAATTCCCTAATAAAACAATCGTGGTTCAAAAATATAATTTTAAGTGCTTTAATTTACTTGTATTTTTTGGAAAAAAAATAACAATATCGCACGCTAGCCTGAGGGCTAATGCGGTCTCGATCAGCTAGATTAGTTGAGAGAATCCGTTATCGATATTGTTTTTGGCACATTTTGCATGTTGTAGGATAATATAACGATGAACCGTGCCACAACCGAGTGCCGAGTCGAGAAAATTTCCAGCTCGAAAAGATCCTCGACCTGATCGGGAATCGAACCCGATATCACACAACCGTGTGGGAGAGCTAGCCGACCGACATCGCTAACCACAGAACTACGGGGACCAGAAAAAGAATTAGTATTAAAATTCATTGTAACACGATCGCATGTTCAACATATGGTTACGTTAGGCTGGCTTTTGCATTAGTTGCATGCAGTGCAGCGGTGCCAAACCTGGTGTACAAAGCAAACAATGTTCTTGTTGATAAAATGTGCAAAAACATATTTTCTGTTGTTTTATTGGAGGATACTGCTAATTTTATTGCAAACTACCTGAGTACCCGATCTTACCCGAGATTCAATATTAGCTCTTCAAGAATATAGCTGGGAAATACCTGAGAAAAAAGGCAACACTTTTACAAAAACAGAAAAACATACATATTTGGATTTTTTGATAGGCAGAAAATTTATAAACATCATATGTTGAGTTGTTCAAGTTGTTGGAAAGCTAAGAGACATTTTCCCCTTAAATGTAAAATAAATTTACATTTATTTTCATTTTGTGATCCATTATGATATATATTATTACCTTCCGGTAAAAAATTATATATTTTTTTTCTGGATTCATTGGTTTATTTTCTTTAAGAAGCATCTAATAAAAAAATTTTGAACGAAAATGCGCTATTTTGCACCAAAGGGGAGAGGGGGGGGTCTCACAGAGCAGGTGATATTCCAATCGAAACCAAAATTGGGATTTTTTCAAAGTGAACCTGAATGAATAGTTACCCTAATTTTAAGCCAAATCCGCGATGATCGCGTCCAAGTGACATGGACACTTTGTATGGAACGACCCATCGATAGATATCAGAAGACCATAGGCGACATCCATGAGTTACGTAATGCAAAAAAAAAGCAATCTTTTGCCTCCCACTCTAACGAAACGCAACGCCACCATCAACCCTCTCACAAACATTAAGTAACGCAATATAAGATAAAAAGCTTTCATGAAACCGGAAATCGCGTCGAACAATGAAATTTGGTCTCTGAACGTCATCGTGATTCCGAAAATATGCATATTTCAGTTAAAAATCCATTTTCGCAGATTTCCAGAAACCTGAAGTCATCATCCCCCGGTTTCTGGATCGTCGGACACTGGTTTTCGTTATCTAAACGTCATCCTGGTTCCAGCAATACCATTATTTGAGGGATTTATGAATGTTTTGTGTTGTTTTATACTTCTTCCCAGAAACTGGAAGTCACTATCTCAGATTTGAAATTGACATCAGATATGTTCCGGTTTCCGGAAACCAATTTCTGGCCTCTAGACATAATCAAGGTTATGGAAGTCATTGAATCAATTCGAAAAGTTTCCATAATGTTCGAAAATCATGATTTTTTACCCTTCCCTTCTTCAGGGGTTGACCCTTCACCTTTTAAACAAGTTTATGGCCACCTCATGTGTGAAAGGAACTCTTATGCCAAGTTGGGTGGAAAGGCATTCAAGAGTTATGCTGGAACATACATACATAATTTGTCTTTTATATAAATAGATATAGATTACCTTAGTTATTTTCACAAATTACCATATGAAATATCATCTGAATAAATTAAAAATTAAGGGAAATAATAAATGGTATGCGGGCAAAAAAGGTTGAGAACCACTGCATCAGTGTCCTCAAATTACCGTTTTCTCATCAATTTAGTTGTCTTCAAAAGGATAAAGTCAGTAACTTGACATCAGAAATTGAAGGAATTGTTCAACAGCTTGTAAGTTCGAACAATCAAAACTCGAATGAAGCATAGTTGGATCAGAATTCAGAAAACCGTTTTCTAAACTGATTTAAGCAGTTTGATGCGATGAAAAGTTAATCTTGGTGGAAATAAAACAAAGTCGTAATGTCATTTGACAGGTGTGCTAAAAATTAAAAAATATCTCTAACGTAGATTTCCTATAGGATAATAAATATTATTCATGAATATTCTGTAGCATAGATCGTTTGTTTAAAGTTCGTGGAGGTAAAGTTTACAATACGTAAAAAGCGAACCGTTAATTAACGTTAACGATGTTTTATGATTCTCAGCAGATAAACTTTTGTTCAAAGTTAAGTTATTCGATTTAAATCTGTAAACTTTGAACATACATTCTCAGGTTTTCGGAACATACACAAAATTACATATACTAGTATAAAATTTTTGATGCTAAACTAACAGATGTTTCAAGACACTCCAGAAAATAAAATGATTCTGCCAGTTAAAAAAGCAAAAAAAAATATGTGGTAAATTTAAACCAAAAATTTGAAAAAAAAAAATGCAAAATGACTTTGATAAATTTGTATTGTGCCAACCTCCGTCAATATGGTGAATAGAAGAATAAGAAAAAAATAATTCAGATTCGTTAATATGCTTATCTATTGCAAACGTATTTGGAGTATCAGTATCAAACCTCCCAAATGTTGGAAATACAAGTGCCAAAAATTTTGAAAGGTTCAGAAACAAAATGTTACTCTTTCTAATGAATGTTGAAGATGTTAGACATGTTTGCATCAGTTTTTGATTTCGGAAACCAAAAACACACTATAGCGTCCATCTTTTTGTTATTTTTCACTATCGTGAGAACTACAAATTGGAAAGAAATCGCTGTGCTTAGAACTTCATAGAATTTTTAGAATAAATAATCGTCCAACCGAGATTGTATTTTGCAACAGAAGTGGCACCGAGCACTAATTCCAGATTTTTTCTGTAGCCTATTTCGGTAAACAGCAAACCCATGCTGAAAAAAAATTTTCTCGTCGTTCGACGGGTTGGTTTGATGAGTGGCAGAACGGTAAAAGTATAGTAACTTTCGACTTCATCGTACTATGTTGTTCCATCTCAATGAATTTTCCACTCGTACATCGGACCAACGAACGTTAGCGCGTGGGTTGGATATTTCTCGTGGTAGTCTTTCGAGTTATTTATAAGCTTTGAAGAAAATTATTGCTCCGCATTAAAATGTGAAATTCTCGCCTGCCGAATAACATGCGAAATGGTTTTCGTTTTTTTTTTGGTGTTCAACGTTTCTATTTCCCACGCAGGCACCGGATGCCGACAAGTTGCTCGGTTTGGGTGAGGTGCTAAAGCAGAACGAAATCGAGCACAAACTGTGGATCGAGCAGCCGGAAAATGTGCCCACCTGCATCGCGCTGAAACCCTACAAGAAGGAAGATGTTCAGAAATATGTAAAAAAGTTCAAACTGCTCAGCTAGTCAGTAGCGACTGTGTACGAGAAGTTTCCCAAAAGGTTTATTACTTATTGAATATACAGATATCGTTTGCTTTAGCGGTTACGAATAAATAATGGAGAATTTCTCAGAAGTGAAATATACGAAGGTTTATCATTTGCGTGGTTTCTCTGACTGTTTTCGAAAGTCCATCGGTTTCTAAACGATCCCGAACGAGGTCACAAGAGCTAAACTAACCACCTCTTTTGACGAGCGAAGAGATGTTGTAATCTGCAAACTATTAGCCGGCGTCGGCTCAGTCAATTCGATTCATAAGTCAGTACAAAGTTCTTTGTACTCACGAGTAATCTAACTAACTAAAGCAGTTTTTCTTGAGTCGAGTGCCCAATGCCTATTATTGATTTGTTTATTTATAAATGTTTCATTTGACATTAAGTCTTATTGAAGTTGGAGAGAACCATCAAAAGGAACTAGACTAAGCTCTTCTATGTTTGAAAATGTGACTTGACTCGCTAAACTTAAAAAGATGTTCAACGCTCGTGAAGGTTCTCACACAAAACGCAGAAGGTTTATAATAACCGAAGCTCGTTAAATGGAATTGGTGCATAAGCATCGAATAGGGTCTCGGAAATTCATCATGGACAGCTCAGTTTCGATAAATGCAGTTCAGCATTTAAAATTTTGGCATCGCACACATCCTGCTGTAATTCACGGCGGCGTTCGAGAATAAAATACGGAAGCTACCTTGTAGAAAACTCGCTGTATACCGACCAAAGCGCTGGTCTATCCGTAGTCGGTGCGTTGAAAAGATATTCTTATCAATGAATTACTCCTCAGCAGGACAATCGACTTTACCGCGGGTCAATCAAGACTTACTATTTGGTGAACGAACTGTCTTGGGAACAGCGTTGGTGGTATCACATCCGCCAGCAAACCAGTCGATAGGGGCAAAAAATCCGGAGTGCTTCTGTGCTCAGCATGCCGAAAGTTGTATGAAACAGGTGAGATAGTTTTCGTATAATTCAACCAATGATTCTTGAGGGCTAGGATTATCGGAGGGTGTTGTCTCACGTGCTTGACCAGAGATGATGGAGCGAGCCAAATAGCAGGGGCAACATAGATTCTGACAGCTATTGTTCTCGTTTATTACGTAGTTGATCTGTTGTAACATGGCAGAACCACAGATAAACAGATGTGCCTCTTCGAACAAAAATCCTGAAAAATCTTCGTCCTTATTCGGAACGTTACACTCATGCGCCACCATGTGAGCTTATTGCCTACTAACTTGTTTTCCTAAAACGGTTTTTGTCTTTGCTAATGCGTGTGAACGCTTGCTTAAATCATTACAAGCGGCATTACTGATGGTTTTTGTTTTTAATAATGAAAAGGCACGCTTGCTTATAGCGACACTAGCGGCATTATTGCCCACTAAGCAAAATTTCAAAATTGTGGTTATTTTTCTGGTTGATGAAATCGTCATCGAGTGGAACGTCTGTTTGTCTGTGTCAGAACTATAACAGTCGAGAAACCGTTATGCTCTGATGTTCAAAGTCTAATGATCGGGATCCGGATAAAATAAACCGTTGCTGGATCAGTTCCAAGTAATACCGGGTAAGTTAAAATCCCCGATATCAATAAACTAGTCGGTTGCGGTAGGGGTATCGACTTACTTACCTTACCAAACAGTCCCAAGCCGTGGTGTGGCCTTTGCTGTACGTAAGAGTCGTCTCCATTCCACTCGGTCCATGGCTGCAGTTCGCCAGCTTTGCAGTCTGCGTAGGGTCCGCAGGTCGTCTTCCACCTGATCGATCCACCTTGCCCGCTGTGCACCTCTCCGTCTCGTCCCTGACGGATTGGTTTCAAGAACCATCTTTACCGGGCTGTCGTCTGACATCCTTACAACATGCCCAGCCCACCGCAATCTGCCTATCCTAGCGGTGTGAACGATAGATGGCTCCCCAAGCAGCTCCTGCAGTTCGTGGTTCATTCGCCTTCTCCACACTCCGTTTTCCATCTGCAGTCCACCGGAGATGGTACGCAACACCTTCCGCTCGGAGACCGCGAGGGCGCGTTGGTCCTCCACAAGCATGTCCATGTCTCATGTCCGTAGAGGACTACCGGTCTTATCAGCGTCTTGTAGATGGTTAACTTGGTGCGGCGACGAATTCTACTCGATCAGAGCGTCCTCCGGAGACTAAAGTATGCACGATTTCCTGCCATAATGCGCCGTTGAATTTCTCTGCTGGTATCGTTGTCGGCAGTTACCAGTGAGCCCAGATACACGAACTCATCAACCACCTCGATTTCATCACCACCAATTTGAACTCGAGGTGGGAGGTTAGCACTGTCCTCTCGTGAACCCCTTCCTTTCATGTACTTCGTCTTCGATGCATTGATGACCAGTCCAATCCGTTTGGCTTCAGCCTTTAGTCCGATGTACGTATCCACCATCTTCACAAAGGTCCGAGCCACAATGTCAATATCGTCGGCGAAACCAAACAGTTGAACCGACTTTTGGAATATCGTGCCACTTGTGTTAAACCCCGCTCTTCTAATGACACCTTCCAGGGCAATGTTAAACAGTAGGCACGAGAGACCATCACCTTGCCTTAGACCTCTTCGAGTTTCGAAGGGGCTCGAGAGTGCCCCCGAAACTCAAACTACACACATCACTCGATCCATCGTCGCTTTGACCAACCGCGTCAGTTTGTCCGGAAATCCGTAGTCGTGCATAACTTGCCATAGCTTGTCCCGATCGATTGTGTCGTACGCCGATTTAAAATCGATGAACAAATGATGTGTGGGCACGTTATATTCGCGGCATTTCTGCATAACCTGCCGAACCGCGAATATCTGATCCGTGGTGGCGCGGGCACCCATAAATCCCGCCTGGTAGTGCCCCACGAACTGCTTCGCAAATGGTGATAGTCGACGGCAAAGTATTTGGGAGAGTACCTTGTAGGCGGCGTTCAACAGAGTGATAGCCCGGTAATTGCAGCACTCCAGTTTGTCGCCCTTTTTGTAGATGGGACACACAATACTCTCCATCCACTCCTCCGGTACTCGTTCTTCCTCCCAAACCTTGACAATGACCCAGTGCACGGCTCTAGCCAGTGTTTCTCCACCGTATTCCAAAAGCTCGCTGGGAAATTGGTCCACTCCAGCAGCTTTATTGTTTTTCAGCCGACCAATCTCCTCCTCCACCTCCAGAAGATCGGGGGCTGGAACTCTGATGTCTTCTGCTCGTGCACCAAGATCAATTGCCATACCGCCCTCGCGCTCTACTGCATCGCCGTTTAGATGCTCGTCGAAGTGCTGCCTCCACCTTTCGATCACCTCACACTCGTCTGTTAGGAGGTTGCCGTCCAAGCTCCTGCGTAGAACTTCCGAGTGTCGTTAGCTTGGTACAGCTCTTCCATCGCTACGCGATCTCGGTCCTCGAGCTGGCGCTTCTTCCTTCGGAGGACTGAGTTTTGGCTGTTCCGTGCCTGTCGGTATCGTTCCACGTTCGCTCTCGTACGGTGTTGCAGCATTCTCGCCCGTGCTGCATTCTTCTCCTCGACTAACCGTTTGCATTCGCCGTCAAACCAGTCATTTCTATGATTCCGGGCCCTTGTACCTAGTAGCGCTATTGCAGTGTTACCTATGGCGGATCGGATGCTTTTCCAGCCATCTTCAAGAGTAGCTGCGCCAAGCTGCTCTTCCATAGGTAGCACTGCCTCCAGCTGCTGCGCGTATTCCTGTGCAGCCTCGGCGTCCCGCAGTTGCTCAATATTTGGTCGCGGCGTTCGACTTCGGCGGGTGTTATACACCGTCGATAGTTTTGAGCGCGTGCACACAGCTACTAGGTAGTGGTCCGAATCTATATTCGCACTGCGGTAGGTGTGAACGTTGATGATGTCGGAGAAAAACCTGCCGTCGATTAAAACGTGGTCGATTTGGTTCTCTGTCTGTTGGTCGGGTGATCTCCAGGTGGATTTGTGGATACCTTTGCGGGGGAAGAAGGTACTTCGGACTACCATACCACGGGAGGCCGCAAAGTTTACGCACCGATGGCCGTTATCATTAGACACGGCATGCAGGCTATCTGGTCCGATTACCGGTCTGTACATTGCCTCCCGTCCTACCTTAGCATTCAAGTCCCCAATAACGATCTTCACGTCCCGTCGCGGGCAGCTATCGTAGACCTGCTCCAGCTGCGCGTAGAACGCTTCCTTCTCGTCGTCGGGTCTTCCTTCATGTGAGCAGTGCACGTTGATGATGCTGTAGTTGAAGAACCGGCCCTTTATCCTCAACTTGCACATCCTTGCGTTGATCGGCTGCCACCCTATCACGCGTTGGCGCATCTTACCCAGTACTATGAAGCCGGTTCCCAGCTCGCTGGAGGTACCACAACTCTGTCACCCCCTGTCTCGCCGGGAGACCATCGTGTCAGCTCTGTTTAGAGTCCCACGCTGCCACCAGGACGTTAATCAGCCGCTCCTAACATGGAGATCAGACGCTGTTTTGAGCCGCACCATCTTGGTGAACAGACGCTCGGGTTGGCGAAGCATTTCCTCAACCGTCGGAATATGGTTAACGCGCCAATGATCGCGTCGCACCTTCTCACTTAGCTATTGTCGGATGACAACATTGCCCAGGCAACACCAACCAGTTGTATCCATGTTTCAACCGGCAGTCTAGTGTAATCATATGACTCGTGGAGGTGTGAGATAGGAACTTGTGAGGGCCGAAGCTATGTTTGACGCTCCTTCCAGGTTGTCAACCATTTGATGGGGTATCGACTACTGACATGTTAATTTGGTAGAGAGCCTCGAGTCGAGTGTCATCCACATCCCTGTCACGAACATCATCCCCATACATTTCGCTTGAAGCCGTTTTTCTCTGGCTCTCTGGCTCGATTACCCGTCAAAAGGCTGTCAGTGCTTGCGAAATAGCCGATTAAGCACCGTTCATGCGAGATTAACTGTTGCTGCAAGTGGTGTGAAGAAATGCAGAAAGCGAAAAGCGATTGTTTTGTTTTGAACGTTTTATGGATTTTGTGCAGGACATAAATGGTCACGTTCAAACATGTTTCAACACGTTCCGGATAGCCCTACATTCAATATAGTTATAAGCACGCAAAAAATCCGTACAGTAACACATGCGGCACAATGAACGGGGCTTATGACCATATTTCCAACAGTAGCGCCATCATCATCGGCGGCGGCTACAGGAAACTGTTGTCATGACATCTGTCTGGTGTCATCGCGAACTCGATCGGGTAACACACGGGTGCACATCCACACCTGCTGGATACTATTCCACTGATCGTCTATTACTTCTTGAGATTTCAGCCTTTTATTCGCTGCGACAAGTACTCCAGCGCCTGAAAGTTTCCGACTAGTTGAGGGCCCACGAACGCAACGGAAAACGTTGAATTCACAATTGAACACCTAATAAGAGAGAGTTTGTGAATCGAGCCAGGCTTCAGTTAACACGATGACATCGTTGCAGTCGTCGGATACTGCCAGGAGATAGTCATTGACATCGCAGATGATGCCTCTGGCATTTTGGTAGTAGATCCGCACATCGTCGTCGTCTAAACATTCCTCAATGCATGGGTTGACTGCAAGTTGGAGTGGCTAGAAGATGATTCACCCGGTATCGAGGGTTCATTACATAAATTACGGGGGTACTCGCCTACGGTTACAGATTCGAAGACTCTAGCATCACAACCAACCACAGAAGAACAATAAATTTAACTAATGAATCAATTTTTTTTCACGGTTTGTATTTTTTTCGAAAAGTAAAAATTATTATCTATAACTGTACCAAACACGTCACATCGGTTTAACAATGTATTCTGGCTCTAAAAATATTTATAATCATTAATACCATTTTTACAGAAATCCATTTCACACATTAGTCGTGGTTCAAGAAACAAAAATATTAATAGCACAAAATGACATCTTTAGCCCATATGAACATGTAAGCAAAGTTTAAACCAAAAGTATCAACTAAAAAAAATGATTTGAACTGGGAATTGGGAATTTTTTTTGTGGAATTGCTCAGATGCAAGATGCAATTTTCTATATGAGAAGGTTTCGTTATATCGCAGACAGACGTCCAAGCTGAGTCCCAAACTTGTGTAAGAATTTTTGTAGTAGCAATTCGTAACCAGATAGCGCTACCAGTGACGCCAGCCTCATACACCAGCGATAAAAAATGTATTGTAGCGATGAGATTACCAGGCGGCGCTAGTATACAAGTGATTTATAACGCAATTCTCTTTGAAAATTTACACGGAATTTTCGATCAATGTTGTTCTTGCTTGGACGTCTGTCTGTGGTTATATTTCCTTCAAGAGCGTGTTGACTTGAATCTAAGGAAAAATAGACTGTCCCTATAGCTTGCTTTAGTTGCAAAGTAATGTTACATAAAACTTTAAAAATAATGACTCTTAGAAAGTAATAACACACAATCATTCCCATTTGCGCTTTTTTGTTTAACGTGTGGTTTAGTCACAGACAAGCAGACGTACCACGAGATTTATTTTCGTGGCTCAAAATAACGGTCATTTCAAATGAGTTTCAGTTATGTGGAATATTCCCGCCGCAACGGTGGTGGCGCTGATGTGCCTTTTTCTTCGAACTCAGTTGACAGTATTCGAGCACCGTGCTGCCAAAAACAGCAGAAAAGCTGAAAGTGTCTCTTTTGCGGAATATGCCCAGTAGGTGTCGCACAAGTTAAGCGGAACCACAATTTCCTTAAAATTTTGTATGCAGTGGTACGTCTGTTTGTCTGTGATTTAGTATTCGCGCTTTTAATCCCTTATTACATGGATTATGGCATTAACGCATGTTTTATGCGAATTTTGGAAATAATACGGTTTTTTACAGTTTTTTTCACTGCTGCATGTGTTTTTCGAGTAAAAAGTGACTCCAGTGTATACATTCAGCTAAATCCGCGGCTAAATCTCAATGCTCACATTCAAGCGTTTGAGCAAGTGGAGAAAGTCGTTCTACATGTTTTATTTGATCCCTGAACAAGCTGATTCGATAAAAGTATCAGAAATTATTATAATTAGGTCTGTGCAAAACCTGTGTTTTCAATTTTCAAGATGGTTTAAACCTTGTTTAAATCTCGGCTGGAAGGAGACCGTTAGAGCCAACAGGATCGTATTGCAATTTTCCTGTACTAGTAGTTGTCTGGGAAGTCTGTGTCAAAATCTAAAATGGAATGTAACACCTAGGTATTGTTCAAAACTTTTCTCAAATTCTGTAACGAAAAATAAGAATGGCTCCGATACTTTCCTATAAGAGCAATATACAGAGCATATTTACAATATACAAGAGCATATTTACAGTAAAAATATCACAAATGAATGAAAAAAATAAGAGTGAAAATGTACCAGTATTCACCGTATACCGTATCTTGGCTTCCATGGCAGTAATCCGGATGAGGTAGCGGCTGTCCAACGTAGTTAATGATTAAGAAAACGTCTCGCTCCCTACACAACATGTTCAACAACAAGATTTCTGTAAGTCAGCGGGAAGCAGCCAGAAAGTTCCGTTGTTCGAAATCATACATCTGTAAGACTTTAAAGAAGAAGAGAATAGTGTAAAGAAAGAAATCCAGGTCCCAAGCTTACACTGACGCGAGATCCCAATGCCGCTGGATGGAGAAAAGTCTTCCATTCTGGATGATGAAAGCTACTTTTTTTTCTTTGGAAGTCTCACATGCCCGTAAGCGAGCGATTCTACACTAACGCTAAAGTCAAGCACAAGTTTGAATCGAAGGTTATGTTGTATATCGCAATGTTCGATAAGGGAATTTCGAAGCCATGCTTCAGTCCGAGCGATTTGGTCATTAAGATGGAAGTGTGTAGAAGGTACCATGTTGTTTACATCGAGTTTTGGAAATGCGTCACCGGAGAGAATATATCCTCATCCCTTTGAACTTACTATTGCCACAGACAAACAGACGTGCCACTCGATGACGACTTCATCGACCAGAAAAATAACGATTGTTTTGAAATTTTCTTAGTGGGCAATAATGCCGCTAGTGTCGCTATAAGCAAGCGTTTCATTATCGAACCGTCAGTAATGCCACTGGTGGTAATTTGAGCAAGCGTTCACACCCATCATCAAAGACAAAAACCGTTTTAGGAAAATAAGTTAGTAGGCAATAAGCTCACATGGTGGCGCACGAGTGTAACGCTTCCAATAAGGACGATGATTTTTCAGGATTTTTCTTCGAAGAGGCACGTCTGTTTGTCTGTGCAATAGCTATTAATAATCAATAAAAATGAGATGCAACTAATTCCAATTCATTCGTTGTTTTACTTTCGTCTCGATTAGACGCAAATTGTTTCTCTCCGTTTGATTCGCAAAATAACAATACACGAGTTATCGTACGGGTGTTTTTTTTTTCGATTAGTTCTTGTGTTGTGCGATAACAATAGCCTGCAGTTTATCGGCAGAAACATCTTCTGCACACTGATAGGGGCAGGCTATCCCGCCAGTGATCTGATACGCAGCTGATATATCAGCAAGTATAATTCTCCCGCACCGCTGTTACCCCGCTAGCAGCACGGACCACCATACGATCGAGCGAGTGGAAGTCAACTACAAGTGGCATCTACAAGGTCGAAGCTGGATCGTCATTGTTTGTTCTGCGGAGACACTCGATTGATCCTACTATCAGCCGTGAGGTCGTGACTTAGACGTTCGGTGAAGTATTCACTTTAGATTTTTTATCATTATTATTAATATTATTACTATCAATATTATTATTATTAATATTATTATTATTATTATTGTTGTTATTATTATTATAATTATTATTATTTTTATTGTTACTATTATTACTATTGTTATTAGTAGTATTATTACTGTCTTTTTTTTATTTTGATCCCTTGTAGTTTGAAAAATTGTTTTTAAAATTTAATGTCAACTATTTGATCCCCCCACACATTCGAATATTTATCGTTTGTGTGCGGTAGAGCGTAACGCTCCCGCACAATGGACGACATGCAGGTGCAACTTTTCCTGGATGTTAAAACAAATGGGGAAGAAATTGAAATTTCCCCCAGCAGTTCTCCCTTACCTTCCCCTGTACCACCCCCGCTACCTAGCCCCGTACCAAGGGTACCGGAAATACGAGTAAAAGCTTACCCAGATGCCGCTAGCGGTCCCTACGTTGTTTACTTCCGGCCCATAAAAAACCTTTGAATATAATTCAAATAGGCAAAGACCTGGCAAAACAGTTTTCGGCCATAACCGAGATTACGAAGGTGAGGCCGAACAAACTGCGAGTTGTTGTGAGTAGCTTGAAGCAACAAACGAAATTGCTAGCTACGAGCTCTTTACAAGGGAGTACCGCGTGTACATCCCTGCCAAGGACGTGGAGATCGACGGTGTGGTTACCGAAGGAAGCCTCACGGTCGATGACATTTTGCGTCACGGGGTTGGCTGCTTCAAGAACCCCCTGATTCAAGATGTAAAGATACTGGATGTCAAGCAATTGCATTCAGTATCCATCGAAGAAGGGAAGAAGAAATTCCTTCCTTCGGATTCCTTCCGTGTAACATTCGCCGGATCCGCACTGCCGAACTACATCTCTTTGGATAGGGTTCGTCTGCCTGTACGCCTGTTCGTACCGCGGGTCATGCATTGCCAAAATTGCAAGCAGTTAGGTCATACAGCCACCTACTGCTGCAACAAGGCACGCTGCAGCAAGTGCGGAGGCAATCATGCTGAGACCGCTTGCAGTGAGGATACTGAAAAGTGTCTTTACTGCGAGGGAACTCGGCATGACCTTTTGGCGTGTCCCGCGTACAAACAGCGCGAGGAAAAAATTAAGCGTTCCCTCAAGGAACGATCAAGCCACCCTCCCTTTCCTTTTTGCCAACCGATGAGGGTACCTCTGACGATCCCGTCGAAGGGTGTTCTTATGCCATGCCAGAAGGATCTAGGAAGAGGAGAATGATCAACTCTCCTAATCTTTCTCGCAAAGGCCGCAAGATAACCCCTAGCGAAATGACCAATAAGCCAACACAAAAAGGAAGTGGTGAAGAAAAACCGAAGCAAGTTCCTCCCGGTTTCAATTTTAAATCAAACCAGGAGTACCCACCGCTTCCTGGGGCACCAAAAACCCCTCGTGCACCCATTTCTCGATCAGAAGATAAAAAAGAAACAGGGTTCATAAAGTTTTCTGATATTGAGGACTGGATAGTTAAAACATTCAACATACCAGATCCCCTACAAAATATTCTTCTTGCCCTTCTTCCTACAGTGAAAACCTTTTTGAAGCAACTAGCAGCAACTTGGCCCCTCATTTCAGCTATTATATCTTTCGATTACTAATACGGCGAAAGAGGTTAGGAATTTTATCACTGTATTACAGTGGAATTGCAGAAGTATCATCCCCAAATTCGATTTATTTTCTCATTTGATAAATACATACAATTGTGACGCATTCGCGCTCTGTGAAACCTTTCTCAATTCAAACGATCAACGCAATTTCCACGATTTTAACATTATTCGTCGAGATCGAGACTCACACGGTGGAGGGGTACTTTTAGGGATTAAAAAGTGCTATTCCTTCTTCAGAATCAACCTCCCCTCGATCTCGAGTATTGAAGTCGTTACCATTCAAACCAATATGAATGGAAAAGATCTTTGCCTTGCTTCACTATATATACCTCCAGCCGCGCGGATTGAACAGAAGCAACTTTCTGATATAGCAGAATTGCTTCCCGCACCTTTTCTGATAATGGGAGATTTTAACTCTCACTGTTCGCAATGGGGGTCGCTGTACGACGACAACCGATCTTCGTTAATCTGTTCCTTAATCGATGACTTCAATATGACACTTTTGAATACTGGGGAAGCGACACGTGTACCTAATCCTCCAGCTCGTGAAAGCGTGCTTGACCTATCCCTTTGCTCGACATCACTAGCGTTAGATTGCCGGTGGAAAGTAATCAATGTTCCCCACGGTAGTGATCACCTTCCAATCGTTATCTCAATTGCTAATGGTTCAACTCCCGGACCCAATTAATATTTTATACGACCTTACTCGTAATATTGATTGGAAGTCATATGAGACGATCATAGCGGAATCCATCGAGTCTCACGAGGAACTTCCTCCGGAGGAAGAATACGCGTTCCTTTCTGGCTTGATCATCGACGCCGCGACTCAAGCTCAGACGAAACCGATACCCGGGGTAACGATTAGACAGCGTCCTCCCAACAAGTGGTGGGACAAAGAGTGCTCTGAACTGTACGCGCAAAGGTCCTCGGTGTATTTGGCCTACCGAAAACACGGTACTCTTGATCTGCTCCGAAAGTACGATGTACTGGATAGACAGATGACGAGTTTAATTAAAGCGAAAAAACGCGGATACTGGCGGCGGTTTGTAAACGCGTTGTCAAGGGAAACAGCGATGAGCACTCTTTGAGACACGGCCAGACGCATGCGGAATCGTAACGTTTCTAATGAGAGCGAGGAATACTCAGGCCGCAGGATACTTGATTTTGCCAAAAAGGTCTGCCCGGACTCTGTACCGGAACAGAAAACCTTTCGCGACGCGTTTTTAGTAGCTACGGAAGAGCCTCCATTTTCGATGTTAGAATTTTCGATGGCTCTCCTCTCGTGCAATAATAAAGCTCCAGGGTTGGATAGAATCAAATTCAACTTGTTGAAGAATCTACCCGACTCTGCAAAAAGACGCTTGTTGGACTTGTTCAACAAGTTTCTTGAGCTAAACATTGTTCCGTACGACTGGAGGGAGGTAAAAGTCATTGCTATTCAAAAACCGGAAAACCTGCCTCTGACCACAATTCTTATAGGCCGATTGCTATGCTCTCTTGCCTCCGGAAATTAATGGAGAAAATGATCCTCTTACGGTTAGACAAATGGGTC
The DNA here is from genome assembly GCF_029784165.1 of Wyeomyia smithii. NCBI lineage: Eukaryota > Metazoa > Arthropoda > Insecta > Diptera > Culicidae > Wyeomyia > Wyeomyia smithii. The sequence goes on from NC_073696.1 coordinate 201,504,370, forward strand.
GAAACAAATGGTTTACTTTCAGATACTCAATTTGGCTTTCGCCGGGGCAAAGGGACGAACGATTGCCTAGCGTTGCTTTCTACTGAAATTCAACTCGCCTTTGCTCGAAAAGAGCAAATGGCTTCTGCATTCTTGGATATTAAGGGGGCTTTTGACTCCGTCTCTGTAAAAGTTTTAAGCGAGAAACTTCACTCGCAGGGACTTTCACCAAATTTGAATAACTTTTTGCTCAACTTGTTGTCAGAAAAGCATATGTATTTCTCACATGGCGATTCGACAACTTCCCGAATTAGTTACATGGGTCTTCCCAAGGGCTCATGTTTAAGCCCCCTTTTATATAATTTTTACGTCAATGACATCGATGAATGTCTTGCAAATTCATGCACGCTAAGGCAACTTGCAGATGATAGCGTTGTATCCATTACTGGTAGCGAAGCTAGCGATCTGCAAGGACCATTGCAAGATACCTTAGACAATTTGTCTGAATGGGCTCTTAAGCTGGGTATCGAATTCTCTCCGGAGAAAACTGAGTTGGTCGTTTTTTCTAGGAAGCATAACCCAGCTCAGCTGCAGCTCCTACTAACGGGAAAAACGATCTCTCAGGTTTTAGTCGCTGAATATCTCGGGGTCTGGTTCGACTCTAAATGCACCTGGGCTTGTCATATTAGGTACCTGACACAAAAATGCCAACAGAGGATTAATTTTCTTCGTACATTACCGGAACATGGTGGGGTGCCCACCCAGGAGACCTTCTAAGGTTATACCAAACAACGATATTGTCAGTTCTTGAGTACGGGTGTTTCTGCTTCCGCTCCGCAGCAAACACACATTTGATCAAACTGGAACGAATACAATATCGTTGTTTGCGTATTGCCTTAGGTTGCATGCAGTCGACCCATACGATGAGTCTTGAAGTGCTAGCGGGTATCCTTCCGTTGAAACATCGCTTTCGGAATCTCTCTTATCGGTTGCTAATTCGATGCACAGTTATGAACCCATTAGTAATTGAAAATTTCGAAAGGTTGGTCGACCTTCAATCCCAAACCAGATTTATGACTTTATATTTTGACTACATGGCTCAAGATATTAATCCTTCTTCATACGATTCCTCCAATGTCGGACTTTTAGATACTTCTAATAATGCTATATTCTTCGACACCACCATGAAAGAAGATATTATTGGTATCCCGGATCAATTGCGACCGCAAGAGATCCCTAAGATTTTTTCCAATAAGTTCAAACATGTTAGTTGTGATAAAATGTTTTACACTGACGGATCTTATCTAGATGAGTCCACTGGCTTCGGTGTTTTTCACGAAAATTTTACCGCCTCCTACAAACTCGATGCTCTTGCTTCCGTGTACGTCGCAGAACTTTCTGCCATTCAGTACTCTCTTGGGATCATCGAAACCCTGCCCATAGACCACTACTTCATCTTCACAGACAGTCTCAGTTCCATTGAGGCTCTGCGATCGATGAAGACTGTGAAGCACACTCCGTATTTCCTAGGGAAAATACGGCGGTTTTTAAGTGCTTTAACAGATAAAAATTACCGGGTTACCTTAGCGTGGGTCCCTTCTCATTGTTCCATTCCGGGCAATGAAAAGGCTGACGCTTTAGCTAAGGTGGGTGCTATTGATGGCGATATTTATAGTAGACCAATTGCTTATGATGAATTTTATAGCATTTTGCGTCAGAGAACACTCAACAGTTGGCAATCATCATGGAACTCAGATGAACTGGGACGGTGACTACATTCCATTTTTCCTAAGGTATCGACGAAAGCATGGTTCAAGGGGTTGGATGTCGCTCGGGACTTCATTCGCGTGATGTCCAGACTTATGTCCAATCACTACACGTTAAACACGTATCTCTTTCGTATAGGGCTTGTAGACAGTAATCACTGCGTTTGTGGCGATGGCTACCATGACATCGAGCATGTTGTTTGGTCGTGTGCCGAATTCTGTGATGTTAGGTCCGAGCTTATAGATTCCCTCCGGGCCCGAGGAAAACAACCGATCGTACCCGTTAGAGACATTCTGGGAAGCGGTGATCTTCAGTACATGACACAACATTTGAAAAAGACTGACATTAAAATTTAATATTCTTTTGTCTATTTGTCAGAATACCCGTATACGACGCTGGAGACACGAACACGAAGAGCCTAAATCTATGTTTGAAAAACAAAAAGAACACCAGTCGAAACACAAATAGATCGTATATCTTAATTAGTTTAAAGCAAGAATTGTAACTCCCCTCCTCTCACCTTTAATCCCCACTAGCTCGTAGTCGGCCGCGAGAAATAAAAAAAAGGCCTCCCTCCTTTTCCCGCTAATCTAGAATTAATAAAAAGTGTACTTGGCTCAGTTAAACTTAAAATTGTATCGTGCCGTGTCGAATAAACCATATTTGAATTAACTAATTCCAGTTCAGCTCCAACTTCGAAGCCTATGTTCAAGTTGTAAATGTTACTCAAAACTAAAAATTTTGACTGCATGCCTGCCGATCTAAAAGACAGCATTGATCGTGCATAGTAAGTGTCAAAACGATATCAATGCAAAATTCAATTGAAAACTATTAAACTCATAACGTCAATGACAGCTGGTCGTCACTGCCTATTACCGGTGCATTCGCTGCAATTGACGTTCGCATGAGAGAACGGGCAGGGATTGCCCGTCAATCGAACCGCTTAAATTATCCCAATTTGGTCAAAATCACACCAGGACTTGACCTTCTTGCTCTTTGCGGCGATTGCTGCACTGCCGTGGCAATAGTCGCAGGTAAACAAACATTTCGCATCGGTGCGCGACTGCAGCTTTTCTGGTGTGCAAGCTATTTACACATGCGCGGGCAATAACAGTGCGGCCGTTCGTAAATGCCGATGCAGCAGTACTTCCAGTAAGTAAGGTATGATTCATTCAATCAAAATTGAAATTAAATGTTGCTTAAATGGTAGCAAAATAACTATGCGTTAAAAATAAGAAATATTTTCGCGATGCAAGTGCATTTTTCCGCCTCAAAAGTGCAATCAACGAATACTTATTTAGCCCAACGAGGAATCGAGGTTTTCTTGTAATTCGTTAGTTTTTTTGGTGCTTGATTTTTTTCACGAGTCAATTGTTTCATAGATTTATAAAATGAAATTCTCTCAACAATAAGATGATGCCAGAAATATTCCATTCGAAATAATCCTTTAGAGATAACATTCCAACTATGCGCGTTTCACGATCACGTAGATTGCGGTCGGAAGATAAGCCACGGACCGCGCACCACCGTCTGCCGCGAGGGCTCCCATAAACGAGGGAGAGAACCCCGACGCGCGTGTGTCATCGATGACTCGACGACAGCAAGGTCGACCTGTTGTTGGAAACCGAATCAAGCCGGTCAACCCGAGACGGTGGTAATAGCTTACGTCTACGGTGCTCAGCTTAAGTTATGACCAAAAGCATTGCTCTTCTCGGCGGCGGGGATAAAATTGCTGATTAATAAATTTTCTCCTTGTTCGACAAATTCAGCCACTTGCGCATTTGTTAATTGAGAACTATGGGCGACCTCCGGAGATCTACAGCGCTTAGATATGTGATCGATCCGCGGAACGGTTAGCGACAAACCAAGGACCCTGATGGGTGAGAATATCGTTTAGAGAGTGTCTAGCAGGCTTCTGATTTTGGATGTTCTGAACTTGGTAACCCGTAACTAGTTCGATTCGCTGTGGGAGATTCTCCGATATGAATGCTGCTGCTATGACAGGTGATACCCTCTCGGATAGGATAAGAGAGCCTGCGCGCTCTTTTTCAGAGGGCTGCTTTAATTTTAAGATATGAATCTCGTTCAAGGTATACTAAAACGAGGAACTGGTACATTTTCCATATTAAGATCGCAATTGAAATGATACCATCTTAACATACTGAGTATTTTATTCGAAACACATTGATAGGCTTGAAGTACAGCCTTAATACACCTTGCTAATTGTGATGGGTTAACTCAAGAGATTTGTAGTTGCTGATTCTGATAGAATATTACGGAAAATTTCAGCGTATTTTTATAAGCATTTAGGGTAGAAGCACCGGGTTTGGCCATAGCACCAGTTTTGGCCATGATAAAATAAAATTGATAATTGTGAAAAAGTATCATAGATTACTCCTAATTCGAAGTCTCCTATTGAACCTGCTGATACTATTCAACAAAACTATTACAAACTGAAGCAAATAAATATGCATATTTTAGTTTTAATTAAAGAACTAACTTTGCTTTCTCCAGTTCACTGTACAACGTTTAGGTAGTTTGCAAGCTATTTTTCATAGAGCATAATATTGTTTAAATTTGCCCATTTCTATAACAAATCTTGTTACCAGCATCAGGCACAATTACTACAGGACATGAATAAAAAAAAGTAGACATTTTTGTGTGATTTTTCTCTGCAATATCAAAATTACCTACAGCTTCCAAAAACGTTCATTGATCCATTCTTGGCCACATATCAATGCAATTCTATGATTCATAATCCTGTTATTGGCCATATGTAAACAAAACCATGGTAACGTATTGATGTTTATGCAAAACATGAAATGTATGGAGTTTTCGAGCTGATATTTTTATCGCATGAGATATGTGAAACTACAAAACTGGTTTGGGATTAGAAAGTATCCGTTTGTTCAGATTATTTACAAATCTGTAACTTCATTTGTATTTACCAAAACTAACACTTCGGATTCTCAACCTTAACTTGACAATAATAAATGGCACTTGAGTTACCGAAGTTGATGCTAGCAAATAATACGAAAACGTTTCTATGTGAAAAAGTAAAGAGCGGAAGCTTTTTAATGTAGATCAATGACAGACGAAAAGTTATATAGGTCAATGATGTGATGTCAGTGTTATTAAACATCCTACTAAGTTTAAACAAATTCTAACTTGAAGTACTTTGCCCTGCTAGCTATGTGTGAATATAATATCGTTATTTAGTTTGATTATTATATATACTGGCCCTTTGGTTAGTTAAAAAATGAGGATTTTCTGCTGTTACAATATATCTATATGATAAAGTCAAAATATAAAATAAATTCGTGTGACTTCAACTTTTTCGCGAATTGGCCACAATAGGAGACCCAAGTGGCCAATTTAGAAATGCTATGGCCAAAACAGGAGCCTAGAGAAGTTTTTTGATTGGTAAATATGTAAACAATACAACATAATTTGATTATTTAAACTCATTGTTAGTGCAGAATATAGGCGATTTTATCCGATTACCCCGTGGAAATTGTTCAATTACATATTTTTCGAAGAAAGAAGGACAAATATCTCTCATACATAACATACTATGACCAAAACCGGTGCTCTTACCCTACTGCGCATTTCTGTCAGTATGTCACGATTGATATACTAACTTTGGTTATACAATGTACCGACCTCATTCACTGGTCTAAAAAGTTGCGTATACTATTTAAATGAATAATGAGGAATTACTCAAGCTAAAAGTCAGTTATTAGAATCAGCGTCGCCTTCGTTACGCATTTTGGATACCAATGACAGTGTTTCAAAAAAAGATGATAACAGGCCGGACATTACACAACTGTTAATGATGATGATGATGATGAGGGTCCCACCTCATACCCCTACACGGCGTGTATCGTAGAACAACTTTATTTTAAAAAATTGGGCATCGCCAAAATCTTCACCATTTGAAAATATAGCTTTTCACCTTTCATTTGGGACCCTCCGGAAAATCATTCATCGCGGGCATTCGAACAACTTTTTTTCATTAAAAAGTATTCTGACATCAAAGCGTCTAACTACGGTGAAAAAATGCAAGAACTTTTGAAATGACACAGTGAAGGTTGTAAGTTAGTCGAGTGCAACTTTCGCTCATACTAGAAATTTTTCAAACACCCCTAACATTTGATGTTATGGTCAAAATGCCGGTATTTTGACCTCAGCGCATGAAAATTATTTTTAATTCATTTGTTTTTCAACCGATTTTGAATGTATTAGCCGTTTTGAATAGGGGGAAAAAGAGTTTTCAAAATATATACAGGTTTGTACTAACTTCATTGAAGTATGTTGAGTTATTCGAGCGTAAATCTAGATTTTCAAACTTCCCCACGCAAATTTTTAACTTCACTTGAAATTTGTCAGTTATTTCTGTAAGACAAGTACTACAAGTTTATGTGAAGAAAAAAAAAGTACTACAAGTACACTAGCAGTTTGAAACTATATTCAATTAAGATATAAAATAGAAGCTTATTTTTGTAAATCGGCTGATAATTCGCTGAGTAACATGTTTTTTAAGGGAATCAAAACTACGTAGTTAATATGAAACTTAGAAAACTGTTACGATGGGGGGTTGGGTAAAAAAAAGCTACGTCATTTATGGATATTCCCTTTCTAAACCGATTTATACATAAAAAAATTGATGGAAAAATGACAGAAAGCCCTCTCTCATCCGAAAATGCTGCCTCAGTGTTTTGCACATAGTAAGTAGCGACTTCGGGGAATTTAAGTCGTTCCAGATCATACCGTGGCAAGCGACGGTAGCGGATGTTGTTGACAACCGAACATTTTCACCATCAGGTGTACCGATATGGAAGGCTATGCAGGAAGTAGGTACTATGTATGGCCATGTTGACGGCATGTTTTGGTCAGCTATCGTATGCGAGCTCCAGCTTTGCGTCAAAGGCGACCTTATCACCATCGTTACTTCCTAAGGTGAGCGCTGTGCACGATAATGATGCTAACGTTGTAGAAATGGCCTTTGATCTGTTGTCGATTGGCCACCATCCAATCACGAGCTTCTGCATTTTGCCCATCACAATGAAAGCTGTGCCCAGCACGTGTGGGTTACCGCAGCTCTGGTAGATAGTGTAACTATCTCTGTATGTACTGATACTCCCATCCAGCATACCTCCTGGAGCGCTACAATGTCGAACTTGCGGGCCCTCAATAAGGCGGAAAGAATACGGGTACTTTCCAAAAAATTAAGAGACTTGCAATTTCATGATCCGAGTTTCCAATCTTTAGTCCGTTTCGTTGCCTAGGTCTATGCCGACTGTTCCGGCCTGGATTAACATTATTTGCTTCCTGGACTGATTATTTGCATGGCCGGCTTGTAGGGTGTGCACTAACTCCCAGTCTTACCGGATGTTCCAGCAGTGTATTATGATCGTATGACTCGTTCCCTTAAATTTTTTTGTAGAAAAACATTTAACATCACTCGAAAGAATTTCGTTTACACTTGGCAATATTGTGCCCGTAGTTTTCATTCTTCAAAAAACACTCAAAAATGTACCTACCGTAAATGCATCGCTTAACTCAAAAATGTAGCATTTTGAAATTTTGATCAGAGATAGAGGACGTCATAACTAATCGAATGGTGTGCTTATATCTTTTGGTGCATTTTTTTATAATAATTGTCTGTGGGAGCACCGTGAACATCTATTTGATACGGCATAAGCGTTGTTATTGAATAAGCACCAAGCATTTCTCCGAATGCGTCTAAATCAGAATTAACTCTTTTTCCTCAAAAACCAAACCTCTCGAATCCATCAATACTCATGTTATCATAATAAATGATTTTGTCTTATTCAACTCTGTTTGAATCAAATTTATTATATGAATATTACTCTGAAAATAATTTCGAAGCCGTTACAAAAGCTCACTAATAGGGAAATGTTAGAAGATATTTCGAACAAAATTATCAACAATTGCCAGAAAAAATTGTAGCAATCAACAGTTACAACGAAGTTAAAGTTTAAAAAGATTATTTTCTATTCATGTTTTCGCACGAAAGACACTCAATAAATTAACAAGATGTGCACGAAAAGTAGTAATGTAGACATTAACACCAATCGCACGTATTACGAGAGCTCTTTCTCGCAAAGAACTGACAGTGAAAAATGTTAAAGTGTTACCAACAAAATTTCAGAAAATATTCTCGGAGTGCTTGTACACACTTAAAATTTTTTGCCGGGTCTCGGTAATTTATTGCCGAGAACGGCACCACTGAGTGCTCGGTTAAAAAAATAATGACAGCTGTCACATTTTTTCGTGAATCTCGGTTCACCTAACTGACATTTCGGCTCGTTAATATTTTGTGCCGAAACTTCAGTTAGGTTGAACCGAGATTTTCGAAAAAATGTGACAGCTGTCATTTTTTTTCTAACCGAGCACTCAGTGGTGCCGTTCTCGGCAAAAATTACCGAGATCCGGCGAAAAAATTTAAGTGTGTAGTGTAACAGAAATTCAAATAAGTGATTTTGTGGTAGTAATTGAAATTACATTGATTTTAGCAATAAAAAATTTTGCCGAATTTTCCCGGACCGCGGAAGCAGTACCTGGTCTGTTACCCGGTTCGAAAAAAAATCGAACTTTGAAGGTTCCGGTTCGATCAGTCTTTGGACGGGACTTTCCGGACCCTAGCCGGTCCTATAGCGAACGCTAATATAAATTGTAATGATGGTTGTAATGGTGGTTTTTCTGATGCACTGCTATAACATATTATCCGATTGTTACCTACCATTGATAAAATTTACCTTTAACGTTTTACCCGTAAGGTGCAATTGTAAATAGAAAATGAAATACCTTCAATTGTAAAGGTTTTCCTGTTAGCTATAATTCAATATTACTTTCTATCAACACGTAAATTTTGGATGATTAAATTGCTAAAGCTCATTTGTTTTTCAAATCATGTTTTTACAGATTTTTTGTTCCAGACTCCTACCAGTAATTATTCTGGTTTCCATGTGTACTTTTTAATGTCTGAGCAATGTTGCGGCAGCTGAAATTCAATAGAAAAAAATGTTGTAATATTTTGCATGTCATGCGTTGATGTAAACTCAAAACCGACAATCTATCATAAAGACGGTTTAGGTTAAGGTTGATTAATAAAAAGGTGTCAAAGGATGTTACAGCATGCATTATACAATTACATTTGTGATGAAGCTATCGTGATTGGTACCACATCTATCATCGTAGTGAAGCGAAATGACCAGCACCGTCTTGCCACATGGTAGAGACAATCTTGCGCTAGTGACTCACCGAGGATAATTTTTTCCCCGGATTTGCCTGTGTTGCTTACATTAACGTTTACTGTATGGTTGCTATTTTTGGCACGAACAAAAAAAAGTCGATCGCTCGAAAAACACACTGCAAGTTACGAGGGAGTACGGAACCGTTTTGCATTTTTGGGTGCGAGGATGTGTTAAAGCGGTCAAAACGATTGACTATTGATACACAATGAATATTTCGCTTATCAGATAAGTTTTTTTTAAATCTCATTCAAACGCGATTAAATAGTAAATTTCACACGCTCTTGGGACGGAAGGATACAGTCGCGATCATATCCATCGAATAGGTGCTACAATAAGCAGGCAATCAATTTGCTAATAGATATTTTTTCTCAGACTTCTAATTATTAAAACTCATAATCTAAAGCGCCAGAGCGAGTTCTCGTGTAACTCCTAAAGGGTGCTGGTCTGGCAGGCGACAATTTACGACTTTGCTAAAATGGGTATACCTTCGAAGGCATCAGCTCTGGCCGGACAGCTCGAGGCGGCACCAGCTTTCAGCACCACATATAGGCAGCCACGTAATTTAATTTGCAAACCTATGGAAGCAGCCTTCGGACAAGGCGACGTAGGATATTATTGTCTGGCTGCGTTCGTCAAAAAGTTGCACGATTCGATCAATTAAAACCTAGACTCGGTGTGCAAGATGAAATATGAATAGGAACTAAAACGGTTCTTGAAAAATCATTTCAAAACCAACAACGTATAGGATCGTTTCTGATTCATCTACAATTTCGAATATAGCGTGACAATGTATTAGAATGAGAGACAAATAATGTCATCTTACGTTTAAACTCCCAACTACGCGCTGTTTAGTGTATCCAAATCTCCTAGTGGCCGTTGAAACTAGGTCCGTGCCGCAAAAATCGGTCATTCATTCAAATCCGACCACATTGAATGACAATTTCCACCCGAACTTTTCCTTGGCGCACATACGTTCTTCCGTTCTAAAAATACCTCCGCTACTCTAGTCATTCCTCTGTTATAATATGCGCCAAAGAAAAACCGTTTTCGGGAACACATTCCTCATTGCATGGGGTACGGTGGGTGCGTAACAGTGCGATATTTTTGAACGAGTTCGCCCGAGATCGCACCCACTTGCTTGTTTGCTTTTTAGAAATAGGATCCCGAGGGCGGAAAATAGCACAAAACGATGAACTAATCCTTGGTTTGTAGTTCGAGTGAATTCTCGAGAGTAACGACTGTTGTTTTGATTAATTTAATTTATTTTAATTAGTGAGGTTGGGTTGGCGGTTTTTCTCAACGATGAACATTGATATCGGTTTCGCAGTCTAGTTTATGCGATCTCAAATTCAAAGTACAGATGAATCTGGCCGAATAAAATAGTTTTGCACGAGTTGTTTGCTGTTTCAATGCCCTGCTAAGGTCATGGTAGATTATCATGGTATTGAACCGCTTCATTGTCAATTTTTAAATGGATGATGTGCACGAAAGTGCTAGGTGACTTTTTAGCTAATGCTATTTGAACAAATTTGTTGTTTTACTGTGTTTGTAGGATGTTCCTTTCAAGGAATATGAGTGAAAGATCTGGATGATTTTTGGAGAAAATATAATTTTATTCATTTTCTCCTATTGGTTGCAAGATGATTTTACTGCTACCCAGGGGGGAGGGGGGTAACACAAGAATATTTCGCCCCGGGTGTTACCCAATCACGATCTAGAACAACTGCTTCCGGTTACGGAATACAGCCCAAAATGACCAAATTTTCCAGTATGGGTATTTCTGGAACCTAGACGATGTCCAAAGACCGGAAATTTACTTCAGTCGCCATTTTGAAATCCAAGGTTGCGACTTCCGGATGGGGCGTGACAGAGTGTGATAGGATATTAGGCTCAGATGGGTATAGATTCTCGGTAGCTTAATTGGTTGAAACATCATGCCGGAGACATGACATGACATGAGTTATATTTTCTCTAAGCCTAACATTCAGTTCACGTTTATTTTGAAATTCCAAATATTACATACACTGCTGCTTTTGTAAACAACTTTTTGAAAGTTTCTTAGGGAATTTTTTTTAGGCTCTCCTGCGCTTAGTGCAGTCATCATTCTAGAGAAGCTTCATGTAACTTTGGTTATTCTCCAGAATCTTCAACGGTAAGGCAATTCACTCAGCAACGCTGTCCAGTAAATGTAGTAGCTCTTCGAGTTCCTGAACAGATACAGATTGTGTGGCGTACTCAACCTCCATCAAAGATAACGACACGCATATTGTTTCTAAGCTCTTCAGTGAATCAATTCACCGTCCAATCGTAGAGATAACCTGACCAGTATTTTCGATCGCTTGCATCTTCTGCCCAATTTCTGTCCGAGAACTCTTCTTTTAGGCTTAACTTCAAATCACTAGTCCGGATCAATTACCGGGGAACACGCTTTGTCTCCGTACAGTCAGTCAATTGTATTTACCAACGAGGCGTTGGAACTTGACACCGGTTGGAAGCCTATCTTTCATGTTCATCGATGTCGATCCCCAGGCAGCTGCGAATGTCTTTAGGCTGGGTCAAGATAAATTCTCTTTGCTAGGACTGTATGATGTCATCGTACTCCTTCTGGCTTAAATACGCTACCAGCATATCATGGACATAAAGAAAAATGAAAGCTATCTTAGCTTATCGGAATCCAACGGCTTGAATCCTATCTACTTAGAAGTGTTTTAGGTTCAATATTCAGCAGATAAGCGTTTTTCAGTCCGGTAGTTGCAACTCCAGGTAGTCTTCGCGCTAATGTACTTTACAATCATATCTTTCCTGGCGGCAATCGTTAGCAGAGCATGTAGTATAATCCGTTTCGCTACAGGTGTGATATCTTCAAAAAAGTCTTGTTCATACACCTACTGCAGTACCCAACTGGTTGTGTACCTAATAGTAGATCGGCTTTCATTCTCCTGGTGTCATCCTCTTACAGGGTGTTCAATAACAAGACATTTTTTCGTGGAGCGTAAAGACACTTCACAATTTGCAATATTCTTACCTCTATGTTGTAAGGACACCATAGTCCGGACCCTGGCTGGGAGCACCTTCCCTTTGTGCTGTTTGACGAGCTTGAAACGTTTTCCAGAAGAATCGCACACGGCACATACCTGTCTATCGGCAGATCGTCGAAGATCTTGAAAATGAACTTCTCAACTTGGTTTATAGTGCTCATTTTTTGTTCACTCTGCTTAGCAAGCATGTTCGACTCTACATAAAAGTCCAGGGGATAAAGGTTCGGGGAGTAGGGGGGTCACAAAATCTTACCGAGAAAATCGTACGCTTGTACGATATTCACCGTATGGGCTGATGTCCCGTCTTGTTGAAAGACGTAATTATCCTTCCCGTAGAACTCCCGAAGAGCCGGGGTCACAACCTGCTACAGAACTTCGGTCTATAGTATTTTCACGTTTTAATCGATAGACATCAGTGGGAGCTTTCCACGCCTGGATACGGCGGGATGTTTGTGTGGACCAGGCATGGGGAAACCACAGCACTCCAAAGCGCATGTGGCCCATCTGCTAACAAACACAGCACGCAGGGCATTTCGTATTACCCTTCGTCGCGAGCTCAAGACAAAACACTGGGGAGCCACTCGTAAACACGCCAACCGAGGATTTTTAACTTCGGCACATGAGGCAACCGAGGGCTTGCAGTTTCGGGGAACACACAAGCATTAGTCGCCACGAAGAGATTGACAATGGAATAATAATGGATAGTTGGATGTTAGCAAACGCATACAACCACCTGCAATATTTTTTTCATATGTACTTTTGAAAAACTGAAGCGTTTGAGAAAACACGTGTAGGCATGCGGGCTCCCGAGGGCTCACGAAGTTGAAAACACTCGGGTTTGTGTTTGCCGAATCTTTCGAAGGGCTGTTTTATCTAGAGCACTGCGGGTTTTTCGTTTTGTATACGCACTGAAGGGCAATCTAAATACCCTCCGTGGCATCGCTTGAAACACACACGCGGGTGGTGTGGTGGGCTTAGCCATGCCTGGTGTGGACATAGCTGCCTTCTATTGCTCGCTCTCTGGCGCACTTACTGCTTCGTGATAAAACCTGCGCACCAAGTCTAGACTCTTCTCTTCACACAGTATTCTAGTCTGGTATCTTTCGGGTGCAACTCGTTGCGTAGTCGTACCTCAACTGCCGTGGGCTCCTCCTGCAACAGATCTTCATCAATAGAACTATCCTCGTATTTTTGACTTTCTTGGAAATCATCTGTTGCATCTTCGTTCTTGTCATTCTCCGCTTCCTCTTGAATTTCAGCATCCTTTAGTTCATCAGATTGCGGCTGCTCGGGCTTTTTTGCAGTTGAGTTGAATTAAATCTATCCTATCCTACTTTCTCGTTACAGACCTTTTTTGTGGCTTATTTTTTTACGATAATGGTACAGACTAACCCTGTTTCTGCTAATTGCTAAGAATAGAAGTGCGGCATACAGCAGACACCCGGGCATATCTTACAATGGATCAACGATTCTGGTTGTAGTGAGGAAGTCCATACAGGAAAAAAACCCTGATTATATCCTTCTCCATCCAGTATTCAACAAATCTTCACGGGTACGCTTAAAAAACTCATCGTTTACCTTCCAATTTACAAGCAAAAAACGTAGAAATGTTGCTACATATTGTCGCCGTTCGTGTATCGCATCACACACTGCTGATAAAAAGGTACTACTATGATATTGAGTTTTTTCCATGCTTTTTACGCCGAGGTCATATCCCGGATGAGAGCTTGCTGCTGTTTCTAAGCAGCATTTCCGGTCTTTGATTCCATAGCAGCAAATTCTTCTGGTGGTTCTCTTGGGTTCACGAAACGACAACAATTTACAACAACTGCTCAACGGTATGCTCCCAACGGCCGTGATTCTGGTTGCCCAGCTTCTCCACTCTGGTGCGATTCTTATACTTATTCAGCCAAAAATCATTGGAAATATCTTGAGCAAATTCGCTGGTCTTACTTACCTTACCAGTCAGCTCCAGGCCGAAGTGTCCCTTGCTGTTGCAAGAATTCGTCTCCATTCAACTCGGTCCATGGCTGCAGCTCGCCAGCCATGTCGTCTGCAGAGGCCCCGCAGGACGTCTTCCACTTGATCGAGCCACCTTGCTCGCTGCGCGCCCCGTCGCCTTGTTCCAGTCGGGTTGTTATCAAGAACCATTTTCACCGGGTTGTCGTCCGACATCCTAACGACATGCCCAGCCCACCGTAGTCTCCCGATTTTCGCCGTTTGAACGATGAGTGGTTCTCCCAGCAGCTGATGCAACTCGTGGTTCATCCGCCTCCGCCATGATCCATCTTCCATCTGCACTCCACCACAGATGGTACGCAACACCTTTCGTTCGAAAATCCCAAGGGCGCGAGGTTTCGTGGCCGTAGAGAACTACCGGTGTGATCAGTGTTTTGTAGATGGTTAACTTCGTGCGGCGGCGGATTTTTTTCGAGCGAAATGTCCTCCGGAGTTCAAAGTAGGCACGATTTCCTGCCATAAGGCGTCGACGAATTTCTCTGCTGGTGTCGTTGTTAGCAGTCACCAGTGAGCTCAGGTACACGAACTCGTCTACCACCTCGATTTCATCACCGCTAATATGAATTCGTGGCGGTAGGTTAACACTGTCTTTTTTGGAACCTCTTCCTCTCATGTACTTGGTCTTCGGAGCGTTTATGGCCAGTCCAATTCGTCCAGCTTTAGCCTTCAGTCTGATGTACGTCTCCGTCATCTTTTCAAGGGTTCGTGCTACAATATCAATGTCTTCGGCGAAGCCAAAGAGCTGAACAGACCTTCTAAAAATCGTGTCATTCGTGTCGATATTAGCCCTGTGTATCACACCTTCCAAAGCGATGTTGACTAGCAAGCACGATAATCCATCACCTTGCCGTAACCCTCTTCGAGATTCGAAGGGACTCGAGAGTGTCTCCGAAACTCGAACTACGCACATCACCCGATCCATCGTCGACTTGACCAACCGTGTCAGTTTATCCGGAAAGCCGTAATCGTGCATAATCTGCCATAGCTGGTCTCGAACGATTGTGTCGTATGCCGATTTAAAATCGATGAACAAGTGATGCGTGGGCACGTTATACTCACGGCACTTCTGTAGGACCTGCCGTACCGCGAATATTTGGTCCGTAGTGGCGCGGGCACCCATAAATCCCGCTTGGTATTGCCCCACGAATTCCCTTGCGAACGGTGATAGTCGACGGCACAGAATTTGAGAGAGTACCTTGTAGGCGGCGTTCAGCAACGTGATTGCGCGGTAGTTACAGCAATCCAACTTGTCGCCTTTTTTGTAGATGGGGTACACTGTACCCTCCATCCACTCCTCCGGTACTACCTTCTCCTCCCAAATCTTGGCAA
The DNA here is from genome assembly GCF_029784165.1 of Wyeomyia smithii. Lineage (NCBI taxonomy): Eukaryota > Metazoa > Arthropoda > Insecta > Diptera > Culicidae > Wyeomyia > Wyeomyia smithii. The sequence continues at coordinate 201,519,782 of NC_073696.1, forward strand.
TAATCCAGTGTAGCGCCTTAGCCAGTGATTCACCACCGTGTTTTAACAGCTCGCTGGGGAGTTGGTCAGCGCCAGCGGCTTTATTGTTCTTCAGCCGGCCGATCTCCTCTCTAACCTCATGAAGGTCGGGGGCTGGGATTTTGTCGTCATCTGCGCATATACCGAGATCTACTACCACTCCGTCGTCGTCCTCTGCTACATCGCCATTAAGGTGCTCATCACTGCTTCCACCTGTCAATCACCTCACACTTGTTCGTGAGAAGGTTGCCGCCCAGGTCCCTGCACATGTCGGCTTGTGGCACATAGCCTTTTCGGGAACAGTTTAGCTTCTCGTAGAACTTTCGTGTGTCACGTAACCTATTAACGGCAGTTACCCGGAAAAAGTTTGCCATGGCGGACGAAAACACGCGTGTAGGCATGTTTTCGAGTTCTTTCTTCGTTTCATTTATCAATTCCTCCTCAATTTTCGTGACAAAATTGTTGGAGTCGATCTTATGCTTCAAGTTTGACCGGAAATTCTCGTTGGATGCGTTCGCCGACTTGGGTAGTACAACGAAATTCCGCCGCTCCATTTCCTCCAACGATCTCTTCGAGTAGTGGGCCAACGCCAAATCCGGCTAGAACACATGGTCTTCGCCCTTATGGTATTTATTGACAAACGACGCAACATCTGGCAGGTACTTCGTACTATCCGTTTAAAGCCAGTCCGGAGCGGAAGAAGAGCAGATTTGACATTTCCTTCTTGCTGATTGCCAGCCTCAGTAGCACCTTCTTGAGGAACTTGGTGTGTGAAATTTATTTCACCTCTGAGCTCACTTCTTTCGTGGGGGAAGTAAAATACGAAGTGCCCTGCCAGTCGTTGCTATCTAGGCTGAGATAGGTCTTGTCGTCCATCCAGTGGACGTGATTGTCATGACATGTGTTTGCAATGTACATTTTCACTGTTAGGCCGGTTGCACCACCCTCCCATCCAAGTGATGTAGCCACTTCGCTGGAGCCTCTTGTTGCTCCTGGCCGTTCTTTGACACGCACACTTCTGCACGAAGTAGCTTCACTGTTTTCGCTCTCCCGCTTAGAGTTCAACTGATTTTTTTTTATTCTCGCTTATTTTCCGTCGGTCTATTTCCGCCACTGTTGTGGCCAATTACCGACGCCCAGGGAGGCGACTCCACACCCAGGTCCCTAACTCACGACCCGTTTTTATTAACGGACCGGCGCCAACGGCTTTACTTCCTCATGCGATGGAAGGCGTGATCCCAGAGATTTTTCGACTCAGAAAATCTCCCGGTGTCGGCTAGGAATGAAGCTAGACCAGTTGGGTTGGTTGTGAGTGGATCATGCCACCTCACAACCATCGACACCTATGTCGGCGGTGGGATTCGAACCCAGGCGTCGAGCGTGGTTGGCGGAGACGTTACCAACCACACTAGGCCCCCGCTGAGTTCAACTGATAAACTGCCCATAAAAGCATAAGAGTCCCATATGACTTTTAGGCAAATTTTAGTTTATGCTGTTAATGTATCTAATTTTGTTCAAATTTTCGTATGCCTTGATGAAATTTTTGAAGTTTGTTCTAAAAAATACTGGAAAAATACCAAACCTTGTCTGTCCCATATTGAAAATAAAGGCATACCAGTCCCATTATAAGTATATATTCAATTGTCTTTTCAAATCAACATTTCACATTCGTTTTCAACTGAAAGAAAAGTTTTCACATAAAAATGTCATCGGCTTAAAAAAATGGAAACACAGTTCATGTCTGCAGAGTTTATTTAAAAGTAATGTAGAGACTGAAAACTGTTGAAATTATTGTGTTTTTTTTGGAAGAAATTCTCACCTCCAGTTTTTTTCTGGTAACTGTTTCCAGAAATCCCTCTTAACATCTGGAATGAATGGAATTAAAGTGATCAGGAGTGTGGCTGCCTTGACCGCTTTAGAATGCGTGGAGACTGATATGCTTTTATTTTATGTTAATAGAGAAAAAATAAAGGCAAACGAGTCCTATCAATTATTTCCAAGCCTGGAATTCTTTCAAAAGTCCTTAGAACTCATAGAAATATATAATGATACCCCTAATAATTATACAGTTGAATGAAACATACTTTCAGTTAAATCATAGTAATTTGCTTACAATCCAAGATTAGAACTTCATTTGCAATTTTCTCAATTGTGAGCATTTCCATATGGGACTCTTATGCTTTTATGGGCAGTAAAGCTGTCAATTTTTTTCAGCTGACACATGGCTAAGACGAACAATAACAAGACGCACAGCTCCCTGCATGTGACTGTAAACAAGGTCGAAACGCGTCCAAGAAACATCAACTCTGTCCGTATGCGTATTATAGGTCTGGCAAGACATTTCTGTAGTTGTTATTGTTAGGCTCGTATTTGATAGCACAAACTATAAATATTACACACACACACTCATTCACCATTAATGTTTCTGGGAGTCGTGCGGGGGCGCCACACTACTTGAAGTTCGCAAGGTATATGAGAAGATCTGACACTTGTGTATTATGCTATCTCGTCTTTGCTCATCAGGTATGATTGACGGTAATTTTTGTCTTTTTTTTTTTAAACGCAAGAATAAATAATCGTCTTTTTCAAGATGAGTTTGATTGAATATATGTAGATTGCTTACTACAGTGTATGGAAGGAAAAATGCGAAAATGTATAAACTTTGAAAATTGGGTTTCTGTTGGCAGTGTATTTGTTTTCGGTTTTCATTTAAGAGCTGCATCATAGCATTGGTTGCCTACAAAATTACATTATTTTTTAACAGTTTCGGAGAGGTTTGTTTACAAGGTGTTAGAAACAAAACCCTCTTGAACTGTCAATTTGTTTTTCTTTTTTTTGTGACGTACTATGATCTATTGTTTTTTTTTTTAAATTTGTGAAATTATATGCCAAGGAGTAGTGACGAGTTTGCTGCTTGCCCAAAAGACGCTGGAAGAGATTGGTAAGGTCGTAAGATGTCTTTTGGCTAAAGTCTCTTCAGGATGAATAGTGGAAGCCGAGAAGTGGACGTCCGCGCTCGCCTCCCGGCAAATTGAATCGGTATTTTTAGGGATTAAATGCTTCCCTGCGTGGAAGCCAACTTTTTTAAGAATCAATACATTATCCTACAACAGGATGGAGCGCGACGTCACACGTTAAATAGGACTCAATGATTGTTACTGAAAAACATGAAGGTTTGGCCGAAAGGTTTGTGGACTCTTAGCAGACCGAAATTCATTGAATTTGGGCGCATGATCAAGCACTGGCTTGCTAAACAGATCACTAGTGTGAAGACCCTGAGGTCTGTCATATCGTGAACATGGTGGTCGATGCCGGAGGACTACGTTCGAAAGGCGTGTTCTAGCTTTCGGCGTCGTCGTGAGGATGTCATTGATGTAAATGAAAAAAAAAAATCGAGTAAATTTGTCTGCATCGACCTGGTGTTATTTCCCTACACAAAAGGGATCGTGTGTTGCTTATATAATTGATAATGTTCTAGCGAAGAAACCTCATAAGAAGATGTTTGAAAAATTCCTGACTGATTTGTGTTAAGCTTAAAGAGAAATGAAGGGTTTGAACATGTATAACAAAAAGCGATTCTACTGTATTTTTAGGGTTCCCACACAATACTTAACATTAGGCCCTCAAAATAGTAAATTCGATGCAGGATTTATATCAGATTTAGATTATATTTAAATAAAATTCTGGTTAGATTCAGATGAGATTTGTATTAGATTGAGAGTAAATTCAGATTCGATGTAGATTAGTTTGATCAGGTTTCGTTTTGGTAAGCTCAGTTTAGATAAGATTTCGCTCATATGAGATATTATAAGGAAAATTTCGTTAGGAATAGATTTTGTTTAATGTTCGATTGCTAAAATGCCGATTAATTTTAGAGACAAATTAAATTTATTTGGAAACATTCCATAAAAGAACGATTTATACCCTGAGCTCTATTGATTGCAAATATTTTATTTCTGTGAAGTTTTTCCTGCCGAAAATTGATTTTTATTTTGCCTGCTTATCCCTAATTTTAAATTATGTACTTGAGGATATTTGCAACAAAAATTTCAAACTATTAGCTATATAGGGTCAAACATGTAAAAAATATCGATTTAATATTTCAAGTAATTTTGAACTGGTCCTCGCTCACTGGTCCCATTTTATTTTATTTTGTGCTTATTCAGCATCGTCGTAAAAATAGAAAGAAAATAAAACAATATTATGTTCGATATTTTACGTTCCGCAAACCGTACAAGGTTTATCGACAGGCAATGTTAAACATGATTCACAATGGGCATTGCAACTTCAAAGACTGTTCAGACGTTTACGACTAGTAGAAATTGCTTTACTATTACACACTGAATTGGTGCCAAAAATCGGTGACGTCACAATGGGTGAGGTGAAAATTTTTGGGATGTCAAATCTTGCCTTACTTTGCACTCGCCAACGTCTATCGATAGCGCACAGCCGATCATCATCAGACCGAACATGTTGCGCGCGTTTACCGCCCGCCGCAGCATCCGTAATAAACATATCTCAGCATCATCTGCAGTGGTGCGAGTGGTGGGGTTTTTCCTCGACTCGGAAAATCTGATGGTGGGGACACGAGCCGATCCGTTTGGTCCGTTGCGTTCTATGGCGGTGGGGCGCATTCGGGTTCACCATGCACCGGTGTGTTGGTGTGCTCGCGCGGCTTTCTCTGTGAACGGTGAGGACACGGACGCTCGTTGTCTGGTGTTGGTGCTGGTGCGGTCCCGGCTCGCGCGAAACAGTGCGCCGCTATCAAAAAACGCTTGCGAACGTTTCTCAGTTCGCCTTTAAACTGTTAAACTCGCGGATTCAAGTGTAAGTAAGTCGCGCTGCTCGAAGATTTGCTAGAAAAACGAGACAGGCGAGGTTTTTTGGTTTTCTGCAAGGGATTTTTGCTGGACGAAAAGAGGGTTAAATAAATTGAAGATTCAGCATTGTGAAGGGAATTCCGTCCAGCAAAGTCCTTAAAAGTGCCGTTTGCGTATGCGATTTTGTGCCTAAAGCTAGCGGTGATAAGTGACGGAGGAGGACACGGGTATGAGTGTGTGACGTGCTATCGGTGAAGTCTTGTAATGCCTACCAGAACACGGAAGACAATCAGCTGATAGTGTCAGACACTCTCCTACTAGTGGAGGGCTCGACGGAGAGGATCGATAAAGGATGCTCCGAAGATTGGTATCAATTGCAAATTACTAACACAACAGCTATCGCTGGCGAGGAAATAACTGCTGAATTTACAAACTGATGGAATAGCTATGAATCATCAACTTGCTTCCCGACCACTGTGATTTTTTAAAGAAATATTTTTATTTGCATCGGAAATGCAAATAGCGCTGTTAATCACGATCGAGTTCGAACTTATGGATCTATTTTAAAACGTTGCTTTTCACATTCGTCTCCCTGTATGTACTCACATCTTAGTCGGTTCGTGCTTGAAATGTACAAAAAGTGTCTGGTCAGAGTTTTTCACACTTAAATGGGCCGAAGCAAAATTTACTGTGCTATTTTTAGTTCACAGCTCGTTCAAGCTGTTCTTAGTCGGTGCCGCACGATTGTTTAATCCACAGCCCCTTCAGGTCGCTTATGAATTTAAATACAGTTGTTTGTGTTTCGCAGGATAGCAGATGCAACCTGATCGGTTGCATCATTTCGGTTGTGTAAGTGTTCATTGCGAAGACTCCTACATGACTGTCTCCTAATACTCATCACACAATGGTTTGCCATTTGCAAGCGCTACCTGTTGACTACTGACCGTAAATGAATTCTATTTTTGGCATTTCACCAAATGATAAAATTCGAGAGGTATTTCTACTGCGTTTGCGCCGGAAAAACTCTCGATTTACGTGCGCGCTGGGTGGAAAACAACCGATAAATACCACACCGTCTGCTCTGTGGAGCTGGTGCGCACTGCTCGTGAAGCTGCTCGTATTCAGCATGCGCCGAGACATGCTCGTAAGGCGGGTGGCGCCGTACAGTTTGAGTGGGGTAAATCTGTGGGACATGGTCATTGGGATTCAGCCGTTCGTGCGTATGACATTTAACGAATGGTCGATTGTTTTTTATATCCGTCGCTCATTGCCATTGATAAACGCCATCTCGTTTGTCGTTCTGGAAGCAACCGGATAGTAAAGATTTTTTTTCGATCGCACGTCGTGTGCTACATAGTGCACCTGTTGTATTGTGAAGATATTAAAATGTTTCAAAATGTAATTCTGTAAACAGTTAAGATTTTTTGTGTAATATCTTTGAAGACTTAATTTCGATTTTTTCCCATTTAAGCTTCATGAAATTTTTGTTCAGTGTTTATGAACACTCTCAGCGACGCATGTGCCAACAATCAAAATGAATTGCACCATACATTTTTTAGCGAGAAAAAAGAATGTTCAATTACTTACACGATTGTCGACAATAAAATATTAGATTTTTTTTGTGACTAGCCAACAAAAAAGTTACAACTTTTGTTTGAACTTCTCTAAACTTAGTAAACTATGGACACCTTTTGCATTAGTTCGTAGTATAATATTAAAAAAATACACTTCACAAATGCTTTGACAGTCTATAAAAATGACACCTTTAGAGATGGTCCTAACTCGTTGCAATGACTACCGCGGTTGACAAGATCACAGCGCTTAAAAAAATTCACAAGAAATGAATACGTAAAAGTTTCAGTTGACATTTTTTACTATTTTCCACCTTACTGTCATGTAAGCTGCACAAAAATTGAGTAAACAATTCTTACTTTCATTTACCGAATTAACGTTTGACCTTTATGTCAGAAAGTTGTTGTTTTTGTTTTTATCAATATAAACAAGTTTAGTCAATAAATGACGTATATACTCAATGCCTCAAGATAACAATTTTGAAAACAGTGACAGACCTCCTTTTGTACAGCTCTTCCATCTGGGATAGTTTTGTAGATAAGCTAGAAAAAAAAACATGGGAAGACAGAACAAACACGATTTCAACCTTGAGGCACCTTTATTTTCACAAAAATATTTAGATAATAGTTTTAAAACTAATTGAAATTTCAACATCGGTAGGTTTCAAGACACCTGTCAGTTCGGAAATGGCCTTTATGTTTGTAGTAATATTTTAATGCATTTCGATATTCATCGTTTATCTGTCACTTTGTCATTAGACCGTTGATATAAAGGACCTTGATCTTTGGAACAAATATGATAACAAGACGTATCAATCAAGCTATTTCCCATTTCTTCATATGAGCAAAACTGCTGATCAGGCAGACTATGTGAGATCGAAATGATTTCTGGTTCAATTGAAAGGCGTAAAATCTGAGGAGTATGGGGGGTAAAGAAGTGCTTCTTATTTCATCGTTTCTATTTAGGTTTTAACGACCTAGGCAGTATGGGACCAAGCGTAGTCATGCAGTAGAATCACTTTTTCATACCTTTACTCGTATTGTGCCCGTTTTTCGAGCCGTACTTGGCTTCTATAAATTCTATAAATTTAAATCGCTACCGTTTCGCAGTGATGGTTTCGTCCAATTTCAACAGCTCATAAAAAAAAATCTCCGACCTTGTCCTACTAAATAAACAGTACAACCCTCACAGCGTGTATCTATATCGGCTGTGACGATGACGTAGAAGCAGCGATGCCAAACTTTTTTTAAAAAAAGCTGGAAGAGTTCAAAATGAAAAATCTGAGGAAAAGTAGATATATAAATTTGAAGCTTTTACAGAAATTTGTTTGGTGTTCGGTTCAAAAATGCTGCACTGTATTATTGCATGCAACTAAAAAGGCCGAAAGAAAAATTTTTACTGATGGAGATTACAGTCACTGGCGTACTCGAAATTGAGTGGATTTTGATTAAAATCTAACAATCGAGGGGCATGAATGCACAAAATACTGAAAAGACCATGCGTGTATGGGGAATGAGTTCAAAAATGTGGTGACGAACAGAACACTAGAGAAAACTGAAACAATTTTGAAAAAAACTGGAAAAACTGGACACCCAAATTTTCAGCCCCAGGTGTCACTGTTACGCTTCACAAAAAAAAAATGTGTTAAAATGTTAAAAGTGTTTAGGTACCTCACGATACTCAACATGAGATGAAAACCTGTTGTTTCAGAATCCTTCCTGTAGCAGTTGACAAAAATTTAGTAAGTCAAATGGATGTGAGCGACACCTATTCCAAAAAGAGATTGGTAACTCTGTCCCAAATTGTGAGACAGTCACAGAAAAACTAAAACAAAACGTGTCAACTTGCTTTTTATTATTCTTTTCTTACACCACTTCAGTTTTGAGCGAACAATCAGTTTTGGGGCTCGTATCAACGGCTCGTGTGCCGCTCGCACATCCCTTATAACATCGTTTGCAACCGAAACAAACACACTAGCATTTATTGATGTCTTTAAGTTTAGTTACGCTGGTATCAGTAACATGACACCGCATGCATATGAATAAAGCTTCGTAGAATCATCTACTGAACATATTCAGGAAAAGATAAACTTTCAACCTTTCTGTTGTTTCTGGCACCACGGCACGCGACAACTCTCAAATGGAAAATGCTAATCAGTGCCACCACTGCTGCAGCGGAAATATTCCGCGTAACTGGAACTCATTTGAATTGGCCGTTATTTTTATCCACGAAAATTAATTTCGTGGTACGTCTGTTTGTCTGTGATTATACCACCATCGGTTGATACTGCTTAACCGTAATGATTTTAAGCCCTCTAATAAATTAAAAATAACCTCCCAGCTGGTCTCAAGGTACGATGCTGGCCTAACAAGCCAGTTGTCGTAAGTTCGAGTCTCGGCTCGGGAGAGACTGTTAGTGTCAGTAGAGTCGTAGCGCTAGCCCCGCAATTGTCTTGTACACTCAATAGTTGGCTGCGAAGTCTGTGTATAGTAAATAGAAGGTCGAGTTCCGAATCGGAATGTAACACCAAGGCTTTGCTTTAATGAATTAAAAATACGTTAGAACATCAATTGGTTATGGCCAACACACATTTGTTATCCAGGCTTCATTTTGATTAGGTATCAAAACTTGCGCTGAATATTGATGTGATTTCGCACCATTAAACTTTTGCGTATGATATCGAAAGAAATTTTAAAGTCTCTCAATCGTCCACCAATTCGTTTCATTTATGTAGAAGACAGACGATGTTAGATACAGACGAACAAGAAGCAAACATGGCAGCACTTTAAATGATATTGAATTTGAACAATTCTGGCAACCAGAAAGTATTGAGATTATTTTGCTCGATATTTACCATGCGTGCTTTCGTAAGGTTGTTATATTACTTGATTTTTGAGCGTGTTTAGCAAATTGGATGATTTTTAAAGTTCACTTTTGCCCTAGGGTTTATTAGTTTTAGCAATACAAATGTTGACATCATTGTAAAAATACACAATCTAAGTTTTTTTACAATCACTTTGTTATTAATCTTTAGAGGGTCGTTCAGGATAAGAACAAAATTTTTGATTTTTTTGGGGTAATGTCGAGAAAACAGAAGCTTCAACTCAAATAATTTAAAGATTTTCAAAAAAAGTCGCAAGTTTTTTTTTATATTTTGGATAAAGTTTGATTCAGACTTGAAAAACGTCCACCAATTTCAATGTCTGTGGATTATGATATGCGAGCAAATTGAAAACAAAGTTTGAAGTAGCCAGGTTTGGGATAAATTTTCTCATCAAAAATGTTTCAAATTTGAATAATTCGGAAATTTTATTATAAAAGGTTTCTGGTACAGCTAGTACACACATAAGCTTTTTTGTTCTTTCTTGTTTTTATTGGTGTGAACTATATTCTATGAGCAAAAGGAATCGCAAATATTTCCCAACCAACATGTTCATTGTTCTGGAAGAACATGTTTGTTGGATTCGAGAGAGTCAAATTATCGGAATGATGAAGAAAAATAGGAGAATGAATTAATATTCGCAACGTACCATTTTTTTTTTCCTATTTTTGTGTATTTAAATTAGGTGTTTTTTTTTTAAACTGAGTTGTGTTTTTGGATACTTTTCAGTACTCAAATTGAAGTAATTGAGTCAAAAACTGATTTTAACGCAAAAATGCATCTCTTAACGCAGAGATAAGAATTCCTTTTAGATTTTTTGATTGATTAACTCATAAATAGTTTGGACCGTGGCACGTCCACACTACCCAAAAACCACAAATCAAATTAGTCAAAACCAAGGGTTAAGTTTGCTTTTCTCATCATCACAGCTGACCCGTATTACCATTTTTGGGACACGAGCCTTCGCCAGTCACTCAGACTAGCCTTATTTACAAAGGTGTTATGTGTTTGCTGGGCTGGGGTTAGTTCCGGTTCGCTCACGATGTCATTTGTCTGCACAAATAAATGTTGAAACCAGTAGACAATTTTTTTCGTTGACTCGAAGAGGCTCATTGAGTTATCTTCTCCGTTTCGACCGAGACATCCTTGATTGGAACATGATACTGTATAGGTTTCCAATTCTTGAGTGACAATGTAGTACCCGCCCTATTCCGCGTTGTTTGGCACAGATCCGTCAAGTAAGTCGGCTTCGGCTTATGATGCGAGCCATTCAAACCAGCACGGAATTGAAAAATATCGAATGAATTTATCATTTTGTCACGATCCTGTCAGCAGCCATCCGAACCACGAAACTGTAGTGTACATTCAAATGTGCAAAACATCGCACCATAAACACCGCGTCGTCTGTTCATGACCTCCAAACGGCGAAGATGATGCCCGGTTGCTGGTCGTTGCTCACGCGAGGATGATGTATTTATATCCAGTTGGAAAAATGCTCATTCCTTATTTGGAGCGTATCGCGAGGCCCCCTTCGCAGAGTGCAAACGCATTATATGTGATTTGCCTTCCAAGTAATCGGAAACCATCGTCAGCGTACGTTCATGTTCTGGAGGAAAATTGTATTGCAATCCAACGAGCACAAAAAAACAGCATAAAAACGAGAACCAAATTGAGCGCGCAAAAGTACACATATTGAATGCAAATGAGACGCGTACTTTCGCGGAAAGTTTTTTTTTTGCGCTGATTCAAGCAACTTCCAACAAAATGCTAGCGCTTGCTAGTCTGAACCAAAGGCTAGCCAGTGGCTGATGACAGGCCAATCGAGTGCCACTGGACTCGACAATTTGGGACCTACAATGCGTTTGCTGTGTCAAATTGTTATGGGTTTATTGTTTTGTTTGTCCATTCGCCTTGGCAGCTTGTGACGAAACGAACGGTGTTTGGAAAAAAGGCGGACCTATGCGTAAACGAAAAAAAAGTTGAGGCTGAAGAAGTTGTTTTTTTTTTCTCAGAATGCGCTTAGAATATTATGGATATCATTCAAAAGTGAATTCGTTGTTTTATTACGGGTAATTTCATTGAATAGTTTTATTCGAAAAGTGTTCGTTCAGCTATCAGTCAATCAGTACTCCTTGAACAGCATCTATATCAATAGAACTGGATAGAGAACCAGAACCCTGATTTGATGTACGTTTTTATGGTTTATCAGAAACAATACTTTTAGACGAATTATAAAGCGTAGAAGTACGTCGCTAATTCCACCCAGTTGATTGTGTGTCGCTCGTGAACGTATTCGAAACGTTGATTTCGAATCAAAGTCTCCGAGTGATGTTCATTCGAGAGGAATATTAAAGCAAGGAACGCTTCGTACTCTTTATCCTCAATTCGATCAAACCGATTAATGTCTCTACGTGTGCTTTTTTCTTCAAGAAGCTGTAGTATCAGGTCAATATTGAATATTCAAAGCCGGTCAAAATAGCAAATCAGTTAATAACCGATCAGCCACTATACAACCACTCGATTTTCTTTTCTATCATTGAAGGTCTTCCCTTATTGAACTGTTTGTTCATGAGAGTAGTAAAACTTTAACTTTTCATTAACTCCCGACATGAGTTTGAGAGAAGGGGCTCCATCACTTCCAATGTAGAAAAACAACCATAATTGCCAAAAAAATGCAAGTCGCCATCTTGGAATCCAAAATAGCATCGGACATCAGTACACTAAGGTCGCTTTTTACGCGGTTTTTTTTACGCGTTTTTTTTACGCGGCTTTTTTTACGCGGATTCCGGAATTTACGCGGTTTCTTTTTACGCGGCACGTATCCCCCGCGTAAAAAGCGACTTTAGTGTATTTGATCACCAGTAGTCATTTCGATTCCGAAAATACCCTTGTTGGGGGATACATGATGGATTTTCACAGAACTCCCATAAGCGGGGGTTGCCTAGTTGAACTTCAAAATGTTGTACGACATCGGTTTTCGGTTTCTATGCGTGATCCTGCTTCCGAAAACACTGATATTGACGGATATTTAAACATTGTTCTCACCTTTACCCTGCTTTGAGGGAACTGGCATTCGCTATCTGTATTTGGAAATTGCAGGGTACTTAATCAATTTCCAGAGATGTTAAAAACCAAAAGACGCCATCTCGAATTTCAAAATGATGTTCGACTCTAATTCCCAGTTTCTAAACGTAATTCTTTTTCCGTTAATACCAATATAGTGGTTTCTGAACGGTTTTCTGTAATTTCAAACAGGGTACAACGAACCGTAAGTCGCCATCTTGGATTTAGAGACCGTGTTCTGGTCTCTAAACATTAACTTTCGATCTCCAGTTTCAGAATTCAGGAAGATGACGGTTTCTTTTTAATTCATTCCACAACTATAGTGGAAAAATAACATACAAATATTGACATTTATATACAATACCGCCATTAGTTCACTAAATATTGCAGCACTCCTAAAAGTTTGGCATCACCTGAAATGGGTAGATTAATGTTACTATATCTCTTGATTTCCATAATTTAGAGAGTTGTAGTCTGCAACAAAGCTGTTTAGGAGGTCAAAAGCTTGTGGTCGATGGCTATGTTTCGAAATTCAGCCACAGTGCAGCGCTAGTGTGTGCGTAATTTTGAATGTTTTGACCTCAGCTTATCTAATGAATCCGACCTTTTAGAAAGTTGCCGTCTTCAGAAAAGATGTTAAGGAGGCCAATGGCTTCTGGTTGGCAAATTGTTCAGTTGGGAATTCTGCCACAATGTGGTACCAGTGTTTGTAAAACAGGTACTGACTGACTCCAGGTAGGTCGGCTAAAAGCCGGGATCATACCTAGAGGTCTGAAATCCAATCCAGACGCAGTTTTGAACTTCGAGATGTGTAGTTCAAAACTGCGGTTCCTGCAAAACAGCTAAAAATTTAAAAAAAAATATACAATATGGGTATTACCGTAATCGCAAATTTTTATTGATTTGCAGATATTTGCAAATTTTCCATAGTTTCTGCAGATTTTCGTCAGAGTCTTCATATATTTGCGCAGATTTTATCAAAAATTTTTTCGAACCACGGATAGATTTTTTCGGATTTCAAGCAGTTTTTTCCGGTTTTTCGAGCAGTTGCAGACATTTTTCAAAAACATCTGGCATCTCTGGTCGAAGGTAAAAAATTATTTACATTTTGCCAAAGAAACAAATCACTCTGCTTCTAAATATATGCATAAACCTTTTTCAAAAATGAGTTGCAATTCAAAATAAAAGACTAATAGCACAAAATGACACCCGTTATTCAATAGAAAGATCTGTGGAAAGCCTCAGCCAGATCAAAAAAGGTCGATTAAAATAGTTACCCTTTTTATTGGCCAGAAGACAAACTTTAGATTAAACGCCTAGCCTGAATCAATTACGCTTTCTTACGAATTTACGCAACTATATATATTTTTATTGTGCTTAAAATTCAATCGAGATTTCTCTGAAAAAAAGTAGTATGATCTGAATTCATTGAAAATTCTTGTTTTTTTTTTGATATGTTATGTTTATGCTGATACCACATTTTATTTCACTTTATGCATTTTCTATGTTCGATGATTGATAGTGTTAGAATCAGTTTTGTTTGTGAGCATTAAATTGAATACTTTTTTTTTTAATTAAATAGAGAGTTTTTATTTGAAAAAATACCTGCTTTTTCTTACACTAATAAATGATAGACCGTTCAGTAACCTTAACTTACCTAGCAGGTTAGAGTCGGGGTGGCTCGTGCTGTATCAATATGTCTTCTCTATTCCGCTCGGCTCTGGGTTGTATGGCGCCACGCCCCCAGGCGTCTCATCACTTGTAGGCCATTTTCAATCTGATCAACTGACTGACTAACCAGAATCATTCTACCCGGGTTGTCGTCCGACATACTTGCGACGTGTCCGGCCAATCACAATCTGATAACTTTAACTAGATGTGTAATGGGGGTCTCTTCTAGCAGCGCGTGCAGCTCATGGTTCATGCGTCTAAGCCTTTCACCGTCTCCAGTCTGTACACCATCGTAGATGGTTCACAGCACTTACCGTTCGAAAACTCTAAGGGTTCTGAGGTCCTCTGAGAGCAGTGTTGTCGTTTCTAGCCCATAGAGGACCACCGGATTAACTAGTGCTTTTTACAGCTTCAGTTTCATACGGCGGCGCACTCGATTGGACCTCAGCGTCTTACGAAGTGCAAAGTAGGCACGACTTCCCGCTTCAATGCGTCTTCGGATTTCCTTGCTGGTATTGTTGTCAGCGGTCACCAGCGATCCTAAGTACACGAACTCGTCTAGCACCTCAAGCTCATCGCCGTCTACGATGATCCGAGGTGAGAGGCTAACACTGTTCTCTTTGAAGCCTCTTCCCTTCATATACTTTGATTTTGACGCATCGATCAGTAGTCCGCTACGATTAGCTTCCGCTTTTAGTCTTGTGTAGTTTTCCTCCATCGTCGCAAAGCTTCGTGCTATGATGTCGAATTCATCAGCGAAGCCTTCAAGCTGAACCACGTACGGTCTTCGCACAACACTCTCGAGTGCGATGATTAAAAGCAAACAGGAAAGTCAATCACCTTGTCTCAATCCTTAGCATAACTCGAGAGTATCCTAGAAACACGTACGTAACACATCAAACGATTCATGGTAGCCTTGATCAGCCGCATCAGTTTATTCGGGAAAATATCCTCGTTCTCCTGCATGATCTGCCATAGCTGTTCTCGATCAACTGTATCATAGGCTGCCTTGAAGTCGATAGAAATGTGATGCGTGGACACGTTGTATTTACAACATTTTTGCAGAATCTATCGGGTTGAAAATATCTGGTCCGTGGTTGCGCGGGCTCCCATGAAACTCGCCTCGTACTGCCCTACGAATCTCCTGGTTGAAGGAGTTAGACGTTAGAATAGAACTTGGGAGAGTATTTTATAAGCAGCGTTGATGAACGTAACGCCACGATAGTTACAGCACTCCAGCTCGTCACCCTTCTTATAGATGGGGCAGACTATTCGCTCTATCCACTGGTAGTTTTTTCCTCTTTCCAGATCTTGGAAAATAACTCTGTGCTGTCGACCACCTTGCTATCGTTCGTGATGCGATTACCTTTCACATCCTTGCAAAAGTCGGTTGCGGCACATAGCCTTTACGGGATTGGTTAATCTTTCCGTAGAACTTTCGCTTATCATAAGCAGAGAATAGCTCTTCTAGCTCTTCATGATCACGATCCTCCTACTGGCGCTTTTTACGTCTCAGGATCGTAGTCATGTCGTTTCATGCCCGTGTGTACTTGCCAGGTTCTCTCTCGTTCTTACCCTCAAGTAATTTATCTAGGTCCGGCCTCGCTCTTTCACCGCTGCCTCGCTTTTCCCATAATACCAGTCGTTTCTGCCACTCAGTGCCTCTGTTCCTATTTTCCAGATGTATCCTATGTGAAGACATTTGGAAAAATAACCTAGCATCCTAGTGTCATGATTTCTCATCGGCAGGGGTGTATTACAATTAGATACGGTTGTTGAATTTTCAGAAAAAAAATCAATAGTTCTGCTGTTTAAATTGATAACGAAAACCGCAAAATATGTATTTCTTTTGACATAAAATAACCTTTTGCAAAACATAAATAAATCATTACAAACATTCCCCCCCCCTATTAAAAAAACCCTTTTGCAAAACTGTTGAATAATATTTTGACGTTTCACGGAGATTGAGTTTTCCAACCCCCGTTCTAGCAGCACTGCTAAGTATTATACACGGAAAACGAAAAGTATCCATTTTCATGTCGGTTTCACTCAACGGCGTCGTTCCGTGCAGGAAGCCAGTTTTGAGTAGTTGTAGATTATTTCAATAGAAGGTATATAGTACTAAGAGTAATAATACGTCAAGAATACCCAACGTTAAGTTCAATCTTTTAAGCTATGCCTTGGGTAGATTTCAGTTAGTTTCATTCAATTGAATTAAAATTAGTTTAAAAAAGCGTATCATTGAAAAAAATCTATAAAATCTATCTCAAAGCCTACTCATGTACCTTCTAATTTGGTGAAACTTGCTTCATTAATATCCCCTTTAAGTGCCTCCGTTCCTAGCTCCATTCTCACAATGCAATTTTAATCTTCTTTTTAATTGGCGGCTATTATTTAAAAACAGAAGCACAAAAGCACGTTCTTCACTTAACATCACCAATTTAAAACCAAAACCACCAATATCAAAGAAATCTCTGTCACTTTCGTGAAATCAATTTCATCACGCGGGTTAAGAATTTTCAACCAGTTTGATTTTTCATCCAATATTGGGTTCAAAATACTCAATGTTGACTTATTGTCAATACATCATCATTAAGTAAAAGCATGTTTAAAATAAATCAAGTTAAAATGACTCAGCGATAGCATTGCAAAACTACCCAGCACGTAAGTTGTATAAGGTTTACATCATTTCAAGTAGTTTGTACGCTCTGGTTGGGTAGATTTTGTTTTCCGTGTAGATCATTGCACACAAAAAATCTCGCTGAACATGTGAAAAGGGCCCAAGTGCCATATGTAAACAAGCCACAATTTCACGTTTTTCAATGAATACAAGCTTAATCTACTCGTACAAATAAGATTGTTTGATTAAGAGTAAATTCTTTTATCAATAAATCTTATTGGTAAGAGCAGTTTTCGCTTGTATTGATCAAAAAACGAGAAAATTTGGCGTGTTTACATATGGCACATGGGCCCTTTTTACATGTTTGGCGAGAAATAGCCTCATTTTTTGACATTTTCCACGGGTTTGCTTACAATGTGTTAGATTTTTTTCCTACTCTCCACCTATGCGAATTCGTTACAAGCAGGCAGTAAAAAGCGCTATGCTGAAAAAATTCGGTCGATCGGGTACGTAAACCGGTATGAAGCATACCACAATTCAGACGACATCCCATCTTCGGTGACCGCAGGCCAAATTGTGGACTATTTGGTCAATCAAGTCCCCCCGGAAACTGGAGAAGCACTCACCGGAGTCAAAATGTAGAGAACAAACATATTTACACCTCCACCGAAAGTTTTCCTCCAACTGGAGGGCATTAAACCAAAGTTTTTTCCGTTTAGCACTCAGATTGTTTAGGTACCGGTTGTGGAAATTGGATGGAAAGTTAAAATAATTGTAATCTTATGTTTTATTCTTAGAAACGGAATTTTTAACAACACACTTCCGCATTTTCACTCAAGCCGCAGATTTTATAAGTCCCTGCAAACAAACCCGCGACCACTGTCAAATCTCCTTCTTCTTCTTTTTTGTGACGACACCGTGCAATAGATCATTGCTCGATGACGTCACAAAAAAGAAAAAGAAAGAGATTGGACAGTTGTCGCGGGTTTGTTTACATAGTAAAATTTTCAGCTTGTATAAAAATGCGGAAGTGTCTTGTTAGAAATTGCGAAAAAAAAACCAAAAGATTACAGTAACGAATTCGCATAGGCGGAGAGTTTTCCCATCTTTTGTGTACTCGTATAATTTATTTTCACTCTTATCACTAAACAGTCAATGGAAAAAAAAATCTAACACCTTGTAAACAAACCCGTGGGAAGTGTCAGAAAAGTGAGGTTATTTTTCGTGTGCAATGATCTGTGATCTCTCACCAAACTTTTTCAGCGGCAGTAGGAAGTGATGACAATCAAAATCAATCAGCAATATACAGGGTGTTCAATAAGTTCAAATACAACCTTTCATCTTTGTTTAGGTGCGCACCATGTGCATTCTGTAATTTGTATGGGCCAGCGTAAAAAAGTTTTTTTGAGTTGCAAATATAACAAAGAAAACCGTCCTCAAACGTTAAAACCTCGTTTGAATATCATAGTGGCCAACCTAGAGACCAAAATTCAATGTTTTAAATTTTGAGTATTTTCATCAAAAATTGTGAATTTTTTTGAAAACTGATATATGATCACTCGTGGCCTAAAACAGAAAACGTGATTGAAATGAGGTCGATATCTTGTTCCGTTTTTGAGTAATGGAGGAAAGCAACTCGCGTAAAAAACGACCTTACTGTATTGGTATTGGTGTCAGCTTTAGCCCAACATATAGGATAATTTGTTGTTTGTTTACAGTGCACGATGAAAGAGTGCCGCGACGTCGTAGTAATGGCATGTAGGGCAGAAGTTCGTGTTTTCTGATAAGTAACTCTTTGTCCTACAACAACCGCACAAGGTCCAACATCATCAGATATGGGCGTTGACGTTGGCCAGTATCCCCCCGTTCCAGAGCGCCGCGTCATTGGGAGTTTGGGGACGAATCCATTCGTGGGAAGTTCCCACTGGTGTTTATCGAGAGAAAATGTGTTAATTATGTTCTTCAATAAGACAGCGCACCGGTCCACACGCCGAATATCGTCCGAGCATAGTTTCGGGAGAATTTGACTGCGATGGAAGGCGTGATCCCAGAGATGTTTCGCCTCAAAAAATCTTCCGGTTTCGGCTAGAGTTTAATCTAGACCAGTTGGGTTGGTTGTAAGCAAGCCTCTGAAAAAGACTGCATATCTATGACAACAAGTTTCCAACTAAATCGGCTGTTATTGCTTTGCATAGCTCTCCTTGCTCCCCGTACATTCGGTACATAATCCGACATAACGATAGCACACAAATGCAATGCCAAACCTGCTGTTATCTCCTTATGTCTGTTGGTTCTTCCAAGCTGTCGCAAATGACAGCCTATAATTTTCGACATCCTCCGGCACGAATCCGAGCGGGGTGTCAGGTGATTATGATTCACGAGAGTAAGGCCGATGAAAGAATGAAAGTGAGATGAGGCGAAGCACGTTTTTTCTTACGTACAATGGAATCATATCAACAACAATGGAAACATATGAAACGGTTTGCTTTGTGTTCAATATGCCAATGGCCTTTGAAAGAGAAGAAACGAAAAAGTTCGAGTCGATGACAGCCGTAGAGATCAGCAGGCTGTCAACAGCGCAATCCAAGCAAACAGGACATCCTCAAAATGAGCAAACTAGGTTGTCATGTCCGAACGAACAAAATACATGCGCAAGAATAAGCTGTTGTGTGCAACACAGTTGCCTCGTGTAAGCTGTTGTAGCTGTATGTGAATAGCTTATTCACGAGGCTGTTAAAGTGAAAAGAGAGAAAAGTAGTCAGTATAATGTTTCTCTCCAGTCTTTTTCCTCAGCCTGGTTGTGAGTGGGTCACGCCACTCCACAACAATCGACACCTATGTCGGTGTTGGCTTTTGAACCCAGACCATTAGCGTGATTGGCGGAGATGTTACCAACTACGCTAGATTCCCCGCC
Organism: Wyeomyia smithii; assembly: GCF_029784165.1. Lineage (NCBI taxonomy): Eukaryota > Metazoa > Arthropoda > Insecta > Diptera > Culicidae > Wyeomyia > Wyeomyia smithii. Next base: position 201,539,341 of record NC_073696.1, read on the forward strand.
TGTCCCAGGACTTCTATTCCCTGGACATTTATGCTGGTCCAGCAGAGCAAACATAAAGTGAGCACTATGGACCAATTGAAAAAGCTTATTTCCAAGATCTAGGACAAGATCCCTATGGACCAGGTGCGTGTCGCGCGCTTTTTTTATTTTTTGAAATATGTCTCAAGCTCGTTATACAGCACAAAGGGGGTGTGCTCCCACCCTCTCGCAAAGGTTCTCAATAGACTTACTGCTTCAATAAAAATTTATTCAGGAGAGAATATCTAGTATCTCCATTCCTTTGACACATTTTAGAGTGTATTCGAACTTACTGAGCACCCTGTAAAGGTGCTGAAGAAGCAAAAGTGGTTCGAACAACACGGTTCGTTTTCGAATGTTAGATAAAGCTTAGTTCTGTTTGGTTTGTAATTGTCTTTACAAATCCAGCACTCACCTTACGCTATTTTTTCACCTACATTTGCCTTACTGAATGAAATTCACCACTTACAGTTTCTGGATTAGTGAAGATTTGAGAGGAAGTGTCCAAGAATTAATTTTTAATTTTAATTTTGATTATCAAGTGGTTTTCTGAACAATAACAACAAGTTAGCCTTTCCATCGCAAGTTTTCGAGTGTTTTGTGCTTTATTTTGATAATTATCCTCACGTGCAACTGTTCGTAAACCTTCGGAGTGATCCTCCCAGTATATGGCACAGTGGCTAAGTGTAACGCTGGGACCTGTATACAAAAAACAAAACAGCGAATTAACCTTTCACTGTGATCTGGCGCAATATTCAAGAGTACTCCGTCGCAATCAAGTATATACATTATTCGTCTCTCTCTTTCTTTGCATTGTGCCTGTCAAGAGCGCAATTTATTCGCCCGGTAATTTGTCAGCAATGCGGCGCCTTTGCGAGCCGCTCCCATCCCGATCAAGGACCAAAACTGGTCCACAAAAATGTGAACCTCGAAGGCCATCCAATGCGTCATCGTAACGATGCTGAGCTGGCCAGCTCCTAGCAAAGGCACCGAAAACAGCTCAAGGACGACCAACCATTACTCCGTGGGGACGCGAAAAAAAATGTCACGTCCTGTCAGTTAGTTGGTGCTTTTGTTTCTGGAATTTTATCAAGTTTTTTTGATCTACTAAAATGAAATCGTATGAACTGACCGCGGTCTGAGTCAAAAAACAAACCGTTTCATCGAAACAAGGCGCCACGGCATGGACATTCATAAGTCACACCAATCGCTCTCGATGTGGAGCAACCACAACAACAACGGCTACAACTTGTCGCCACTGAAGAAGTTTCTGTCGGCAGGGGGTGGAAACCGAAACCGAAACAGGTGAACTTGTGGTGAGAACTAGGTGCACAAGTGCACCCCGATTTACCCATATAAGGCAGATGCAAGTTCACAATAAAACAAAACCGGTACTTATACGGGCAATAACTAATAAATCTACCGTACGTACATTTGCTCCAACCGCAAAGGCATCCTTCGGATCAGATTAGGCCGGTGATAGATTGGGGCCGGCTGGAGTCGCGATCGAATACGTTACGATTCCGACTTGTCTGCTTGGCGGTGTTCTAGTTTTTTATTGCCTGAAGTTTGGGGGGAGTGAATATTTCACAGAAATAGTGGATATCACTTTTGCTCGATAGATTAGTTTAATCTGAGTGTAATATTGTGACGAGCCATCCTTACTGGCAACAATTAGTTTACTGCAAGTAAAGTACTCGGATCGCGTGTTGCGTAAAGAAAGGAGCTGCGGCGCTCATTAGGTACAACAACAAGCTATTGACACTGACTTTGAAGTCATTAGGGTGCACTCGAGTTTCGTTGTGGTAAGACGGCTACCGGTTTTTTTTTGCTTGCTTTCCTTTTGCAGCCGAAGCGGTTAGTTCGGGCTGACATTGCAGGGGCTGAAGCTGTGTCGATAAACGTCAATGATTGCTGGTAAACATGATGTTCGATTTGATGGGAGATTTGCATAAAGATAATGCTCGTGGTGACATGATGAATGTCGTGCTCGTTTTGGTGTTAGTCAACGACAATGTTGAGTGGTTTGACAGAACTAATTGAGAGATTTCGCGCAATCTCGTGTATGGATTTGGCAGTTCTCTCTCAGATTTCAGTGAGTTAGTTACTTTTAGTTAATCCATATGCGCTTGCAAATAATAGAACTCGTGAATAGTTCAAGTGCACACAAAGATTTAGTTTTCGTCATAAAAACAGTTTTCGGGATCTTGCTAGCAGATTTTTTTATCTGTTAGCAGATTCTTTTTTTCGGATACTAATTTAGCATTAATTATTAAATTTTCACATCTCTTAATAGAATTATTAAAAAATTGATCATACCTTATTTTCATAACAAATGGCTCACTCCTCATTTGTCTACTAAAGAGTTTCCACTACTATGGGAAGCTCTTTCATGATGAACACTTTTGTCCATCGCTCGTCCATACGGAGCGCAGAACCACGCAGCACATATGTACTTTCGCGACGCAGCAAAACATGCAGGTACCGGGACCGGTACGTGCAGCCATGCTCAAGACTTGCCCCTCGGGCTCTGACATAATAAGGTAATCAAATTGAAATTCATGCTCTCGACGATGACCAAAAATGGCCATCCGCCAAGGTCGCCTTCGTTGCTGCGGCTGGTACGCGCGTGCTGGCCTCTTGAAGTGTTCAAGCAGATCCCGTCCCGAGTACCGAGCTTGAGCTTCGGCCTTAAGGGTGACGCTCGTTGAGGGGCTGCGGTGTAAATTTATTGTTTTGCTTTTCCGTACAATCAGAGTCGCTCTTTCGCTCAGTGGCTTGATTTAATTTGGCATGGTTAAAGCTGAGTAAGCTTTTGGTTTGCACGAAGAGAGAAGCGACTGACAACGTCTTAATTTTTGCACTTATGCGCCGAAATTTCGAGGTCTGAACTTGCCGTATTAAAACCCGGAATCAGTTGGGTGAAAGTAAATGTTCAGATTTTGGGTGGTCCTCGTTCAGCGATACGTTGCTATGCAGTTGCAATTGGTATGGGTAGAATAATGTCCTCGGATGTCACTTATTGTCTAGATATGCTAGAAAAATTGGGTTATGATTACAAATAATAGCTTTCTCTTTTTTTCTTTTACCCCACCAACAGGTCACGTGCGCTTTCGCGGTGTTTCCAGTGTTGATACAAGATTAGCCCACTCCGTTTTCGGCGGTTCGTTCTAGTGTTATTTCTCTAGTGTAGTGAAGAGCGAAGCTCAAATCCACAGCCACAATGGATGCCATTAAGAAGAAGATGCAGGCGATGAAGCTGGAGAAGGATAACGCGTTAGATCGCGCCCTTCTCTGCGAACAGCAGGCCCGCGATGCTAACTTGCGCGCGGAAAAGGCAGAAGAAGAGGCCCGCCAGCTGCAAAAGAAGATCCAGGCCATTGAAAATGATCTGGATCAGACGCAGGAGGCACTGATGGCCGTCAACGTCAAGCTGGAGGAGAAGGAGAAGAATCTACAGAACGTAAGTAAAATATTTTGATTTTTTCGATATTCTACGGTCGCCATATTATGTTAACAGTTGAAAAAGAAAAGAAAAAGTCACTTGAAAAGTGAATTCATACTTTCAAGTACATTTTGACATACAAAACTAGTGACCCAATTTTATTGCAAATTTTTGCATAAAAAATATTGAACTTAACCGATTCCCATGCGGAAGAAGTTTTTCTGGTAGTATGAGCACGGTATTTATTAGAGTGGGGAAAAGTGATCGATTTTCCAGAACCAAGTTTTTTTGGTTCCTTTTGGGGCCCCTAAACTTACCAGAAGTCGATTGGTTTTGTCTCCGCTTGGCGCATTGTATTTCAAATTTGTATGAAAATTTATATGGGAAAACCTACTTTTTGCATTTACCCTTCTAGAGAGCTCAATAATGATCTAATAATACACTACATTATGTAAAAGTATAGTATTTTAGATGCCTAACAACTTTGCAGAAGTTACTGAAGAGCTAGGATGTCCCTAAGAAGAGCTATAGCTGTTCAAAGTCGATTTAAATGCAGAAAATCTTGTTTCCTGCCAACATTACCAATGTACCAGCGCCAGTAGTATTCCCATCAGAAATAACCTGTCGTAACGAGTTTATACACTCAGCTGGATCAAACAAAAAAAATCCAGGTCAATAATCTATAGGCATAGGTAGAATCTACAACGGTACACTGGCAGTGTTGGCAGAAAAAATGATTTGCAACATAAATTTCGACATACTCAACTTTGAGTATGTAAAAATTATAAAAATGTTATTTTTTTCGAAAATTTGAGGTTTTTTTTTGGCAAACCTGTCTCAACAAATAATAAAGTGCGAACGAGAAAGGTTAGGTCTCACCGCTAGGTGGAGTAATTCGTGTTTTTTTTTAAGAACCTGGAAAATGTTGATGTAAAAATTATTTTATCAAACCTTATGAATAACAGTTAAAATGCACTTTTTGGCAACACTGTTTCACAAAATTTGCGGCGGATTTTGGCAAAATTTATCATCAAATAAAAAGTATTCTAAAGCAAACAAAATGTACAATTTGAAGTTTACAAAGTGAAAATGGAAATGAGTAAAACACCATGTGTTTATTTCTGATAGTGAAATCGCTCGTGAAACATCGTGTAATGAATGATCCCCTATGTGTTGTTCCGTACACGCTCCTTCAATTTTACTCTAAACTGAGTAACATGTCAAAAACTGAGTAACTTTGATGGTTTGAGCTGAGAAGCATTTACTCAGATTTTCTCAATGGCCGTATTAACTCATTTTTGTGTAATATGAGTCAATGTCAAACATTTTCAAGAGGTAAAAGAATCAGTGAACTTTAAAGTTCAGAGTTACTCAAAGTTGAGTTGTGAATCGATAAATCGTAAAGTTTTATTTTGTAAACAGGTTGGAACCCAGAAGAAAGCTTGTTATTCTTCTCAATATGTAGTAAAAGCAGAGTGAATATTAATCGTTTTCTTCTTGCCTAGTATGAGCGCTGCGAATAGCATTTTTTGCACCATACTTCTTTATTCTGTCGTGTGCTGTGTTCCTGCCGCTCGTAGAAAAATAATACACTTGCTACTTACACCACAGCTGTGCGAAACAAAGAGTGGTAAATCACTCTAGAGAGAATACACAAAAATACATCGCGGTGATCACTGCTGAGGCGTGACGGGCGGCTGGATTTTTTAAATTTAGAGATAACAAGCAACCAACACAATCTACATTCCTACCTAGATGCTCTACTCCTTTGATATATGCTACTCAGGTACACACGAGTCGCTGTTCTATTCAATCATGTGCGTCACTTTGCCCATCAGTGTTCTCATACACGCTAGTGATTCTCAGAGGAGAAATGACAAGCCTGCCTACAAGAATGCCGCCTATTGCAGCGGCTGTGAATGCGGAATCGTGCCGCAGACTAAAAGTTAGCTTTTACTAAGTGTCGTTGGTTTGTAGTTTATGGCCACATGGTAAAATTTAATATTTTTTTGACAGACAGACTTATAACTCAAAAGTGAGTGCACCGAACACAAATTACGTAACGCCTAAAATCTAGATTTTGGACTCCCTTCCCTCTCCTATGTAACAATAAGTAACGTTCGATATGACTACCCCTTTAAAATAACGTAACGCTGAGCAGCTTGCACTTTCCTCAAAATTTTTAATTTAGAGCTGGGCTATGAAAAGAAGCCATCTTTTCATGACCCGAAAATAACATTGTGACATTATAGGACCACGGTGGGCTCGAAATGAGAACGGAGCCAAAAATATGTCACATACAAACTCAGTGCCATAGCATAGGCGCGTCTAAGGCCTCAACTATCTTCCCCTCCCTCTTTGTAACAATAAATAACGCAAACTAATTGCACAGATTCCCTATTTAGAGTACGTCCACTTCTAACAAAACAGAGTTATACGTTACTCGGTTCAGAGCCAGATTGAAAAAGCGTGTATTGTATACACACTTAAATATGCTTCTCCAGCTTGGTAACGCATATTACCAAGTTATCACGGTTTGACATCTATTTACTGAGAATTTCGCAAAAGAAATAATGGAAACCTTCATTCAACTTTTCTACCGTGGTTCCGGATATTTTGTGCTGAAATTTCAGTTAAGTTGAATCGAGATTTACGGAAATATGTGACAGCTGTCATTTTCTTGACCGTCCTCGGCAATAAATTTCTGAGAATCGGCAGTGAATTCCACGTGTGTAAATCAAATATTTACGTTGAAAGACACAATCTGCAGAAAAAATACGCAATCCTCGTAGAAATATGTTAAATTTCAATCTAGCAAAAGTAAAAAAAAAATATACTAGACGTTTTGACAGTAGTCTATTTGCTGCATTTTTGACCCGCATTACATGAATGAAATGCACTGCAGATTCTTCAGGTGATTTCGCTAGCAAAATAGAATGCTTTTCCTCTTGCTTTAATTTTTCACTTTACTTGGAACTGTAAATTATGCTCAATATGAAAAAAGGAATCCACTACGTTTATTTCAATTACAACTGAAAAGTCTCGTTACTGTCAAAAAACATAGAAATGGTGAATAAAACAAGATGACAAATCGTTTGTTTGTTGAGCGGCAATCTGAAAAAGCATTTTACTTAAGAGCAAGATATTTATTTATGTATTGTAATGCATACATATTTACAAAACATATTAAACATTACTAAATATTCGTCGCTTATTTTTTGGGCACTCTTCTATCTATAGATCATTCCTTAAGGGGAGACAAATGGGTATAGATTTGCATCCACTTTGGGAACCACTCGCTGATTGGTTGAATTTGAAAACCCCGAGTGTGTTAAAATTTATCATCAGATTTACTGGCAGTGTTGCTAAATTTTTTTATGAATTCACCTGTTATAATCTAAACCATGATGTATAAAGACATGGTGTAACGGTGCGTCAAAAACAGAATCGGCCATATTAGAAAAAATAGTAGGTTTGTTTATAAACAACTAGGGCATAAAAACTATCGCATCTCATAATATATCATTTGTATGCATTTAAATTATGAATATGGCAATGGTCGATGCCTTGCTGCCAGTATTCATTAATTTAAGAAACAACTTAAAACACCTGAATTTGCGGTATTCAATTGCCTAGTTAGTAAGGATATATCAACAAACACGAAAAAGTTATTCGCTGTTGCATAGTGATGCTTCGTCTCCAACCCTCCAAAGTAAAAAAAAAACGCTTCCTCACCCCGGGCCTTCTTTTTGGTCAAACCGTTACACCAGGTTCTACTCATCATGATCTAAACTATTTTCAAGTGAGCATTCAAAATGAAGTACAAAGCATACAAATACGGGTGTAGTAAGAGATTACATTTGAATAATCACTTTTATCACTACACTTTTCACTTTCTATTCACTTTCACTATTTAATTCTATCACTTTTCACTTTTCACTTGCAAATACGTATTTCGGCACTGACGAAGGCACTATGTCAGTGCCGAAATACGTATTTGCAAGTGAAAAGTGAAAAGTGATAGAATTAAATAGTGAAAGTGAATAAAAAGTGAAAAGTGTAGTGAAAATTTTACTATCAAGACGCTCGAACATAAGTGAACACTTTTATCAATTACCAAACGATTCAAAAGTGCGCAAAGAGTGAATACGATTTCGCGTGAAGCATAAGAACAACATACACACTTAATTCATCTCGGCAAACTTCCCAACAGCTGATCGAACTCAGCGAACTTTTTAACAAATATCAGCAATATATTTCGACGAACATTCAGCAAATATATCGATTTACCGTGAACCAGCAAGTAATAACATCTCGCCTGCCGAAGTTCATGCAAATTCTACCGAAAACTTGTAAAACAGTTCGCTGAATTTATCAGCTGTTGAGTTCTCGGCAATAAAATCTAAGTGTGTACCGCTGCTCACTGTCGGAAGTAAATTGTGTAGTGTGAGCACTTTTGAGCCCATTCTGGATTATGTTTGAAACATACCTGTTGAGGCACATTGCTTGTGCGGAGAGTACACACTTAGTTTCTTTTAACGAACTCAGCAATCTTTTTAACGAGTTCTCAACAGCTGAGCCATCAGCAATCTGTTCAGCAATTTATTTACTTGACGAGTGCTCGGTAATTTTTCATTCTCGCTGAAACGTCAAACATAGAAGATAGCTCAGTAAAAATTTACGAAGCGTTCATCAAAAATTGCTGCATGATTCGGTATTCACAAAGCTGACTATTCGTCACGAATTACCGAGCGTTCTGTAAATTTACAAAGCTGACGATTCGTCACAAATTACCGAGCATTCTGTAAACGTAAAGTTTTTTCATGGTTACGAGAGAAATATGAACCATTGTAAAAGTTGCAATGTAACTGTTGAATAATTTTAGGAAGGATTTTCGGATTGTTTAGGTCGATTATACTGGTATTCCCAGCACATTCGAGTAAAAACTTGATACGTTTAATGTTCTGATGAATACAGGCTTTTGGTTGCAGGCTTCTAGTAAACTTTTCTCCTGTGGTGGAAAAATTTCCATATGCTGACTGAAAATTTCCATATGCTGACTGAAAATTATTTCGTAAATTATTGCCAACAGTATAGTGAAAAACAACAAGAGTACAGTTAAACAATTGAAGAGTTTTCAGCAACACCTAGGAAGATGCTGACAGATCGTCAAATATTTACTGAACTTTATGAAAGTGCAGAACATACTTTAGTTTACAAAAAAGGTCAGTAATGTTTTTTGCTGAGCTCGTCAAGTGCCTTTTGCATAACGGTAATTCGGTAAAAACTGCAACCGAAATCAGTTATTTTTGAGAAAATTACAAAATGATCAGTATTTTTTCAAATTTACTGAACATGACGGTAATAAAAATTACTGAACAATTAAAACGAGAATAAGTGTGTATAATTCAGATGGATCAATGAATGAATCATAATCATTAGCCGATGACACGTTCGATTCCAAGCATATTAATGACTAAGCCGACGCAGATTCTCCGGTAACCCGCCTGTCGGAGGGATTGTGCATAATTTTAATAAAAAGCATTAAAAACATTCAAGTGTTTTCCGTTTGCATGGCATCGCTTGCGAAAAATTCAACAGGGATCATCGAGGTGGGTGTTGAAGAAGTATAAGAAGCCAGTTGTCGCCCTTCAGATCATTCCACGTAGCTACATAACCTTACTTTTTTGTCAGTTCACCTTGTTGACAGCTTGTTTACACGATGTTTAAATTTAGAGCGGAAAATCGAGATATTCTTGTTTTCGTCCCTAACGGATTGCTTTCAAGAACCATCTTTACCGGACTGTCGACATCCTTACGACATGTTCAGCCCATAGCAACCTGCCAGCGATGTAAACGATAGATGTCTTCCCAAACAGCTCCTGGAGGTCGTGGTTCGTTCGCTCTCTCCACGTTCCGCTCTCCATTTGCATTCCACTGAAGATGATACGCAACATAGCCATGTCCTCAAGCATAGCCCATGTCTCGTGGCCGTAGAGGACTATCGGTCTGATCAGTGTCCTGTAGATGGTCGACTTGGTGCAATTGCGAATTCTACTGGACCGTAGCATTCTTCAGAATCCAAAGTATCTTGAATTTGATCACCTCCAACTTGAACTCGAGCAGGGAGGTTAGCAGCGTTGTCTTCTCTTGAACCTCTTCCTTTCATGTACTTCGTCTTCGATACATTGATGACCAGTCCAATCCGTTTGGCTTAGGTCTTTAGTCCGATTTTCGTATCCGTCATCCCAGTGTCCCCACGAACTGCTTCGCAAATGATGATATTCGACGGCAGTGTTCTTGAGAGAATACCTTGTAGACGGCGTTCAGTAGAGCGATTGCCCGGTAATTGCAGCACTCCAGCTTATCGCTCTTTTTGTAGATGGGACACACCATGTTTTTCATCCACTCCTCCGGTACTAGTTCTTCCTCCCAAACATTGACAATTGTCAAACAGTAAAAAGAATTCGTGTAAATTTACGTTTGTTTACATGCACATAAAGGGAGCATCGAAAACCATGTAATATTATGTGTTGCATAATAATCACATGTAATGTAATATAATATATTGTAAATTTATATGAACATTTATTTTTACAGCGCGATTTCAAATACATCATAAATAGAAATTTCATGTACATATAATTTCACACGAAACATCGTTAAATTGCTTACATTTTCCAATTTCTACGAAACGTTGCCTCATTTTAATCTAGAGGTAACTGCCGGAGTTCAGATATTTATATTCAAACAAATAATGCAGATGCAGATATGTTTTTGTAATCGAAAATTTATTCACGTATTCAAATTGCAAATAAATGCCTTTTTCTTTTGCTTAGATACAGATTAAATTTGGTTAACATGTAACAACCTTAAATTAGGTTATTCAACGACATGATTTGAAATTGCTTTGATTATTTTGTTAACAATGCGTTGTTGTCGCCCAATTCTGACAGCTTGAGACTTTGATCCTTCGAATGATATTATTTTACAAAAATATTGTTGAATAAATTCCAAAAATTTCGAAATTGTTTTTTTATACATAAAATTATGCACGTAGTAAACGGCCAGTAGATCCATTAAGGCGCATTTGATTTGCGCTGTTCCTTCTGATAAACGCGTTTCTTCTGCATATACGTGATACATACTTGTATTGCCCATATCTGAAAAAGTCAAGTTTACATTAACCACTAATTACTCAAAACCATGCAAGTTATCCAATATTATGAGGGAAATACTTTACACACAAATAGGCAATAATAAACACACATACACAGTTAAACATACCCTAATATATGTATATATATAACTACCACAAGCGTGAAAAGTGTATTTGAATATTGCACCATGTGAATAATGTATAAGTATGCTACTTGCAGATCAATGTAACAGAACAATAGTTACCTATTTCAACCAACATAGGGCTTGGTGAATAAGTCACGATGCCTTCCAAGCGTGTTCCTAACTGCATACAAACTAAAATTAATATCAATAAATTTTTATTATTCATTATATTACCTCTTTGACACACAGGAGCTCACTCCATTCATCCCCAACAAGACTGCATAAAAATTGAAAGATTTGGATGTCCGTACACGCCTCTGTGAGGTGTAACTTTTTTGGTCGCGTTTTAGAAAAACTGATAATTTTTTGTCTCTTCATTAGAAAGTAGTTTTCTAGTGATTTTGCATCTATTCCAGTGCATTGTTCAAAATGGTAGTAAACCAGTTTACGACGACGTAAAACAGGAAAATCCATTATAAGAGTCGACATTTTTTTATTTTCATCTATGCGATTGCGAATGTAGGCTTGTGTTTCAATTAAAAAACTTGGGGTGAGTAAGTCCGGTTCATTTCGCAGTAGTTTTGATAAAACATCCGAAGCACAATCTTTCGTCGATTTTTCCCAATACTCCTTTACAGTGCCTGCTCTAATGTTACTTCTCCTTCTTGTTTGACCAGATGAAATGTGCGGAATATTAGGGTCTTTGAACCTGTTAAGATAGGTGTTACGGTTTATCATTTTATATTTTAAAGCGATATGACCGTTTCCTCCACCAAAACCATCATCGTCCTCAAAATCGAGACACGGGAATTTGGTGAAAATCATTTTTGCTACGGATTCCATTGTTTTGGCTGCAATCTGAGTGTCAATCATTCTCAATTGATCAACAACAACATTCACGAGATCGTTCAAGTCCGTTTTCGAGAATCGAATACTACATGGCACGGCCACTTTGGGATTATTATCCTTGAACGCTTGCAGATTGTTCAGGCGTTGAATAACTTTATCACTCACTTTATCCCAATTGATTACAAAGCACCTAAACTTCATTTCTATTGAAGCATGCTTCTTGTGACTTTTTTTTAAAACAATTTTATTCGTTGGTTCATCTGGATTTATATTCGGCGAAATGTTCTCCTCATTTAGACCTACCGCAAAAATCGTTTCATCATATATTTCTGTTACACTAATATCATTTACATTTTCAGATATAACATCTAGTGCCGTATCAGTAGAAATTTCGCAATCAGAATGAGTTGAAGCTGTCGGAATTTCGACTCGCTTCGCATTTCTCGTTTCCGTAAAAGATGTCTCCAGATATAAACTTGTTTGATTCTCGTCGCAAAATTTTTCAAGTTGAACAGTCTCATTTTGCGTCATAGCTGAAAATGAAAAGAAGCTGTTTATGAACCATAAATTCTTATACAAAATATAACAGGTATAAAAACGGCGATGAATACTCTTAGTATTAAAAACAACATTGAAAATGTGACAAAAGTAATACATCAAAATTCTATAACAAATTTGTAAAATGACCCAATTCAAAGAAAACAAATCACTGTCATTATAAATTTAATACGTTTACATCGAAAGATTCATTAATTTTGTTTGATACCTTGAGACGTCCTAATTCCGTGCGGCTCCTTATTCCGTGTACTTCGTATCAAAATGTAAAAAATTCAAATACTGGAAAATTTCAAAATGTATGTTTGATGATGACTTTCTGTATTGAGTAAAATATTTTTCCGAAATTTATACATAGGGTTTTTTTCACATTGATACGAAATGCACGGGATAAGGAACCGCAAGGAATTATGACGCCTCACAATTTGTAAATATTTGTAGTTTTGCATAAACTGAAAATAAATAATATTGGAAACATTGAGCGATAAAAGACCATATTCTGGTGCTGTAAAATGGTATTCTCTAACTGGCACCAATGGGCTAGCATGAAACAAAATAATTTCACCTGAATCACATTTGCATAGATGCTCTTGAACAGTTTTATGTTTCACAAACACATGCATTTTGCTAGGTAAAAAATAAACAAACCTCTTTTTCAAGAAATGCGATTGATTGTTCAAACCGCATACTCTGTAATTGTAAAACGGCAGTAGTCCTAATTTCACTTTAACACGGTTTTGGTTCTAATTTTCTCAGCAATATGTAGATAAAATATGCATGATTTTTTTCTAAATTGGTTGTCAACTGATTTTGTGGTTAAACAATAAACGCTACGATTTTCCAAATTACACTAGCAAGCTGGTTTAGTTCAGATTCGAAGGCGAAGAGCAAAACAGCTTGATATTAGTTCTTATGATTTTTTCATTATTGGCTTTAGTTCAAATGTAATCAACTTGTGCTTATAAACATGCTCACCATGGTATTGAAAACGTCGTCGTGAACAGGGATGCCAGGTTATTTTTTCCAATAACTTTACTTCTCTTCCAACCCAAGATGGCTCGTTAAAACCAGAGTCTATGCGTGTATAGAGTCCCGCAAAGAGAAAATCTATCGTTTCGGCAACACAGTTTTTGTGCCGTTTGTTGCCAAGAACTATACAGTTCTGTTTTTCATCATGCATAAGCGAATATCATTTTTTTAAATTCTTCACAAGGTACACAGTTTTGAAAGATTAAACCGGTGATGTTTTGTTAAATTTAAGTGAATCAGTGTACAGGTTCAATGTTGGAATAAAATGTGTAAGTAAAACTTCGGAATTACAACACTTTTCATCCACTCCTAACATTATCACCTTGTTTATTTACATTGCTCGATTGGTACCCTCGTTTGACACTGATTTGGTTCCTTTGGTTTCATCTTTTCGGGACTCTTATTATAAACATAGACTCTGCTCAGAGAGAGAGAGATAAGCGATGGAAAAAACCGCTAATTTGGCAACTAGGTTTAACATGCCAGAGGTGCCGGATTTCGTTTCAAAGCGCAATGTTGACTAACTTTTTCCAGAGTCAATGTTTATATAGAGTCGCGCGAAGAGAAAATCTATCGTTTCGGCAACACAGTTTTTGTGCCGTTTGTTGCCAAGAACTATACAGTTCTGTTTTTCACCATGCATAAGCGGATATCGTTTTTTGAAATTCTTCACAAGGTACACAGTTTTGAAAGATTACACCGGTGATGTTTTGTTTAATTTAAGGGAACCAGTGTACAGGTTTAATGTTGGATTAAAATGTCAAAATTGGAATAAAAATTATCTGGCAGTGTCATTCCAATTGAGCAAACAACCTATTAAACACGTGTGGGGAAAAGAGAAAGGATGTTCAGTGTTACCAGTGTTACCAGCGTTACTTTGGATGACACGGCGGCATTCTAGTTATATATAGGCACTCTAGTATAACTGATTGTGACGGTGGAAGTCCTGGGGTGATGTTGCGCATTTCGTTTCGAGTAACTCGAACAAAACTAAATGATCGCTGGTGGGCGTTACGTTTCGTTTTTCTTGTTTTTTTTTCGATTTTGCGGGTTAGATGAGCCGAAAGACAAATGACAATAACAGCTCCTTTTGAGCTTAAAGCAAAACTGGCAGTATGTGACGTACTCGAAAATAGTGAAAATCGCTCGAATCGAGCTGCGCAATGCCACCTCTGGGGAATAATAAAGTGCATCATAAAAACCGTAAAAGTGTTAAATTTTATGTTTATGTTAGATTTTATATACTTTCAACATATTTGATTTTTGTTTTGTTTACCAAACAAAAGGTTTGTGAGCCACCAGTTAAAAATCACTGTGATAAAGCGATTTTGGAGCATTCCCAATTCAATGTTTAGCGAAAACGTGTAAAAATGAATATATCCTTTATTGTTCCTGATTGCAATACCTTTCAATGTGTAACCTTTCTTGTTCGTTTGGCTCGGATTTTGACATGTTCGTTTGGCTCACGATATTCTCTTCGCATATCTCTTCCTCTGAGTATTGCTAGTTGTCCCTGTCCCTGTCCCGTTAAATTATGCGTCACTTGAAAATTTGTTTCCATCTGCTGGTTTCTGAAGATCTACGACGCGACTCAAAATCACGTATTGTTAAAATATTTTTTCTTACAAGCACGGACATATTTTAAACACTAAACTGTTCATAAGATATATACAGTTACAACAGCATACAGTATATACAACAACATATACGAGGGATGCGTTTGAAATTTGTATGGGATCGCGTAAAAAGACTATTTTAAACTAGAAGCAAAGGTAACTTGTAGTCAGAACAGGAGGGTTTGTGTTGCTACTCACAAAAAAATAACAAACTTTAGTATACCTCAGCTTCAGAGTTTGCTTGGGAAAAAGGCAATTTGAGTAACTTTCGTTTGTCGTGCGCGTGACTGAAAGACAAGCAAACTATATATATTCCGATTGCAAATTTAACAAGGAAAACCGTCTTCAGATGTTTGAACCTCGTTTCAATATGATTGTGGTCAATCTAAAGACCAAAATTCAACATAGTAAATTTTCAGTTTACAACAAAAATTGATTTTTTTTTGGAAACAGATATATGATTACCTTTGGTCTTAAACGGAAAACGTGATTGAAATGAATTCGAACTTGTACTGTTTTTGTTTTGGAGTAATTAAGAAAAGCGACCCGCGTAGAAAAACGTGTAAAAAATTTTTTACTGTAGTTGCAAACATTGTTTAAAATAAATGGCATCTCTGCTCACTATAATTCAGTCCGCAGGTCTATACATATAGTGTCTATAATAGAAAACTGTCATTCTGAGACCTGAGTGGAAACCAAAAAGCAATAATATTATCAACAACTTTTGTGTCAAAGTCAGGTAATGTTCGTTATCAATATTAGTTTGGTTGGCGGATTCCTCCTTAAAGTAAAATGATATTCACATACAGCATTGTAAAATACGTGAATTGATTGAACTAATCCTAAACCTTCATTTTAACGCAAAACTAGAAGACAACACAACACTCGAAACAATAAGGAAACCTGTGACCGATATATGAACATACCTTTTGGAGACATACAGCTCGGATTTGGCTGTTTTTCGGACGGAAAGCTTGGAGTCCAGAATTCATCCCTTGAGAGTAGCATTAGCATAGTGTTTTGGAATACAAGTAACGCTAATTCAGTTGTAATTCGGCATCCATCTGATTCTGTGACGATTAAATCGACTTTTTTCCGAAAGCAATTGTTCCTGGGAAAAATAACAATATTTAGAAAATTAATTTCCACTAATAGTACGGTATTCACATAGCGCTTTTTTACAAATATCCTGTTGTAAACTGAGTATCTTTCATTGCACGTCAATGGAGTTGATAATTTTACGATACAGTATTTGTGTACGAGCGCTGCATTAGTACCGCTAAAGTTTCTATAACTTACCTTGCTCAAGTAAACTTAAAACATCTGGTAACGCTGGAATAGCCAATCGGATATTGCGTGATGAATCGCATATTTTAAAAATAGTGTATTCCATGATGATTCTAACCATCAGCAATAACTTTTTCCTTAAACTATAGGTAATGCGTGTTTTATAAAAAGATATTGTTCGTTTTCGCGGAGAACCGTGATAGGCGTGCTATCTATAAAATCATCAACGTTTTTAATAATTGTTTCATAGTGACAATTATCCAAAATTTGTAGAAGTCCTTTTTCATGGATATCAACAGCAACAAGTTTTTCACCGTATACAATTAGATGCTTCAATGAGTGTGTATATACTAAAAGCTTAATTTTCAGTACGAATACCTTTTCTCCGTATTCATCCTGATTTAAAAATATGTAACTGTCCTTTGCATATGTATGACCACGGAAAACTCCCACTTCAGCGTATAAAGCATCACACTGGTTCAGGCCAAACTTTTGTATCTCGCACTGAATTTCTTTCGGGAGATCGGTGAAACTTTCCACATATTTTTCTACTCGAAAGTCGACCATGAATCTGTCATTATTCATATTCAACAATCCTTGGAAAAACTGATGCTGTTCACTGCAGAACTTTGTAACATTTTTGAAATTTAACGTGCTTCTTAACAAAGTTTCCTTTCACAGAATAACGTGCAATACGAAGTGAGTGGACCTAACCAAGAGATGAAACGTGGGTAATGTTTGGTGTAGTGATGCTTCGGACGTAAGGGAGTAACGAATTCTTTTTCCCGAAATTCTAAATATTCATCAATATGCAAGGTCAACAAAGAAATATGTACTTTGCTAATAACTGGTGATGTAACTATATCTACGATTTTTTTTATAAGCAATAGCATCAACATAAGTGGTTCGTTGTAATCCCCACATTTAGCTATGAATATAAATGGCAGAACTTGAACGAGGTGCCATATATCACAAGCTTTTGCCTTGATATTTTGAGCCTTCCTTGTAAAATCGAGTACTATTTGTGTGTTTACCTTCAATGTTTGACACACGCTGTTAATCCGTGCCTGTAGATAGGTTTTGGTTACTATTCCCACTTTTATCAGTTTTTTAAATATTAGAAATAGGTCATAGTTCACCCATCCTTCAAACAAATCATGAGCCATGCAAGGCGCTGCACCGAAATCGAATATGTTGAAATATTTAAGTTCATTGAAAATGCAATTTTGTTTAACTCCACGATAAGGAATTGCCGAAGGGTTTTGAAGTATCACTTGAAGATCTGCGTTGTGACTTTCTGGTGTCCTTAGTTCGGCTTTATACAAAAAATCACCTTTGAATTGTTCGTTGTGTATATAACAGGATCTACAGAAGTAAGCACTTCTTGAAAAGTTCTCCGTCAATCCGGCGATTTGATGAGCACCCAAGTTGTCGTTCAATGTTGTGAAAATCGATCCCAATATGTTCTCTTCTGTATTGCTTCTATGTAATGTTATTCCATCCATTTCTAAAATTTTCAAGTCTTCCACCAGTCTTCGAAAAACTCGATTAGGTCCAAAATATGCTAAATCTTTCGTTTTGCACAAAAGTACCAGATGCACGTTGTCTGTTAGGTTCCGCAAATGCGGTTCCAGATTACCAAGTACCATATACACACACAGTAGCTTATGGCGAGAGGTTGCATTACCGATAGCATTAACAACGACTTCCGTAGCGTCTTCATTCCATCTGTGTAGTCTGTCATATGTTCAGGGACAGTACGTCTTTCTCCGAACAATGCGTTATATGCACAATCATCATTTAAAAGTGTATGTAATGTTTCTAATATAGGAACGTAGTAATAGAAACTCTCTTTGTGATAATTGTCAACTTCCAAGCAAATTTTTTCTGGGGAAACGAATAAGAATTGTTCCTTAAAATATTTTTTTCTTGTATAAGAAGAACGAAACACTCCATTTTTTCCAAACATTTCAGCAAAAACACTTTCACTAGATATCAATTCCCTCAAAATACGATCCGGGAAGCTTAGTTCTTTGCTAATAACAGATAATTTCTGTTTGAATATCTCTTTGTGTAGTGCTAGCGCTTCAGCCAGAGTTTCAACTACTCGTTGTATGGCTGTATCCGTAACATGACATTTCGAGAGAAGATTCAAAAACAAACTTCCAAATAATTTTTGATATCTGCAAATCAATGTTGCTGTTGTATCTTCTTGTGGAACCTTTGGTACTGGTAACGAAGTAAAATTATAAGGTACAGGTACAGAAGGTACAGATGTTGGGATGATTGGCACGTATCTTGTTTGGTTCCTAATTTAACTCTATGGAAATACATTAAGTGAATCCTTAAGCTGTTCGGAGTTGAAAAAGGTTTGCTGGTGCGGCAACTGTATGGGCAAAATACCCTCTGGCCTGCAGCAATATGCGCTGATGCGTGTTTACGTATTGATCGATGGTTTCCATCGGAAAAATTACAAGCAGGAACGGAGCACTGAAACGAACGGGTTTCCTCAAGCCGAAAATGGCGCTGCCTCAGGTGCTTTTTATATGCAACATAGGAAGAAAATTGAACTTCACAGTTTCGTGAGGCACATTTGAATTTTTTTGAATTTTTGTGTATACGTATATGAAACAAAAAAGTTTCAGCACAAGAAAAATAAATTGTACAATGTTCACAATATAACATGTTAACACTAGTATTTTAATTTTTTTCCGTTACCGATTGAATTTTTACTTCCACCTTTGAACGACCTACACAGAATGAGCTCACTAGCACACGATTTTCAGCAAGCTATTTCGTCTCTTCCTTGATTTAAATTTACAGTGTCGATGTAAATTCACATGAATGAACACGTCATATTCGTACATGCATGGACGATGAACTTTACAGATGCTTCGTAAGTTTACATCACTTACCGTGTAAAATTATATGTTTCGAAATGATCCTGTTATGTGCATCAATTACGATGTAAAATTGTGTATGTAATTCACTTTATGTGCTTGATTCCTTTGTATGTTTTCAATTAATGTCAGTTTTAAGTTTCATTTTTTGGAACTGTGAATAAATCAGTGCACAGCACCAGTTAGTGTTTCTCCACCGTATCAGCTCGCTGGAAAGTGGGTCCATTCCAGCAGCTTTATTGTTTTTCAGATTAATCTTATTATTAACGATATATTTTTGATGAAAATAGAGGTGTCTAGCCCCTAGCACATTTTCTGTGTTTCATTCGTTTTGAATGTTAAACAGCTTCCTTATGGAGAGGTATGCTTGGAAGTCGTTTTCTGGCCCCAAAAGTAATTTTTCAACTTGTATTTCATGTCGTTGATAAACCTCTGATAAGTGTAAAATAAAATTTGGTTATCCCCTAAAACGATGCGAGAGTCAAACATCAAATTGAATTGTTTTGATTCCTTAATATTTTTGCAGTACGAAATAATAATCATAATGTAATAACTAAAACAACGAAACCATTACGACATTATCAATGCCTGTTTGTTGGTTGTAACGTTTGTGCCGAATGAACAGAATGCTAAAACCGGAATCGGGGAAAGGTAGTACCTGGGTTTTGTGTGTTTTTTTTTCAAAGGCAGCTTTTAAATTCTATGATCATTTTCAATGGTTTTTTTTTTAAACTACTACGTGAATATCTGCCACGGAATTTTCAAGATGGCTCCCATCCAAATGAAACAAATTTTATGCTACCTTTCGGTCGAGTATGCGTGCCATTCGTTTCGAGTAAGGTTTAAATTTAGCTCCGTAGTGGAATTTGCACTCAAAGTGCAAGCCGAGGAATGTCGTCCGTCTGAGCTCATTGTGTGGTCAGCGCTGAAATCGGGTACAAACATTCGAGAGAGAGAGAGAGAGTAGTCGGTTGCATAATTATTATCTGACGGTTTATTACGGCGAGATAACGTGTTGGGATTGACGTTGGTAACCATCACTATTCAAGAGTAAGGGTACTAATGCCGCTTGTAGGGAAATGAATTGAAATACAGTTCGGATCTATTTTTAAGATCCTGCGCGCGTTGATGCGCATGCACAGAACTGTATTAAATATGGCGTCATCTTTGACGTCTCATCGGGACATGCGCGTGTTTGATTAAAAGATGCTTAGCAGCGTGGTTGACATAAACGCAAAGAAGAACAGGCTTGACAGCGTGTTCTTGGCCATGTTTTGTCCGTCATGACTAAGTGGACTTTCTTCCGCGGCTAATTGGATTCGCTTGGAATCAGCAAAACCAATCATCGTCTAATTTTATAAAACGGTTTATTGGTATTATCGGCTTCTGTCGTCGAATGGCAGCCGACGAAGACATCGCCTGGCGGGGGTGGATGTGATACACGAACGAAAGATTTTCGTCGGCAAGGGTCAGCAGAAAAAAAAAAGAAGAACGAAAAGAATGTGCCGGCTGGCCCCACGAGATCGGCACGGAGTTTCATTCATGACATAAGTACACTATCCGGCACACTGTTGGAAGAGCCGGGATGCAGTAAAAACCGCACATCGTTCTGCTTTCCCATGGCCAAGGGAGAAACACTAAGTGGCTAAGTCGATTATTTCGTTTGATAGGAAATTGGAAACCGTCGGCAGTGTGTATTGGCGCAGAAAGCATCGAAAAACAGGTTCTACCAATAATAGTGAGAAGCGATAGTTTGTTTATGCTAGCTGGAGAATGATCGGTGTGATATCGTATGGAAACAGGAAACGTGGTTGCAGTTGCTTCACTAGTAAAAAGCGAGTTCCCAGCGGCGGTAATGTAGGTAAACGTGCCAGAAAAACACGGCACGCACGAAATCGTGCAGCGGCGATATCGAATATTAAAACCGGTGCTGACCGTGAGAGAGCAGCACTAGCGCTGATCGACTGTGGCAGCGAAAAGCATACAGTGGCGAAAATGGTACGAGCGAAATCGGCGAAAACGAAACGCCACCGAACAACGAGACCAACAACTGGCAGCCGCAGCTCAGTGTCAGTGACAGCAGCAAGCAAAAAACAAGAACAAGTACGACGACGATCGACAAGTTCGGCAAGCTTGGCCGATGGTGGTGCTTGTGGTAAAATGTGCGAAAATAATCCCGTTCCATCTGGAGGAGGAGGACCAGGTTCGGGCAGAAAACGAGGTCATCAGCATCATCCCAGATTCGGGGGCAGCCGGAAATCCAATGTACCAGCGGAGGACGTGATTGCAGCTCTTCGAGGTGCCTTTGACAGTGGAGCAGTGCTATTTGCAACGGGTGTAACCGGAGTCGGATCTAGAGGAGAGGAAAGAGGAAGTATTAGCAGCAGTTCGTCATCGTCGTCACTGTTGATTAGTGCGGTAAACACAGACATAATCATCTGTAGCGACGAAAATGCTAATCCGTTACAAAATGTCATCCGAGCGGGGGCGAACGGGGACAAAGAGAAACAACAAACACCAATGCTAATCGATGCTGATAATGACGACGAAATGGTAAATAGCAACTGGGATGATGATCTTGTAAATAATAATAGCAGTAACAGCAACCTGGGCCAGGATCTCAATGCGGAAGAGGAACAATTTCGAGATCCCATCGACAGTATAGCGGAGGGTGACGAATTGTTGACGGAGCCAAGTGATGAATTGACTGCTCAACACGAGCAACAACAATTGCAACAAAGCAACAGCAATAGTTTAGTTAGTAGCGACCTAAGCAATAGCACCACCAGCAATGTAATAGTTATAGACGACGATGAAGACGGAGGTGGAAGTGCTGCTAGTGGGGAACCGCTGGTAATCAAACTGGATGAAGTGAGCAGCGGTCAGGAGCTAGTCAAGCAAATAAGCAAAAAGTTGAAACGTAGTAAAAAAAGTCCGTCCTCGGATGATTCCAGCAACGCCAGTGTTGGCCGGAAAAAGTCCAGTAGCAGTAGTAAAAAATCTTCCAAAAATTCCGACGGAACTGTCGGCAGTAGTAATAGCACCGGAAAGCAGCGGAAAAAGATTCGTACAACGGGAACGGCGGCTGATGGGTCAAAGCAGGTACAACGGGAGCGGGCATCCGGCGATGGTGCACCTTGTGACGGTGGCGGCGATAGCGGCCTGGGTGATGACAACGATCCGGACGCAGCCGAGTGGGCCAAACTGCGCTGCACCAGCGAGCGAACGGAGGTCATCGCCGAACGGGAACACCGGAGGCAGAAACGATGCGCCGACTATCCAGGCCTGGCTTTTGGACGGTCCATCTTCAGCTCGGACACTATGATGAAGTTCAACATTATCCGGAACGAGCTGCACAACATCATGAAGACACAGCTGAAACGGGTAATTACCATTTTATTTCACTGTTAGATTATCTCACTATATTTATGGCTCCAAGAAAGCTAAGTTTTCGTGCGCAACTGAAATAATTTTGCAAGGGTAACTTTATCAGTTGGCATAGAAAACCGAATCGGTGCACGAACCTAATTCGGTTTGGCATCGCTAGAGCGTGAGCAGAATGTTTTATTTTTAGCGAGAGGAAATTTTCCAAAAAAATGCTTTTCCTCGCAATCGCCAGATCACGGCAGAACGGTACATTTTCAACCCACACCCAAAACCCACCCGAAAACAGTGAAGAAAAAAGCGAAGATCGGTGTGCACTGAACTGATCGCCCCAGAAAAGAAGCGAAACCAAAAAAAAACAGCCAAGACGGTTGAGGTATGAGTGCACGCTCAATTTTACCCACCTAGCGACGACGCGATTCGAATCGGGCCGGATGGATTGCTCTGTGCGCCATGAATCGGTTTGTTTATTCGTGAAAATTCCCCGTCCCCCCAGTGTGTGATCGTGAGATGCTGTCCAACAACAAAGACCTAGATATTTGCTCCTCTACGTTGACAGACTTTGGTTGTGCTTTGTGTGACCGTGGCATGCTTTCTTGCCCGGTCGGTGAAGTGCGTACCCTTTCACTAGACTGATGCGTAATCGGATTTTTTTTTTCACTATGGTGGGTGGTAATGAAAAGCATTTTTCTTCAATCACATAAAAACTATTAGACGCTGTACGATTTGCGGTGCAGCTGGGTAAAACCAAGGGTAGCCGAACGACGATGGGGGAAGGTTGTGTAATTTATGTTTTTCTTTTCTTTGCAGTTTTTATTTCGATGGTTGTTCGCTGGTTGTCTGCCTCGAGACAATCACTCAGTCTTATCGCTAGAAATAGAAATATCAAATTCGAAATTGATTCATTGAGGTGGGGTTCGTCGAGAGAAGCGAAGCAAAAAGAAAAAGAACCGTAAGGAGCATGAAAAACTGCACGGAATTGTCCCAGTATTATTGGCAAGTAATATCTCGAGCCGAGACTGAGCTTTTGTTTACGGAGAAATGATTGCATCGTGCAAGCATGTACATATGTAGCTACGCGTGAAAAATGCGCTACTAATTGGCTTATGAGATCATCGACAAGTTGTGCTTGCATGCGGAGACGCTGCGGAGTTCGGTTAGGAGGCCAAACGGGCAGGTCGTGCTCTATGGGTGAAAATAATGCATTAGTAAAGAGATTGGTTGGTTTGCCATTTCTGCGCTGCGAAAATCTTTGCCGATTCACTGTGGGAATTGAAAAGAATGCTGGGTATGCAAAAGTCACGAGGTGTGAAGGCAAATATGATAGTAATCCTATTGTGCTTACAAATGACTTTATGAAGTTGAAGGGTGACCACGTCCATAGCGACTAGCAGCTCTATGTTCTGTTATTCTAGAATTTTTGCCACATTTTTTATGCTGAACATTATGATAAGGTTAAACTTTGATATGGAGTGACAATAGTCATTAGAACATAAAATAACTTAGGTTTAGTAAAATACTCTATCAGTTAATTATTTTGCCTTAATCACCAATGGTGACTTTAAATACTGCTAGAGATATGTAGTTGGAATTGTTAAGCTTTGCTGGCTTTCGCAATTAAGGCTTCTAAGGGCTTAAACCTACTTGTCAAGAAAAGGGAAGTAATCGTACTAAGTTAATTGTACTGCT
This sequence comes from Wyeomyia smithii, assembly GCF_029784165.1. Classification (NCBI taxonomy): domain Eukaryota; kingdom Metazoa; phylum Arthropoda; class Insecta; order Diptera; family Culicidae; genus Wyeomyia; species Wyeomyia smithii. The sequence goes on from NC_073696.1 coordinate 201,563,397, forward strand.
TACTTATGGCTATAAATAAAGCTTATCGTAGCCATTGAGGTTTACAACAATTTTTGTCGAAAGTTGGTGAAGATTTTATTTGACAAAACTTCTTTGTTTCGACACCAGTGAGTTTATGGAATTCGGGAGTATCAAACCAAAGAGGGCACCCCAAAGTCAATTTCATAATTTTATTCTGAATCCCTGGAACCGTTTTCCTCTTCAATAATGCAAGCGTTCATCTTCGTAGCAAGTTGAGTTCGCATCAAAAGATGAACATTACGTTGCATTATTATATTATACATCATTGTAACAAGTCGTTTCTACATACTTCAATTACATCCACCAAAAAAATCAACTTGAATCAAAGCCATATGTTCATTGTTTTTGATGACGAAGTATTTATTAGACAAACATTAATTGGCTCAAATTGTTTACTGCGTGAATATTTGTTTGGGTCCTTGTTAGCAGTTCACAATACAACTTATGGAATCATGACAGTGTTTGAAAGGCTTACGGTCAGTGTTCCTTCTCTACGATACGCCTCGTTTCATGTTCTCAATTAACCTCTTCGACACTTGATTTGATATTGCTGATATCATGTTTAATATGTCTTATTCACTGTGCTTATTTCATTTTCTATTTATTATCAAGATTAACTATTATTATACCTGAATCTGTGCCTGTGTGTTAACCGCTCTGTTATTTTTTGTTACTGAAAGCTGAAATTGTTGCGAAGCTAGGTTTGTTTTTTTGTGATGTTTTGGGACCATTTTTCATAAAATTCTAGTATTTAGTAAACTAGCATCACCACATTCAATTATCCAAACTAATGACATCTGAGACAAGAACCTTTCTATATTATCTCATAGATTTTTAGAGATGTGCGTGATTTTCAGGGGCCTATAAACGTCAACATTTTGCCTACCAATCATAAATTCATCACGGCGGTAATATTTGATTTCAAATGCTTACAAAACTTATCTTATTCATTGAAAGTGCACATTGCACTGAAAACAGATGCTGAGCTCTGGTTTTTTCCATCTAAAACGACATTTACTCTATTACACTTGTTTTAGGGCAAACCAACCAAAAAGTGGGTACCAGAATCGCTGGTACCAGAATCAATGACTGGTAGATGGAAAATGTATGGAGTTTGACAGCCACAAGAGCCCCCTGGTGATTTTACATTATTTCAACCAGAATAGACATGTGTTTTACGCAACTAGAGACCTTGTACTTGGATGCATGGCCTTTCTGATATTTTTGGCAGCAAGAATGGCAGTTACCTGACAAAAAGTTGACAGCGAAGGCCCTTTGTTTTAGTTTTTACCATCATCATTCCAACTGTAATTATTTCGTCTGTAAAAATCATATTTTCTTTCTCCTGCTAAATTAAATATTCGAGCTTTTTTTCGTATCTTTTCAATTGTAATTATTACGCCCTCCGTACATTCCGGCTAACAATACTATCTCCGGCAGTTCAAGTAGTGCACTTTGTGGCACGTTGCGGTGCGCTTAGAGATTTTCCTTTTTTGTTATTTTTCCTTTAAACCTTGGTTTGGTTGCTGTTCGGTTACCAAACATCACCGGTTTTGTGTAACGGTTCTCCGCCTCCTGCCCACTATGCCCATATTTTACGAACAGATCCAAAAGTGCGATACGAGCGAAAATCGTGTAAATATTTATACGTACGCTCTATAATGCAATAATTAATTCCACACGGCCTTTAGCCGGCAGCTTAGCGGATAACCTAGCACAAAACCCGGGTCTAAACACCAGTACGGGTGTGGCTCGAGCGGCAAACCGACCTCAGTCTTTGGACTGTGGTTTCTCCTGCCCACCGCGAGAACGTCGACGGTAACAAAAAAACATTAGGCAAAAATGCGAACTCCAGGCGTCTCCATCCGTTTGTCGGTGCAAGCTTGGAAACCTGCTTTTTACTATCGGACATCTTCCATCTGAGGTGAACTGTGAGAAATTTACCGACTGACAGAATGAAGTACATTTTAATGGCTCAGGTAACTTTTTATTCAAATCACGGTCCGAAAGAATTCTCGATCATACGTTGCGAAGTTGCGCTGTTCGAAACATGTTTGTCTTCTCGGTTGTGATGCGTCAGATTGTGCAAATTTTTATTGGTTTCACAAGAGCAAGAAAAAACAACAGAAGTAAATATTGGCAACCGATACTGTTTCCATCCACTGTGGGCATTAGATAAAGGAAATTTTCGCACGGCTTTGGTCCGATGTTCCGCACATAACCGCGCCCTCGCACAGCAGCACGCGGAACAGCTGAGCCTGCCAAGCTGGTATGCATCTGGAATGAATAATTCATGCTTGTACAGACAGACGCAAACAGTCGGGCGAAACATGCTGTGGCTGCCGTTGTTGCGTGCCGAATCCGCACGGACATTCGGCTCTGTCCCGGTGCTCGAGTTCTAAAAATAGCCAAGCTACGGATTGCTTTGAACGATTGAATTTTGAAGGAATGCGAAAGGGGTTTTATTCGATTTTCCATGCATCATTTTTACGAAAAAAAACCTTCTGCTGGTTCTGCTAGTTAGCGACATTTGTTGTCTATTTAGGTCTTTCAACTATCATAAGCGCCAACTGGTTGTCGGTATAGGAAATACCAAATCAGTGATAGGCATGTAGCTATAGTTGTTTCACTACGCTTTTTTCCATCGAGTATTATCTGAACGTTTTTTCACTAATGGAAAAAACATATTTTGCCTAAATTCAACTACAAATCAAATTAGTGAAATTTTGTGTTAAGTTTTTTAAAACAGTCAGATACATAGCTGCATTTCGTACTTCTTTTATAGGTGGAAGAAAAAACAACGCTTTTAATCAAAGATTTGGAAAATAAAACGAGAGCTAATTAAATTGTGGCAATGCTGGTACTTTTGTAACAAAGCGCTTGCAGTCAGAAATTGTATTAACGAATTATTAAATCTCTCTACTTAATTTTTTTTTCCATTTTTGCTCGAGAAAAATGAGATTTTATAACGTGTGTAGCATTTTTTTATTGCAATAGTTGTATAATTTTCTAATAGTACACGTTTCAACTACAAGCAAAAACACAGCAAATACACTAGTCTGTGAGAAGTACTCTATCATTTAAGAAGTACAGTCGGACTCGATTATACATAGTCTCCGATTTTTTCACTGTGTATAATCGAATGCTATACAGGGTGGTAACGTGAAAGTGATACACTTTATTTATGTCAAAACACTCAAACCAGTTTTTTGTTTCTCTTCGGAATCGATTTCAATAAAATCTAAAGGAAGTAAAATTACAATGTACTTAGTTGAGTTCAAATCTTTCACCTTTGTGTTCGATAACGTACCGTAGATACTTTCCGAAGTCATTGCAAGCTCAACTCCGTTCGGCATTTCGTCCCAAATCTTCACCTAACATTTTTTAAATGTGTCCAAACCAGGGCTGCAAACCTTCACTGCCATGAAAGGATTTTCAGTTGAAGTTGAAATTTTTGAATTTAAATATTCAACGAACGAGCTGAGAATGAAAGAGACTTTCAGCTCCAATCAGTTGACAGTTTCGCACACGCTTTGTTACTTTAGTAATGTTTATGCGATTGAGAATGTAGATGCTTATATAGTTCATCGACTTCATGCAATGAATTGGCTCAAATCAAATAATTTCGATATTAAATCAAACATCTCATTTGCTTTAATGACCGGACTTTCATTGAAAATTGGCCCCGCTGACAATGAAGGTTGTTTCAGCTTGAGACAGTGAAGATGCGATTTTCGTCATTTTCGTTTGCGGTGAAGAAAATTTGCAGCACTGGTCCAAACTCGAATGCCTAACGTTGTCCTACTTTCCTAGCATGTATCTCCAGATACTGAAGTCTAGCGGGCTCAAATCCAATGACGATGCAGGCCATTCAGATGAACTGATGAAACAAGGCTAATTCTGCTTACACCATTTCTGAACGATCAATACCTTATGCGCTGGTGCTGAATCCTGTTGAAAGCAAAAACTGTCCTTTCCAAAAAGCATTTTAACGCAAGAATGCAAATGGCCTTTGATAAAGTGTTGCAAGTAGTACTCCTTTATTTTCACGCCCCTGCACAGTGGTCTAAACTCGAAAAATCGTGATCGTTTCAGATTTGACTGTGAAATATTGATTTTATGTACCCAGTGTCTTCAGCAAGTTTATTCCATATAACAAGTCCTTTCTTTTGGCGTTTTCGGTGTTTTGTTCAATCCCCCTAGTAGTTAGATATAAAAGCTATTTTTTCTATTTTTCAAAATACCAGATTGCTTTCTTCAGCAAAGTTGTAGGAAAATCTATGAGAAAAAAAATTGCTGAACACTATAATCTGTTATCTGTACGTCTGATATGACGTAATAGAGTTTTACGAAGAACACTCCTCAAAATTCGTTTTTCGTCCATAACTTTTCCTGTAATCGTTGAAACAATTCAAGGTATTCTAAGATTTTGTTCATTCTGCCAAACCTCACATTTTTGTAGAAGATATTGGTTTGATATTTTTATTTCTTGTTAAGATATTTCTAGTTTCTTGAAGAAAATAGCCATATTTTGAGTCCTTATTTCTCCGAAGGTTGCAGATAGTAGCAAACCAGACTGTATGCATTTGAAAGTTTGTCAAATGAACTGCATTAATTATAAGAGCTCAACTGTTTCCAGTTGTACTCAACCGAGTACTGAATGAAAAGAAAACACCCTTCAAAATGAGTTTTTTGTCCATAACTTTTTCTGTAATCGTCGAAACTATTCCAGATGTTCTAAAATTTTGTTCATTCTGCTAACCCTCGTATTTTTGTAGAATATATTGGTTTGATATTTTCATTTGTTGTAAAGATATTCCTAGATTTTTGCTGAAAATAGCATTACAGGCCATGTTCGATTTTGGCAACACGTCCAAATTTAAATTTTTTATGATGCCTACCGGACTGAAGAGAAAATTCAATAGCCAATTATGTAACCAATCCGAACAGTGTTGTCCAATGTCTATCGCACTGAAGCGAGAATTGAATTCCACGCTTGAAAGATTGCTGGTGGCAACACGTCCAAAGTTTTTATGTTGCCAAAATTGAACCGTGCCAAAAACGAAACGTGCCAAAATCGAACGAGGTCTGTATTTCAAGTGCATATTTCTCTGGAGATTGCATATTATTTGCTTGCATTTTAATCCGGTATTTTTTCCAAAGGACTTGATATAAATGTACTGAAGCGTTGTGGAGCCACCCTTCAAGCTGTTGCTTCTGGTAGAAAGTTGAACTCAGAAAAATTCGATAGATATTGCATCGAAACGGCGCGAAAATTAGTGGAGTTATATCCATGGTAATATCTACCTGCGTCGGTACACAAAATACTAATTCACGGTGCACAGATTGCTGACCACATTTTGGTTTCGATAGGACAGTTCTCGGAAGAAGTACAAAATTATACGGGAAACACGTGAACATTAAAATATGGCTATTTTCAGCAAAAAACTAGAGATATTTTTGCAACAAATGAAACAATCAAACCAATACCTTCTACAAAAATGTAAGGTTTAGCAGAATGAACAAAATCTTAGAACATCATGAAATGTTTCGACGATTACAGAAAAAGTTATGGACAAAAAACTAATTTTGGGGGTGCTTTCCTTTCATTCAGTACTCGGTTCGTTACAACTAGAAACAGCTGATCTATTTTGAGTAATGCAGTTATTTTGATAAACTTTCAAATGCATACAGTTTGGTTTGCTGCTATCTGCAACCTTCGGAGAAATATGGACTCAAAATATGGTTATTTTGAGTAAAAAACTAGAAATATCTTAACAACAAATAAAAACATCAAACCAATATATTCTACAAAAATGCGAGGTTTGGCAGGATTAACAAAATCTTAGAACATCTTGAATTGTTTCAACGATTACAGGAAAAGTTATGGACGCAAAACGAATTGTGAGGAGTGTTCCTCGTAGAACTCTATTTCGTCATATCAGACGTACAGATAGAAGATATATCTAACTACTAGGGGATTGACCAAAAAACCAAAAACGCCAAAAGAAAGGCCTTGTTATACGGAATAAACTTGCTGAAGACACTGGGTACATAAAATCAATATTTCACAGTCAAATCTAAAACGATCACGATTTTTCGAGTTTAGACCACTGTGCCCTGCCAAAGTATACCAATGGTAATTTCTCTTTGGTCGCTATACCTCCCCAAACCATCCTGACGCATTTTTAAGCCGCTCGACAGCTTTTTTATCGGCTTCACGAAGACATGCTTCATAAACATGGTCATTTTGCTTGTTCAAAATTACCTCCAGAATAAACAACTTTACGTCGGAAAAAGTGCAGCAACCGAGATTTAGCAACCCTGTTGACAATATTTTAACGAGTTAATCCGTGAGTTTTCTGCTTCTTAAAAGTTGAATCTCCAAGTTCATTTTTGCATGAAAGTGTGGCTCATGTCCATTTACACGCCATTTTTCTTGCCGAACGGGCTTGATTTCGCCGGAAACGTTTCTTCACTGCGTAGATGACCGCTTGAGTCCGAACACTCCGTTTTTACCAGGTTTCTTCTTGGGAACAACCGTGCCTGTATCCTTGAAACGCTTGATGGTCCTGTAGACAAATAATCTGCTTAAAATCCGATGTGACAGCTTCCTCCTGATTCCGAGTCAATCCTTGCAGGTGCAAGACCCTTATTTGTTCTCAACTGACTGTATTTATTACGAATAAACAGTAAACACGTCACTCTTTCAAAACATGCTCAGATCTTTGTCATGCTTTAACAAAAATCACAACGAGGGGGACTCGAATACGTGTATCACTTATATGTTGCCACCCTGTATATCAGCGGTTCCTAACCTTTTTTTGTCCGCGTACCCCTTGGCGATATTTTCCAAATCAATTGTACCCCTGACTTGGAGTGTTCTCGCAGAGCGGGAGAGAGTAGTAGTAGATCATGTTGCGGTAGTCTAGTTCAGGTTTCAAATTGAACTACAATTGATTGCTACAGTCATGTTATAAGAGCAAGTTTGAACACAAATGAAGTATTATAACGAAAAATTGCTATGTCCGCCATTACTGATTTTCCTTCGCGTAGCCCCTGAAGGCGTATCCCAGGTTGAGAACCGTTGCTATATATAATCGAGTCAGAATATTTTTTTATACATTTTACATAAATGTTTTGTGGTTTGCGAATAAAAAAGAGAAATTTTATGTTTGATTTTGTATTTCTTACAAATAAAAAGATATCTCGTAGTTATTGCTGATGTAATTGCTGTCGACCGTGAAGAAAAATTTTGATGCATATTTATTTGCCAATTTGTTTCTTTTTAATATTTCAAGTTTAAGAGAAAGATATTTGTTTTTATTTTTGAACATTTTTTCAAATTTCTTGAAATAATTTTTTAAATTTTTAAATAGTTTTTTAATTTTTTATTCATTCCTATTTTTTTAATTTTGTTTTCAAATTTAATAATCAATTTGGGAACGTCCAATAACACTGGTCGACAAAATGAAAAAAACAAGTGCAATTTAAAAGCTCAAACCGGAAAAAATGAAAGATTATAGCTATTCAACCATTCCTATGAATTCTAGTGCCTATCTATCTTTCTCTTTTTCAAAACTGCTATAACAATCAACATCGGTTGAGAAACGACCGAGTTAAAAAAATGCGCTGAGGTAAAAAACGGTATTTTGACCATAACTTCAAATTTATATCAGAGTTCGCTTTGACAAGCTGGTGGTCGTGAGTTCGAATCTAAGTACAATCCGGGCCATACGACAGACTTTAGCATGAGTTTATTTTCAGACTCTTCATTCCTTCACGTTGAATTCTACAAAAAAAACCTCGACAAATAGCTCTTGGCAGTAATTAATTCCTCTCGCAATAAAACTGGTCAGAGAGCCATTCAGTTGAAACCTCTCCAGAGTATTATAATTGGCGAAAATATTAGCCGGAGGCAGCGAAGGGACATACACATAAGCATGAATCATAATAATCATGTCACTTACTCTCAATAGTGATATTGTTAGTAAAAGAAGTGCGAAACACTGCAAACACCCGGGCAATTTCACAGATTCATGTTCCCGGTCGCAGTGATGAGCCCATGCAGGAAAACGAAACTGAATCTACCCGAGGTCACATCAGGTTGTAGCACAGTGATATCTATTATGAGTGCAGCTATGGTCGGTCGTTTCTAGAAACCCTTTTTTTGAAGAGGCTTACGGTGATAACGAAGGAGGCTCGCAGAAGGTACACATAAATGTCCCCAACCCATAACATGTCATCAGCTCAGAGTTGTCGTGTATCCTCGAACAATCATATTTATGAAAATTGTTGGAAAATTAAAATTTTGTACATTGAAAAAAATGATCGTTCGACAATAATAACGAACGGTAAAAAAGATGAAAAAATCGCGTATAAAGTTTCCAGTTTAGCTTGAGGAGCCGTGCTTTCAATCGCTCTAACTTTTCTTGAGAAAATGTTCTCAAGAAGTTGTACTTTAAGACAGCAATCCCACAATAGATCTGATAATGGTCGCAGTGGTTCAGTCTCCTATAAGGGAAGATAAAACAATGTTTTTTTTTGTATATTTTGGAAAACAAAAAGGAGCATCGACTGCATGTAATGATGCTAATAATAAAAGCTTCTCGATGCAAATGCATCCGAAGATAACAATCAGTTGTAGTTCGGTAGATACAAATTAGAACATTGTAAAATTCACAGTGGAACAACGCCATCTTCAATTTATCAATTGTGAAAAGACTGTGCGACTCCTGCATTTGAATTTTGCAACTAAGAAAATGATGATAGATTCGATTCTTCGTGGCGATTCAACACAGAATTAATAAAACTATGCGACTGGATTTGAACTTTGGAGATTGGAAAAGAAATGATGATAGATTCAATATTTAGCCAAGGTTAATATACTTAGAAGTTTGTTTTTTTCTGCGATATTTGCTTGAAACAGATGTTCTTGATGCCTTTTGGGTAAAATGCCACCAATTGTAACCACTGAGCCTGGGAAGTATTCATAGACTCGAGAGCTCTCGCTTGGTTAACCCAGTGACCCTCTGCGAGTCCCTCTGAGCAAAGCAGTAGAGCGCCATGCTGCATCATATCTTACATCGTTCTCGCGTGACACTGAGCCGATGGTAATCCAGACGTCATTTATTGCGAACATATAAACCTATATTTTTTTCTTGCGATGCTGCGCCTCAACAACTAGTTTTCTGGTGCTGGTTATGAATATCATGGCATATAACTAGCCAGCCACTTATGGGTGGTTGGCAACCTTTACCAAACGGCTTAACGTTATTAAAGTCACAGACTGGAAGTAAGCTCGAGCTTGACCGTGATATACATATCTCACATTCGTGTATTTATTATTTCCACCATCTGCTAGCTACGAGCGCCACACCGTATCTACACCACTACCGGTGTGATTTTCTCCTTTTAAGGAGTTGTTTTTACCCTCCGCTTTCCGCCGGTGAACTAACCGACCCTGACTGGCGACCGCTTGTACATCGGAGGCAATGACGACGACGTCTACAATGCCACAACGGTTCCACACTAAACCATGCCAATATTGGCCCAATACCTCGATAGCGTATACTCCGTCCGGTTGGAAAAGCGAAAGATCGGCCCGCAGTGGTGCATTAACACGACCGGAAGGGGGTGACAGCCACCCCGCCAGGGCGATTATAGCTTGATTGTGCATTTATTCATTATTGTCAGCAAATTGGACGATGCAAGCCAAGCGCTACTCGATGGCGCCACGACGCGTCGCGTCGGAAAGGTCCTAGGTTTTTGAGCGGGGTCAAGGGCACTGTCTGGTTCGTAGCGAGTGCTCGGTGGAGTAAAGTTTTGTTTTCGTTGGCGCCATAAGGACGCTCGTTTTGTGCGTTTATTGAACGATGCAACATTGTGGGAACATTTTTTTACCCACGTACGTGAAGTTTGACTGCAATGTTATTATAGTATTTTATTTCAATATAGAAGATAAGTTGATGAAAAATTGTTGACCTCTGAAATCTGAAGCACCACTGAAATTTAACGTTGGCACTATTCCGCATAGATTCGTAACTCCAGCTTGATTGAATAAATATTGCAGCTATAGTCACTGTAACACTAGTCTGGCGGAGTGAAAAACGACGAAACTGGCAATTTACATTTTCAATAAAAAAAACTGTTACCTTTGTTTTTTTTTCTGCTAGCACATGGTTCCCCTGATTCATGAAAAGAAGTTAGCGATCAATCTTTTTTGCTAGAATTTATGAGAAACTGGAACGCAATCGTAAAAGTATGAAATTCACACTCGATTGGGTTCCGAAATTCACCTCGCCAGACTAGTAATACAGTGACTATAATTGCTACCTGGTGGGTAAGGTGAACTCCCTCTATTGGGTCAATCATCTGTCAATAGCTGACGGATCGATCACGAATGACCGCTGAATAGGTCGTGCGCTTCGCGTATTCATTGGACTGCGACGACGCTTGGTCGCAAACCGAGCACCTCTCAATCCGCTTGCCCAAACTGCTGCCCTGCGACAGGGGAAACATTAACATGCTTTGCTATGTTCTCGCATACGTGCATAGATTTTATTCGCTGCTGATGCTATGGCTATGATCATTGAATCGAGATTCGGTGCGCGGTACAGAATAGTTCGCTACATACATTAATAGGCAGGGTACAAATTTTCATCGGGCAATGAAAAAAAACAATGCTGCATTGAACGTTGTCGTATGGGTCTTTTTGTGTTCAAACTAAAATTCCGCGAGGGGAAAACCTGTGTGTTGGTTTCCAATGGTATTATTGCTATCGGTGATGAGGAAGCTTGAGCAGCTCAACTGAAACGGAAGCGCCACCCTTTTACAGGTGTTCTTATTCCATTGTTGGTTCCATCGTTGCGTGTTTTTTATTTTACCTTTTGAATGTAAATATTTCAAGAGAAGTGTTTACAGCTCAGATTTGGTTGGTTTCGAGTTTGAATAAATTACCATTCGCAGTCGATATCATGCTGCACCACCAATAATTTCCAAAACGCATATCGTACGCATCCTCCCCTAGCGATAGCGAGCGCACAATAAATATTAAAAAGGCCATTCCGATTCTCTCACGTTGCTCACCATTGCATGAAACCGATGAATTCCAGTACCACCCACCCAGCGGCAAAGTCAAATAGTTTTTATTGCCCGCTTTGAGTGTAGTCGGAATGAAAGAGCCGGCAATGCGTTTGCCTGCTGTTTTGGTAGTGTTCGTTTAGTCAGTTAAATGTATGGGCTCTCATCTCAGTGCCACCTCTTTGCATTAAATGCGGGTTGCAGAAACATCGGAACTCTGAGGTCTATGTAGTGGTGTGAAACGAATTTTTACTTTGTTTGCGAGAAAGGGTGCCAGAGATTTTTATTTTTCGTTGCCTCAGTAGGATATGAAGAAAAATAAAGTGATAATGCCGACATCCATGCCTATTTTAACAATAGCCAATTACTGTAGTTATTACTATGATAATTGTTATTCTGAAACAGTTTATGTTTAAAAGTAGGGTACTGATTTAAGAAAATAAATATAGCTTCATTCGAGTTTTTGGATTGTCGTCAGAACTATCGACCTTTGTGGTTGAATCTGTTTATAAACTAAGGCCCACATACACACACGGCGTAATGACGCCTCCTAAAATGGCAGAACTCTAATATTACTCTCTCACCGAGGCAAACCAAACAATATAGTCATAGTAGAAACAAATTTACGGTTAACATATGCAAAAATATGAAGTACTGTCATTAACCTCTAAGTTGCTTCCGAGGTAACATGCTGGTCTTACAAACCTGTTCCAATTTATAGTAGGATTGTAAAAATACTTTTTCGTCCTGGAAGATTTTTTAAAATAATTTTTGCTCTAATTGGTGTTGTGGGTAAAATGAACAGAGGTGGTAAAATGGGCCCCTGTTTAAATCTCGACTTTTACGTTAAAACAGTACAACTTCTTAGAATATTAGAAGCTATTTGAGACAAACTATATGCCTAGAAAGAAAGACAGTTTTCGTGAAATAATTGCACTTAGACTACTAACCAGCAGAAATCATCAAAGGTTGGCGATTGTTTGAATGATTTTCTCGATATGTTTGAGTATTTTCAATAATATAATAGATACTGTGCGGGTAAAATGAACAGCCCATGTGAAATTTCCATTTCAAATTCAGGATGCCTCTTATTTATGTCAGAAGAACGTAAAGGTAAACCTGGACCGATGAACAGATGGCCGCGGTTAAACGTGCCGTTGAATGCTGAATGTCTGTAAAACAAGCTTCTATCATTTCCCAGTTTCTTGCTGATAAAGTCATATTTCTATTGATTCTACGACAAACGGGGAAAATCAAACTGTCGATGAATGCATAACTTTGCCACGTGTCCACGTCCACGTATCACTAACAGTTAAGCGATAGTTAATTCACACGCCCAAGGTGTTCTTATGTTCGTTTTACCCACAAATGGCTATTTTACTACCAAAAACTCTACCAAAAGCCAAGAAAATTCTGGAAAATACTATATTTGAGAACTTCTACTTATTTTTCGTATCAACCATTAGTGGCTCAGTTAATGTGCGTAATCGATTCACAAGTCTGTAAACTGGTACAAAATTATCACATGTCGGTCTCAAAGTTAATTTTTATTGGAGTAGACGATATGGTTTACGATGCCACAGTGGAATGTGTAATCTGCTCTGACATATGAGGGGGTTAAAAAGATAGTTCAGCGTTGTTGAGTCCTTGAAACATTATCTGGCAAATTATCTGAAAACTATTTTAAGGCATTTTCCTTTCAGATTTCCAAAGATTCCATTTTGTTTTTTCAGATGTAAAGCATGCATAAATTTGTTAACAAGAAAGTTATCTTTATCTACCCACTTGATGGAAAAGACCCTTCCATCAAATTTCTAATTGATTGTTACTTTTTGGCTTTCGGAATTTGAACATTTGTTGAAACTAATTTCCTCCGATGTAAAAAATATACAACGCGTTTTGTACTGGTAAATCAGTTTATGTGAATTATAAGCAAGATAAACTACACGCCATGAAATATCAGTTCTGGGAAATCATACCAGAAACCTTTCTTCTCTATATGTGGAGCGTTTAGGTATTATAATATTTCTTTAATTGTTTTTTTCTGAACAATAAACGATTCATTGAGCCATAATTGTCACATTAACGCCATACTGAAGCTTTAGACTTCCTTTGGTAAATACTACTCTTCGCGTTTTTTCATAACGAATTGAGATAAGGTACATTTAGTCTTGAAAAACGTTTCGGCTGTCCCGTCGAGTATATCGGTGCTTTTGTTGGTCGTTTTCACGTCAGTGTAGAAATGTTCGTGGGTGATGGGCGAAATCTTCCTCATGCTAGCTTCCACAGCAGTGTGAACCATTCACCGCCATGAAGGTGAGTCCGCTCTTGAGAAACTTTAGCACAAGTTTCTTCACCTGATTTTTTTATTTATTCAATAGAATTAGGTAAAAAAATAAACAAGCTCCAGTTCTTATTTTGTGCCGAGCAATTTTCAGCCTCAAGGTCGGATGCTTCTCGTTACTAAATCTATTTACGACTGTGGAAGCATGAAACATATCATTTACAGATCTTCCGGTGTTGGATTCATTTCACAGACAAGCCACTACCGGCTCGAATTTCTCATTGTACGCTGATAAGCGTGAAGTAAACACAAACGACTTGAAACCATCAAGCCGGAGCAGCTGGATTACTTGATAATCACTTAAACAGATAAACGTAGACTTTAATAGCTTGATAGATGCTATTAAAGTCTACAACAAAAATACTATTACTTTTTGTAAGTAAACAGCGAGTACAACGTGGTTTGGTTTTGCGATTTCGCCATCCTTTCTGTATGTTTTCCTAGATACTTCTGTGTACCGCAGGTGAATTTGCTGTGTATCGCAGATTGAACCAAGCATCTTATCCTGTGGTATCTTGAGTATTTCTTTCACTTCTCCGTGAGATCGCCACGTCTAGAAACTACTGCTCGATGGAGATCAAACGTGGAAGCTCGATAGATAAGATTTCTGATTTAAAAATAACTACAGTGTTAATCAGAATACAAAATCATCAAGCAAGAGAATTTCTTACCCACAACCATCTCCATACACCAGTGTATTCCAGAAGAATCGACAGACCGAAACAAGCTCGCTACCAGATGACTTCTGACTGAGTAAATAGCTATGCTATCGGGGCCCGCCACAATAGACAATCAGCAATCGGGGCCCGCCACAAAAGACAATCAACAAGAATGTCGCAGTGGCATTTCAGAACCCAGTGCCCCTCAGGCATAGAGGAAAAAAAAGCTATTGGTACTTATTACGGGAGTCACTTCACGGTGAAATCAGAGTGAAGTGAACAAAATGCTATTACGGGACTCACGTAAGTGAGAAAAACGTCGCAAAGTGACATCTGCCGCGGATTTATTTCACGATCATTTTGAACGGTGAAATGATTCCACGAAGATGCCATAAGTCTTAAAGTTGATTGATTTGTGATCTAATGGTAAATATTGAATTTATTCTTCAGTAACGAAACGAATCAGAATTTGATCCGTGCCTTAAAGCGGTAAAATTTTCATTTTTTTGCCCGTTTAAAAAAAATGCAAACTAGTTCAGGAAACTTTCGATACCGAAAAAAAACATTTTTTTATGCCGAATGTCTTAGAAATGCAGAACACGTCAAGATCTGGTGTTATCTAAAAAAAACACCTTCTGTGACTCAGAGATTTTTGAGCTGGGAAACAATCTCATTTCACTTGTCCTATTCTCAATTTCACTTGACTGTCAATCTCACTCCACGGAGGTGATTTTTGTCATTTCACTTGAGGTGGAATCGGGAATAGGTTTAAAAAAGTGAAGTGAGCGTGAGAGTTAAATATATTTCACTGTAAAGTGACTCCCGTAATAAGCACCATTATTAGAACAGTATTTGCCCCATTCAACCAATAAGTTTACATTACTTACACTTAGGTGGATTGGCTTGCTATCGTTCTGGCTAGGTATCGTAAAAGTAATCGCATATATCGCAATTTATTCAATTTTATGTATTCATGCGTGCTTTATGACGCAATAGTATATGTCTGCAATTGCAAAATTCGGTTGATGATCTTGATTGAAAAGGAAACCTGCGAGTGGATGATTTTTTCTAAAGTGTTACGATGTTTAATTATTGGTTGCTCATCAGCACAAAAACACAAATGGGATGGATTTGCAATGAGCGGTAGGATACCACTGATATTTCAATGCAAAGATAAGATGAAATATACAGTGGGTCATCTCTTGGAATTGGGAGCTACGTAGTGCTACGTCGATAATTCTTACAATGATTAATGTACTCATGAAAATGGGGCGTTTTGACAATTTCAATATTTTTTGCTGGAAAAGATGGTTAAGAATGCGACGAGAATTTGTATTTGTTTGTCTTAACGGTGGCACTGTTTTCATCCCAAAATATTTGTATTTCAAATAAGCAAAATATATACTATTTTTATCTATTTCTCATTAATGATATACCAAGCTGAAAAAATAACAATTATCAACTGAGTATTATCGAAAACGTTGAAAAAAATATTTGCTTTATTGCTTATTTAGAGCCAAAAGCGAAGTATCTTGTGCTGTTCTGGTAAAAATGTTAATGCTACGATCCCTGCAATTGTTCTAATAGCCTCTTACAATGAATGCTTGTTCCAGCATCGTACCTGAGGGTCAAATAGTAGGCAACGTCATGAATTTACAATTGGTCTTCCTTATACGGTCATTTTTGAAAAATGACCTAATAAGAAATGTAATGAAGTTGTTCACAAACATTCTACGTACGTTTCTGTATGTAACAAATAATCCTGATGAAAATTGTGAGAGTAATTGGAAGAATGTTGTTCCGAGGAAACCGCATCTAAAGATCTAATGGTACGTAGTGGAGTTGAGAAAGGACTTATACGATACCGATTATGTACAAAATTGGAGCCTTTGAAGTATCATTAGACATAGAAAAAATATTTTTTCACTGTAAAGGTGGCAATCCCACTTAAGAGAAGCAGTTTTTTTATAATGTTTGGTTAACGTACTTTGTTTTTTTTTTTTTTTTTTTTTTTTTTGAATGAGGTTGTTGAAAAATCGATCATTTAAGTACTTTATTATCTGGATTATCTGGACTAGGTTATTTTCGTACCAATTGAAGTCTTCCTAAAGAAGCAAAAAAAAAAACTGGATAATGGTGGTTGAATTTTTTGTGGTTTTAACCTCATTTTGGGAACATACAAATACAAAACATTTTAATTTATATATATTCTACGAAAATTTATATTTTATGTTGAAACACTTGGCACTTCTGTGCCAATGTCAAACAAATAATTAAAGTAACCATTAATAAATTCTAGATTTTTCTTTCTTTTTGTTTCATCAAATTTGATCAAAAATTCAACATTTATTTTGGATCAAAACTTCAATATATTCCTATAGTAAATGATACCATCCCATGTTGTTTTAATCTTTAGCAATAAGATTGTTTCCATTGATAAGCTTGTGGAAGTATTATTTTTATTATATTAGCAGGTCGTGAACCTAAAATTACATCAACGATAACAACTGGCAACTCTGGTCACATTGCTACGGGGTGTGACTCACCAAGTCACCAGCCGTATCTTCGCGAATTCAAATGAAAGGCTTTCAAAAGATCGAATGAGCGTTCGTTCACTGACTACTCATACCTGCTGCTGTTGTTGCTGCTGGAGATTGGGTACAGTTGCTCACAGCGGGCTGTCATACGAATCTGGCGGCCAGCCATCATCACCAGAGTGGGTCAAGAGCATTCGACCAATTTATGATCGTGCACAACGATTGGGGCCACCGGTAATTATGTCCTTTTAAGGATTAGCGCCATCGTTGTTGCTAATTTGAGGCTGTTCGGCGACGGAGTTCTGCCTGAACCTGTGCTTATTTTGGCACGATGTGCGAAGGGAGTGTTGCGAAGGTACCACATTTGCCTGTGTTGGGTAACTGACACCATACTATTGCAATGAATCCGGTTGGATGGCAGAGTTGCCGGATCAATGAAGTGTTATTTCAAGAGTCGCTTGAAATTCACAGAATCAAGTTCATATATTTATTAGCTTTTCAATTGTTGGTCGCTATACACATCGTCATACATTGCTGTTGATTTACGATTTACGCAATTGTACTCTCGGTAATCGAATGTATGGAAGTTAATATAACTTAGGAAAGAATCGGCATCTCTGTCGGTTGGGCGCGTCGCCATCTTGCCTTTCGGGTGGGCTACGTTACGAACGGTCCCGGTTCATGTGTGGCTCGCAGTTCAGTATTGTAGTAGTTGTTGACGAAGTGAGTACTGTGCCCAGTGCGGAGTGGTGTTTCAATCGTGGCCGTTCTAACCACTGCCTCTAGGATTATTAGTTTTTTGCTTTCATTGCGCGAATGCGGTTGTTCTTTAATCAGTTCCTACTAATTTCGAGAGGAATAACTGATTTTTGGATTGCCAGGACCGGTTGGCGAATGTGTGACATCTGTGCATCGTAGTGTTCTTTGGTATTGGGAAAGGGTGTGTGGTTAGGCTTATTGGATATTCTCATTTTGCAGCCAACTTGGATATGAAAAATTCCATTATTTCGTGAATAAGAATTGTGAATTATTACCCAAAAGTTTATATTCAAAGTTTGTGGCAGGGTTTAGTTTTTGGGTTTGGTAGGGAAAATTGTTAAGCGCTGTCTAGTTGGACATGTGCAAGTGATATTAATGTGCGAGTGTAGTAGTGGTTGAAATTTTCATTCGTAAGAAGTTTACGGAATAAATTTCTTACGAGTGCCGAAAATGTTTTTATGTTTCTAGTTTCAATAAAAAAAAATCGTGCAACAACTGTGTTCCTCTGCCAGTTTAGAAAGGAATTAAGGAGAAAATTCCAGTTAGCATTAGTTATTTAGTTCTAACACCTAAATAAGTCGAATATAAAAATAACATAGAAGAAGCATGGCTGCGAATCTGCAACAAAGTGGCACTCTGCTGGATGTGCTGAAAAAGAAGATGCGACAAACCAAGGAGGAAATGGAGAAGTACAAGGACGAATGCGAGGAATTCCACAAAAAGCTGCAGGCTGAGGTCATGCGGCGTGAGGAAGTAAGTTGACGGTTAATGTATTCGGCTAATCGGTCAAAAAGTCTGTCGTAGTCAAGGTTTATTTGCGATTGGGCAACCAGTTTTCGACTGGCAATAAACGAAAACTATACATATTTGATCAGCATGAATAAAAATAGAAGTGAATAATCAGCAAGTAGATAACGGGTCGAGCGCTATCATTGAAAAAAATGCGCCGCTCTGTCCTAGTGACATTGTGCAAAAGATCATGCTGTCAAAATGGCAGCAACTGTCAGTGCAATATAAACAACAGTATTGACAATTCAACATTTTTTGTCCGCTTACGTCCTTGGTTGAGCCATTTTTAAACAACGAAGGTGAACGAAAATATGAATTAAGTTTTTCGATGGCAGCCAAGATACACACAACTACACAGCAGCACTGGAATCTTGATATGAAATGATACGTTTGCTTCAAGTAATGATGATTTACGTACTGTGCTCAGGAATTGTTCTAGGGGGATACTGTTTCATTCGAATTGTCAAATTTTGTAAAATTAATAATAACAAGTGGTTGACCCTTTGTAAGGTACCGTTTCCCAGTCAACCACCTTGCACACGATTTGGAGTCAGATTCAATTCGCTCCTGTTTAACTGGTGTTGGTCTGACTCCCTGAGATATTTTCTATTTGGTCTGGAATTTGAAATAATGTGCGAAGACGACGAAGGCTGGACCGTTGCACATCCACACATGAAGGTGTTCTGCTTTGCGCTGCGCATGCCTGCGGCGGTGGGTTGAAGTGTCAAAGTCATAAAACTGCGCTCACTTGCAAAGGCACCAACACTAGCGCAGCTGGGTGCTCCCTTCGTTGCCAGTTTGTGGTAACCTTACCCTACTGAGATCCCCGCTTTTATGCGGCTTTTAACGTATAACATAGCCAGCAGTCACCGCTTTCCGGTAGTGAGTGCTTTCCGGACGGCTATCAGTATTGATGGGATGTGCATGAGCGAGGCGTACCGCTGGAGTTTTGTGTATGGGTGCACAATAAGTGAATAACTTTTTGTTGTTCTTTGGGAAGTTGCAAGTTGGGTTTGTTTCTGTTAATCCGATTGAAAATGGATCTGTTTTTTTGATCGTGTTGTTCTTCATCTTGGACTCCCCGGAGTTGCAAGTCGTGTTCCCCTTTGGTATAACTAAAAGTTTTTTTCATGGATCATATGCACTGAAATGTATACTGCCGTTATTTGTTTCATTTTTTATGTTATTTTTCGGCTACTTACACTATTCACAAGTTTATTTTTACGACTGGTTGAAATATGGCATACGTACTTCCGAAGAGGTCATAAACCTTTTGCTGTTGTCGACAAAATTATGAACCAAAAAACCATATGTGGTCAATAACTTTTCTATCCTAAAACACAATATTTTTATTATGTTCTTGTGAGAATATTTCAACTTTGAGCATGATTTGAAAACTTGAAAAAAAAAAATCAGATGACGTGTAAGAACTATCAGTAGGTTTTTAGAACCAACGTAACGTTGCAAATTTTAATTTGATGAAAATTATTAGGATGAACATCGATTTATTTTTCGAAATATGGTTTTATTTCATACAGCTTAAAATGTTATTCGTCTTTTCAAACACACAAAAATGGAACGATATAAAAATAAGAAAATTAAAGTTAAACTAAACGAACAACAAACAAGTATCATGAAATATTGAAAAAATAAAGTTAAATAATATTGTGACATTAATAAGTGTATGAAAGTTATATTAAAAATGCGAAAAGTAAATTGAATTACGTTTTACAATAAGGACCACAAAAAAACACAAAATGATACATAAACGTGAATGAATTCCAAAAATCTAAAACAGACAATTGGATAATTTATAAGAAAAAAAAAGTGCAGAAATGAATCCCTAAAATAGTGGATAAATATTAAACTACAAAAAGTTATTTATCCCCATCAGAACGAATCTGTCTAAACAATGTATGTGAACCAAGTTTCCATAGCAAGTCTCTTCTCTTACCTCTTTGCTGTGGGGACTTCGAAATATAGTTGATCCACGTGTGAAATATTTGTAATATTTTTTTGTTTTTTATGGGAAATTTAATTCGAAGCTATGACCCAAACCCTGTTATAACATGATGGCGAAAATTTGGATAAAAAAAAGTGTCAGGGATTTTATTTTCCTATCAAGGAATCATGGAATCATGGAACATCAGGGGCAATGAAAAACAATTAAGGAATAGTTTTAACGAGACGCTTCGGTCAAGTTTCGGGACGCTGCGATCAAGAGTAGCCATTAGAATTCATTTTTTTTAATCCTGAAAAGATAAGCACATTTTTATGTGCATAAAAGAATAATCATGTGTCAAATTGACTCCCGACTTATGGATAATCAAAAATGCATGTTTTTCTTCATAAATTATTGATGAATAGGCTTTACGGTGTTAACACATCGATAAATAGCAATCACCAGAATCAGGATTGAATATTTATTTATTGATTAAAAAAAACGAGAAAAAACCGACGCACGATTAGTGAAAAATTGGTAATATTGCTGAAAGTGAGGAGTCAAATTGACGCATACTATTCTCCCAGAATTAAATGAGGCTAAAATATCAGGAACCCTAATTTTTCACTTTAGGAAATGTCAGGGAAAACCGGAATTTGGTTTTGAGAACTTTTCTGCCATTTTGTAAAAATTGAAATTAATTATGGATATGAATATGATTGAGAACTGAAAAAGTGATTCAAAATTTTTCTGATCTTAATAATTAAGGGTGATTGTGGTTTTCCCGAATGCTGAATCTAGCGCGCTAACCGATGTGATGTAAAAACCCTCAAACCTCAAATGATCTTCAAATATTACATACTACTTGTTTGAAATGACCAACGACAATAGAATATTTTCTTTAAAAAAACGTTCATTTTCACGAAGTTAAGTTCCCGCATTGTATCATAATAATAATAGGCTTTTTGAAGCGTTGAAAAATTGCTTCGAGGATGCTCACTGGGAAATTCCGTACATCTGAGAGTCTGGTTGGTTATCCAACAGATTTGGGCTATATTTTATTCCATCACTTTTCGTAACTGCACCGCGGTTCACTTCTCTTTAATAGCCCCATAATTGTTGCTCGTAGCAAGTGAAGTGTCATTTTTTGCACTTTTCGCTTTGGTTTTTTTCGGTGCAGAAATTTGGCTGCTGAAGAGGTATTATAAAACGCGACTGTTATTTCTTGAATTCTATTAAATTTAAATTATTAAATTTCGTGCATCAGTTCTCATACCCTCTCTTCGCTCGCTGCAAGGAGTAATGATCTTCTGATAGCATGTTTTTTTTGCATTCTTCGTTACTGTTTTCCATTTCGCTTGTTATTCGTTAACGAATGCAGAAAGCGTTACTCCACTCTCACAAAAACCAAGAACTACAACCACAAGCCGGCTTTGCTTGTTGTTGCCACACCAATCGGGGAGCTGGTAATGGTGAGTTCAAGTATTCCCCCTGTCTGCCGCGGTAGTCACTATCTCTGGTGTTTATCGACTCCCGAAGAAAGCTATGTTAGTGAACCCGCATCACACGATTTATTTCCATAGCTATGAAATTCTAGATGACCGCATACATTTCCGTAGACTGACGTAGACGAAATCCGATGATCTCTTGGTGTGAGCCCGTTCGTTGGTGTGTCACCTCGGGAAGGTTTCGCAACGGCAGTTGTTTTTTTCTCCAAAGCACCAGCAGATTTGCCGTTGTCGCAAGCCTCGCGCGGTACATGGAGTAAAGAGTGGCGCTTCTACCACGCCCCGTGGGTTCCATCGCTGAAAGCACCGGCATTTCAGCGTCTGATATTCGAGTCGAGGCCTTTCGATTGCGCTAATGGAAGAGTTAAGTCGTTCGTGAAGTTGCACATGTTTTATTCATCCAGAACGCGATCCGCCGTCAGGTTGTTGCCAACGAGTACAAAAAAAGATACGACGCATGTGCCGTTAACATTGGCCCCGAGTTTCGTTCATAGTTTTGGAGTCAACGTGTCGGACGCTCTAATGGTTGCCGGTTGACCTTGAGCCGCGGAAACAGTAAAATTATGTTAGTCAATGATGATGATGATGATGATGATGTCAGGTTTCTAGTCGCCGCAGAATGATGCGAAATCGTGATCAATGGCTTAAATGGCGAACGTGTCTCCGTGGTGACCGATTTGGAACAATCGGCCACGGATTTCCATATAGGGTACGCACCATCGTTTGGCCTTTTCAAGGAGTCGATTACAGTCAGCCGGTGTGAAGTTCAATTGTTGCTAGGTTGTCTGTAGACACACGCACCAAAAATTTGAGGAATCTTCTGTTTGATAAATTGTAAACCTTGGTTGTATTGTGTCCATAATATCAGTAGGTCACCCGTGCTTTACATTTTTTTTTGTAAATTTATTGAAAACAGTCACGCAACAAACTCAAACCCTAGTATGAAGCATGATGTACATCCGCTTTACATTCAGTTTAGCTCACTCGACAGCACTTTCATCTTGCCCGCAATGTTTGAACGGAAAGCGAAAGCGTGCGCTTTTAATACTCGGTTCAACTCGATCTTACAAACCCTCCACCGAACCGGTATTTGATCTCCGGTGTCAGCCCGTGTTTGCGCACCACCTATGACGCATATCTTGTTCGGGCAATTATCATACCGTGGTATTTGACAGCGGTGCAAATCTTACCTTGTCCTTCTTTGCGCTACTTCAGCTCGCCACAGACTTATGCCCATATAAGTCGAAAGCTTTCTTACTTCCGTTTATGGCCTTGAAGTAGGTATTTTCGCCGAGACACTACCGACAGATGATG
Organism: Wyeomyia smithii; assembly: GCF_029784165.1. Taxonomy (NCBI): domain Eukaryota; kingdom Metazoa; phylum Arthropoda; class Insecta; order Diptera; family Culicidae; genus Wyeomyia; species Wyeomyia smithii. The sequence goes on from NC_073696.1 coordinate 201,586,352, forward strand.
ATGATGTCATTTTTTTTCAAATCGACTCGAGAGGCACTATGGGCACTACTTACGATTTATGCACCCCAGGTGTACCGATTGAACCCCAAGTAGTATGAACCGGCGGCAGGTTTTCTTTCGTCGATATCGAGAAAGTCCAAAAGCGGTGCTGGGGTATTTTAATAACTTCATTAAATTAATTAAGGTAGTGAAATCACCTCTCGTAAGTGAGATTGACTAGTTGCAAGTCGTTGCGTTGATCTAGTACAGGTTGTAAGTTATAGACAGACGTGAACCGTGTTGCGTTAAGTATACTAGTAAGTGATGGAAACAAAAATTTGTTAATTTTGGATGTTAAACTTACAAAATGTACTCGACAATAAACAATACTATTGAGTTCTGAAAGCAGAGTAGAACGGAATTCGGGCCCAATATTGTGATTTTTCTAGTCTGCTGTTGAAGTGGTGAACAGTTTTTCTCTCTCAGTATAATGGTGTGCACAGCACAGGTATGGCCTTATTAGTTGCATGTGTGAGGAGAGATATAATCTGCTTTGCGAAAATGTACTCGATAATGGTGCTCACACATGCGACATACCGGCTCGAGGGTGATTCAGGTTGAGTGAGTTACACATTCTGCTCCCATTGTGTTTTATCAGTTGTACTTTATTTGAGTGTTGGCAAGCACGCGCAATATTGCCATACATTTTGCTGTGTTGATGTAATAAAAATTCTATTTTTTGGTAGCAATCTGAGATCTTGTAAATCAAATCTATTGGAGCTGAATGTGTCCACACTTGGGTGTTCTCATTGTTGGTAATATAATTTAATCACTCATGAGCACTCCGACTTCAGACACGCCCATAATAGTTGAATGCAAATTCACGTTGCCGAAATTTGCTTACCAATTTTTAATACTGTCATTTTCAAAGATATCAAAAAGTATGGGCTCAGAGCTTCCGGGCTTCGTTCGCTTTACCGAATTAATTTCAAATCCAGTCACCGTAGATATGGCACAAGTAAATGGCTCGGTTTGTATTTGAGAAGATAAATGAGTTTAAGCGAGACAAGCACTCAAGTAATGTAAATTTGTGGCGAAATTTTTGACCGATTTTACAAGGTTTCACAGAAGTTCTACATTTTTGTAGTTCGATTAGAATTTCTATTTTCAATGCTGGTTGTTATCAAACTAAATTATAGCAAAAAGTTTAGTTGTGATTTTTACGCATATTCCGTTTTCTGTGTATAGTAAAGCTACCGGGCACCCCTTCCCTCCCGTTCCGTAGGGAGGGTGCAAATGTGTTCAAAAAGACAATTTTAATAATGGTTTTATAGCTGAAAAAACAACAGAAACTATTGATAATAATATATTCTAGTAGCTAACAGATAACATTGTTTTTGTAGTTTTTATCAATGTTCTGCAAGCATATTTTTCCACGTTTGGGCCCACTGTAGTATAAAACGACCAGGTAAAAACTTGGTTGTGGAAAGTTCGGAAAAAAATTTCCATCATTTTTTTTTTGTGATTGGAACAATACACGCCCGCATCATGAAAATCACGTTGAAGAAAAATTGGGATCTAGGTCCGGTCCATAATGGGTTAAGGAATAGAGAAAAAAAAATACTGCACAACACACTGGGGTCTTTTCTTCGCGGATTATTTTTACGCGGTATCAAAAAAGTTTTGTATGAGTAATCTAATATAAAGTATAAAAAGGTGTCATAAATGTAAAAAAATTAAGATTTTCTGTTTTTCAATCTAATCAAATGTAGATTATATATAAATTGTAAAAATCATGTGATTTTCAAATGGCCAGAACTTCACGGAAAATAAATCAGCTTCGACGAAACAGGTTTCATTTTACTGGAAAACTATCCTAAATTCCTATTACAGGTCGGACTCGATTATCCGGAGACTCGATTATCCGGGGGCCCGATTATCCGGGGCTCGATTATCCGGAGAAAATGGCTCGATTATCCGGAGTATTTTTTTTCTTCTGTATTTCTATAATGTACTTTTGTGTTTCTCATTTTGTCATTCATTTCAATCATGTTGTCTATCCCCTGTATTTGGTCTAAAATTTCTGATAACAAATACAGGTCGGATTCGTTTATCCGGGGACTCGATTATCAGGAGTTTGATTATCCCAGAGTGGTGCAAACCAGGAAAAACCTAAAAAATAAGGGAATGTCCGGGATTTCATTTTTCGTACAGGGAAATCAGGGAATATCAGGGAAAACTGAAAAATAATCAGGGAAAATTTTTTAACCGATACGCGTTTTTTTTTTTTTTGGAACGACTCCTTAGCGCAAAAACTGATTTTTTAGCATAAAAAGCTTATCCGGGACCGCTACCGTTCGGTTTCATATCTTATCAAATACTTTTTTCACTGAGTTTCCAGAGTTGCGTTCATCTACGCTGTATTTTATGTGCCGAATGCCAGAAAATATCAGGGAAATTGATGTTATATTTCCGGAAACATCAGAGAAAATCATAGAATGTCATTTTGAAAGTTTTTCGCCATCCTGTTATCCGAAATATTTATTTTGCTGTTTGTTTTCATTTTTTTTCTGAAGATTTATCCTTACTATACCTTCTGGTATATTTGTTACCATTTCTGTTCCTTTCGACATGCTTGGGGCATCTTTAGTTTTTAAATAGTTTATTTGACACGGCACGATACAATTTATCTTTAACTGAGCCAAGTACATTTTTTTTTTTAATTCTAAATTAGCAGGGAAAAGAGGGAGGCCTTTTTTTATTCTCGCGGCCGACTACGAGCTAGTGGGGATTTAAGGTGAGAGGAGGGGTGTTACAATTTTGTTTTTAACTATTTTATATTACAGAATGTATTCATTTGTACGTGGCTAACCAGTGATATTCTGTTTGAGCAGTTTTGGTCTGAGGTGTCTGCGTAAACATAGAGATGCCGAGTCTTCGTTTTAGTGTCTCCAGCCGGGTGTATCACTCTCTTTCAGTTTGTGACAGAAATTGTATTCTAGCAAATAGATAAAAGAAATCAAATTTTAATGCCTGCAATTTTTTTTAAACCCGTATAGTTGTGTACTGGAGATCACCGCTTCCCAGAATGTCTCTAACGGGTACGTTCGGTTGTTTTCCTCGGGCCCGAAGGGAATCTATAAGCTCAGACCTAACACCACAGTATTCGGTACACGACCAAACAACATGCTCGATGTCATGGTAGCCATCGCCACAAACGCAGTGATTACTGTCTACAAGCCCTATACGAAAGAGATGCGTGTTTAACGTTGGACATAAGTCTGGACATCACGCGAATGAAGTCCCGAGCGACATCCAACCCCTTGAACCATGCTTTCGTCGATACCTTAGGAAAAATGGAATGTAGCCACCGTCCCAGTTCATCTGAGTTCCATGATGATTGCCAACTGTTGAGTGTTCTCTGACGCAAAATGCTATAAAATTCATCATAAGCAATTGGTCTTACATAAATATCGCCATCAATAGCACCCACCTTAGCTAAAGCGTCAGCCTTTTCATTGCCCGGAATGGAACAATGAGAAGGGACCCACGCTAAGGTAACCCGGTAATTTTTATCTGTTAAAGCACTTAAAAACCGCCGTATTTTCCCCAGGAAATACGGGGTGTGCTTCACAGTCTTCATCGATCGCAGAGCCTCAATGGCACTGAGACTGTCTGTGAAGATGAAGTAGTGGTCTATGGGCAGGGTTTCTATGATCCCAAGAGAGTACTGAATGGCAGCAAGTTCTGCGACGTACACGGAAGCAAGAGCATCGAGTTTGTAGGAGGCGGTAAAATTTTCGTGGAAAATACCGAAGCCAGTGGACTCATCTAGATTAGATCCGTCAGTGTAAAACCTTTTATCATAACTAACATGTTCAAACTTATTGGAAAAAAATTTAGGGATCTCTTGGGGTCGCAATTGATCCGGGATACCAGAAATGTCTTGTTTCATGGTGGTGTCGAAGAATATAGCATTAATAGAAGTATCTAAAAGTGCGACATTGGAGGAATCGTATGAAGAAGGATTAATATCTTGAGTCATATAGTCAAAATATGAAGACATAAATCTGGATTGAGATTGAAGGTCGACCAACCTCTCGAAATTTTCAATTACTAATGGGTTCATAACTGTGCATCGAATCAGCAACCGGTAAGAGAGATTCCAAAAACGATGTTTCAACGGAAGAATACCCGCTAGCACTTCAAGACTCATCGTATGGGTCGACTGCATGCAACCTAAGGCAATACGCAAACATCGATATTGTTTTCGTTCCAGTTTGATCAAATGTGTGTTTGCTGCGGAGCGGAAGCAGAAACACCCGTACTCAATTACAGACAATATCGTTGTTTGGTAAAGCCTTCGAAGGTCTCCTGGGTGGGCTCCCCACCAGGTTCCGGTAATCGTACGAAGAAAATTAATGCTCTGTTGGCATTTTCGTGTCAGATACCTAATATGGCAAGCCCAGGTGCATTTAGAGTCGAACCAGACCCCGAGATATTTAGCGACTAAAACCTGAGTGATTGTTTTACCCGTTAGTAGGAGCTGCAGCTGAGCTGGGTTATGCTTCCTAGAAAAAACGACCAGCTCAGTTTTCTCCGGAGAGAATTCGATACCCAGCTTAAGAGCCCATTCAGATAAATTGTCTAAGGTATCTTGCAATGGTCCTTGCAGATCGTTAGCCTCGCTTCCAGTAATGGATACAACGCTATCGTCTGCAAGTTGCCGTAGCGTGCATGAATTTGCAAGACATTTATCGATGTCATTGACGTAAAAATTATATAAGAGAGGACTTAAACATAAGCCCTGGGGAAGGCCCATGTAACTAATTCGGGAAGTTGTCGAATCGCCATGTGAGAAATACATATGCCTTTCTGACAACAAATTGAGCAAAAAGTTAATCAAATTTGGTGAAAGTCCCTGCGAATGAAGTTTCGCGCTTAAAACTTCTACAGAGACAGAGTCAAAAGCCCCCTTAATATCCAAGAACGCAGAAGCCATTGGCTATTTTCGAGCAAATGCGAGTTGAATTTCAGTAGAAAGCAACGCTAGGCAATCGTTCGTCCCTTTGCCCCGGCGAAAGCCAAATTGAGTATCTGAAAGTAAACCGTTTGTTTCGACCCATTTGTCTAACCGTAAGAGGATCATTTTCTCCATTAATTTCCGGAGGCAAGAGAGCATCGCAATCGGCCTATATGATCTGTGATCAGAGGCAGGTTTCCCGGGTTTCCGAATAGCAATGACTTTTACCTCCCTCCAGTCATGCGGAACAATATTTAGCTCAAGAAACTTGTTGAACAAATTCAACAAGCGTCTTTTTGCAGAGTCGGGTAGATTCTTCAACAGGTTGAATTTTATTCTATCTAACTCTGGAGCTTTATTGTTGCACGACAGGAGAGCCATTGAAAATTCCAACATCGAAAATGGAGGCTCTTCCGTAGTTACTAATAACGCGTCGCGAAAGGTTTTCCGTTCCGGTACAGAGTCCGGACAGACCTTTTTGGCAAAATCGAGTATCCAGCGATCTGAATACTCCTCACTTTCATTCGAAACGTCACGGTTCCGCACGCGCCTGGCGGTATCCCAAAGAGTGCTCATCGCTGTTTCCCTCGACAACGCGTTTACGAACCGCCGCCAGTACCCGCGTTTTTTCGCCTTTACTAAGCTCTTCATCTGCCTGCCCAGTGCCTCGTACTTTCGAAGTAGGTTGACAGTGCCGTACTCCCGGTAGTCCTTATACGCCGCGGACCTTCGCGCGTACAGCTCAGAGCACTCTTTGTCCCACCATTTGTTGGAAGGGCGCTATCTAATCGTTACCCCGGGTATCGGTTTCGTCTGAGCTTCAGTCGCGGTGTCGATTATCAAGCCAGCTAAGAACGCGTATTCTTCCACCGGAGGAAGTTCCTCGTGAGTCTCGATAGATTCCGCTATAATAGACTCATAACGCTTCCAATCAATATTACGTGTAAGGTCGTAGGAAATATTGATTGGGTTCGGGGGAGTTGAACCATTAGCAATTGATATAACGATTGGAAGATGATCACTACCGTGGGGATCGTTGATTACTTTCCACTGGCAATCTAACGCTAGGGATGTCGAGCAAAGGGATAGGTCAAGCACGCTTTCACGTGCTGGAGGATTAGGTACACGTGTCGCTTCCCCAGTATTCAAAACTGTCATATTGAAGTCGTCGATCAAGTTACAGATTAAAGAAGATCGGTTGTCGTCGTACAGCGACCCCCATAGCGAACAGTGAGAATTAAAATCTCCCAATATCAAAAAAGGTGCGGGAAGCAATTCTGCTATATCAAGGAGTTGCTTCTGTTCAATCCGCGCGGATGGGGGAATATATAACGAAACAAGGCAAAGGTCTTTTCCATTCATATTCGTTTGAATGGCAACAACTTCAATATTCGAGATCGAGAGGAGGTCGATTCTGAAAAAAAATAGCACTTTTTGAGCACTCCACCGTGTGAGTCTCGATCTCGACGAATGATGTTGAAATCGTGGAAATTAAGTTGGTCATTTGAATTGAGAAAAGTTTCACAGAGAGCGAGCGCATCACAATTGTATGTGTTTATGAAATGTGAAAATAAATCGAATTTGGGGATGATACTTCTGCATTTCCACTGTAACGCAGTGACAAAATTCCTAACCTCTTTCGACGTTTTAGTCATCGAAAGATACGATAGCTGAAATGAGGGGTTAAGTTGCTGTGAGTTGCTTCAAAAAGGTTTTCACTGTAGGGAGAAGGGCAAGAAGAATGTTTTGAAGGGGATCTGGCATGTTGAAAGTTTTAAATATCCAGTCCACAATATCAGAGAATTTTATGAACCCTGTTTCTTTTATGTTTTCTGATCGAGAAATGGGTGCACGAGGAGTTTTTGGTGCCCCAGGAAGCGGTGGGTACTCCTGGTTTGATTTGAAATTAAAACCGGGTGGTACTTGCTCCGGTTTTTCTTCACCGCTTCCTTTTTGTGTTGTCTTATTGGTCATTCCGGTAGGGGTTATCTTACGACCTTTGCGAGAAAGATTAGGAGAGTTGAGCATTCTCCTCTTCCTAGATCCCTCTGCAAAGGCATAAGAACACCTTTCGACGGGATCGTCAGATGTACCCTCATCGGTTGGCAAAAAGGAAAAGATGTTTCCTGTCGAGGGTGGCTCAGCCCTCTTAAGCATTTCTGCGAAAGAGCGCTTTGATCGTTCCTTAAGGGAACGCTTAATTTTTTCCTCGCGCTGTTTGTACGCGGGACACGCCGAAAGGTCATGCCGAGTTCCCTCGCAGTAAAGACACTTTTCAGTATCCACACTGCAAGCGGTCTCAGCATGATTGCCTCCGCACTTGCTGCAGCGTACCTTGTTGCAGCAGTAGGTGGCTGTATGACCTAACTGCTTTCAGTTTTGGCAATGCATGACCCGCGGTACGAACAGGCGTACAGGCAGACGAACCCTGTCCAAAGAGATGTAGTTCGGCAGTGCGGATCCGGCGAATGTTACACGGAAGGAGTCCGAAGGGAGGAATTTCTTCTTCCCTTCTTCGATGGATACTGAATGCAATTGCTTGACATCCAGTATCTTTACATCTTGAATCAGGGGGTTCTTGAAGCAGCCAACCCCGTGACGCAAAATGTCATCGACCGTGAGGCTTCCTTCGGTAACCACACCGTCGATCTCCACGTCCTTGGCAGGGTTGTACACGCGGTACTCCCTTGTAAAGAGCTCGTAGCTAGCAATTTCGTTTGCTTGCTTCAAGCTACTCACGACAACTCGCAGCAGTTGATATTAAATTTTAAAAACAATTTTTCAAACTACAATGGATAAAAAAAAAGACAGTAATACTAATACTAATAACAATAGTAATAATATTATTAATAATAATAATAATAAAAATTATAATAATAATAACAATAATAATAATATTAATAATAATAATAATATTGATAGTAATATATTAATAATAATGATAAAAAATCTAAAGTGAATACTTCACCGAACGTCTAAGTCACGACCTCACGGCTGATAGTAGGATCAATCGAGTGTCTCCGCAGAACAAACAATGACGATCCAGCTTCGTGTTGTGACACAGTGGCCGTATCTTACACGCGACCTTGTAGATGCCACTTGTAATTGACTTCCACTCGCTCGATCGTATGTTGGTCCGTGCTGCTAGCGGGGTAACAGCGGTGCGGGAGAATTGTTCTTGCTGATATATATTAGCTGCGTATCAGATCACTTGCGGGGTAGCCTGCCCCTACCAGTGTGCAGAAGATGTTTCTGCCGATATATTGCAGACTATTGTTATCGCGCAGCACAAGAAATAATCGAAAAAAAAAACACCCGTACGATAACTCGTGTATTGTTATTTTGCGAATCACACGGAGATAAACAATTTGCGTCTAATCGAGACGAAAGCAAAACAACGAATGCTTGGGGCATCTGCACAAGTAAAAAAACAAGAAAATAACTATCAGGGTGTCGAAAACCTGGAAAATCAGGGAATTCATTTTTTGATCTGGGAAATCAGGGAATATCACAGAAAATTGAGAAACAATAAGGGAAAAACTTTTAACCGAGATGCTATTCTTTTTTAAACGGTTCTTTAGCGCCAAATCAGATTTTTTTTAGAGTGGAAGGCTGATGCGGTACCTTTACTGTTTAGCTTCATATACGCTCGAATATTTTTTTCAGATTTCAGAGTTGCATTCATTTATGTTGCACTTTTTAGTGCTCAGTGCTGAAAAATATCAGGGAAATTAATGTTATATTTCAGGGAACGTCAGGGAAAATCAGGGAATTTCATTGTAAAAATTGTTCGCCAACCTGATTATTTTCGTTCGATTTTCGTTGATTGCAAACGTTTTTTTCGATTTTTTTCGATACTCCGGATAATCAATTTCCTCTGGATAGGGGAAAAGGAACACAAAAAATCACAGGAGGGTTGTGTGCAAAGCCACGACCGCGAGGTTGAAGTAGAATACTTTTACACAGCTCTACTTACGGTTGCACATTAACCTACGGCCGGGCGAAACGGTTCACGCCACTTTTCGCGTTTAGCCTGGCAGAGGCCTAATGTGCACGGCCAACACAATAGAAAGGTGTTTTCACATTGAAAATTAGACACGGCTTTACTGGAGTAAGTGTTGGCAAATGCATCTACCGCTAATACCGCCGCTATCGTACGAAAGGGCTTCGTTTCATGTGGGGAATAATATCAACAACGAAAAATGACGCGCGTCTAAGCACACCCGAACTGTTTCGCCATGCCGCTTCCATTTACTTCCTTATAACATCCGCCTCATGGAAGTACCGGGTGCACCTACCGCTGAGGCTGTTACCATACTGCTACTGGTACCCAAAACTATTAACTCTTCAAATTAAGTGTTTTATTTGTCCTTAAAAGAACAATTGTTCAATTCCATATCGGATATAATGCAATCGCAGCTCTGTAATATTACCGACAGTAATATTCTTCTGAACAAAATGATCCAACTTTTCCATTAGAGGAAGTGCCGGCTGATGTACGGCAAAAACCTCGCCCGATCGCTCGCGTTGGCGTTCGTTCTCAGACAAAGGCCTGAGACGTGGTGACCAACCACAGGGCAAGTGATTTGTTTAATTTGAAGGCAGCCACAGGCGCAACCCGCTGATATATTCTGTTACTGCTGAGTGCTGATATCTGCTGCTGCTGCTGTCAACGTTGTGGACGGTCCATCCAGCTCACCTTCCGACTAATGAATGTAGCTAGTTTTCCCAGAAACACTCTTTTATAGCCGAAGGGTGCTACGTAATAGGCCACGCCTTTCAGTTCAGGTTTACCATTTTCTTATGTTCTTTAGACGAATTATTCCACAATTCGCATTTGATTTTTGTATCCAGCGAATAAACACCGATGGTGCTCTCACACACGCAACGGTTTTAACCCGTATCTTTTTGCGGTTTGTAACATCAAGCGATTTCGTTTGCTCGCTGTTGCGTGTTGCATCATGTTGCAACTTGGCAACTGGGAGACGACGAAATTCTGTTACTGCTGATTGATTGAATCGACTTCATACTAGCTCTGCATAGTCGAACTAACTGCTTTTGTGAATGCGTTCTAACAGGGCAGTTTATTATTCAATGTCGGTTATGCTGATCGCAGCCTTTGCGCTGCCCCTACAGTGTGGGGTTTACTAAATAAAGTAAAAATTAGACAATTACAACAGAATTTGATTGCATCCCGCACAGAATGTCTGCTTGTGTTGATGCCAGAAAATTATTAACCTTCAATTATTTTTTTATTTGCCTTGAAAAAAGCATTTTTCGGTACAAAATCGGTTACTGATTACAACTTTTGAGCTGCCCTAACAATGGGGGAATTAAGATACACGGACAACATGCACTGTGGAAGCTATTTTACATTCAGTAAATTCGACGGGTGCGACAGATTTAAATTGCTAGGATGCAACACAGAATGCATGCTTGCGTTGACAAAAATTATTAACTTTCAATGACTTGTTTATTTGCCTTGAAAAAGGCATTTTGATTTCCAAAATTGGATTTCCTGATGGCAATCTTCATGCTGCCCCAACACGGGGGGAATAATGGCTGTCTGGCGACACACGCTGAAAAAAACCGCGCTGCTTCTGAGACATGGTGACCAACCACAGGGCTAGTGCTGCTGCTAAGGAAGGACGACTACTGTTGTCGCTGTCTAGAACTATTATGTGCGGCTCCGGCTGAAACAGGCTCTTATATAGGCCAAATAGCATGTTTTCAATTGCAAGGTATATGATCCTGTCGACCGTGCTTGGGAAGCGAGCATATAACGACCAATCAGAGGTCGAACTTTTCGTTTTGACAAGGCTTGACTATTTTCAATAGTACAATAGTGTGAATAATAAAATTACAAATATCTTATTTTGGGAAGAATCTTAGAAGATTTTCCAATCTATTGCTGCAAGAACGAAGGAAATCCATCGAATACTAACCGATTTATTCGCATTTGAAATTGGACATATTTTTCACTTTTTTCGGTTTTAGATTTTCATTTCACATCCCTATGTAGCCGAACTTCCTGAGAGAAGTATTCTACTTCAAAAATATTTAGTAATAAGTTATTTGATCATTTGTAACGATTCAGTCTTTGTCTCAGAAGCGATTTGTAGCTAACTGTTCCAGTATCTTCAATTGAACTTTTGTATTATTGAAATTTTGCGACAACGGAAGGATGATCAGTGCAAAATTTTGTTAGTTCCTTGTGTACCTGGAAATCGCGCTAAGTTTACTTTAAAATTTTCTGCCATCATCTCTTTGACCCCGGAAAAATAGTTTGCGTCAATTTGACTCTTCGCTTTCAGCAATATTGAATTCTAGTGTATGTTATTCTTCATCGCTGTGTAAACACCGCAATCGTTGATAACACCAGTGCAACAAGAATTGACTTTTTTTTCTGCCTTGGCTTCTGTATATAATTTTTTTGTGTATTTTTATGCAAAACTGGATTTCCCCGAGTTTGAACATATTTCAACTTAAGGGGCAATAATGGCGCCATTTTGAATTTTTGAGGTTTTTTCGACGCCATTTTGTTTTGAGGCCAAATATCAAAATTCTAAGAGTTTGTCCACATATTAGCATCTTTTTACCCATCTTTTGAAAAAAAAAACAGATCTTAAATCGGACAAAAACTGAGCTCAAAACGGTGATTCTACGAAACCGGGTTTGGCATAGTTTCAGTATATTTTTCACAAAACAAAATAATATCGATTATTTTTGAGCATGATTGGTAATTCGCTAATATCTTAAAGTGGTAGTCAAATTATATCTTATTTTGAGTAAAAAAGTCTCAGAAATCGAATGGTAGGTGTCTGATCTACGTAAAATGGAAGACAGAGTGAAGACATTTTTTTTGTTGTCACTTTCCATCGGAGCGTGGAGTTATTGCACAATTTGACATATTTTTATCTCTAAATGTTTTAAAAAAGACTGCTCCGCGACAATATCTGCCCCGGGTCAAAGGAGGCCAAATGTTTGTCTATATCTTTCATGGTCATATCATCAAACGCAGGGCCACCAACAGCATGTGCCAGTAGTGGAATCTTGCTGTCATTAGATTTTGTAGTACTTGTATCAAGCAGGGAAAAGGCCCCACTACGTGTTCCTTCGGGGTATCCAGGTATTTCCTAGAGTGGCCAATGCAGTTTATATTCAGAAATATGTCTTTTGACTGATTCCTCATAAAATATCCTGGTATCTCACGCTATATTTGTATGCAAAATTGTAAATTTTCCCTACTACAGGTTCCTCTGGGGACATCCAGATGAAAAATAGCCATTTCTAGATGAGTTCTTGGTCAATTACTGATCTTGATGAATCATTCGCTTCAGGAATGGCTCTCCTATTGATTTCCATGAAGCAAATAAATATTTTTGTCAGGCAACCACTTACCACATTTATTCGAAAATTACCAGGTTTGCCATGCCTGCCGGAGTTCAGAAATATTTCCTTCACCCGGTGACTTAGACACATGGGGTCAGAGAATGAGACTTCCCAGTTAAATGGTGTTCGAATTATTGAAATCGGACAATATTTCACAAAGTTACAGCATTTCAAAGCTGATCAAACTTTTGCCTATCCTACTTATTTTGACTATCCTCTGTATACCTGACGCAGCCTAGCTGCAGTGGTCTCAAACATGCATTGAAGGTGGATTTTTTCATTGATTTCATTGCTGCTTCGATGAACTTGACGCCTTCCAGCATTATATTTTTTTTTTATGCTTAAATTACTAGAAGTAAAAGTTAGTAGAACTTTTTCCATTTCAATGGAGGGCCATTCGCCAGAAATACAATTAGGTTGAGGTAAATAACTTTTCCTACAAGCATCGTAGCGTTTTGCGGTCTTCAGAAGGGGTTTTTCTAGGAAAACTCCTTCAAATGCTATGTATCTAAAAAGTTATAAAAAATCCTATGCAACCTTTAAAAATCTGGGGCGAGATTGGGTTTCCGATCGATCTGAAAATTTACACACTTATTATAGGACTCACAAGGAACACGAAACATGTATCGCGAGCGAGAACATAACACTATCACTTTTTGCTATGAGTAAAGCTCGTTGCGATCAACAGATGATAACTTGTATTCCTCTCAAGTAATAAATTTGTAAGTGGCCCCAACAGCCTTCTTATGTAGGTATGTCGGCATAATAGAGATGCACTGGTGTGGTTAGTATTTTGTAGTTCACTGAAATGAGCCACGGCTGTTGGCTCAAATCTCAAATCAGGAAACTGAATAATTTCTTTTGTAAAATTAATCACACACTTGTGTGTAGCCGCTACAGCATTTTTACCGAGTTACCAGCAGTATTTAATTTGAATACGCTAAGTGTGAATCACTAATCAGCCGACTGAACGTAGAGTAAACAGTAAACAGTTTAAGAAATCAGGTATAAATTATATGTATGACCGCATCACAAAGTGAATCCTGATCCAACTTACACTTCCTTGCTAACAAAAACCGCCTTCCTGTGACCTTTGTGGAGATGTAGAGGTTAACACGGTCTCCAAATACGGCATACTAACGTCTCTTACCTCTTCGCACCTGGTTGCAAGGATGTGGACGGCGTCGTTATTGACACTTTAAAATATTAACTCACTAAAACATGAACATTGAGAATGAAAGGTCACTTCCAGCCCTATTTAGCCCTATTCAGATTAACTGTGCAATTTTACTGCTTTGGATCCATCACGGAGTGTAACTATTAATATGTGCAGTCAGTCAAGCTAAATTAAGCTAAGCTGAATCAATATCCTATTCTATGCAAAACTATGCTGGACGAGTCGCCCCTGCGTTTTACTGAAGCTTGTGCCGATTCCTCGCGTAGTTTCCACGGCCTTATTAACCTGAATCAGTCCAATGATGCCAGATGGCATTATCAGACTCATAAACCATTTCGAGGCTGAAAATTAAATTTAATAACATTTCCATCATTTGGCAATACTTTTATGAACACCAGTAGTAGCCCCTTGACAGATAAAATCACATTTAGTTAGTTTAGTTTTTTTACGTGGACGCTGTTGCTATCCAAAGTTTGAAATATGTGAAATATTCACGGGATATTCTGGGCTGATTCGGGTTAAGCGTTAATAAATTTAAAATATTAGCATAAATACATGACGTAGGACGTCGTCTATGATAACAGTGCAAATTCAAGTTTCTCTCGCATCTTATGAAACGTTTTATGAAAGGAATTTCGATACAGGATTATCATGTTTCTCGTTCCAATTCAATTGTAGATTTTATAAGATTTGTATGATCTCTTAGCCTATTAATCAGTTTGTTCGTTTATTGATACTTATCTCAAAAGCATATCTTTTTCAGTTTTTTTATCCGCGTACCCCTTGGCGATATTTTACAATGCAATTATATTCCATGGCTTGAAATGTTCTCGCAGAGTGGAAGAAAGCAGTGGTAGATTATGTTGTCGCAGTCTACTTTAGGGTTCAAATTTAACTATGATTTGTTTGATTGCTACAGTCCTATTTTGAGCAATTTAAACATTAACTGAAGTATTATGAAGAAAAATTGCTTCTTCCGCCATTACTGATTTTTCTTTCGTGTACCCCCTGTAGCCCTAGGGGTACGCATATCCCAGGTTGATAACCGCTGTTTCAAAGGAATTCGCATGGTTTATTTTTGCTCGCCATTTAAAAATTTTTGAGTGCCCTATTCAATGTTACTCTGATTACTAACTTCATAATTACTTACTTACATATCGTCGCCAAACAGTTTACGCAACATTGACCAACTTCATTGCCAATTGTCGGTGTCATTTTTTTCGCCTTTTGACCCAAGCCGGTGGTAGTATTAATTGACAGGAAATACGACGATTTCACCAATAAAGTGATCAATTTTGATGAAAAATGACTTCCGTCACATTGTCAGGACAGGCTAAAGCTCACCTTTTTTGGGCCAAAATTCCATCCAAAGAATGGAAGTTGTCTTTATCACTAGCAACGAGTGTGTGTATTGCTGCTCCAATCGTCCGGAACTGGTTTACTCGGTGGTGTTGAATAGCGGCCCGTTCAATGCCGCCAGTCTCCACTGTGTTTGGTACGCAGCTCCCGACAGTATGTCACAGCCAATTTCCATTGAAATCACTGGCTAGTTAGTTGTGCCCTTCGGGAAATATTTCACGGTTCTGGTTTGACAAGCTGACGGACCATCCGAGCCGTAAAGTCGAATGCTTTATTTCAACTGTCAATCGATGTAAATACAAGGGGTGACGGGTGAGGGGTTATGCAACACTCCCCGTTTTCTAAGCGGGTACTAACCGTTAAAGGTCTCATCCGTTGTCGAATGCATTAATATTGTTATTGTACTGCTTCATCAGCGATTCCACTTAACGTAATGAAGACTCAGATGGATTGTATTACAACAATAACATTGTAGTTGTCCTCTGTTGCCAACCATCGGTATCAGTAGCGAATGGGTTGAGTATCGAATTAGTTTATCCCAGTGATCAACCGATAGCAATGTAGTTCGTAATATCTTTTTGTAAAAGTTCTACCCATTATGAGAATTTATAACTCAGCAGCATTTAAGAACTAATCACTAATTAGCGTTTTTATCTCTCTTTCTTTGCAGGCTGAGTCTGAGGTCGCCGCTCTGAACCGTCGTATTCAGCTGTTGGAGGAAGACCTGGAACGTTCGGAAGAACGTTTGGCTTCCGCCACAGCGAAACTGTCAGAGGCTTCGGCGGCCGCTGACGAGAGCGAACGGTAAGTGGGCGGGATTCCCGCGTACAAGGAGGGTACTCAGTGTCTGACGGTTCGGAACACCGCGTGCCGGTGCTGCTGGCAGGATGATATACTTGCAGGCCGAGAACAAGTTTGGCGCGGGGTCGTTAGTTATATCTTTCGCGCTTAGACGAATAATTTTATCACATCGGTGATGGTTTTGATACATCCGTTGTAGATAACGTTTACAGTTGTGGATTTTTGAATATGTGATGGTGTGGACTGTTAACTCGGTTCAAATGTTCCGCTTAAGACGTAAGATTTTGACTATATTAGTTGAGAAGCACAGTACAGTCTGTAGATAAGAAAACCAGTTTTTAATAATTCTGGAGTAAATTTTTGTGAGCAGAAGCTTCATCTATTTTTAATCTGAGAGGCCTGAATATATGACCTTTTGGTCGCCCATCTTTCGAAACTTCCAATACTATTTTAGTCTAAAATTTTCTGCATTATTTTAGTTATTTTAATCTATGACAAATTCTATCAGACTGGATATCGCATATATCTTACCTCAGTTCGTAATCTTATAAAGTGAAATTTTCCATGAATTTAAGATTCCATTTTTCAAGACTTTCCTTGTCCGGATTTTTTTGGGAATTACTAAAACTATGGTAAAATATTTGCAAAAGAAGCTTCGATCAACATAAATTAGGCTTTTGTGAAATTAATTGTTCACGATTTCTACATATTTCATTTTTAAAATCAATTGGGATGTAGTGGACAAAGTAAATATATTTTTAGAGAGTTTACTTACGCTCTGCAAATTAACTGCGTATTTTGCCATCCATCGCATATTCTATTTGCCACTATACTGTTTCCGCGCTATTGAATTTTTTCCCCCAACTAATCTCCACGATTTGATGGCCACCCTCCACAGGATTAGGAAAGCCCTCGAAAACCGTACAAATATGGAGGACGATAGGGTAGCGATACTGGAAGCACAACTAGCCCAAGCTAAACTAATAGCAGAGGAAGCAGACAAAAAATACGAAGAGGTACACGTTTCATTCACTACTTCACGATAAACGCGCATTCAGTGACAGGTGAACCATGGGATTGAAGATTTTATTTTCTTATTATCCCACACTGGTTCAAACTTAGGGTTGATAGGATTTTTCAGAGATTTTCTTTACAGCTACGCAGAACCGGCAGCACCCAGTATCAGCACTGTCGACCTCGAAAATATTCGAACATTTTCAGCACTTGACATCGTTTGCTAACAACAACTATTCTTATTTTTTTCCCTGTCAAATTTCCTGTCACATTTCTGTCGAAAAAAAACCAATGCCAAATTTACTGTGTCACATACGTCGTCCGTATGCGCCGCAGTGCTCGCAAGATTCTTGAGAACCGTTCCCTCGCCGATGAGGAGCGCATGGATGCGCTCGAGAACCAACTCAAGGAAGCCCGCTTCATGGCTGAGGAGGCTGACAAGAAATACGATGAGGTGCAAAAGTCAGACGTTACTTGAAATGTTGCTTGTATTTGTTTAACAGTGATTTTTTATCCAATCTATATCGATTGTTTTCCTTTCAACGTTTTCATTGTTTCGTTCTACATACACATCTGGTAGTATTGTTTGTTTTTGTTTTTTTTTTGTCACATTCATTTCTATTTGGAATCATCAATAATCAACATCACTAAGTGATTAGGATCAGGCACGCGAACGGTGCAAAGAGCAGCGGATCCACCGCTTTTCGTGTGAAGGCACAAGTAATCTTCTGAAAGAGCAAACACGACGCGTGCTCTTAGTCTTAGTCTGTTAGAAAGTAAAAAAAAAACAAGGCAAGTGATAACATCGGTTATGAGATTAAAAAGATTGTCGAAGGTGAAGCAGATTTAGACCGAACTGCGTCCATGTTTCATAGCGCAGTTTAAGATCCGCGCAGCGAATGTTAGAACAATTTCGACAATTTTTTATCAGGTGCTCAGCTATCTAGAGGAGATATCACGGTTAGTGTTTTTATTTAGGAGACAAGATTTAAACATTTAGAAAACAAGATCTAATCTTAATCTTTCACTGGTCTAATCTCGAACAAATTAGGTAGAATTACTAAAAGTTTTCTCGGACTAGATGAAGGTTGAAATCACTTATAATTTCTTAAACATCGAATGAGTCATATCACGTAGAAAAAAATTAATATGGACAGAGACGGGTCGCAGAGAGGTTGTATGAAAGAGGATGTAGAGTGAACCGTTTGCAACCTCGTTTTTCGTATACCACTGAGATCTAGTTAAGAACCGTTGCGTTAGTAGAAATTATGCCATCACTGTCATTGTCATCATTTTCGTTTGTCATGTTTTCGGTTTTCATTATTATTTCTCCATGACCCCCTTGTTTGCAACTAATCACAGTCAGTTGTTTCTGTCATCTTCAGAGACACGATAATGTCTCTTTAACAGAGCCAGCAACACTATAGACCGTGTCCAAATAGAACTGAAAAATGCTTGAAATATTTCTCCTACGATACTGTAAGCAAAAATGCAAGAGGAAAATTAAAAACAAAGAAGAGACTTTACACTCGAACAGCGAAGTAGCACATTTGTGATCAGATACCAACACTAGGTTATAGGTAGCAGCAGCGTGCGAACTCAAGTGCCTTCTTCCCGTTAGGTTGTCGTCTGTCATTCATTTAGTTACTGTTGTTCTTGAGCAAAGAAAGTTAGCCGAAACCACGAGTGCATTTGAGGGGCCACTTCGGTCCGTGTGCTTTAAACTCATTAGTTTCGAAAAGAGTAAAAAGTAGAAGATTTATTTTTTTCAAAAGGCAATCTAACCAGTAACCAATAAAAAGGCAGCTTTATGCATAAAAAAAACACACGGTGTTTGCTCTGACGACAGATAATACTTTTTCGCGTATAATTATCAGCTCGGACGTTAAGCAAATGTCGTATGTCTCTCGGTTTAGTGGTGTGTAGTATTTACAGCTCCAACCTAAATCAGCAACGAATTAGTGAGTTCAATTAAAAGAAGGTTAGATAACACTACGCAAATTGTCTTTCATTAATGAACTAATTATTGCACGTATTCATTCTCCTTTTGCTCAATTGTTTTTTCAACAATCATAATCGCTGGAGGCGATCGTTTATGTATGCACATTTGTAATCGTGCAGTCGGCCAGTAATAGAGATGATTTTACCGGTATGCTCTATAACTATCTAACCACGAAAAAACTACACATCACTAGCTTAGCCAGCAACAATGTGCGTAAGAATGCAATAACTTAACATGATTAATCGAATCAGCTGGACCGTGTAAACGAGGTGTGAACAATGTTTAGCGAAAATATACTCGAGTGCAGGTATTTAGGGAACGCTAGTAGCATGCGGGAAGAAATCCAAGAAAGGCCTTATTCATAGGAGCGTGTTTGTTTTTATCATGAAGAGAGAACAGTTCGATCCGATGAGGTTAAAGATGAATGTAACTAAAAAGTGCTCTTGTTGATTGAGATTGAAATGCAAAAAAGCTATCTTTACACTAATGAATGATGAAGAAATTATATATGAAATATATTCTATTTTAAAAAGCATTGGAAATATTTAATAAAAAATACTAGTGATCACTACAACGCAATGTGTAGTTTTATTTTGTTTATTTACAGGTGCTCAGTGATTTCTCTCATGTGTTCTTCTTTTTTAATTGGTTTGAAATGTCAGAGATCAGAGGTGGTATTCGTTTCACAGTTGTCGTATCGTGAACAAGTTTTTTTTTCACTTTATTTTCATCATCGAAGGCGGTTTTTAAACAAAGTTTGGTTGGCTTCTTTGAACATTAAAAGAATTATTACTGTAGTACGTTACCTTTACATCTTAAAGTTTTTCCGATGTTTTACCGATGTAAAGAGGATCAATCAAGACCCGTATTACTGGAGGAGTTGTAATGCTACGTTGACTCACTTGCATTTAAAGTAACCAACCCAGTATTCAAGATTTTGCTGTGAAAAATAAAATATTCGACTTGGCCATGACATTGAAAATAAAGCCTAGAGAGAAGTGACCCATAATTGTGATATTTTGGTTGATGTTGTTAACAATTGTGGGTCGACTTAATATTTTGACTATCTTCGATGCTTTTGCACGAAAATGTATCAAAACTTACCTTAAAAAACTAATAAAATAACTTTTTTTCTTGCTGTCATATCAATACTATTGTGATGATTTCCGCCATCTTGAATACGAAAGGTAATCACTATAATTGTATTTAAATTTCAATTAGTTCATGCAAATCAGTTGAAGGTGTAACCTATGATCAAAAGTACACAAATAATAACATTTCTCCCATTTTATTGACTGACCTATAGCTGTAGAAGGACTGTACCATGGCTGAACTAATAATTTAAAAAAAAAAAAAATTGTATCACGGACAGCTTAATTCAAAATTTGTTTGATCGCCCAACAAAACTAAAGTTTCAAAGAGGAAAAAACGTTTGACGAGTTTGTAGGACACGTCTGCAAGATGAACGTAGATTATGGAATATACTCGATTGGGGTTTATTAATTTGCTGGTCTTGAAGTGATAAATTCTCTTTCAACTCTCTCTTTTTTTGAATACTTGTTAACCCTGCAGAGAAGCGTTGTTTTATTGCTTTAGGTCATTAGAAAATAATGTTGAAGGTTCTTCTCACCGTCGAAGGAACAAACGAGGGGTTGTGTGCTAAATCGCTACCACGAGGTTGACAAAGAACTACATAAGGTTGCCTTTTACGTTACTTGCATTGTTACATTTGAAAGAGAACGCAGGTCATAATCACGAAGCAAACTTCCCCTTTAGAAACAATTATTTGAATGAAAGATGTTATAAGATTACGATATAATATCTTGTTGTGTTTATGACAATAACTTTTATCCAACAATTTTATCCGACATAATGTGATGGTCCTGAAAAGATTCAGGATATTCCTGGGGTCGGTTTACAGTCTCTGGGTATAATCCCAGCTCCAGGAATAGTTAAATTAGATGGCATTTAGCCATTTTAGGTTATTTCACAGAAAGCTCATTTTGGGCAAAATTTTTCCAGGAATTGGAGGTCTTTTTGGAATTCAAACTAGTGTCATATTGGATGGTATTAGGATATGTTTTCAGCTCTGATTGGTGTAAATCTGCGTTCATGTAGCTAATTTTTCAATCGATTGCTGCAAGAATGGAAGAAATCCATTAAAAATGATTGAGTAATGAGCATATGAAATTGGACAATTTTCGCGACGCTCTCGAAGTTTTCGATATTTTAATTTTCACCTTTATTCGAGAATGTTGCCGTAAAACGTAATTCTGCGTCAAAATCAATCGAATTTAATACAGGGAGATTAACTCGTCTTTTTAAAGATACGTAACTTGGACACTTTTTCCAATCTTCCTTTGATTACACTGGTCCACAAAGGCGAAAAAAAGTGCTGCCCTTAAGCTCGAAATAGCTACCCTAGAGAAATTATAGTTTTACGCACTACGTAAATTTTCATAGATCTCAACAATTTTTCTTTACTTTTCAAATTAACAGTTGTTTTTTTTTAAATTTTCACTTACTAGCAAGAAATGCACAAATTTCTGCAGAATGACAGCTGGCTGGCCTGTGGAAAACAACCAAGGGGATGGGAGCCCTATCTAATCTCTACAAGTTTGGCAGGCACTTTAGTCAGGCAGAGTCATCACTCCTTTAAAGTAGAGAGATGTCGTATCCCTGGAAACAATCTTGGTTTACGTGAAATGACAGGGATACCAAATGTGAATACATGTCTTCAATTCGAAGACATCAGAGTTCGTGTGAAAACTTGGAAGTCTGATTAACTACACTGGATTTTTGCAAGCTGTCAAAATTTCAATGGGGTGTATTGTATGTTTATTATCAAAAACATACCTTATGTTAAAATTGAACAAGAAAAGATAAGAAAGTAATAAAAATGACCCTAAACAGACAAAACAGTGTTAAAAAAGATTTGACCCCCCACTCTTCCCCCTCGTCTTATTTCGTCACAAAACTGCAAACTTTTGTGAACTTGAATTTCAGGTTAGTGGGTGTAGCTACATTTTATTATTTTTACGTACAAATTTGAACGATTTTCCCGGAGAACCGGAAATAAACCGGTAATTTAAATTGTAAATCCGCTGGCCATCTTTCTTCACTATACTGGGGTACATTCCGAAAAACCAAAATGAGCACTTCACGATTTAAGGTGGAAAATTCCTTATTCTAATAGCTTCCAGACAACTCTATTTGGGTTTGAAATCCCGGGAACGATTTCCCGGGAAATACCTTTTCCCAGGATTCCCGGATCCCGGGAACAGGAATATTGATTCCCGGGATTCCCGAATCCCTTGAAAGATTCCGTAAGATTGACTATAGTTTTCTATGCAAAAGTGTAATAAAACTGATAGCCTGTCAAAACAAAAAATTGACGTCGTCAAACTGTATAGCAGTACTAAAGTGGGCATTACACGATTCAAATATTTTCTTGAAATGACGGTCAATATTTGTTCGCCTTGTAATATTAAATTGTCAAAAATATTTGCTGTCTTATTCAGTAAACGAAAAATCAGGCCAATATTTGACTAATATCGTTCTTTGCTAATTAGTTTACCAATCAGCAAAAACTGGAATTTTTGAATTGATAAAAAATTTTGATATCTGTAAAGTGATAAAAAAATCCGAAACCTGCAACTCAAAGCGACATGAAAAAAATAGTTAAAGAAAACTCAAAGTCAGGGTAGCCTGGGTCGTGGCCACGATTTCAAAGTTAAAATATTCTTTGCAAAGTAATTATGTAGGCATTCGAATGCTTTAAAACTGACTTATTTTGGGTAGTGTGATGAACTAATTATTCAATTTTCTAACGTTTCCTTCCGGTTTGTCTCAATAACGGCAATAACGTCAAAGTTAATCAATCGAAATTCTTAAACGGATTCCTACTCTCTAATCAATGGTATAACTCCAAATAGGTTTGAAGTATTCTTCTGTCAACGACACTAGATTTGCTTAGCAGTTCTTTTTTTTTAATTCGCATCGTGTAATGGCATAGCAAATATATTTGATTTACATTTACAGAGTTTTGGGCAAATATTTGCTACAGTGTAAGAGTAGGTATAGCATATATATTATCCCAAAGAAATATTCACAGGAGGGTTGTGTGCAAAGCCACTACCGCAAGGTTGAAGTAGAATACTTTTTCAAGAAAGATAACCCGGCTGCTTGCGTGTCAGTCATTTTTTTCTAGTAAATAAACGTTGACTAATCAGATCAATCAAATTTTGCGCTTCAGCAACGATTGACCATTTTCAATAGTAAGTTATGATTGGGGTTTGACAATTTTTAAATTTTGGTTATGCGAAAAATAAATTTTTTATGCAGATAATGAAAATTTTTCGGATGTCGTGCTCATTACTGAAGGAAAAGATAATTCAGTACGTTTTAAGAAACGGAAATAATGTAAAATTTATAACTTTTACAAATTCAAAAATGTAATTTTACTCAAGAGAAAATATTAACTCTTCA
This sequence comes from Wyeomyia smithii, assembly GCF_029784165.1. NCBI lineage: Eukaryota > Metazoa > Arthropoda > Insecta > Diptera > Culicidae > Wyeomyia > Wyeomyia smithii. Next base: position 201,609,587 of record NC_073696.1, read on the forward strand.
ATCATCAGGTTATAAATTCATCCTGAAAATGACAATTTGTTGTTCAATTCGATATCGGATAAGATACCGATCACGTCTTGGCGTTATCACTGACAGTGCGAATAGAGTATTCCTTGTGATGAAATAAACAGTGAAAAGATGATTTAACACTCAAAACTAGATGGCTCATGTGTTGTCAAAATGAGGCAACTTTTCATTGAATGCATTTACTAGTGCCCGCTATCGCACAGAGACTGCATTTCACTAAAGTGCCTCACTGCATCAGCTGCTATCGATGCTGATACCCGCTGCAACTGCTACGCTATCCGTAGCCATGCCTCAGTTGTGGCCGCTATACGCTGCCATTGGTATCCGCTGTCCCTGCATCAGCTGGCCCAGCTGCTATCGATGCTGAGATCCGCTGCAACTAGTGCGCTATCAGTTGCCATGCCGAAGCTGTGGCCGCTATCCGCTATCACTGGTATCCAATGCACTGCTACTGCTACTGCTAAGAGAGGACTGCTGTTGTCGCTGTCTAGAACTATTATGAGCAACCTTGACTGAAACAGGTTCTTATAAAGGCCGAATAGCATATTTTGAATTGCACGGTATATGATTCTGTCGACCGTGCTTGGGAAGCATTCATATTACTACCAATCAGAGGTCGAATTTTTCGTTTTGACAAGGCTTGACTATTTTCAATGGTACAATATTTTGAATAATAAAATTACAATTATCTTCATTTGGGAAGAATCTTAGAAGATTTTCTAATCTATTGCTGCAAGAACGAAGGTAGGGACGTTGCGATACCATTAAACATCGATGCTTAGGATCGATACCTGTATCGAAAGCATGTACTGATATTCCGATTGTATCGAGGCTAATGTATCGATACCGGATTGTATCGTTGTGCGATACCAGTTCATTCAATTAAACCATTTATATAGACCACTTTACGAGAAGTTTCTGAACTCAATCTATGAATGAAATTTTGACAGAAAGCTCTGAACCGCTGACATAACGCACGTAAAAGCAACATCATTAACAGCAGAATACGTGACACCTGTCAGTTCGTAAAATGGTCTATAAATCTACTGAATCCAGAAACACAAGCTTCTGCAGAAACTTAGTCGAAAGTCGATTACGCTTTACCTTAATAATTGATCCTGTTTTCGAAAAGAGCCGCTTGCATGGCTCTGTAGATTTCACCTTCGGATCTGCATGACCGTAGAAAAGGATCGTTCCCGTAGGTTAATCTATAGAAATTTCTGTTAAACTGGCATTGCCGATGAGATGGCATGCATGCATACGATGCATCAAAATGGCTCAGGAAACAGCAAGTTTTCTGCTTCGTTCGTTCTTCTTTACAGGGTTGTTTTGAGTGTTTTCGATACTGAGAGGTGTGTATCGATATTGATGAAGTATCGCTGGTAAAACATCGATGCCAAATATCCGAGTATCGGAAGCAGAAGGATCGATTCTGTATTAGTATCGGTGGTATCGCAACTTCCCTAAACGAAGGAAATCCATCGAATACTAACCGATTTATTAGCATTTGAAATTGGACATATTTTTCACTTTTTTCGGTTTTAGATTTTTATTTCACATCCCTATGTAGCCAAACTTCCTGAGAGAAGTATTCTTCTTCAAAAAATGGTCCCGTCTCCGTGTCGCATGGAAGCAAATTGTTGCGTGTTTGATATTGTCGTTGGTAGGCATGAGTACACGCAAAACTTTTCCTTATTACTTTGAAAGCAATAGCGCAAAATTACCTTTTAGGTAACAAATCCATTACTTAAAAAAGCAATAAAATTCTTCCCCAGTTAAGTAACAACACATACTGTCATATATTTAGCACGTGTTATGAGAGTACGACTATCTAATAATGGTCGTTTCAACCACATGCAACGTTTTTTCTGTCGAAAAATGCTTCCTTTCCACCTCAAGTCAAAAAAAATCACACACCGTCGCATAAGTTGCACATGTTACAAGTTTTTTCAATCTCCAATTCATCCGGTGGGCGTGTATTAGTTCGCTCGTTGTATGCATACGGAGTAGCGAAAAAATATGACAAGAGCTGCCAAGCAACATTTTCCCCGTCATAGAGTATGCAAACGTTGATGATTTCAAAGACTTGAAATGCGCCTTAAAATGACATCATGATCTGTAAACTGCGTTAGAGAAAAATAAAAACATTCGCTTTCTTGCAAGCTATTTACAGCACATAATCATTGGTTCATGGAAACTCATTTGGACCTGTTTGAATATACAAAACTCGTGCCCTTCCAGAACAATATTCGCAACTTCGGCAACTCTGGTCAGACAGTATTACATATTTCCATTTCAAGTAAACACTGGGGACGAAACGAAAGTGTTTCTAATTGGACATTTGAGGTTGACGGTTGAGATTCTGATTATGTGTGGATGAAGGGAGACAAAAATGAACCAGATCGTTGCATCAATACAAATGCAGCGAGTGAAGTCTTGCCAACACATGCATTGCGGTGCTTGGCTGTATGTTCTCCTGCAGAAACACATACAAGCGTGTGGCCGTCATAATTTTTATTACTTTTTGTTTGTTACTTTTTGTGTATAATGCGCAGTCATAAGACACAAAAAGTAACAAAAAATTGCCCAAAAGTAATAAAATATTCCCCGTTTGCGTTGGGTGTATGAAGGTCGAAATTCTGCTGTGATGTCAAACTTTAACCGTCTCCTTCAAGACGTTACATCCTTGTTAATGAAGTGAATGAAGTGAAGAATTTTCTAAAACAGGCTCAGCATCATGAGCAGAACGTGCCGAACTTTTCTGTTTGAAATCGGATTTGTTTCGTATAATACCGCTTGTTATGCACAGTATCAACAAATCGTAACAAACATCACTCTGCTGTGCATTTGCAGTAGCATCAAACCTCAGTTGCAGTATATTAATAACCATTCATTATGCTCTTCCAAAAACATTTAGTAGCCTCGAAAAAGTCCGATTGCTGCAATTGCAATTTTCATTCAATTATTGCATAAATGCTCATGGTCAGATATACCCGCTGCAACTGTTACACTATTCGTAGCCATGCCACAGTTACGCTGCCATTGGTACCCGCTGTCCCTGCATCAGCTGGCCCAGCTGCTATCGATGCTGAGATCCGCTGCAACTAGTGCGCTATCCATTGCTAGGCCACAGCTGTGGCCGCTATCCGCTATCTCTGGTATCCACTGCACTGCTACTGCTCCTGCTAAGGGATGACTGCTGTTGTCGCTGTCTTGAACTGTTATGAGCGGCTTCGGCTGAAACAAACTCTTATATAGGCCAAATAGCATATTTTCAATTGCAAGGTATATGATTCTGTCGACCGTGCTTGGGAAGCAATCATATTACGACCAATCAGAGGTCGAATTTTTCGTTTTAACTAGGCTTAACTATTTTCAGTAGTACAATATTTTGAATAATAAAATTACAATTATCTTCATTTGGGAAGAATCTTATAAGATTTTCCAATCTATTGCTGCAAGAGCGAAGGAAATCCATCGAATACTAACCGATTTATTAGCATTTGAAATTGGACATATTTTTCGGTTTTAGATTATCATTTCACATCCCTATGTAACCGAACTTCCTGAGAGAAGTATTCTACTTCAAAATGCATGTCATTTATGCATCTTCAAGAATGAAATGACTGCACACGTGATGAGACACATTGTTTACAATTTTAAAATCATAGCAAACCTCAAATCAGGAAAAAAACATGACCATTCGCCTGTTAAGAAACGGTTTTAAATTGAGAGGTGATGATTTTTACAATGTGATAAACCAATAAAATGAAGACGGATGCTCTTTTTAGGAACATCTTTTCGATAACACAAACGCCTGCTAGGATACCATTAAGATAGCAGCAATTTATGTAGAAACGCTTTTGTGCGTAGACAGAATCCAAAATCTTGCAATTTTGAAAATGCTGTATCTCTGGAACGCTACATTTTGTTTTTTGCTGATAAGTGATTCCTATGAAAAATCGTCTGTTGAACACATTGGCGTGGTCAAAATTAAAATCGAGGGGGGTATTTCGAGGACATTGCAAATTAAATCTTGAATCGAAAAAATGCAATGTTGGCAACACTGCAAAAAATAATTGACCACGTAGTTCGATTCGATACATCTAAAACCCTTCAAAATGATATATTTATATCACCTGTAGCTCTTCAGGGTACCGAGATATTCACAAAAAAGAAAAGGTGTTTCGCTAAACTCGCAAAAAGTGAAAGCAGTCCCGCGTGGCCGAGGGGTCTACCAATTGGTACAACACTTTGTAGTTATAAGTTCCGGCCCAAAATACATCGACTCACAAATTTTGGTCGAAATCGGAGATGGTCGATGCATTTCCTCGGACACTTGACATGGAGTGACCCATATATAATAGCTCCCAGACAACTATACAGGATGTAACAATCAATGTGTTGTTGGTTTGTTAGGATGTACAAGCTTCTAATGATATGACAATAGTCACCATTTCCATGTTTCGTGATAAACTTTCCGGGCGATTAGCTCATTTTATTAACGTAGACCAGCGGTTCTCAACCTTTTTTGTCCACGTACCCCTTTGCGATATTTTTCAAATCAATTGTACCCCCTGGCTCGGTTTGTTTTCGCAGCATGGAAGAGAGTAATGGTAGATCATGTAAAGGTCTAGTTCAGGTTTCAAATTAAACTATGGTTTGTTCAATTGCTACAGTCCTGTTTTAAGAGCAATATTATAAAACAAATGAAGTATAATAAAGAAAAATTGCTTTGTCCGCCATTACTGATTTAATTTTCGCGTACCCCCTAGAGGCTTTCGCGTATCCCTAGGGGTACGCGTACCCTAGGTTAAGAACCGCTGACGTAGACGAAAACATACCAAACGTACGATTATTGGCTAGTAGTATCAGCCATTCGAGCAAAAAAGAATTAACTTGAAATATCCTCACGACAGAATAGCAAAATTCACTCTTTAACACTCTTTGTTGATTGTCTCACCTCCGTCGATAAATACCAGTGGCAACCTCTCTCTGTTGGATGTTGCTCCAAACCATCACAGCTGAAGCATTCTGGAACCGTTCCACTCCTCTCTTATCGACTGGAATATCACGAAGATATGTTCTATACACAGGACCATCCTGCTTGTTTGAAACAGCCTCTAAAGTTAATAACTTTTCATCTAAAAATAAGGCTGATGCAAATTTCGAATTTTTTTTATGTCCAAGGTTATCAAAGTTAGCAAAGGGGGTGGCAAAAAATAAATAACACCGAGACGAAAAAAAAAAGAAATATCTTTGATCAAAGTTTGTGTGCAAGTTATGACGTTTTTAACTTGCACTCAAATAAATATTGAAAAATAACACTTAACCCGTAAATGCGCAGCGTTGTTCAAGAAAATACTGGGAATAATGTTTCAAAATGAATGTATTTTAATTTTTTCTACAAATATAATAGATTGGAGCAGTTATCTAGGCTTTGATTTCTTTATTAAAAACTTGATGGCTGTTTATACGAATTTTATTTCTTAAAAAAAAACCGATTTGAAACGTTATTCGCAATGTTGTTTTAAAACAACATTGCGCATTTAAGGGTTAATTATTATTATTATTTATTTCGCTTGCCTTTTGACGACACTCTCGCTGTCACTGGACTTGTTTGTTGCTCAATGAAGCATAAATAAACCAATAGAATGAACAAAACGGTTCGAGCTTTTTTTTTCTTCCCCTTCCAATATTCAAGATTTTTGAAGGGGGAGGTGACATAAAATGAAAATAAAATTTGTAACGGCCTAATCTGTCGTAAGCAGCGTGCGTCTTCAGTAGCAACCGTGCTCTTGTAGCCCTGTGGGCAATATTTTTGCAGATAATCTGTAAATCTTGTGTGTCTTGAGAGTTCCTAATCCAAAGTTCTTTTAGATGATTTAATGCATAGTGTTATGAATCATGTATTACACAGTGTTATTAATCATGTTAATTTCACGATCCAGTTTTCTTGCCGACTGGGCTGGATTTCGATGGAAACCAGGGGCGACTCGTCCATTGGCGCAACCTGTGCGTTGCACACGAGGACACCAGGCAAAAATTTATTTCAAACGCATATTTATATTTATATTTTATTGGTTTTTGGTGTCACTTTTGAATAGTAACAAATAGAATGACTCGCGTGATTACGCGGACTTCCTCGAACTACGATTTTCAGAATTTGTAGTTGAACAGGCGGGTTAAAAAACCACGAGTCGCCCCAGTTGGAAACGTTCGTTGACTGCTTTGATCACCGCTGCAGTCCGTAACTCCATTTTTACCCGGTTTTTCATTGAGGACCACTGTGTCAGTTGCCTCGAATCGTTTGATGTTCCTGTACACAAATGATCTGCTCAAATTTAATTGTGAAAGTTTTCCTCTGATCTGTTGCTTATTCTAGCAAGATAGAACATCTTTATTTGTTCTCCACTTTAATCCATTGCAATCTTGCTCTGAAAAAAGTAAAACACTAACTTTATCTTTTACAAGAGAACTACAAACATGTGTCGCAATCGAAGCAAATAAAGCTGATAAATAGTGTAGGGAAGAGTTTGCATCAGGAGGCACTCAAATGCGTGTATCACTTTCACGGTGACACCCTGTAAAACCCGGAACAAATAAATTAGCTCTATCTCGGAGTTGATTTGACTAAGGAAACATATTAGGTATTCAACATTAGGGTATTGTCGGTATTGCATTGTACTTTTAGAAAAATAAACAAAAAACTATTCCGTCAGCTGTCGGATAAAATCTCGAATTTTCTTTGGAATTCGCGCCATTATGTTCGGTACACGCACTTTGTCCCGCTCAGCTAGGGTAAGTGGGCCAGTAATGGTAGGTGTACCAGTAGTGGTGGTATACCAGAATTTAGCGTTAAGACATTTTCCGGGATAATTTTATATTATCAGATAATTTGTATTGATTCTGTGGAAATATGTCTACGATTTGGTTAACTATGTTGGCTTGAAATTTCATTCAAACACTTCGTATTTATTAATTTATTCGAGAGTTAAAAAAACAGCAAGATTCTTACGAAATTTGTAACGTAACAGTGAAATTTCGTAGCTTGAAATATCAATGTAAACACGATTTCTGTGGCAACAGTCTTTGTAGAACTGTTCTTAACTATTTCGCTTACCGTAATCAATCGAAAAAATCACAAATAATCATCAAAATACTGAATAAATTGAAACTCCACTATAGGAACAATTTTAGTACCCCTGTTCCAGTAATAGTGGTAGTGCTTCAGCCAACATTTGAGGTTAGGTTTGTAACTGAGCAGATGTAAACGAACTGTGGTGCGCGAGCTACTCTCGTGTGTAAATTTGATTCTGGTTCACTCAATACAATCCACTTACCGTTATTCTTACATTTTAATATCATGAGTAAGCTTCTATTTTACTTTGCACCAGTGGTTGTTACCAGTCATGCATTTTTTTAGAATGCAGCAGCAAAAGAAAAAACGTCACCAGGTATCTCGTTCGTACACCGAAGAAACCATCTGCGAATGCCTAGAAAGCATCAAAAGCGGTGCAAGAACGATTTACGATGCTTCTAGGCACTACGGGATACCTGAGTCAACGATTCGTTTTCGTCTGAGTGGAAAATGGAGTATTCATTTTTCATTTTTCAAAACTTTTTTAAATCCAAAGCGAATAATTATCACGGCTTATGCTATCTTTCAGCTGGTCTTGAGGTACGATGCTGGTCTAGCGAGCCAGTTGTCGTAGATTCGATTCTCGGCTCGTGAGAAGACTGTTAGTGTCAGTAGAATCGTAGCGCTAGCCTATGTATATAAACAGAAGGTCAAGTTCCATTGCCTCCATCACTGGTACATAAGATTGGTTCACAATTATTCATTTTTCATACATATTTTGTTTATAACATATACAAACTGTAATTGTGCATGACAATTTATGATATTTCCAATTACACCAAAGTAACATGTGTTGGATATTTGCGATATGAATATTGATATTCTCGTTTTTAAAAAACACTGGTGCTTAGACCCTCCAATACTGGAACACCTACCCTACTAGTTCGCTCTTATTTGTCGCTATCTTTGCTGCATCCCACATCACCTGTCCAGTTTTCTTTATTTTCCTCCTAATTATTGCCCTGAACTTTTCGATTGAACGGAATTGGAGGCAGTTGGGTGGGTTGATATTCGATGTGGTGAAATCCATCCGACTAAAATTTAATAGGACCTTTGTGTGCGTTTAAAACGGTAGAGAAACAAGGACTCTAGCTGGTATACCGTTGAGTTTATCGTTTTGTTCGTGATACCGTGCTGTGGCGAAATAAAATTTCCCTCCGGAAAGCTGTCCAAAATCCATCTTCACATATGATTCGTCGTTCATAAGCACGCATTCCTTTGTGCATCGTCATAACCTTCTTGTACAACTTTCGAGCGCTTGTTTTATCTACTTGGTTTTGCTCAAGTGTTCTATTGAGTTGCTTGCAGGCCAATACCTTCCAGGTTTGTGCACATCATACATAAGTGATTAGCCGGTCTGCAGTGTTTTGGGACTTACAGAGGTGATCCGCTCTGAAATCAGGTTCTCGACGTAAGTGTTTCTTCGTTTGTTCAGACTTCACGTATCGAGATGAAACTTCTAACACAGTTTTCAAATAGATAGTTGGCAAACATTTAAAATCTAACCACTTATCCAGCCGTTTACCTTTACTCTGAATATCGATCAGGAGCAACTTGATTAAATTTACCTGATTGATTCGATTCTGGATCACAATTTGAATAATCAGAATGCACCCAATTGCACCAATTCGGATTAAAAAAAAAAACGGATTCTTAGGGTTAATCAGAAGTTTTTTTTATTTATATCTGTTGTAACCCAGCCAGCGGGATCTCCTAGCAACCAAGCAGCAACTGGTTCAGGTTTAATCCTGGTTGACACGAAAAGATATCCATCTGACGAGGTAGAGAATGCTTGTTATTAGGGTGGAGTGGGGGATCAATCGCCTTCCTAGCGTCACTGGTTGGTATAAGAAAGCGGAAGGAATAGGCCGACGAAAAAAAGCAAGATGAAAATCAGAGAAACAGCTCGATAACATATACCACTTCGAAACGTTCAAATTTTGAAAGAATAATGAAAATATTAAGTAATTTTGTTTATATTTTGACGTCAAATTGCAGTTTTGTTATTTCATTACTTACTATTCAACTAGCAGACGTAATATATAATAATAAGTGTTTTAGGATAGGTTTTAGGATAATCGTTATTTCAAACCAACGGCATGCTTTAACTGTCCGAAAACCCCTTTGATCACTGATCACTTATACAGGAGAGAAATCACTGAGAACATGTGTGTTTCGGTTCATAAGCCTTTATTTAAGTCAAGTAGGTACGTCCGCTTCGAGTGTAAAGTTGACTGTTCAAACAAAAATTATTTCAAGCATTTTCAGAGTATACCAAACAGCTTCTACATCCTCACGTTGCTAAATGTAAGCAAAACCGAAACCTGAAGGCTCCTTCCCACCTCCAAATCTAACAACTTCACGAATTAAAGCTAAACGAGTGATTCTGACCGCATGGAGTGTTCAGATATCGAGTTACAGAAAAAAATCTAACCTATGATTGTTTATTTCATTTCTGCTGTAACCTGTTGTTGACTTGCACCGTATTTCGACAACTCCGCTGTGTCCACCGCTCAGGTCGCCCGTAAATTGGCCATGGTTGAAGCCGATCTGGAGCGTGCCGAGGAACGTGCCGAAGCCGGTGAAGGGTACGTTTTCGGTGCATCGTTCGCGTCTTTTTTTCGTGTGTGATTTTTTGTTTTGCGTCAAATGATAACCCAACAATAACAGCAATCAGTCGCTGTCGCTGTTTAGTGCAGCACCCAAAATTGAACTGTATTTTGGCATAGATATGTTAGCAACGCTCCCGAGTTTCTTACCGTTTTTTCAGCGTGATAGTTTGAAATCAGTGGTGCCAACTGAGAAATCGCACCTTAAGCGTTGCCGGCGCAGCAATTCAACTAAAATCTAACTGTGTCTATTTTATTGTGCTACTGCATTTATACAGCCTGTTTTTCAAGCATCTGTTTTAATGAACATTCAGTCGAACAATAAAAAGAGGAATACAGTGTAAACGGTAGGTATGCAGTAAAAAATCAAAACCAAGTAAAAACTGGGTTACTGCATATAACGTTCGATAGACATCTCATTATAAATCAGTTTGTCAATGGATTAAGCAGTCAATATCGCTCCCCAAGACATGCGAGAAAAGTTTTTAATGCTGTTAACGTCTAATATAATATGTAAAGTAAAGTCAAAACCATTTAATGCCAATAGTCTTTCCGACCCGAGTGATACCTGAAGATTTGCACTGTATTCCTGGAAACTTAATAATGTTACAGCTTACTTGGATGAACTCATCATACGACAACAACACACCTTGAAGCTGAATGGAAAGACTTATCGTTGTGATTTTATGTTTTCAGCTGATTTGAACCCGATTTACCCTAATAACTAACCATATCTAATAACTAAATATCAAAGATTCAGATAGCTAGCAGTTTTATGTAATTAATTTAAAATGTAAGATTACCATCACGGCAGACAAAAGCTTACCGATTCGAATGAGTATATTGTTACCCATTCAGTCGGCAAAGTTTTTGCCCCCTGATGATTGTTACTGTTGTGTGATTTTTTGCTAACCATGTTTTTCTTTTTAACGACCTGGATCTACCCTGCAATGCGGATGGTTTGAATGTGATTTGTTGTTTCGCGCTGCCAATCGATGTCGTACAAATCAAAACTAACTAACCAATCAACACGCAATGCTACACACTCACTCGGAACGATTGACACAAAAACGACAATTGCTAACAAAATAAAATGATGCCACTATCTGACTGCCCGTGCGCTTCTGCGTGTTTTTATTTGACGTGTGTGTTTTTTCCTCGTTGGCAAACTGAAACTGGATCAACAGGTGGCCAGAAAGCTAGTCCTTATGGAACAGGACCTGGAACGTTCCGAAGAAAAGGTTGAAATGAATGAAAGGTTTGTGCGTCGAGCTTGCACTCGCTTTTAACCATAGATTGTAAAAATAACCGATTCTCGTTCAATAGTTTGTATTGCTATAGCAGAAAAGTTGGTCGGCTGTGGAAGAAGAAAGGTCGAGTAACCTGAAACCAAAGCGATCGGTAATGTCCAGTCAAGTGCGAAATTCCAAGGTTTCGATCTGCCGACGAACCTTTCTGTTAGCAGATAACTAGATATCGTTTTCACTATTCTTGTACTAATCTATTTTTTCTCTTCTTGTTTTTGTTCCATTTTTCCAAACTTACAGCAAGATCGTCGAGCTTGAAGAGGAACTGCGCGTTGTTGGTAACAACCTGAAATCGCTTGAAGTCTCGGAAGAAAAGGTATGGCCGGTCTTGTACATTTTGGCGTGATCCTACGTTGTTTAGAGAACCAATGGCGGATCGTTCGAAAGCAAGGTTACGGAAGATTGTTTTTTAAAGTGTCTCACAGAATTTAAACTTTGCCGATGCAGCTTTTCCGTAATCTATTTTACTTCGAATGTTACGCCTATTGGTTTCTACCAAAAATGGCGGAAGATGAAAGTTTAGATATGACTACTTGAGCACTAGACTTTCGTTTTCGCTGCCACCATCTCCCCTAACGGATTATTCATTCGCTATAGCAACGTCACAAACTACGAACTTATGACAATTGGATATTAGTTGAAAAATGTTAGAGAGGCAGCATCACCAGACGTTTTTACTCATTTTCTACTATTCTAAATCTTCTGTTTTCTTTAATTTTTTACAAAACGATCAACGATTCCCTTTGTGACGATTGCTTGTCAAAAATCAACAATTAGGCTAACCAACGTGAGGAGGAGTACAAGAACCAAATCAAGACCCTCACCACCCGTCTAAAGGAGGTACACACCGAGCCGGCGAAAAGATATCTTTTTGTCGTGTGTGCGTGTGTTTGTTGTGTCTTCCCCTTTTTCTGCTTTTGACTTATGACGAATGATTGTTTAACAATGTTTTATTTGTGGAGCCGTCCGTCGGTTCGAACGTTTAAAATTACGGTTCGACGCCATGACTAAACTCTCGAAACTAAATAAAATGCCACCGACTGTCCAATTCCATGTTGGTGGAAACTGTTTCTTATTCACTAATCAATTGACCGTTTTGATTGTTGTTTTTTCTTTTTTTTTATTTACTCTGACGTCTAAAAACACGATCGCTAACCCTTGCTCGCTCGCGCGTTTTTGTGTGCGCAATAATGCTAACCCATTACGTTATAAATATAACCTACGTCGTAAACATCGAACGAAATCGATATCCTGACGACGTCGGATCGCCCCATCAGGCCACGCAACGGGAGGAAACGTACGGCGGCCAAGTCAGAATACTGGACCAGCGTCTCAAGGAGGTATTAGCTTACGAATGTGCCTGCAAACAGTACGCGACGGCACTGGTGCCGGTTCAGCCCCGAGAGCTGCTTCTCGGCTGGCCGGGAGAGTGTTTCTTGTCTCACCTAGTTATTACATATTTCGTAGTCTTGTACGGGCTGTGTTCTTGAACTCTCTTTCTTTTTCTGTCTGTCTGCCTGTCTGTCTTGTTTTTTTTTATCTATTGTTTGTAACGTGTTTTATATAGATTGTATGTATATTGTTTAAGGATGTGCAAATGGTAATGGTAGTTAGCAATGTACTGTTTAATACCCAACCGTGATTGTCATCTGGTAGATGTGCGTTTCAATTTGGGGCCACCCAAACGTGTATTGTTTTGAAGTTCGCTTTGATTGATTACTGCAACCGGTTGATTTCACAGGTTTTATTTATTGTTTTGATTCGTGAATGACAAAACTCAATTGACAGTCTGAATTATGTTAAGCAAACTTTGGGCGTTACTCTTGAGGGAACCTAAATTATATTCGACCAAAATAGTATTGATTGTATGCGGTGGAATCGCGCAACTCAAATCGGCAAACATGTATACATATATTTATGAATCACTTCAGTTCAGCGGTATCGGAAGATTGCGCACTTTTTTATGGTTACGTGCACCTACGTGTTATCAACCATATCTTATCTCGTTTTTCTAGACATGACGATCGTCTGTCTTATCCTTGTGGGTGAAATCGTGTTGCAATTGTTGTTTGTTTTTTCGTTTCATAGCAACTGTAGCGCACGGTTGTGATTGCTAAATAAAATGTGATTTAGTTTTTACTGGGTTATTTGCTTCGAACTTTTTATATCAGATTGGTAGAAAACAAGAAATTTTCGTGAAGGGCTGGCTTGATAATAACATGCGCAAGCGCTCATTGAGATTAGCTATTATTTTAACTGTTAAGGCTCTGGGTCATTTTTTTTTTCATCTTGATAAAAGTAATGACAAAGAATATTTGATTTGCTAACTTGTCAAGTGGTTTGTTGAATTTTATTGTCCACTATCGCCGAAGTTTCTCTTGCGAGGAACTGAGTGATTCAATATAGTGTGAAAACCATTAGCGTCATTTTGTTGAAGTCTGTGCTAAAAGGGTTACAGAAAAAAAATGCATTGGCATAGGTGCTGCAAAATGTGATCAAAATAATTTTGATTCAAAACAAAAAAAAAAAACAATAGGCCGTAGTGTCTTTATTCTTCATTTTATGGACTTTGCAATTTTGTGATCAATCCGCCGCTGTATATTTCAGCTGTACTATCTTTAACAAAGTTGTTCTATAAATTACACTGCCGCTATTCGCATAACAGTCCTATGTAAAAGTCCTATGTTTTCTTGTTTTTCTGCGAGAATGGGTACATTTTGGTATGCTCTACAAAAGTAGCCATTAAAACCGAGGTTGTGGCAATCAAACCTCACTTTTTTAATGGCTTTTCTTGAAAAACATGCCAAATGGACCCATTTTCGCAAAATTTACACAGGACTCGCAACTTTTACATAGGACTATTATGCGAATAGCGGCAGTACACTGGTCGACAAAAGCGAAAAGCAGTTACCCCGAAAAGATAATAGGTTTTTATTTTATTTTTGCATATTAAAATCCAATTTGTTCGTCAAAGATGTGGCAAGTTTTTTAAAGAAACAACTTTGCCGAAGACACCATACTTCTATCTGCCAATTGACTTACAGATATGTTCAATAAGAGATAAATGCCTATAACTGATATAAATTATGTTTGACTTATACTTTAACAAAGAAAAGAGGTTGTCTGCGAATATTTGCGGTTTTGCAGATATTTGTTAATGTATTTTTTAATTGGTGTTTCATTTTAATAAGAATCTTCAATAGCTAGAAAACTATAAGAGATAAACATACACTCTGTTCGGTGAAGTTGTGTGTTTTATTACAGTTACTAACATTGTAGAACACTTAAAAAGGGTATTCCATAGAAAACTTCACAAATATCAGCTCAAATAGATAGATAGAAGTATGGTGTCTTCAGCAAAGTTGTTTCCTTTTTAAATGTGCCACAGCTTAACCAAAAACAGTGGATTTTTATATGCAAAAATGAGACAATTTAATTTCGTTTTTAACTTTTTAGATGGATTAATCACAAAATTGCAACTTCTATGAAGCGGCAGAAAAATCATTCACAATGAAAACAAAAACAATTACGATGTTAAAATTATGATACGAACTTTTTGTTGCCGGGGTGAAGGATTTGAGACCACAAAGACCTTATCGTTTGATTTTTTTTGATTCTTCAGACAATTTTACGTAGTATATCAAATTTTTACGGAGGTATATTTTTTTATTTTGAGATAGATTTTCTCGATTTTTTATTTCCATCATGCGTCTCCATTACACAATACGCAATGGTCCAGAAACCAAATTTAGGGGGAAATTTGGGTCTGGAGCTCTATAGCAACATTTTAGAGAAAAACTTTCTCCTACAAAGTTGTTACATATGATAAAGTGCTTATTGAAAAATTATCAATATATAGAGTCAATAATAGTATGCCCTTCAAAATGAGACCAAGAGATATTTTATATGTTTTCCCCAAAAAGAATGACATACAAATGAAAAACGCATATATTTTGATGAAAAATATTAATAACTTTGAGTATAATTGAGATATTTACGATGTCAGCATTGCAAATTATTTCTCCTAAAAAGCTCTAAAAGTCATTCATAGACAGTTTTGAGATGAATCTTGAAATAAAAAAGTTAGAGCGTAAAATGGGGGTTTTCAATATAAATCGGTTGTTTTCAAAGATAAAGAAAAACTTTTTTTACAAAGTTACTTAAAATTAATGGAGCTATAACAATCTAGAACAAATTTTTCTTCTATCTACGAAGATAAAAAAGTTAGATACTTTTTTGCATTGAAAATGTTGGCCACCCTAATTTTTGATAATTTTTCGATAAGCGCTTTATCATATGTAACAACTTTGTAGAATAAAGTTTTTCTCTAAAATGTTGCTATAGAGCTCTAGACCCAAATTTCCCCCTAAATTTGGTTTCTGGACCATTGTGCAATGTCCAGAAACCGAATTAAAGGGGAAATTAGGATCTTTCTTCTACTTAATTGGTATCAAACGTCTTCGTCAGCGGTTTTCTTCGGCAGTTTTTCTGCAGCAATCTTATGCAAAAGGGGCCAAAGAAAACCACTGACGAAGATGTTCGATACTTTATATAATAAATCGCTTTTTCAGAAATTATCAAAAATTAGTCCTGTTAGTTTTTGACAGCCGTGCAGAACGAAGTTTTTCTCTATCTCTGCCAATAACCGATTTGGATTGAAAAGAAGATCTTAAACTTTTTATTTCAACTCTCACCTCGAATCTGTCTTCGAACAACTTTTGGGGCTCTTTAGGACAAACAATTTGCAATGCTGATATCGTAAATTTCTCAATTCCACGCAAAGCTTTTGATGTTTTTAGTCAAAAAATATGCCTTTTTCATTGTTTATCGTTTTTTCTGGAACATTATAAAAATATCCCTTGGTTTCAATTTAAAGGGAACATCTGACTCTGTGTATGGAGAAATGTTTAGAAATGTATTATTCTTTATATTTGAGTAAATTCAATTTGAAAACTGAACAAAAATTATAATAATTTTTGCATTTGAAAGCACACAGATTTTTATTGCTCGGTGTTCTGTCTTTTCAAAACTAGAAATATATCCCTTTAATTGACTCAAGAAGATCGAAAATCGATCAACTGGTTCAAAGTTATGAACTTTTAAAAATAAAATATATCGAATTAAGCTATTTTTTTATAGAGCTCCGCAAATATAAATATAATACTTGGGATATGTGCAAAACCTTTTGGAAGTTATTTCATAAAATGGTGGTTGAGAAACCTGATGCCCGATAAGAATTTTGTCGTTTTCATATTGCGTTTTGTTTTTTTTACGACCTTCAAAATAGCATTCCACAAAAATGTACCGTACGACGAGTTTGAAATTTTGAGCAGAGATTCTGGACGTCATAGCGAATCGAATGATGTACTCAGATCTGTTGGAGCACCGTGTACTGTGATGCAAAAATAATAAATAGGGGAACTGCTCCATTATTCATCTCATTAAGCCGATATTCACGAAGAATGCACGGATTAAACACCAAATTTTCACAAACTCATTGAACAAATAAACTAAAAATGCTTACGTGCTCTTATGGAATCGTCTAGCATTGTATGTTTAGAAAAATTAGCTAGATTTATCCTGAATTTTGTAAAACAAATCATTTTTCACAACGCTTCCATACCCATCTCACAACTTGAATCACTCTCAATTATTCATCTCACGACGCCGTATATTCATCACACTGTTAATCATGAATGAATCCCACTTTCATGAATGAACGTAGCCGCAAACCGTCGTAGTAGGTTACCTAGATATCCGCTGCAGTTGTTTACGTGCAAAATTGGTAACCTAGGTAACCACTACAGTGCTGTAGATTTATGTCAATTATGTTGGAATAATTCAACATTTCCAGAATGACTTTTTCGTATTAAAAGAAACTGATTTGGCAACTTTTGATTTTCTTCAACGCAGTGAAAACAGATGAAAACATATACAGTTGAAATTTAGGAATTGTAGAAATTAAGTGTGTTTTTAAGGATTATTCTTTATGAGGAATCTAAAGTGAACTAAGAAGAATCCATTCCATGGATTAGCAGATTGGTTTAAGAAGAAAATATGCGTTTTTTCCTGTTTTCAATTGTGTTTTCATGTTTTATGAGATGAAAATATGGGCTGAGATGAATAATGGAGCAGTACCCCTAATAGTTTATTAGTGCTTTTTTTTGCTCACATAAAGGGTCTACTGAATTTTGAACCTTCCAAAACGGTAAAATACGGCGTGTATCCGTGATACTGCATTGCAGCAGCTTTTTTCAATGGAGACGCATGGCGGTTATGGTGAACATCAAAAATCATAAAATTATATCTCCATAATGAAAAAAAAAACATACCTCCTTGATAATGTCAAACATTTTTTCTATAGCTGTTTTTTTTTCAACATTATAACTTCATAATTTACTTATCACTAAAATTTGTGACTATACTTCTGATAGATTGAATTAGAGTGTCCATTTCCCCACGGTTTTCAGTTTTCCGGGATTCGGGAAATAAAAGCTGGATTTCCCGGGAAAGAGAAAAATGCAAGAAATGTAAAAAAACGGTGTTTCATTCAATTTGAATTTATTTGTCGTATAGGAGAAAAAATTGAAAACATGATTCAATGATACGAATTCATAAAAAAAAAACATTAGAAGTAGAACCATTAAAATGAATTGATCAGTTTTCGAGAAGATACTGGTAACTATTTTCAATGTCAAAAAGCGGGAGCGAAGACGGATAGCAATTCACGAACAGGAGCATGAATTTTTATTACTTGAATTTCGTTTAGTGGAAGGATTCAAAAGTTTTGTCTTCTCGGAAAAAAGTTTTCATGCAAAATTAAAAAAAATGCATGATATTTTCTAAATTAATTTTATTACGCTAAATGTGCATAAACGTTAAGATCTGGTGTTAACTAAAAAAAAGAAAGGCGGAAGGTTTTCGAAAAAGGACCTGGGAGACTCTCCCAGTTTGCAAATGGTTATGCAACATTACAAATGGTAGCTCAACATCGTCTTGAAATTTCCCGGGAAATTCCATCCCGGAACATCCCGGAAAAAAGATGCATGAAATGCGCCTATGTGTACAAATCTGGAGGCCATATACGTACATTGTAAAAAAAATTTGGTTACAATTTTGTATAACTTCGCATGCTATCTTGAATGGCCTCATTTGAAACTTTGTATTGCATTGTATACGACTTAGAGGATTGACGCATTTTACAATTTTATATGACACGTTAAATGGCTTTGTATATAACCTAATATTGCGTTTTATAGGATCTAAATTTTATACGATATAAACAAATTTAATGTTGCATCTTATGTAATTTCAAACTTGACATGCACATTTGAGCGACTAAGAATTAACATCCTTATACGACTTCTGGTTTGCTGGGTCTAGATTGGATGAAAATTTCTAGAATGTTTTCTGCAGTGAAAGCCATATAGATAAAAAGTATAGATCATATTTTGTTCAGCAACTAATTTTCCAGTTACGGTGTTTTCAATTTTTTTTTTGAAACGGAATCTTTATCGTATTTAGTACAGTAAGGTCTTTTTTTACAAAAGTTTTTTTACGCGAGTTGTTTTTCTTAATTATTCAAAAACGGAACAAGATATCGACCTCATTTCAATCACGTTTTCCGTTTTAGGTGGCGAACCTATACATTAGAGAAATGACAAGACACTCACCGTTAAGGCAACTGTCAACATCAAAACGGATAACGGCAATGCAAAATGATACAACTCGCCCGTTTTGATGTTGACTGTTGCCTTAACGGTGAGTGTCTTGTCATTTCTCTAATGTATAGGTTCGCTAGTTTTAGGCCACAGGTAATCATATATTCGTTTTCAAAAAAAAAATCACAATTTTCGGTGTAACTACTGAAAATTCAAAATGCTGAATTTTGGTCTCTAGATTGACCACTATCATATTCATTTTACGCGATCCCATACAAATTTGGAACGCATCCCTCGTGTAAAAGAAGACCTTACTGTATTTCCTTTTCTTCTTTTTTGTCCTGGTCGGAGCTGACAATTGTCAGCTCTATTTATTTTGGCCCAGTATCTTTGACTATATGGCCTATTTCATTTACTGTGAACCAACTGTAAACATTGCATATTGGATTTGCTTTTGACAGTTATATTTTGCTTAATGCAGTGTTGCCGTAACATCTTTTTTTTATCTAATGTCACGATCCATACTCAATTATGTACGATTATTAATAATTGAAATTCAAAGAAATAATTATGCTGCGTTCTATAATTTTCGACCTTAGAGCCGAAATGTCAATAAAATTGAAGCGAAGATGGGATATATTTGATAACACTCTTCTCGACACGTGATAATCATTTTCAAATGCCGCCAATGATATACCTAGATAAGATTTGCTGCACTGCGTTGCCTCCTGATCATCTTCAATTGTTAAGTAGATTAAGCATTTTGGTTTTTGGACTGTTATCGTTATCGGTCCCCTAACCTGTGTTCTCCTGTGAAATCAACCGCTCCGAAGGTTGCGTTTGCTGGTTACGTCTGTTTCGATGCTTTGGATATTGCCGATAAGATTTTGTACATACTGTAATGTTGAAAGCCGCATTCTTGCACACACTGGTTAAGGTACTTCAGCTATCGTCCCCGCCACGTCACCATTCGAGACTTTTCCACCACGTGACTAGTATACTGTAGCCGATTGACCAACGACATAACATATGCACAAATGGATAAAACAAAAACAACAACAGAAAGCGAATGTGTAACCAATTAAACAACAGCAGAAATCAGCAACTAAATAATTATCATTTCTATTACCACAACTCGTTCGAAAACAAAACTCGCACATAACACTTACAGGCCATGGCATCACGTGACTCGGTTGAAGATAAAATCCATCAGTTGAACGATAAGTTGACAAACGTAAGTGTACCTGATGCTCCACAATTGGGTGGCACCTTTGGCCAGCTATTTATTTTTAGATCTATTTCGTTATCAAGTTAGATTAGGAATATTATAAGTTTTTCAAAATTGCACTTAAATTACAAGCGGTTTAAGGTTAGGTCGAATTACCGAGAGAGAAACTCGCGGTACTTACTACGCTACTGGTTTGACAGCTGATGCTAGTGACGCACGGCGGTCACTTTCCCTACTATCAGACTATTAACAGTAAAACGAAATCGGGCAAACGCGTATGGGGTTTAAAGTTTCATTTCTGATTCGTTAGGTGTAATCATCCATACTAGTAAACATTGGGCCTTACATAATGCACTTATCATGATTCACGGTAATTGGAAGTAATCAATTCGGGATGGGCTTCACTTTCGGCTAAATTATGTCTCAAATATCGGTCAAGCGGACGCAAAGTGAGTGAAAATGAAGGAAGGCGGTAAGGTCGAAATTTGGATCTACGGAGAGTGTGGGTGGCACAACAGTCGGAAGACGATTGATGATGATGGCATTTAAACTAAAGCTTGATAGTCAAATTTCGGCCTGCTTTCCGTGTGCGTGGGAGCCGCCTGGGTGTTGGTGATTGCGGATGATCGGGTTTAATTCGGTCGTTTAAATCTATCTTTCGGTGGTAGTCGTATTTATGCTTTCAGTAATTTTAGTTTACGTCTTCGGGACAGGTAAGGGTTTTGGTGTTAGTTTGTTTGTTTGAGTTTTTTATTTGTGATCTCTTAGGTCTCGATGTAAAACTCGCTGTTTGCTTATAACACCGTGCAAAAATTCATGCTTTCCTAGTTAGAATTATTAAAGATTCGATTGATATTAGCTTATGCCAAATGAATAAAAATTAAAGAGCTGATATTTTCGAATACTGATTAAAAACAAAATATCGAGAAAACTAATTCACTTTTCTTCTTTCCATCCTCACTTACCATGTCTGAATTGAAACCTGTTCGATTGTGGAACCCCAAAAACATGCTGTGATGCCTACAGGCTGAAGCCCGTGCTGAATTCGCTGAGCGTTCCGTTCAGAAGTTGCAGAAGGAGGTCGACAGACTCGAAGGTAAGTGGTTCGATTGTGGTTAACACCAATGAACATAATAGACAAGAGGTGAATTGAATAGAACAAACACCTAGAACAAAGGCTATAGTAAAAACTAATCCTTACTAAGCACCAAGCGCACAAATTTGTTGAAGTGTTCCGTTTTAACGTGCTAAAACTATTGATAACGATTGTGATTTTGATAGATATCTTCCGAAATACTTGCCAACAGTTATTTTCTTTAAATAGTTACTGCTAAATTTCTTTAACGAATACCTATTCTAGTTCAGTGCTTAGCTTCTCCTTGAATAGCATTTGATACCGTGCTTTTAAGCGTTTGTTTAAAGAGTGATTCAAGTAATAAACAAATTGCATCAAATACTATCTCCCTAGGAAGCTAAGTTCCATATTCAGTTTTCCAACAATTATATTTTGATTTTATCCAAAACTTTTTTTTTACTTTTATTTTCATGTTTTAATCCTAACCCTCAAACAAAACCCAACGCAACCCGTTTTGTTTTTGATGTTGTACTTATACTAATTCCGGCTGCCTGCAAACACAAAATAAAAAATGCCCACATGTATGTGCTGTGTGAATTTTCGCTTCCATAAACCAAAACAATAAAATATCGGCGCTTCGATCGAAAAACTCTTCACACCACGCAACGCCACACACCGGTCACCAGACGAACTAATGCACGAGCGTGCCAAAAACAAAATGCTGCAGGAGGAGATGGAAGCAACGCTGCACGATATCCAGAATATGTAAGACCGATATGCGACATGCGGGTTCGCAATAGAAATCGTCGCCTATCATCAACAAAACAAACACACACACACACACAGAGTTAGAAAAAGGAAAGATGGCGGGAAAGAATATATGGACCCACTAGTCCTCGGGTGCCGTTAAACTCTTTTTCTTCTTCTTTTTACTTCTGGAATACCAACAAATACGAGCCACAGGAAATCTGTACTTCGTCTCTGCGCGTTGCTGCTGTCACACTTGCTACCGTGAGCTATTGTTTTCGGCCGAGAACCGACAAACCTACAATACAAACAGGAAATGGTGTTTTGGGTGGGCCCTACCGCACGTGTCCGGTAGTTTATCCGCCTGCTCTCAGATAGATAGATTGATACAGGAAGAAGAGATAACAGTTGATTCCAAATAGAGATTTAGTACATTCCAACAGAGCAGTTTTCGCCGCCAATCATCAAAAGACATTTTTTTTCTTTGCTTTAGTTGTGAAAAGTGGAGTATTAAATATATAGATATCGATCAGCTTTCAAATTTTAGGGTAAATTTTGTAACTGCCGGTTACTGTTACAATTATATTATGATGTACCAACCAGGGGATGCAATGTATTATTATTTGTTTGCCTTAAAATTGTGCCCGATGTCGAGTGACGAGTCTTCCGCAGTAGGGTTCGCGGGACGGCGAACCAAGCAAATAAATCGAGATGTGTACAGCATTTAGACCACACTGCACCACGAAATCAAGAGAGAAATGCATTTAAACCGCACAGCTGCACGGCAAAGCAAACGAGTTTAGCGTACGTGTGTCAGCAATTAAGCAAATTATTGAATCGATCAATAATTAACCAATAATAATAAATTGCACAAAAACAAGCGCAACCTGTAGCGAAACGTAAGCGTCGTTATAAGCATAATAGAAGAAACAGATTCAGATTATAGTTAGCCTAGGGATTTAAGTAGTTTCACACTAGCAGAGTCGAATCGATAATACCTAGGAGTTAAAGTTAAAGGAAAAACCAAGAATTATCGAACATTTCATCACGATTTGATTTGACATGTAAGAAACCATGTTGTTTTATCTCTCATCGCCTTCCTTTCCGCTTTCTGTTTTGCTTCCTGCAAGTTCTTCCCTCAAGTTTAGTTATTTCGTTCCGTTCTGCAATAAGTTATCCGTATATATTTTTCTTATTAGAGAGGATGAGGAACAGATGAAATGCAGTAATTTATGAACAAGCAGTTTTTTTTTAAATAATTGTAATATTTTAAGAAACAAAATGAGATATTCCAGGGACGAAAGAAAACTGTAAGCGGTGAAAAATTGATCGGAAGAATCATCGAAAACGCGCAGGAACAGTGCCTTTGTGACGCAGAAGAACTGCTTTTTCCGATCGATTTGGAGCCATATTTGAGCACTTGAAATTGTGTGGCATAGCCATTTTGAGAGTATTTACTTTTTTTGTCAAGACCTAAATTAAGTGACCGTGTAAGTTTTAAGCGCAGTGTAAATTTTATTCCACAATTTCATTCCACTCTGTGTACGTAAAAGGCTTTACATTCTCGACAGAGAGCATACAGTAAGCGCAGCAGATTTTGAACGCTGCCGAACTTGTTAACAAATATCGCATTCAAACAGTTCTAGGACAAACAGAAAAAATAACACCAACAACACAACTACTACAACAACAACAACAGCAACTACAATATCATATTGAGTGTTTATAATAATATATTATTTTATTTAAAGCCGAGTTTGCCTGCGTTTTTCTTCTGTGTAAATATGGTTTGAATTCAATGTCGTATCCGTACTGTACCATTCTCTTTCTCTTATATTTATTGCTTCTGTTATGCTTTTTTCTCCTCCTAATCTGCACCTCTTTCGACCAATCAAACCGAAAACAAAACTAACAACCATCACAACCCGACTATCTCCGCCGCGAAAAATTGCGAAAAATAAAACAAAACCAATTGGCAACACTAGACGAACTGATTATCGAAAAGATCCGTTTTGCCGAGATTGGCGACGATTTGGACTTTGCCTTTGTCGATCTCATTCCGGGTGTCGATCCGATCTGGACCGAGCGGCGTCCGAAGCCAAAGACCCCGCCTCCGCCACCAAAGCTGCCAACTCCACCACCAGCGCCATCAGCGGCGAAGGCGCCCGAGGCAGGAGCAACCGAGGCAGGTGCTGCCCCAGTCGAAGGCGCTGCCGAGGCAGCCCCAGCGGAAGTCGTCAAGCCGCGTTCTCCGAGCCCGTTCGAACTGCAAAAGCACTTCCCACCGGAGGGCGCCGAAGTGCCGTATGTACGCTCGGCAACTGGAACAACACCACCGCGAGATATTGCCGCCGAAACGGCCGCTGAATCGGAGGCACAGGCAGCGGCAGAAGCTGCCGCAGCGGAAGCAGCCGCTGCTGCCGCTGCAGCAGCTGCTGCCGCCGTTGAAGCTGCTCCTGCGGCTGAAGGTGCAGCGCCTGCTGAAGGCGAGGCACCTGCACCGGCCGAAGGAGCCGCTGAAGCTGCCCCTGCTGAAGGAGACGCGCCGGCGGAAGCAGCCCCTGCTGAGGCTGCCCCCGCTGAAGCTGCCCCAGCGGAAGCCGCCCCAGCTGAGGAAGCGCCCGCGTCCTAAGCCATGCCATCAAAATATTGCTTACTCTTACTTCCCCGACTCTCTACTCTTTAATTATCACCACTTTCGTTTAACGTGTTCTCGCACGATAGATGTTATTGCGCTGCCCTATCAGAGCAAACTAAAGAAGAATGTTTCTCTCACCTACCGCAATATTCTACTTTTGTTGTTATACACAATCACTGAGTTTTACGTTAACTGTCTTATATTTTTTCTACTACGCTATTACTTATTTTCCAAATAAAATTAATTGCTTGATTTCTACTATTGTGTAACGTTTATTTCCTTTAGTTTACCTCCCACTGCCGAAAACATCCGCGAACTGTTGTAGTTGTTCTTTCAGTAGCACCCAAGCGAAACCGAACAAAGGAAATGAAACTACCCCCAGGAACAGAGGGGGCGGAGGACTGCGTTGGAAAAGTGCTCTACGAGTGGTACAAAATTCTTTATTTTTCGTTAAATTTAATCGGCACTAGGATTAGGAAACGAGATTTGTTCGATTGGAACTTCGTGTGTTAGTGAGTTAAAATGTATTAAAATAGAGGTGTATATATTTAACCTAAGCGGAAAATCAAGACAAAGTCATAGCACAGACAAACAGACGTACCACTGCATACAAAATTCTAAGGAAATTGTGGTTCCGACTAACTTGTGCGACACCTACTGAACATATTCCGCAAAAGATAAACTTTCAGCTTTTCTGCTGATAATGGAAGCACTGTGCTCTAATACTGTCAATTGAGTTCAGAGGAAATTCCGCATAGCTGGAACTCATTTAAAATGACCGTTATTTTGATCCACGGGAATAAATCTCGTGGTACGTCTGTTTGTCTGTGGCCATAGCTCAGCAGTCGTAAAAATTTCGAATTGAAAAACATCAACTGGCTCAAAATATGAGTCCATCTTAAGTGTGCACACCTCATGTACGCGACCTTTTCAGATTTGGCTCAAATTTTGTGGAATGGTTGCTTTAAGGTCATTATGCAAAAATCCAAATTTTGGTACCGATCGGTCTACCCCTCGTCCCGTGAGACCTTCTCCTTTGTTGAAAAAATGTAATCTTTCGTCAAAAAGTCTTATTTCCTGCCATAAGCTTCAAATGCATGATGTCTAGAGATAAATAGATACATGGATTTCAAAGAAAATTAGTTGATTCCAAAAAGAATATCAAATTTGAGCGATCGTGTTGCCAGACATATTGAAATTGCATTTTTCGGCAAATGAGTATATTTTGATTTCAAATTAAACAATTTCATCGTGTTCCTGAGAAAATTTTACATAAAAAACACTTATCACCCCGAGGTACCATGGAATGGGGTGAAATTGATCAATTTTTATAACAATTTCCAATGAACTAGCTTCATGTACATTTTTCCCGAAATAGTATAATTTTAAAACAAGTACTGGTATGTGCTGTGCTTCAGTAAACCTCTATGGCTATTGGTGAAGTTTCTATCGTCTACTTCATTAAATAAATTCGATAATTCTATAAGGTAGTATGAGGTAAAGTGGGGTGAAATTGATCACCATTGAAATCCATACATTCTTTTGGCAATGTGCTTTTTTCGATTTGCTAAAGATAAATGATGCTTTCTGTGCTGAAAAATATCATTTACAGCTAGTTTGGAAACAAAAATTTGTTTATTTTGGTTCACGAGCTGCTTGTTGCTAAATTTGCTCTCATTTGATCGTCGTTAGACCGATTTTAATTCGGTTTGTTGCAAAATCTCAAAAACTAGCTCTGGAATTTAAATCTTTGTGGTTTCCGGCGAATTCATCAGTATTTCTTTAATGGTATGGAATGATCATTGTTAAAAATTACATTTTTTGAGCTTTTATCAAACTTTACTCACTTCTCCAAATTTAACGTAATTAACCCTCAACTAAGATTACTTTAGGTAAATTCAATATTTTTTTGTTATTTGAAAACTGGTTTGATCGAATTTGATTGAGTTTTGACTGAGTTAGAAGAATTTTTCGAAAATATGAAAAATTGCACCGGGCATGCAAGGGTTAACTTTGACAGATACGTGAATCATGCAAAAGTTGCGTTTAAGGACACGTTTACATTGCCTAGTGTTGTAAGAGCAATATCTTTTGATTAGTATTTTTTATCACGAACTTTCAGGTGATCAATTTCACCCCATTCCACGGTATTAGGAGCGAAACTTGAATTATAGCATTTTTTTTTTATTCTGCTAATATCTCTGAAACTGGCTGAATTATGGATTGAAGAAAATTATTCAAGAAATAATAAAAAATATTCAAAAAATAAAATAACAATTTTGACCGGCAGTGTTGCTAGATATGTTATTTTTACAGTTGGAAAATTAAATTGCATTTTTCGGCCAATAATGATATTTTGATTTCAAATTCGACAATTGTCTCGTGTTGCAGAGAAAAATTTACCCGAATAACACCTATTACGTAGAGGTATTACGAAAAAAATCCGAGCTACAGCATTTCCGAAAAAAATATTATTTTGCCTCCGTGCTAGCAGGTATTTGGGACGTAATGCCGGCTAATTCAGTCAGTTCAGAAATGACCGCTAATGTGAGAGAATCGAATACATATTGATTATCTATTTTCTGACCAATGTTTTTCCGTAATTTTAAATTTTTCACATCAAAATATAAGGAAAAAAAATCCATAAAGTTATGCATTAGTACAAGGCCTAATATTTTCCCTACATGGTGCAGTTATTGCAGGATAAACACTCCGTACTATGGTACGAAACGAGAATCTCCATAATTCGGGAAAACTTCCAACCTTATTGCCAAATTCGTATCGTCAAAATCTGTTGTCCAACAATCACGCCCCAAGAGCACTTTTCCACCGTAGGTCGGCCGCTAGTCGTACTCGCAAAACCCTCAATTGATTGAGCGCGGTTCGGTTTTATTGCCACACCATACCCGAGAAAAAAAAACGTATCCAGCTACACACGATGGGCCCGGAAACTACTGCGAATCTTTTTTTGGAATGGCTTATAATTTATTTACCGTTTACTTTTTCAAGCTAGAGTTGTGCTTTCCTAACCTCACCGCAACTAGGTAACGTTACAATTTTATTCAAATTATATTTTCCCAAAACAAACCGTTTGGCATTAGTTCTGATTTCTTTTTTTTTCTTTCTTTTATTTGTTTTCTACTATTTTTTTTATTTTCTGTTACATCGATTTTCCCAAAACGTTAACCAGACGAACTCGTCCTGGAGAAGGAGAAGTACAGGGAAATCGGAGACGACCTGGACACCGCCTTCGTCGAGCTCATTCTCAAGGAATAGGAAGCTGGCACAAGCGTGCAGGTGGTCCCGGCTTGACGAGACCAACCGCCCGAGCCGACCGGACCAGTATCAACCGAAAAAACAACAACATTGCGTGTCACCATTGTGTTCGATTGCATCGACAAACAGCGATCGATTTGATAGAAATTCTTTTGAACATGAACAGCATCACAACAGCCAGATACTGGCTGTAACAATAGCAATAACACCGACTGTACGCGTAACACCGCCCGTCAACCAGTCCGGCATCGGTCCCGGTTGGAACCATTTATCTCTGCTATCGCTTCGCAAGGAAGTTCGCCCCTTTCGAAAAGTCACTGCAAACACCATCACCGGTTCGTTCGGTGGCGACTCCTTTACAGTTTACAGTTCAATTTGTGGTTATGTCATCTATCTTCGTTTCTTATTGATGTTATTTTTCACCCTAAGAGTTGGTCGAGTACGAGAGGAAAAGCTTAAAGTGTATAATTCGTGGCTGTTGCTGGAAAAAATAGTCTATTTAAAAAAAAAAACAATGTATCGAACGGTAAACTGGAAGCAATAAATGGTTTTAATTGGGCACGATCGTGTCACTATCTTCTTATATTTCGATGTATTATGATATTTATTTATTAGAAAAGGTAAAACTCTATGATTAAAACAAACAAAAAAATGTCAAAAATAAATCTCTTCACAAAGCTTTAGTTATTCGTTTGTTTTTCTTTTTTTTTTTGGTTCTTTGATTTTGATTTGAGAATTTCCGTGCAGGTTTCGTTTGTTTCTCGTCTATTAATGATTATTTTTGATTTCCCGCAATTATCGGTTATCCAAGTTAGAATAGAAATCACTCCCCCTTTTTTGCAAAACCATCGAACCTTCGTTTTGACCTGGAAGCAACCTATGTGCTGTCAAAACCTTTCTTTATTCGCTCGATTTTGACTCAGTATTGACCTGCCGTGCAGGTCATTGGTCGTTTCTGCTACCAAACTTGGCGATTGGTAGAGGCGTATTGGTCGAATAAATTATGGTTTAAACATGCTTATTTTTATTCAATTGAAAAGATGCATAACTATGCTATCCGGGACACCGAAAACGTTAGGTTGTTCATGGATGTTTTAGAAGATCTTAAGCCTGTATTACACTCTTTCACTAATTGTCAAATATTTGACCTTCTGACATAATGGTCAAATTTATTTGACATCATGGTTGTTGTTTGCCCGTGTTTCCCTCATGTTGAAATTGGAGAGTGACAAACAATTATCTTCGACCAAATTCTATACTATGTGTGGTTAAACCTGGAATACTATAAAAAAATTGACGAAGGGGAGAAACATAATTGTCCTGTACACTAGAACAGTTGGCTGTGAAGTCTATGTATAATACAGAACAGAAGGTCGAGTTCCGTCTCAGAATGTAGTACCAAGGCTTTGCTTTTGCCACCGGCCATATTCAAAAATTTTGTCGCAGAGATCTGTTCGTTTTTTTATTCTTAAGGCGAAGCAGGGTAAACACAATTCGAAATTAAGGCGTATAGTTATATTGCAAACCATACTGCCTAGGGACCGTTCCTAAACCACGTGGTCTTATTTTGATCACTTTTTATACCCCCGTACCCCCCGTGGTCTTTTGGCCAACCCCTTCCCCCTTGCGACTCTAACCACGTGGTTTTTTCATTTGTAAAGTGCCAAAAATTCGCCTAAATTTTTCACATTTTTATTATTAAACTTTCAGCACATTCTATATTTCTAAAATGCAAAAGCTTCATTCTTGACTTGGTGGCAACAATAAATTATAAGTCAGGAAAAAAGACCACGTGGTCCTTTCGGTAACCCCCCCACCCCATGCGTGGTCATTCGTGGTCTTTTGACAAACCCCCCGTCCCCCTTTTTATGACGACGTGGTTTAGGAATGGCCCCCTACATTTTTTACTCCTGTTTCAAAACGTTTGAGGATTTTTCTGCGTTTGTGTTAGCAGAAATTTAGGACGTTATACCAGTCAATTGAGATAGTTAGGATTTAATTTTTGAGTATTTTTTTGCTTAAAAGTACTTTTCATAGTGAACATTTACAACAGATGTTCTGACTTGGCGGCCATTTATTTCTATCCAAAAAATCCGTCAAATTGTCCCTACACTAGTCTTGAACCAAATTCGCAGTATGCGCTAGTGCACCGTCTTGCTGGAGCAGAGTTTTCAAGGACTAGGGGCAACAATTTTCTCCAAAACTTCCGTTTCATAGGTGCTTATTACGGGAGTCACTTCACGGTGAAATATATTTCACTCTCACACTCACTTCACTTTTTTAGACCTATTCCCGATTCCACCTCAAGTGAGGTGACAAAAATCACCTCCGTGGAGTGAGATTGACAGTGGAGTGAAATTGAGAATAGAACAAGTGAAATGAGATTATTTCCCAGCTCGAGAATGTCTAAGTCCCAGAAAGTCGTTTTTCCCGTTTTTTAGATAACACCAGATCTTGACGTGTTCTGCATTTGTCTTAACATTCGGCATCGAAAAAAAGGTTTTTTTCGGTATCGAAAATTTCCTTAACTAGTTTGCATTTTTTCATCGGGCAAAAAAATGAAAATTTGACCGCTTTAAGGCACGGATCAATTTCTGATTCGCTTCGTTACTGAAGAATAAATTCAATATTTACCATTAGATCACAAATCAATCAACTTTAAGGCTTATGGCATCTTCGTGGAATAATTTCACCGTTCAAAATGGTCGTGAAATAATTCCACGCAGAACGTCGCTTTTTCCGATCTCACTTCACTGATATGACTCTCATAATAACCCAGATTCCACGGCAGATGTCACTTTGCGATGTTTTTCTCACTAACGTGAGTCCCATAATAGGATTTTGTTCACTTCACTCTGATTTCACCGTGAAGTGACTCCCGTAATAAGCACCATAATAAACAGCATTCAGTTTGACGTCTTTCTCGATGAAAACTAGTGGAAACTTATCTCGCTTGCAAACTGTCCTCCAAACCATCACTAAACCTAAGCTCTGGAATCAAAAACACTTTTTTTGGTCTCTGAAGTATTGTCTCTTGCTGCTGCCCCCAATCGATCATTTGTGCATTGTGTGGCTTCTCCAGTTTCTCTTCGGAAAAAAAATAACTTGGGACCAGCGTGCCGCAAAAGTATCGTTTTCGCCCTATCGAGCCTCTTTTTCGGGGAGTACTCGGAACATTACGCATCTTATAGGCATTACATCCAAGGTTAGTTGCTACAATGTCGTACAATAGACAATGTTCGATTCTATGAACGCCATTTTGCAGTTTTATGTTCGAATTAATTCATATTGAAATGAAGTATAAATAGAGTATTATTTCAAAATCGAAGTTTATCAATGGCTTTAAATAATATATTCAAAATTTTGGAATGGAACGCTCGTTCTTCGTGAACGAATAAAAATAACGGGTGACAACCACAAATTTGGATTTTTTTTTGAGGATCTCTTACTCCACAACAAACACGCTCAGACAGAAATAGGAGTATGTATATGGAATCTTTTTCTCTCCTCTTTATGCCTGTATTTTTTGTTTTGTTCAAAATAGCATGGAAACAAGGAGTTTTCTGCAAGCGCATTGTACACTTAGCTATAAACTGCACAATAATTTTGTTGAAAAGTTCACGGTAAACGATTTTGAAAAAAAAAAAAAAAATCTTCCGGCTTCGATTGTGTATAATTTTTTGCAAACCCCAACAATAATCCGCCAGGAAGGTAGTGGTAGGGCAAGAGTAGTGGACCGAAAATATGTTTTCTTCTTGTCTAAATCCTGGTTCAAGCCTAGTGGTTTGGCTACCAATCAAGATGTATACCAGAACGAATCTTTGAACAAAATTTTAATTCCATTTCCTCCAAAACCCCATACCGATGAAAGGAATGTGTATTGGCAAGATAAAATATCATTACATTACGTCAAAAAACACATACTTTCCTAAACAACTACTTGACTCCACTTGTACCCCAAATACGCAATCCAATAAATCTACGTCAGTGTTGTTTTATCGAAGATTTCTTTGGGATTTGAAGTTTCTTCGGTACAAAAATAACTGGAGAACTGTAATCAGTTGATTGGTAGAATCAAGACATGCATTCGAAAAGTCTACGTGAAGGCTGTACAACGCTATTTTTCCGGCGGCTTCATTGTAAGGCCGGTAAAGGACCTTTCTCCAATGTTTAATTTATTTTTGTTCATAATGAATGTATCTTCATGAGAAATAAATCAGTTTTCCTTTAAGTTCATCCATCTTTTTCTGACAGTAGTAGAAATAAATTCCAAATTATAGTCGTCACCCGTTAAGTTTTTTTCTTATTTAAACTTTTCTCAAATCAAACATCACATAAACATATGACCCCAAAAACGTGGTTCATAAAATCGATAGAATTGAGAACTCCGGCAGTGGAGTTCATTTCAAGGCGACATTTGGCTAGGTCGACCATTCTATATCGCAAGCTAAATTGAGCAACATCTAATGTTCTTCTGCCTTCATTTGAAGGCTCCGATGAAATCATCTTCAGCTGACATACTAATAGTTTATGGTGCCCCAAGGCAGTAACTTGAGTCATCTTCTGTTTTTGTTTCCATGAACGACGTAATTGCATACCTTGAAAATGATTGTCTTGTTTTTGCCGACTATTTAAAGTTGTACATCACTGTCAACAGCATCGAAGATTGCCACAGGCTTCAAGCTTTGCTCGATAGATCTTCGAAATCTTGAATCTGCTTTGGTAATCTGGGACTCTTGCCACAACTCCACAGTCGCTTGAATTGCATCTGCTCAAAAAACTGCTCATAACACAGAATTTCCCCTACGTATGATTTTTTTTATTATTTATTTATTTATTTTCTAGAAATTCATCCGAAACATGGTCTTAATGAATTGGTGGCTGGGAAAAGCAGCCCTGAAAAAGCAGTAGCGGTTTTCAAAGCGGCATAAAACCCAGCATCTTGATAACAGGAAGATAACAAACATATGACAATACTATTCTATACAATGATATAAAACAAACAAGCAATAGTCGAACAAACAAACAGTAGTCAAGAGCTGAAAATTATAATTATGTCCATTTAAATTGTACTCCTCTGTGAGATGACGGATGGGTTCATGCAGGCCATAATTAGTACGTTGCGGAGGTAGCTGTAGGAGTCGCTGATGTCGCTGAGGACGAGAGGGGCAGTGCAGTTGAAGTAACGACAGGATGTTGGGGCAATCATAGATGCCAGTAAGGATTTTATGTGCAGTTTTAACGATGATGTCTTTCCGTCGCCGTTCTAATGGTGCAATACCAACCAGCGCACAGAGATCCTCATAGGGCGGAAGCATGTCAGGGTTTCTCCAAGGTAGGGTGCGGCAAATCCTTCGGACGAAGAGCTTTTGTACACGTTCAATGCGTTGGGCCCAAAATTCGTAATATGGGTCCCACACGGCACAGGCAGACTCCAAAATGGAGCGTACCAGTGAACAATGTAGGGTTCTGATGGTACCAAGATCATCGAATTCCTCACTAATTCTCATAACCAGGCCAAGTTGTCGGTTGGCCTTATTGATAATCGAGGTATAATGTTGCCTAAACGTAAGTTTAGTGTCGAGTATAACACCAAGATCAGTAACAACGTCGCAACGCGTTAAGTTCATTCCAGCAATGCGGTAATCATAAACCAGTGGATGTTTTTTTCGATTAAAGCTGATTACGGAACACTTAGGGATACTTATCGACATATAATTAAGACGGCACCAATCAGCGAAAATGTCAATTCGCTCTTGGAATCTGATACAGTCGTCGTAAGTTTGAATGAGGTTATAGATTTTAGTGTCATCAGCGTACAATAGTCTCGTGCCTGGAGGCAATAGTCGTGTAATATCGTTTATAAATAGAGAAAATAGCAGAGGTCCTAAAATACTGCCTTGGGGCACTCCGGAGTTGCTACAGAACCAGCTAGATTGCGACATGCCCAGTTTAACGGCAGTTTTGCGACCACGAAGATACGAGCTAATCCATGCAACCATTTCAGTTGAAACACCTAATTTATCGCATTTTGCGCATAGTATTCCGTGATCGACGCGATCGAATGCAGCTTTTAGGTCCGTATGGACCGCATCCACTTGAAAATGTTAATCCATATTTCGTAAGCAAAATGATGTGAATTCCAGAAGGTTAGTTGTCACGGATCTGCCGGGGTAAAAACCATGCTGAGCAGTGGAGATGAAGTTTTTCGCGCGAAACATTAAATGATCGTAAACTACGGCCTCCAAAACTTTCGAGCAAGCGCAGAGAGATGAAATCCCACGATAATGCTCAACATTGCGTTTCTCGCCCTTTTTGAAAACCGGAAACATGTAGCATTCTTTCCAGCTGCGAGGGAATTGTTGACACTGCAGAAAAATGTTGAAAATAGATGCCATTGGAGATTTTAAAGCCTCATGACAGTTTTTCAATGGAATGATCGCGTAAAAAACGCGTGAATTCCGGAATCCACGTTAAATTTTTTTTTTTGCTGAAGGTTTTTTAATTATTTCATTTTTAGATATCAGCGCATAATGCTCTATTAATGCTCTACATACTCGATATCATTTTGCTTTATAAAATATACTAAAACCATGCCATAACCATTTTCGTGGAATCTCCGTTTTGAGCTCTGTTTTTGTTCAGATTTAAGTGTTTTTTTTTAAATATGGGTAAGAATATGCTAATATGAAGACAAACTCTTAGAATTTTGATATTTGGCTTCAAAACAAAATGGCGTTGAAAAAACATCGAAAATTTCAGATTTCTCAAAAATTCAAAAAGTCGCCATTGTTGCCATGGTGAAATGGGCCCAAACTCGGGAAAATTTATGTTTGCATCGAACTACACCAAAAAACTATACATAGAAGCCAATGCAAAAAAATTGTTGCACTGTGTTATCTTTGCCGATTGTTCATTCGCCATTAGTTTTTGGTTTTTTATTTTCGTAGAAGACTGAACCACTGTTATGAAAATGACTGCAAGACAATAACAGCAAATTTTTAACTGATCCGGCTCTCATTGTATTGCACAGCTCTCTCTGTTTCCCAACTGACGACAGCACACATGCAACTCCATACGGGCTGTTAGTTTTCATCTCCTTGTGTCTGTTGGTTATTTCAAGCTGTCGTAAATGACAGTCTATAATCTTCCGACATTATTCAGCACGAATCCGAGCGGAATGTCAGGTGATTATGATACACGACAGTAAGGCCGATGAAAGAATGAAAGAGAGATGGTGCGAAGCACGTTTTTTCTTACGTGGGGAATAATATCAACAATGGAAACGGTTTGCTTTGTATTCAATATGCCACCGGCCTGTGAAAAAGGAGAAACGAAAAAATGCGAGTCGATGACAGCCGCAGCCGATCAGCAGACTGCCACACTGAGCAAACTAGGCTGTCATGTCCGAAAGAACAAAATACATGCGCAAGAATGAACTGTCGTACGCAACACAAGACAGTTTCTTTGCCTTGTTAAGCTGTAGCTGTATGTGAGCTCTCATGAACAGCTCATGCATGAGGCTGTTAGAGTGAAAAGAGAGCAAAGTCGTCAGTATAATGTCGCTCTCCAGTCATTCTCCTAAGCTTGGACTGAACCTCTGCGACCATTATTTAAAGTATTGTGGTATGCCCCAACTTACTCTAAGTGCGTACGAGTAGGTTCATCACTATTTGGCGAGTTGATGTCCTTGTTACATAGCACATTTATCTCAGTTAGGCAGAGCACTCTGTATGAAGCTTATTACCTCCCGGGACTTTTCCTCCAAATATCGGCCGGACCTACATGTGTCTTACCGAAGACACACAATCTGCGTTGTGTTAATACTCGGCATTCGCTTCTTGAGATGATACTTGCCGGTTCAGCACCCTGTAATTAGCTTTGTGAATGTCCTCAGATCTTTCTTATTGAACCTAAAAAGAACGAAGCTCTTCTCGCGGTTTGGCTCTGTGGTTTTCGTGGATTGTCGCAACTCGCTTGTGCTGACCCACCTCACTTTGGTGGTTGCTTTCTCCCATCCACCGAGTTCAGCTCTTAAAGTGCTCGGTGAGACTCCACAAAAAAGTTCTGGGAGAACAAGGTTAGTGGATGACCTTTGTCTAGCTAAAGAGTTATCGTTCTCATTTCCACAGTGACCAGGTACGCAGTATGAATTAACCAGCTTTTTCTTTCTGTTCAGGAACGAATGATCGTTTGGGGTTGAAGTCCCTTCGAATGAAATCAATCGATTAGCTAGCTATCTGGGCGATAGGTTCGAGCCTTTGGCATCCCTATACCGAGTAACAGTGAATGACAATGAACTCATGTCCTGGGCTCAAATTAATTTGTGCCCACTGTCAGCAGTAAGATAAAGATGTATGAAAAGAAGCGGTGATATGCTATCTCGTTTACACATATGTTGAGATGTTAGCCCTTGAAACATGGCGTGATGCCAAGAAGGTGGATAGGTTGCATTCCCACACTAGTTAAGAGCTAGGACAGGACGTGACAAGTGGCTTCTAGTTATTCTTCTTTGCGTTCAAAATTGCCCTCATGAAACATTGTGATTTTTCGGCACGACGCTTGCCAGTGTTTCAAAAAATGTTTCATTAGCAAAATATAAATATCAAGGATTTTCCAAGTTCTAGATTTCAATTTTAATTAATTCATCTGATAATGCTAGTTCAATTGATTTGAAGATATATGTTAAATTTATTTGAACCAGCCATAATTTCAACTCATTTGGGGCCATCCACACATACCACGTGGACACCTTGGGGGGGGGGGGGTTTGGTTAATGTCTACGGTCCATACAATTTTTTTAGAATTTATATGAACAGTTGTCCACAGAGGGGGAGGGGGGGGGGTCGAAATCGTAAATCGTTAAAAATCTGTCCACGTGGTATGTGGATGGCCCCTTTTGGGTTCCTCTTGCTTTTCTTGAAATGAATATGCTATTGTCACAGATCGACTTGAACTGTCCTACAGTACGGTCGCATTTTACCAACAGCTCGAGGCTAAGTCTTAGACTACCGAGAGATATTAAAATTTTGTTTTTCGCTTTCAACAGGCAATCTTTTTAAAAGACTACCTGTTGAAAGGCAAAGTAATAAATTTGTTTTTAAAGTTAACGAGTGTTTAGTGAATTAATTTGGTTTGAGATATTTCTACTTAAATTCTATACTGAAGTGAAAGTGTAGTGAAGTTGTCCAGTTATGCCTGGAAAAAATCAAAAAGGTCGCTTTGATGCGGCATCAAGGAAACGTGAGGCATCTCCTCCAAGTGACACTGAAATTTCGACTAACAGGTATGATATTCTTTCTTCTGTTGGGGATCTAGAATTCCAAACTTCTCATACTGAGCACAAAGCCGTTATAAAGAAGGTTGAAGTTCCACCTATTGTGGTATTTGTAGCAAACTTCAAAGCATTTCGATCAGAACTTTCATCATTTCTATCGAATGTGAAAGTTAATTTTCAAATTGGTCGCCAAGGCGAAATTCGTATTTTGGCCGAATCTTTTGATGGCCATAAACATCTTTTACAGTATTTGACTGAAAAGATGTATAAATTTTACTCTTTTGATGCCAAAAACGAGAGACCGTTTAAGGCTGTGTTGAAAGGTCTCTCAAATGATCAAAGTATTGATGAAATCAAAGATTGTTTGTCAGAATCACTTGGTTTTGCCCCCAACCAAGTAATTTTGATGAAACGAAAGGCAAATGCCAAAATTTTTCAAACTGGAATACACCAGGAAAATTACTTAGTACATTTTGATCGTACCAAAGTACATAATTTAAAATGTTTAGAAAAAGCACGCGTTTTATTCAACGTGCGAATAAAGTGGGAAAATTTCAAGAGACATGGAGGAATCCATAATCTTACGCAATGTCGGAATTGTCAAGCCTATGGTCATGAAACTCGAAACTGCCATATGGCTGCAAAATGTATGATTGGTGGTGACACTAGTCACACGAAAGATATCTGCCCCGTGAAAAAAATCACTAATAGTTTCAAATGTGTAAATTGTGGGGGAAATCACAAATCTAATTTCTTTAATTGTCCTGTAAGGTCAAAAATTATTGCTTCTAGACAACGTAGGAATTCTAAACACCTTGTTGTCAATGTGGGTAATCAAAAGACTTTCAGTACTGCTCAGGCATCACCAGCACTTTCATTAGCAGGTGTGTCTGTAGGTAATAATTTAAATTCAGATAACAAATTTCAGAAAAATAATCCTGTTCAGGCAACACCAGGTTGTTCATGTGCCAGTGTTCTTTCAGGTAATATTTCAAATTCAAACAGTAACAAACCATTCGTGTTTGGTGCTGAAAAGTCAGCCAGTATTGATTTAGGTAATCCAACTCCCGAAAAGATTGAATACCTACAACAATCCATGCTGCAGCTAATGTCCGTTTTGTTGTAACTCGATGTACGAGGCTGTTCAAGAAGGTATAAAATTTACAACTAATATTGTTATGAAATTGAAATTCAGCAATGATTTTAAACAATGCTGTAAATTTTCTAAATTGGGATGCTCGCTCTTTAAAAGCGAAAGAGGATGAATTTTTCAATTTTTTAACAGTCCACGATGTGCATATTGCAGTTGTGACTGAAACGCTTTTAAAGCCAAATATTAAACTAAAAAAGAACCCAAATTTTATAGTTCATAGGTTTGATAGAATTGATGTTGCCGGTGGTGGAGCTGCAATAGTTATCCACCGTCGAATAAAACATCGTGTTTTACCCCATCTTGAAACCAAAGCTACCGAGAGTTTGGGAATTGAAATTGAAACAAGTATTGGCATTTTATTTATAGCCGCAGTGTATTTGCCTTTTCAATGCACTGGTGAGCGAAAAAATTATTTCAAGGGAGATTTGCAAAAACTCACAAGAAATGAATCTAAATTTTTAATCATCGGTGATTTTAAAGCGAAACATCCATCTTGGAATAATTCTCAAAGAAATTCCAATGAAAAAATATTGTTTATTCAGTTTTATTTCCAAATGGCCCTACATGTTATTCTTCTATTAGGAATCCATCTACAATTGATTTGGTACTAACAAATCAAAGTCATTCATGCAGTGATTTATTAACTCCTGCTGACTTTGATTCTGATCATCTTCCCATAACATTTTCTATTTCCCATGAAACTATTTTAAATCCCACTAGATCTGTGTTAAATTATCACAAGACTAATTGGGATAGATATCGTTCTACGATCGAGGAAAATTTGAATGATGATATTTTGTTACAAAATAGTGCTGACATTGACAGAGCATTAGAAAATTTTAGCAGCCTAATACTCAATGCCCGGAATTTATCAGTTCCTAAGGCAAGAGTGAAATTTAATGCACCAATTATTGACAGTAAACTTCAACTTCTTATACGTTTGAAGAACATACGGAGACGTCAATACCAAAGATCTCGTGATCCTGCTTTGAAAATTATTTTTCAAGAATTACAAAAGGAAATTAAACATAGATTCACTCTCTTGCGAAATGAGAATTTCATGAGAGAAGTTGAACAACTAAAACCTTATTCAAAACCTTTCTGGAAGCTTTCGAAGGTTCTTATGAAACCCTCGAAGCCCATTCCAGTCCTTAAAGATGGTGATTGCATTTTTCTAACGAATGAACAAAAATCTCAAAAACTTGCTCAGCAGTTTGAGAGTGTTCATAACTCCAATTTGAACGTAGTAAGTCCTATTGAAAATGAAGTAAACCAAAAGTATGTTCAAATCACCACCCAAGAATTTCTTTCCGAAGAGGTATTGTAGACAAACTTGAATGTGGTGCGAACCATTCTCAAAAAATTCAAAAACATGAAAGCACCAGGAGATGATGGGATTTTCTATATCCTCATCAAAAGACTTCCCGAAAACTCTTTAAATTTCTTGGTAAAATTTCTAACAGATGCTTTGCACTAGCACATTTTCCTACGAAATGGAAAAATGCCAAAGTCACTCCAATTTTAAAACCCGAAAAGAATTCAGCTGAGGCATCAAGTTATCGACCAATAAGTTTACTTTCCTCTATTAGCAAACTTTTTGAAAGAATAATTCTTAATAGAATGATAACACATATTAATGAGAACTCAATTTTTGCAAATGAGCAGTTTGGTTTTCGCCATGGGCATTCCACTACTCATCAGTGACTTAGAGTAACAAATATGATTCGAACTAATAAATGTGAAGGCTATTCGACTGGAGCTGCTCTTCTAGATATAGAAAAGGCATTCGACAGTATTTGGCATAAAGGTTTAATAGCTAAAATGTCAAATTTCAGTTTTCCGCTTTACCTCACAAAAATGATACAAAGTTATTTAACTGACCGCACTCTCCAGGTTAACTATCTAAATGGTAAATCTAATAGGTTGCCTGTTAGAGCTCATACGTAGTTTCAAAAACATGAATAATCTTAGGTTAAGAGTGGCAAAAAGGAGAATTCAGGACGTTGCGAAATTGCCTGACTATCGCAGAAAATGCAGATATTGGCGTGTCGGTAATTTCGCGCATTCTATTATCGCGTATATTTTCGCCTAGAACACCTTTGACCAGTGTACCATGGGGCAAATTAATTTATACGTCTTCCTGTAAATCCTGCGGAATCTTTATTTCAAAACGGTCCGTGTAGAAGCACAGACGGTTCTAAAATAGGCCTGATGAAGTGAAGGAAGGTGAGGTATTGAATCTATAGCTTTTGATGGAGTATTCATTTTTTGTAAAATACATCCAGTGTATGATGCTGGGTTTGAGACCCAACCTTTTTCTATTGTTTTTTTTTGCATACCCATTGATCGCAGGTTTCTACGCTCGAAGACTCCAAGTGCTCACCAATAGGTTCACAATACTTGTCCGTGGAGTGCCACCGGGTGTATCGGCGTCATGTGGAGCGTAAATTTCGTGCGGATCTGTAGGCTACGGAACCTACTCCCGTTGGATTATTACACTCTGTGCCAGCCACCACTGTGTTTTGGCAGTGTTAATGGTGAGTCCAATTCTCGCAGCTCCTCTCCTGAGATTCCTGAAGGTATCCTCCACAGCACTATAATTGATTGTAGATGCCGTTCGCAAAGCCTAGAAGCGTGTGAGACTTCGTGATTATGGTGCCGTTCCTCTACATACCTGCCTTTCGTATAGCACCTTCCAAGGCTATGTTGAACAGCAAGTTCGAGAGCCCGTCCCCTTGCTTCGGACCATCTAACGTCACAAAAGTGTACGAAATCTCACCCGTGGTCCTGACACCGTCGCACGTATCTGACAAATCTGTTTTGCTGTGAAACCATGTTCAAGCCTAATCTGCCACAGCTCGTTGTTTTTCACTGAATCGTACGCCTCCTTGAAGTCTATCAACAGATGTTGTATCTGCAAGTTGTGTTCTCGAAACTTGTTGAGGATCTGTCTCAAGGTGAACACTTGGTTTGTTGTAGATTGTTCTGCTTAACACACTACAAAACACATGAGGGCCAGAAATGCGTCGCGTTTACCGCAGGGGTGCCGCAAGGTTCCATCCTGGGTCCGATACTGTGGAATGCCAGAAGGCGACGACGAAAATCTCACGTTTGAGAGCCACGTCGACTATGCCTGCAAGAAAGCTTCCATGACTATAGCAGCATTATCGCGCATGATGTTAAATAGCTCGACGGTATGTAGCAGCAGGCGGAAGCTGCTAGCTAGCGTGCCAACGCACAGTGGCCGGAAGCCGGACAAAACTCAAGTTCTAATTATTGATATTCTATATTTTTTTTAAGTTCTAGTGTATTGAAAAATGTGTTTTCCAAATATCAAGACAATTGGATTAAATTTGAATTTTTGAGAGCACTTTGAACGTTGTTAAGTCATGTTGTTTCAATGATTTTTTTCGCTCAGAAAGCACATATTGGGGTTTACTTTAACCAGTAAATACTCATCTAATTTTTATTCGAATTCAATGCGATAGGTTGCATTTTGAAGATAAATAATCAGAATTGTATTTCGTGTTGAATGTTTTTATGTAATTCATCATAACTTTTGTAAAATGTTTGAAATACCTATTGAGTGGTCTGAAAAAAAAACTTTTTTTTTTGCGCAAATGTATGCTGTACGATCTCACCCATCGGTTGCCACAGGTCGCATAGTATGCATTTCATAGGAAATTTTATCTACTTTTCGAATATTAAGGTCCCGTTTTGCCCCTATCTGCCCCGCTGGACAAAAATTTTAATTGAAAATAAAATAGTTTGAATGAAGGCGCATGGTGATTTGTGAAAGTTGCGTTTTTTACAGAAGTAGTTAGTAGTTTCATTCAATTGTTCTAGAAGAACATCATCGTCTTACGTTCAGATGTGAAAACAAGGTAAAAAAACACATATAATTAAATTAAATTTACATGAATATTCATTTTTCAAACCAATGGATTAGGTTTTAACATTTTACTCGTCATCGTCAGTATCATCATGACTGAAAATTAATGAATCTTCCACCTTTTATGTGAAAGTGCTTTTCGATTTGTTGTTGTGTCTAAAACTCGGAACTACCGGATCTGATGCAATTAGCAGCTCACGAAACATGTCACCGATAGTTCTTTCACGTGAACCTTTCCAGGCATTTATTTCCTCTTGTTTTCCGGATTGCTTTATTCATGCTTTCTTGGGCTCCTTCCAAAAGTTTACCAATGGGATTCGAAGATTAAACGATTATTTCACATCCTTGAATTAGTAATTTGTGTACTGTTGTTGAACATCCATACAATTTTACATAATAATGAGCGGTAGCGTTGGACTTAAATTTTGATGCATCAATTCTTTCGCCA
The DNA here is from genome assembly GCF_029784165.1 of Wyeomyia smithii. Classification (NCBI taxonomy): domain Eukaryota; kingdom Metazoa; phylum Arthropoda; class Insecta; order Diptera; family Culicidae; genus Wyeomyia; species Wyeomyia smithii. Next base: position 201,652,066 of record NC_073696.1, read on the forward strand.
TTCGAAATCGTTGCTAGCGGCGTCTGAAATCGCTGGATTAAATTCAAATCGACTCCTGTTATCTCAAAAGAAAATTCTGCATTGGAAAAAACGTATTGCTGTAACACCGTTATTGCTATTGCCGAAGCCAGCGTGCGGTTTGTCGACATGTAGACCAAGTTTGACAAAAAATTCTTTTTGAATTCGCTGTTTGATGCTGTTGAGCTGATCGATGTTACCTGTTTTCAAATATTGAGAATAGGTAATATTTCCATTTAATTCTACTCCGAAAATTTATTATGAAATTTAAGTTCAATGTTCAATATTAAATTTAATTTCAATATGAAATCTGCTCGCTGAAAAAACTGCAAATATCGACAAATCAATAAAAGTCTGCACACGGACTCTAAAAATCTTCATTTTCAGATAAATTTGCAAATCTGGTATCCCTGATTACTATAATACGATGGTGACACGTCACAAATTATGCACTATCGTATATAGACACTGTATTTTTACTAGTATGAAAACACATAAAACTGGCATACCCCCTTTTGACCATGTTAAACGATAAATTTTTACTTAGACTCAAGTTTTCTAAATCTATTAAATTGGGACCATTTTGCATATTTCAACATATAATATACTGTATAGTTCGTTTCGAATACACATTTCTCTTAAAATAGTATAGCGTGAACAAAAGACAGAATAGTTAATTAATGGCAGTGGATTTTTTTAAAGCTAATTACACACAACATTGATTTAATATGAATGAATATTTCTTTGTTTTCTACTCACGTATTTTAGTTTAACGTATTTAACATTTTTGAGCCAAAAATGATATCTATTTCAACACTACATGATCGCAGTTTTCCAACTGCGAAATTTGGCACACAATCGGCTGGTTCACATTTTGACAGTGTATACTGGTTTCCAATATTCGCTTCGCCAGAAACTAACTATACTGACACCGTACTTATTTTAATCATATTTATAATTAAAATTTTAAATTATAATTTTAAAATAATTCATTATTATTAAAAAATTTATATTATATATACTATCCTCAGTTTCGCTGATGACTACTGGATCCTCAAACATAACAAAAGATGGGAGCATAAATGAATAATGATATACATAAAAACACTACGACGTAATTTTTGCCATGAGAAAATTTTAATTGCCCTTTAGGGAGATATTTTCCCAACTTTTTGAATTTTTGCTTGAATTTTTCATAAAAAAATCAACCTAATATGGATTTTTCTGCTTTTTAAATGAACATTTTGGGTTTTGTCCGACTTTTGTTCGGAGACCCGCCACTGTGCAACGTGGCATGGCGGACCTGTGTGGTCGAAAGCGTGGGGTATTTCCAGTCACAGCGGTAAATTGAAAAGCACCTACAGACTCATGTGCCTGAGTGTCGCATGCGCGTATCGAACCGTGTCATACGAGGCATGGCAATATGCGTCTTGGCTGGCATAATGCCTATGTAGAATGCTTCGACCAACGTGACACGAGAGGTATACGGAACACCAGAAGGTCAACTTTAATGGCCAGATGGCAGCGGGAATGGTCCAATTCTACCAAAGGTAGATGGACGCACCGACTCATCCCGGAGATAGCCGGATGGATCGAGAGCTGCCATGGGGAAGTTAACTTCCACCTGACGCTGATACTGGCAGTATCTGTTCAAGTTTGGGCACGCTGAGTCAACTATGTGTCCATAACGTGCGGGCGCGAAAGAAACCGCTAAGCATGTGTTATTCGTCTGTCCATGTTTCGCACAGGTGAGAAGCGAAATGTTGACAGTGAGCGGGCCGTATACTATTCCGGAAAACATAGTGAGAAGGATGTGCGAAGACGAGAGCACCTGGAGAGCAGTCATCACGGCTTTCTCAGATCGTTTTCACGCTGCAAGGCACCAATCGACGGAACAGCCATCGAAATGCCAGTGATGGCTAACCTTGCCTTTACAAAGTCAGCCAGCCAAAACGTAGATCGTTATGTTAGAACCCCGCACTGGTATTCGCCAACAAAGATTTCCTGCAACGGTCTCAGTCTATGGAACAGAATAAGGGTCAGATTTTTACGGAATACGGTATTGAGGATGGTTATGCCTCGATAGTTGTTCCAATAGATTCAACATCCCTTCTTATAGATATTTGAAGCATATGAGTCCTTCTGACCAGTCCGTTAGAAATTTTTCCTCAGACTATACCTTCAAGCTAATTAGGGGAATTGCATTATACAGCCGCTCGCGTTCGACTTTCAAAAGTTCGACCTGTAAGCCGTCCTCTACAATTTGTAAAAAAATGCAACATTAAAGGAACCTATTACAACAAGTGAACAAATTTTCAAGACGAGGTTGCCATACGATGGGGATTTTTTTTCTAGGTAGCAATTAGTTCTAGTTACCGATTTACTTCAGTAAACATTCCGCATAAAAATCTTAGTTTTATCAAAGTTTTATAGTGCCCATACAGCAAAAAAGTGCTATAAAACTTTGATATAACATCTTTTGCTACTTGAGAGTCACTGCAATGGATAGTGAAAAAAACACAACTCAAAGGAGAAAAAACCTCTACCAAACGCCGTCTAATGACAAGCCCGAGTTGCATTCTAATGTACAATGGTTTTGTTTTTGGACGCACTCATCGCTTTTAGTAGCATGCTTTAGTCCCGAGCAATGCGTAGATCACACACCTTTATAGTATCGTAAGCAGGCTTGAAAATAGTCATAATTAGAGATACTCTGATGAAGAGAGATAAGCGATGTAAAAACCGCCAATTTGGCAACTAGGTTTCACATGTCAGAGGTGCTAGATCTTTTCTCAAAGCGCAATGTTGACTAACTTTGTCGTTCGACTCGTATAACTGATGGTGACGGTGGAAATCCTGGGGGATAATAAAGTGCATCACAGAACCGTGAAGGTGTTAAATTTTATATTTATGTTTAATTTTATACACTTTCACCATAACTGATAATTTTTTTTTGTACCTGATAGCAATATCTCTTAATGTGTTACCTTTCTTGATCGTTTAGCTCGGATTTTGACATGTTCGTTTGGCTCACAACATTTTCTTCGCATATCCCTTCCTCTGAGTATTGCTAGTCATGGTAGAACAATTTTTCATTGCGATAATCGTCTTCTTTTACTTGTGACGTTGATAAGGCTCGATTTCTGAATATATTCTTGAACAAACATGCCACCGCGACGTTTTTTTCTCTAAGCGTATTCTGACATTATTTCTAGAAATGAAAAAATGAATGGAAATGTCTTATATCATTCATATGCTAATAGAATTTCTCAATAAAAATAGAATAAAGTGGACAGAAAAAAAAAACAGAATAAGTCCAACGATTAGAAGGTGAGGATAATTGAGCGTTCATAACTAATATAGTAAACACCCAATATTAAGTTGAGTTTATCAGTTAAATTAAGAACGATTTAGGCTTTTTTAAGTTAATTCGTCATTTGATGATTCGCGCCGTGTCAAGTTTTAAATGGTAGATATCTCGGTCCCTCAGTTCAAACATGTAGTGAGTTATTTGAAACTTCTATACACATGAATCAAAAAATATAAAAGTGGAATATGCGAACTAATCAATTTGATCTTCGAACACACACACATCCATCAATTTTTCTTTACTAACCCGCTCAAATTAATGTTTTTTTTTCAGACGATTTCAACAAGGAGAAATCAAAGTACAAAGCAATTGCGGCCGAATTGGATCTAACCTTTGCCGACTTGTCCGGATACTAACCGCATCCACTAAATAATCAGCCATCACATTTGTTTTTCGGATCACCATTCAGACTAACCAAGAATGACCTCCTAGTCTTTGTAGGCCGGAGACATTTATTTACAAGTAAACCGGTGACCAATTTCTCGGACGATCGCACTCGTATGTATGCACACCAGGACAGTTATTCGTTTATGTATGCCGCATCCGCTTAGCCCGTAAGCTTTGAATCGGGAAAAACGAGAGATTTTGTTGCTCCTGCCGAATATCTTCAAAAGATTTTTTTAAGATCTATAAAAAAATATAATTCGCTTAACTGCCTTTGATTGTTTCCAAGCTTGCTAGTTTTAGTCTGACATTTGAGAATTGTAAATCAAGTGCACCGTTTTTGATATTAAATCTTTTACATTCCATTATTTGTAAGGAGTCGTAAGAACGGAAACACAAGTTTTCATTTTTACAACAAAGCCATGAATTGAACCAAAGCAGAATGCTACGTGTTGAACCCAGCGCCGAAGTGATGATGAAATAATAATTATCGTAAAGCTTTTGTGATTGATAAACAGATAGAAACCTGAATGGAATCAATAAAATAAAATCGATGAAATTATATCTTAGTGACATTCCGACGAAACTACAAAATAATAGATAAATCGAAACACATAGAGTTGTTTTATTTATCCGAACATCTCTTGAAAATCTTAAATAACCGGAAATCGACTTTCAGCGTCCAGTACCATCGGGATATAGTTCTGTACCTCAGTAAAAGCAACATATTTGTTGTTATCACAGCTTCCGCTGGCTGACCGGGGCGCAGAACTAACGACGCCATAAAGGTAGTACACTGTTTCACCAGCAACTTCCTTGCCGAGAGCGAATCCTCCTCCGCTGTCCCCCTGACATACACTAGTTCCTAAAAAATAAATAAAAATGTTAGATAAACTTTGCGTCATTCTGTTGAAAATTTTGATCTACCCGTCTGGGGATCACCGGCACAAAACTTATCACCCGTTAGAAATGGTCGATAGGAAACGGGTGAAAAATCTCTACAAGTGTAATAGTCTACGGTTGGGATATCGACCACCTTGAGGTTTGGACTAAGCTGGCCGCCCGAAGTCGTCAGTCCCCAACCAGCAACCCGTCCGACACTGTGTGCCTTGATTCGCTTCTCGCTTTCAGTCCTTAAGTTTCTCTCCAAACAGATCGGTCTCACATACGACTTGAACACAATGAAATCTTGCAGAACTACAATGGCGATATCCAGATTATAGTATCCGGAGAAGTCCTGATATTGGGGTTGTGTGATCAGCTCTCGCACACGAATAATCTGAGCTGGCAAGCTCTCAACCGCATTCAACTCTCGCCGATACTTTCCGACGGTCAACACAAACGACCTGATGCTGTGAAATGACGTAACATCCCAGAAGCAGTGTGCAGCTGATACTATCAATCTCTCAGTAAGTATTGTTCCACCGCAAATGTACTGCCAGTCGTTTGATTTCAGATCGTCAATGGTGCCATTTTCCAGATTACGATAGATGCCTGTGTGCCAAGGAACCTCTGCAATGGATGCGTTCTTACCTCCGATAATGTAAGCTTCTGCATCTGGTGTTGGTGTCCCACAAACGGGTTCACAGCGGAAGACGGAACTGGTCCACGCACCGTCGATGCAGGTAAGCGTTTCGTTTAACGGACCATCCGGTTTCTGATATCCTATCTTGCAGTCGATACGGACTCTAGTCGTTGGAGGAAGTGGACGTTTACATGTGATCTGTTTGCGTTGGTATTCGCAAGTCGGCTGAACCGTGATTCCATTGATTGGAATTTCCGAGCAGTATCCTGAAATGAATTTAGGCGAAATAATAGTTGAAATTTCCGAAGTGAAAGATTTGCATCCTTACGCTCGCATAGTGGAAACGGATCCAGCCAAGCACCATCTAGACAGGTGATAGTAGATACCCCTTTAATGGTGTATTTGTCATCGCACAAAACGTGCACGGAGTTAAAGTTCTCAATGAATTCTCCACTGCTAATTAAAATATTTTTAGCCGTTTCATCAAGGACAATATTACCGTTTGTTGGTTGCGCAGGTACCAAGCAGGATCCTGGTGCTCCAGTTACGGAAGGCGATGGTGTGGTTGTAGTCGTAGTTGTTGTAGTCGTACTTAATATTCTCGGTGTGGTCGTTGGTGCTGGTTTTCCACAGAGCATCTCGTCTTCATCCGAACCGTCTCTGCAATCGATGATTCCATCGCATTTCGAGTACCCTCCAATACAGGCCCCATAACTACAGCGGAAAGCAAACGACGGACAAAATGTTAGCCCGCAGATTTTCTGCTGTTCATCGGATTCGTCGTCACAATGCGACAAACCGTCGCACACTTCATCGCTTGGAATGCATTGACCCGATTGACATTGAAACTCCGTACTTCTGGAATTAGAGAATTAAATACAATTTCCATTCATAACTTCGCACTGTAATTAACTTACGAACAATTCCCGGAGGTAAACAGCGTTTCACTATACCCAGGGCAGTGCAGATGTTCGTCGGAGCTGTCGACGCATTCCTTGATTCCATTGCACATGGCATTACCATCAACGCAGGCACCGTACTGACATCGGAAGGCATAACTTGGGCAGCGAATGAAGGCACACGCTGTCGACGTTTCATCCGATTTGTCCTTACAGTCGAAGACTCCGTCGCACAGCTGATGCGATTCAATGCACTGTCCGCTAGCACACTTCCATTCGTAGTAGTTGCACACCTTTCGGCGATCTCGGAAGAAGGCTATCGGAATAGAGATTTCAGTGGATCAGTGTTCTATACTTCAGATTTCAAAATATATTATATAGGTTTTATTTGATGTACGTTTGAATTTTATGACAAATATCCTTACAATATTTTTTTTGACCGATGTCGGTCTGATGATAAATAAATAAATGATAATACTTGACTATTCGGCCTTCGGCATTATTCGGTGAGACGAAAATTCTGCTGAACACATTGTTAATCGTATGATAACAAAATAACCAAATGGTTATTGTTGAAGTTCAAATTGTTATTTTCGCTTTTTAACTGTTCATGTGTGAAAATGATTGAAAATTGTTTGATCTATTGCATAAGAAATAATTATTGTTGCGCATATTGAATGGAGCACGCTTATTTTTTCGTTCTTCTTTGACTTGTCAATTAAAAATAATGGTTTTTGAGGATTATGGTTAGCGAACATTATTGCAAATTTTGTGTTACGACTACATTTGCAGTGCTTTTTGTAAAGAATGCAGTGCATGCAATTCTATGAAATGCGAAAAATGAACGAGAACTGAAAATGTGACTTTTGCTCGGATTTAATACACCTCATCCAAACGGGACATTGCGTGGAGATTGCGGTTCATGTTCCGTCTGAATGAGGTATATTCCTCTCTGAGCCTGAGTCACATCCTCAGTTCTCGTTTACCCCCGTTCATAAAACTTTTTGCACTGCGCTTCTATATTGTTTTTTTGATAACTATTGGCCACTGTTAGGCTTATTCGGCCGTAACATATTATTCGGCGAAATCCAATTTTTGCTGATATTCGGCCGGCCGAATATTCGGGCATCTCTAATTTTTACCTAGTAATAATTTCAATATTTAATACTCAAATTACTGGTAGAGTTTAATGAAAACTTATAATTCTTTTTTCTGAAAAAAAGTCTAATTTTTCGCTGAATTATGCGCCCGTGAAAACTTCTCTCAGCTTGTCTTAATCCATTTTTTTTCAATTGGATGAGAAACATTCAATAATTCATTTTTAAAGCTCGAACCGCATCGCGATTTGGAATTCAGAATGGAATTTGTAATAATAAGTTAAAGTGTCGTTAATGTTTAATGTTTTATACATTTATAAATTCAATGAAATACTTGACAACTGTGCCTTTCAATTAGTCCTTCTGGATGAATCACATACAAATGACAAGCGTTAAATCAAATAGCGCACTCCATCTATTAAAGGTGGAAGTTTGCTATGAAACTGCTGGTAATGACATCACTGCGAAGACAGAGTGTGCGTATGTGGTGGTCCAGCCTGTGCGTTCGGCTTGCATGCGCATCGCCAGTACACACTAGCATGAGTCAGTTCAACTTTTACTTAAAAGACTGCGCTTCCAAAACTGTCGTTCAATCTCAGGCAGAGTTCCCAGTCTTCTTGCTGACATTTTTGGTTTTAGTGTCAATCTAGGACAGGACGTGACAAGAGAAACCAAAAATCACCCAAAGTTCTGTCATAGCGAAACCCCTCTCTAATTGGTCGATTTTACTTAGTGCACTGTTAAATTTTATTATTAGTCGGTACGGTTGGCCGTGCCGCGAAAACTATCGGTATATTTTGTTCACACTGTTCTTGCTTACCAAGTGAATGAACAGCTTTTGGTTCAACAATTTTTTGAAACTTTTCCATACACTATACTGTGTAATGTCTATCCCTTTCCGACCGAGCCCACACAATTGTGTAGGTAAAAAATGACTGATAACTAAACCTAAATCGAATCAAGTCCTATGTAAAAACACGTCCTTGCTCCGGTTTTTTATTTTGCGTAGCAGCTGCGATGTTGACACTAGCAGCGTGAAAAATAAAACAACGAATAGGACGTTTAAAAAGCGAGAGAGAAGGTTTTGTTTAAGTCACCCTCTACCTACGCACTTATATAGGCCCGATCGGAAAGGGCTATAAAAATCTACGTATGATAAACAATAGCAGATTCAATTTATGAAAAGCAAGAGGAACCCAAAACGAGTTGAAATTATGGCTGGTTTAAATAAATTTAACATATATCTTTAAAACAATTGAACTAGCATTATCAAATGAGTTAATTAAAATTAAAATCCAGAACTTGGAAAATTCTTGATATTTATATTTTGCTAATTAAACATTTTTGGCAACACTGGCAAGCGTCGTGCCGAAAAATCCAAGGGAATGGTATGGTAGCCTTCAAGCGTTACGAACATCTATTTCTGTACCGTTTATCCCAAAACTACTTTCTCTGCTGTCACAGTTTGCTTCACTTTGTTTTGGGGCACAATTAATAAACTAAATATCACTTAGAATATCACATACCATGTAAAAACCTTGAGAAATTGCTCAAAACTGTCTGATATGCTATCAATAATTGCAGTCAACATTTAACCGGTTTGCCCGAATCGACATAAGAAAAGGGTGAACTGACCATTTTTCGGGTGCCAGTGCCAGTGATGTTGGTAACGCGTCAAATGTATGGTAGCTGACAGCGATGCCATCCCCGTGGAAAAATCACAATGTTTCATGAGGGCAATTTTGAACGAAAAGAAGAATAGCTAGAAGCCACTTGTCACGTCCTGTCCTAGGTGTCAATAGGATCAAAGCGCTTAGCGCCGCAATTGTCCTGTACATTAAACAGTTGGTTGCAAAGTCCGTGTATATTGAACAGAAGGATAAATTCCGAATCGGAATGTAGTACCAAGGCTTTGCCCTAGGGGCTAAATACCTTTATTTTCATGAAAAATATTTCGCTAATATTGCACGATATTGGTTGATATATTTTGAAATTTATCGTTTATCTGTCAATTGACATCCTCCAACGATAATGCAACGCTTGATGTAACGGCAATGGGCTATGATATAGATAGAGGGGTGCCCGAAAATGGAACGGTACATACTTTTTAATATTAAATATTGGGAATATTTCGCAATATATCAATAGTGTCTTACCCCTAGGCTTTGCCTTTTTACTAAACAGCTATGAGTTTGTTTCTTCTACTGCGTAAAATGTATGAACTTTTAGCTCTAGTTTAAAAAATGCATTTATTTGCTTTCCTGGAGTTTGTAAGTTATATCCAAAATTGATTTTTAACTAGTAATTTATTTATCTAGTAATTATTCATTCGTACATTTAGTTCAAACATAAGATTCTTAGGTCTCTAGATAAGTATGGTGTTGAATCACAATTGGAGCAATCCGAAAATGTACCATGATCGGAACAATTTTTCATATGCGAGATAGCTCCACTATTTAACGAGAATTTTTTTCAAACTTTCACCGGTATCATCAAACAACTTCTTCTGATGATGTTCAGAAAGTTTTGTTAAGATTTTTTAAGTAATACTATTAGTAAAAAAGTTTAAAAAATGATCCATTTTCGAGCACAATTCGCCCTCACTATTGCTATCATGCCTTGTTTTCAAGTAGTGATAATGGGATCGATTATTCGAAAAAATACGGTATATTTTTCAGTAAAATGCTTCTGTAACATCTTAATTTTTTGTAAGAAAACCTCTTGGGGGAAATATTTGCTTTAAAGTTGAAATTATTGGTGGAATGGGAAGGCACGTTTTGTATCATGATAGGAACAGCTGAGACTTCACAGCTCCACTTTGTCTGTGCTTGACATAATGATTGATCTTACGTAAGTACAATAAATGGAAAAGTTTTTGTTAGAAAAACTTTTTTTTTAGAGTGCCCGTTTTGAAATGTTGAGAATATTTTTAGGCAATAAAATTGTCCACCTGAAATTCCTTGACTTGAAATGGATCTGAAACAAAATGGCTCACCTTGTTCCGATTATGATACAAACTATAGTAGGATCATCAAACTATAGGGCATCTAATGAAATAATAATATGTTTTTACTCCTGGCATACCCTTCTCAAGTGCCAAGCGAGCATCCCAAAAATCCAACTAAAACTACGGCAATACTGTGCAACACAAAACTTCCGATTAAGTTTTAAACTTGGATAACGGCAACAACTGTTGTCTGGAAAAAATAAATATACTTTTTGAGATATTGCGATACTTCGTCAAAAACCCCAACAAACACAAATGTTTACCGATAATAGTGTCGTCTGCGATCAATGAGGTATACACAGGTGAGGACGAAGAAAACATTTGTCTATATTAGCAACAAAAGAGAGGCAAAACACGTACTTTTGGTTTGTGACGTAGGTCTCTGACAACGGGCAAATGCCATTTGAAACGGTATTCCGAATTGTTTAATGGCGTAGGTATTTTCAGCTTAAAATATTCGAAACTTGTGAAAAAGTCTCGAAAAAATCTACCGAACAAAGTTTTTTCGACAATCTTTTTGTAGTTATACATCATCACAGTTAACAACACAGAAGCCGTTTAAACCTGAGACTCAAATCATCTCCGTACCTTTCTATATTTTATTGGTCCTCGGTATTTGTTCCAGCTCGAAAAGCTGTCAAAGTTTGATTTAATCTGCTTCTAGTAGTTGAAGCTAATCCGCGTAATGTTTTTCACTCACATCTATCGGAATTGCTGTTGTGTCATGTATTCTCGCTAAAAGTTACAAAAAGCTTAACGGAATGAAAAATGGCAATGGGTGGCTGTGGGGAGGGTTATATCAAATTTGGTAAACCGACCATGTATATTATGTTCATTGGCCCAAAAAAATGATCAGTGCAAAATTTCAGCTCAATCTCAGATAATCAGAGCGCTCTAAGATGTAATTTTCCGACCCTCGAAAATCTACTAAGGGGGAAGTTTTTTTTCGATGCCGAATGACTTGAAAATGTATAAAACGTCGAGATCTAGTGTTATCTCGGAAAAAAAAAATTTGACCGAACATCGACCTTATGGAACTTAGCCGTTTTCTGGGCAACCGAAGGCTTAACATGCACACTTAAAACTGGATCCCGAGCTCGGCTGATAAAATATCCGAGTTCACTCGGCAACTTTGGGATTTAAACGATATTTCAGCAAGAAAAAACCGGTTGCCGAAAGTCGTCAGATTATTTGTCGAGGCTTCGACAAAAAAACTAAGCTTGATGAATTTTTGCCGAATTTATCGTTAAACACTGTTTATGCCGAGGTCAGCAAAAATATTACAGATATCTCGGCACGAATTTCACTCGTTCCCGAATTTCGGCAACACAGCTGTCATTCTCATAAACCATTGGCCGCCATTTCTCTTTGTCCAAATTTCTACAAACGAATTAAGTACGTTGTATTAAACAGGAAGCGGATAAAAGTTTTGCTGAAATTTGTGAAACTACAGATGTTTTCAAGCCGAAAGTCGAAAAAAGTGTAGTAGAGATTCATGGGCGTAGCCAAAATTTCAAATAGGGAGGGGCAAGCTCTTCAAAATTTTAGAAGTAAAAAAAAGGTACACTAAGGTCGCTTTTTACGCGGTTGTTTTTACGCGGGTTTTTTACGCGGCTTTTTTCACGTGGATTCCGGAATTTACGCGGTTTTTTACGCGGATTCCGGAATTTACGCGTTTTCTTACGCGGTTTTGAAAAATAGAAATAAATACTAGTCTCTAGTGATTGTTACATCAAGGCAACCAGTGAAAAGTTGTTTTTGACATTAGAGTGGAAAATTGGATTATTCTTTGTCCAACCTCGAATATAAATAGATGTTCTTTACTAAAAACTCTTAAGTTCATTTAAACCTTTGGACATATTATCCTGGCGACGAGGATCTCAAGAATCCACGAACATGGCAGAAGATAGAGTTGATCAGCAGCTGCAACCGGGAATTCAAGATAAGATTCACAAGATGGCCCAAATTTTACAGCGGATAGCGGTCCAGCAGCAGCAGCGTCAGTATCAAACCCCGGAGCAGATTGTGGAGTCCCTCTCTTCAAACATCATCGAGTTTGTCTTCGACGAAGAAATCGGAGTTACGTTCGGACGTTGTTGTTTAACCGCTACCAGGACCTCTTCGAGAACGATGCAGGCCAGCTGAATAATGCGGCGACGGTACGTTTACTTCTCCGGAAGCTGGACACCCATTCGCACAGCCGCTATCTCAACTACATCCTGCCAAAGCTTCCCAAGGACGTAAAAATTGAAGACACAGTTAAGATTCCCAATAAAATCTTCGGGCATCAAACGTTGTTGACCATCTGACGATGAACACTCAGCAAGCAGAGAGCACTCAACCGCTGTTCAACCATTGTTGACCTCATCCAGGTTTCGTTCAATCGTGCGCGTTTCACATGGTAGAACAAGTGCAACTTGAATTACTTTCTCAGTCGCATGGAAGAAAGAACGGACTTTAGTTAGCAAGTCTAAAAGATCCAACTCTTCCAAGTTCTTACGGTCTGCTCTCATGCTGCTGCAATGTTTATACAAAACTTCCACCTCTCCAACAAAATTGACAACTTCATAAAAAATTACGAAATTTTCGGTTTTGCGCTTGAACTCTTCCAACGACATGCGTATTACGTTAGCGGGATGTAGCAAGGACAACGCGTAGGCAGGTGCACTATCTTCATCGAACCGTGTTTCAAGTGAGGTTACAAGAGAATCAAGGTAAGGAATTGTCACAGCTCGGTTCCAATACTCCAAGCTAGTTGATGCAGGCGGATTTGTCCGGTACTTTTGCCGCTGCAATATCCTTGGAGGATCAATTGAAAAACCTGTGCAATTACACGTAACATAGCGCAAGCATTGCAATCAATTATTTCTGATCTGGCTGATACTCAACATTTAGAGGGGGGGCAACGGCCCCCCCTGCCCCCCTCTGGCTACGCCTATTTAGAGATTTGTGAGAAGTGGCAGTAGTGTACTTGTAAGAATCGTGTAACGCCTGTACAAACAAGCACTAAGCGGAAAAAACACCTCAAAGTGAAATGGTTGCGGTTCAACAGAAACTGCAAGAGAAGGACGTGAAACTTGAATATTTCGTAAACATTCAATATTCAAAATTAATAAATTACTTTCTAAGTAAAACTCAACGAGCTTATAATTTATATTTTGAAAGAAAACTACTGAATTCTCAGCGAAATTATTCTCTGCAATTGGATTCCGCTGGAAAATCGCCTATATTATGCTGAAACATTCAGTTTATATAACCGAGAAGTCGTTAGACTAGTATGCCGCCTCTCGGTTATATCTGCCGAAAGCGCAGTAAAATGCGTACCGAGATTCTCGGCATAAAATGACATCTGTCAAATGCTGGTTTTCCGAAATTCTCGGCAAAATAAATTCAGCCGAGATGGTTGTGAGCATTCGGCTGTCCAAATCTCGGCACAAATAATGCCGAGAATCGGCGAAATTTTCTCAGTGTGTGGAATATTTTAGAACTGGATCCGAGGGGCGAGACAGCTTTTATCTGAGTTACTCTTATGCTTGGGAGTAACTCTAATTTACTCAATATTATTCCGAAATTTCCAGATGATTCACATCTTCGATTACCTTGAGAACAAGAAAAATATATGAGCGGTGAGACCGAGTAACATTCATATTTAAATTCGCGGTGGGGAAAAGGTTTTAGGATGGATATTCATAGACACGAGAGTTACTCAGATTTGCTCTTTATTTTTCACGTTTTCTCAGAAAAACTCAAATTTTCTTACTTTTATCTGAGTTGCTTTTTTACTTGGGAGTTACTCTAATTTACTCAATATAACTCCGAAATTCTCAGATGATTCACATATTTGATTACCTTGAAGGCAAGAAATATATATGAACGGTGGGACCGAGTAACATTCATATTTATATTTGCGGTGGGAAAAAAGTTTAAGGATGGATAATCAGAGACACTAGAGTTACTCAGATTTGCTCTTTATTTTTCAGGTTTCCTCAGAAAAACTCGGAAAACCTCAAATTTAATCACTGTCTCACCCCTCGACTGGATCCTAAAATGACTCACAACTCGTTTCAAACCAGATGTAAATTATTTTATGTTCATTAGGTATCCTTAACTCAATTTTCATAAGGATGGCTCAATTATTTTTAACTATAGTGTGCTTCCAACCACATTTTATTACTTTTGATACTGCAAAAGTTAGAGAGGAAATATGTCTTCTGGAATAGTTCCAGAACTTGTGATCGCACTCAAATTGTTCGCTTTCGAAATATAAGTGTTACTTCTTCTATTTCATTTGAAGAAAACTGAGGCTGAAGTGCATCGAGAGTTGAAAAAGGTTTACGGATATGCTATTCTAAATGAAACATTGTACCGTGATTGATTCCCATTGTAATTGCGATGTTGACGACTGTCCACGTGAAGAAAGGCCTTTGAAAAACCTTTGAAGGCGCAGAGTTGGAGCAATTGCTCGATGAGGATCCATGTCAAACGCAGGAACAGTTTGTTTCGAAATGGTTTTCTTTATCACATCATGACGGGTGATGAAAAATGGATTCATTGCAGTAATCCAACCAAAATAAAGTCATGGAGCTGTTTAAACCGAACGAAATTATCATTGAAGAACGGTATCGCAGGCATGGAGAAAACACAGCACACCAAAGCTCGTGGGCCCATCTGCTAACAAACACACCACGCAGGGCTATTCGTATTACCCTCCGTCGTTAGCTGAAGACAAAACACTGGAAAGCCATTCGTGAACACGCGAGCCGAGGGTTTTTAACTTCCTCACATGAGGCAACCGGGGGCTCGGAGTTTCGGGGATCACACAAACATTGGTCGCCACGACGAGATCACGAGAGCACTGAAGGGCAATGAAAATACCCTCCATGGCATCGCCTAAAACACACACGCAGTAGTGTGGTGGGTTTGGACATGCCTGCGGTATCGACATCAATTCATGCGATGAGGCCGAGCACTGCGCGAGAAACGGCCGCATACAAATAAAACATGCATTTCGGCATAGCTCGAGTACAAATTAAGCAAATGGAGCCAAATTGGGTATGCAACGTTTTTCGTAACGATACACCCCATTCCCTGAGAGGGAGATGGGAGTTGTATGGGGGCAATGAGGTATACAAGGGGAGGAAGTAGAAGACATTTGTCTGTATTAGTAACGAAAAAGAGGTAAATAGAAGCACGTGTTGGGGTTGTGACGTAGAACTCCAAAAACAAGAAAATGCCATTTGGAATTGTGTTCCGCATTGTTTCACGACGCAGGCAGGCATTCTCAGCCGTAAACTGTCATAACTTGTAAAAATTTCTTGAAAAAAATGTACCGAACATTGAATTTTGGGCATTGTTTTTTGACTTCTACGTCATCACTGTTAACAAAAAAGAAGCTCTTTAAACTCGAGACTCAAACCATCTCCGTACCTTTCTGTATTTCTTTGGTATGGGGGCTCTTATACAAACAAAAATACAAATTTATATATAACTCGAGAATTAATGGACTCAATTAACCACAAATCAATCTTGGAAAGTGAGTATTTGAGAATAAAAAAAAAGTTTACCTAAATGTTGTTGTTGTGAAATTAAGATTTAAATGCAGCATGTTCAGTGGAAACCTGCATCAACATAAAACTGGTATTTAAATCATCAAACATACTGCATTAAAATTTAAATTTCTCGAAAACTAGAGAAGATTCAGATTTGATGTCAAAAAACGATCTTTAGAGTGGTTAGAAATGTTCAATTTGAGCTAAGGAAACAATAACGTTAACTACGTTTTTTCAGGGAAAACATCAAAATACGTTTAAAACAGTACTAGTTTTGAATATTTTTGCTTCCATAATGTTATTACTGTATCTAGTAAAAAAATTTCTCATCTTTCAAATGAAACTAATAGAATCGCTCTAAGTTGTGAACATCCAAAGTTAGAGCCACTTTTTGGAAGAGTCTTCAAGAAACTTAAAACTTCAGTAACTTCGAGTAGAATAACATTTGGTCAACGGGGGCCTAGTGTGGTTGGTAACGTCTCCGCCAACCACGCTCGACGCCTGGGTTCGAATCCCACCGCCGACATAGGTGTCGATGGTTGTGAGGTGGCGTGATCCACTCACAACCAACCCAACTGGGGTAGATTCAATCCTAGCCGACACCGGGAGATTTTCTGAGGCGAAAATTCTCTGGGATCACGCCTTCCATCGCATGAGGAAGTAAAGCCGTTGGCGCCGGTACGTTAACAAAACGGGTCGTGAGTTAGGGTCCTGGGTGTGGAGTCGCCTCCCTGGGCGTCGGTGATTGGCCACAACAGTGGCGGAACTAGACCGACGGAAAATAAGTGAGAATAAAAAAAAAAAAAACATTTGGTCATATGCGTAGAAGAGGTTTTTACCTCTAATGTGGCCCTCTATCAGCCCCTGAAATACTCCCAACAAGGAACCAATCACCCTGTATATATACTCATCGGCCATATGATCGCATCACATATTAAGGTGAATCCTGATCCTTGCAGAGGTCAACACGGTCCTCAACCAGTATAGGTCATAGTAACATCCCTTCGCTCTTTCCACTTGATTTCAAGAATTTCAATGATTCGGATCAGTTACGGAGTAGCAACCATTATTATGTGCAATCAGTCAAGCTAAGCTAAGCTAAGAAGTCAGAATGGCCGAGTACCACTCAATATGGGTATTTCGGTAACCAGAATGATGCCCAGAGGCTAAGATTGACTTCACATGTTATTTCGAAGCCCAAGATAACGACTTCTGGTTTCTGGAAAACAGTCGAGTATTCAATATTCGTTTTTTCGTGCATTTGTAGACTATAAACAAATCACAAGGTCAATCCTTGGAAGCAACTGAAATTGATTTGGAATTCCCACGCCTTCAAATTAATTAAAGAAAAAGATTGGTGGGCTGGCATTTGCTCGGTCAGTAGTATATTTATAATAATAAAACCACAATTAAAGGGATTGTTACTAAATTTTACACCAAATCCAAAAAAAAAAACAGATTGATGCAGCTTATAGACTGGTATAATCATTAAATCGTTTTTCTTTAAAGGCGACTTTAAACGAAATGCACCGTCAAAGGCGAACGATATCGATAGATGATCTGTGACTTTTTACTGCTCATATTGGAAGGTCTGAACTTGGTTGACTTGTGGTTTCAACAAGACGGCTCCGTTTGCCACACAGCACGCATTCAATGGACATTTTAAAGAATGAATGAAGTTGGTCACCCAGATCATACAGTTCGATTATTTGTGAAATCGTTGTTGTATGTGGATTGGCTCAATACTATTGAGGTCTTACAAGAAAACGTAACACGTGTAAAGGATGATTGTCAGGCCGAAATGCTTAGAAAAACGGTGTCAAAGTAGACCTTCTGTGAGGACTATGAAACATACCAGGGTCAATATTCACATGAAGCAATCTTTAGAAAATCAATTTTTCATTGGAACCGAAGAAAAAGGTGTTTTATACATAACGCATTTTCAAATGTTTTATTTAACTTCTATAAATTAGACTGTCAATAAATTATATCTACGTGGCACGAACATCACTAATAATCGGTCACTTGGAAACTTAAAATCACTTGAAAATTATTGAAAAAAAAAAGAAATACTAGAGTAATAATATTAATTCTGATAATAGAATTTTATCAAGTTTTTTATGGCCGCTAGACACATTCGTGAATTGGTTCCGGAATTACAAATAAAGGACAGGGCCTTGTGGAGTACTTTCATGAATTTTTGAACGATTGCTATAATAATTTCATCCAACTGTTTCTGTAGCCTTTTGAAACCTCAAGTTAGTCTGTCCTTGAATGAGGGACGGGACACGGAGCATATGGACGCTAGGCATATGGATGTTAGGCATAGTATGCTAGACATACATACTGCCAAAAGGCATAATGGACGCGAGGCCGAATGGACGCGAGGCCGAATGGACGCGAGGCCGAATGGACGCGAGGCCGAATGGACGCGAGTCCGAATAGACACAAGGCCGAATGCGATGTGGTACGATCGCATGAGATCCAATTATGTAGTTCAGGTGAAAGAGTTAAAGTTGGGTATAATACTTTTCTTGAAATCATGCGGCGAAGACGCATAATCGAGGACAAGGAAACGAGGCGGCACTAAGCCGCCGTGAATTCCGCAGTCCGAGCCGGTCGCCGACCAGCCGTCGGAAGCGGCGGCCTCTCGCACCCAAACGGCAGATCTACTGGTTTGCTAGGTCTACTCAAACAGAGTTTTCTTCCCTTAGTTAAGTCCGAACGAGCGGTAGCGAGTAAGGACAGCATTCGCTCGAACAGCGAGTCGGCCGAAGGCTGCGAGTGTATTGCTTTCCAAATGACACTTTGAAGCGAAATACATGTTATTGAATGCTGTGATGATGATGACGATAACTACATTCCGCATCACTTCCCCTTGGCCTTGTGTCTTTTCGGCCTCGTGTCCGTATGCATGCCGTCCATTATGCCTAACGTACTATGCCTCGCGTCCGTATGCTTCGCGTCTGTATGCTTAACGGGGTGTCATCCCTTGAATGATTATTTCTGAGAGATAATACAGTAATTCAAAAACCATAAAATTTGCCTGCTGAAATTATTTCATAATTTATTAACCTCTGTTTTTATTATCAATATCTCAGCTCTGGAAATCATTAACCAGAATCCTGTTGCTGATTTGATCATCAGATAGAATTTACAAATGTCACAAGAATTTTAATCTGGGGGGGTCGTGGGTGTGGGTGTCGAACACGTAAAATTATTAGTTTTGTCAAGCACATAACGGTTAAAACTGTTTATTTCATCTCGCCCATATTCGATTTTTACTTGTTTTGCTTAATTTCTTCATCGGTCTTGGGGTATTGGTACAAAGATTGCAGCAATAAAACTCTTCCTAATCCACCTATACGGGAAATTTATGTTCACCTCACATTGCATTTTATTATGTTCAACCAGTATATTAGCAAGAATCAATATTAAGAACCCAGTTGCATTGAAACAAACGTTTTTCATTGAACAGCAACCTTTTCCAATAACAGTACTATGTTAATTGTTTTGGACCGAATTTATCGCCTTTCCTTGGTAAGAAAGGTAATAACCTTGTTGTCTCGCTGCGCTTTTTACCAGTACGCCACTACTGAGAATGAATGCGTTGTTACACTACCTGTGCATCAGATAACAAATTGGTAGCACTATTAGGGATGGGAATTCCCTAAAACACGCAATATTTCTATGCATCACTAGTTTTCTACAAACAACTGCAGCCTAAATGACCAGTAATGCAACACACTTCGATAGCTGTTGGTTTTGTAATTCACCATGACTGAAAGGTCAATTTTAGCTGGGTTATCAGCTGCTCAGAATTCACGTTTCTAATTATTAGCTTATTTCAAAAGCGCACAATTTAACTACAAATATTGTTGGACGTACACTGAATTTGTAACTGCACTGACGGCGTTATGAATTCGTTCGCGATCCAGATCAACACAATGCATTTCCACGCTGTTCCTGTGTTGGGTTTCCACATTTAGTATGCGTTTGTACGCACTTACACACTTAATACCGGAGTTCTGATTTTTTCGACCAAAACAAGCACACTGAAGTTGGAGTTCATAGTTCCGAACGGTTGACTGGACACCGTGATGCTTCTTGCGAGAATCGTTATCTCCGACAGAAGCCACTTGCTAGAGGTAGCAGTAACTGATGAAACCTGTTTGGCGCAGGATTGGGATCCACTAGAATGAGCGAAGAAGGAAGCTTTAAAAAAGCGCGTGCTAACTTCGTGAACTTGAATTCTTAACTGCGATGATGCGGTGACTGCATCATTGTGAACGGGATGGCAGAGAGGCAAGCGATGACGCTTGAACGATAGACACTGATGACGTTTTTGATAATTCATTCAGTAGTCGATCGCTTGTTTAGCCGTTGAACGAATCACACGCAACTATGTTCTACGAATTTGTCGATCGAATAACAAGTTCGGTTCACTTGATAGGGGATGTCGAATCAAGCTGTTTATACTTGATATTTCAAGCTACAGTAGGCTGAGCATCGAATGTCCATTCCACTCAAGTTTTCGGTGTTTTGAGCTTTATTATATCTTCAAACTGATTGCGTTTAAAATACATAAATATATCGCAAATAGTGATTTTTCATACAATAATTAAGTGTAATATTAAAAAAAAAACTCAAAAGCTTGCTCTTGCGTGCAGTAAAAAATTATTATGATTTTTAATCAAGATTAATTTGCGAAAAGGGTACTGATGATCACAAATATTTTCAGAGTCTGAATGGTTTGTTTGATCTATGTGATGTCTTTGGCAAAGAAGTAGATAATGATTTTGTCTTTCCGAAATGAATATACACAATGAAAAAATTGTTTTATAAAAAAATAGGAATTTATGTTTATCTCAAAAAGCTTGTTTTTATAAATTGGTTTTTTTTACAAAAATCCAAAAGATTAGCTTAATCTTGGAGAAATGAGAAAAAAACAGTTTAAATTTTTCCAAAAAATAGAAGAAAAAATGAAACCAGAACGGTTGTTTGAATGGTCAAAAGTTTTCGGCAAAGTTGTAGGCAGCAATTTCGTCCTTCCAGAAAAACATACCCTGCAAGACCAAACATATTTTCAAGAAAAAAAAAATCCGAAAACATAATTATAAATTAAATGTCTCAAAACCCCACTTTTTAAAATTCATTTTTCTGCCAAAAGGTTACAATTTTAGCTAAACACTGATAGTTGATTGATCCTGGAGAAAACAAATATGAATGAATGAATAAACCGTGTTGGCTCTGAAAATAGTTTAATTAATAATCCAGCTTTCAACAAGCGGTAATGGCGGACAGTACTCGCAGCCTATTTTGACATCTGCTGTAGGTTAGATAATTTTCAATCACAGTAACAGAGCTAAAAACACGAAAATGTTGCAACGTAGCATAGCAACTTCAATAAACAATGGGTGTTTTCTTTTTTAAATTTCTCTGTGCGTATGCGCGCATCAAAATAAACAAAACTGTTTATTGAAGTTGCTATGCTACGTTGCAACATTTTCGTGTTTTTAGCTCTGTTACTGTGATTGAAAATTATCTAACCTACAGAATACGTCAAAATGAGCTGCGTGCACTGTCCGCCATTCCCGCTCGTGGAAAGCTGGGTAGGAACTCGGCACAATTAATTTGATTCATATATCAGCGGGAAATCTAACTTTGGGATTTTTTTTTCTGAGCCGAGTACCTAATTATTATTGATGAAAATATTGTTAAATCCCAACCAGCTTGTTTAATCGGTATGACGTGTGCAGCCAAGTGGTAGATTTTTTTCTTTTCCTTCTAACATAAACTTAATCTGTAAAAATTGAGGGATGTTTTTTTTCAAATTTTGACGTTTTTTTCTTCAAGTTTAAATAACAGCCATTGTTTTACCATCGTTGTGTGGTTTTCGTAGAAAAAAATTATGTTTTTAAAAATGTTTTTGTTAGATATTTCTGAAACTACAAATTGTTGTCTACAACTTTGCAAAGACATAAAAAAATAAACAAAAAGTTCAGGCTTGAAACTGTTTTTATTTTGGAAAATCTGAACACCTTTTCTCATTACTCCATGCGAAGTCTGCGTAGAATGAACAGAAGGTCAAGTTCCGAATCGGAATGTAGCACTAAGGCTTTGCTTTGCCTTTTTCGGCAGGACTTTTAAGAACTTCGGCAAACAAAATTTTAATACATGCTGGTTTACGGTAGATCGGTATATTTGCTGAATGTTCGTCGAAATATGTTGCTGACATTTCTAGATAAACATTTCAAAAGGTCCTATCTGCTTTTATCGTTTTTCCGGAGCGTCTTTTTGGTAATGGCTCAGCTTTAGTAACTTTCCCAAGCATGGTTTTCGTTCAGAAGGCTCGAGTGATCCCTCCACTATCAACTGGTGCAAATAACGTGGCATGAAAGGTGTTTAATAAGTTGTGGTGATTGAATGAAAGTGATCGATCAAAGCAGATTGGACCCTTTTGGAATGTTTCTCTAGATTTGCAAAACAATTCACCGAGATCGATCAGCTATTGAAAAGTTCGCCAAGAAAAATTAAGTGTGTATGCCTTTGACATTTTATTTGACATTAGTTGTATTGTCCTATAATCCATTTGGGCAGCCATGCGCTGTGCCACCTTACATACGATCAACTAAGGGAAGACTGGGTCACTAACTCCGGTGAAAACTTGATCGTATGCTGACAGGTAAGGAGGGCTCTTTTAAGTTTCCGAGCTTATGTCCTCCATGTTAGGAGCGGCTTAAAACGGCGTCTGTCCTCCATGTTAGGGCGACCGATTACCGTCCTCATACCAACGTGGGACTCTAAACAGTGTTGTGCACGATGGTCCACCGGCGAGTCGGGAGTTGGTGCGCAGGCCTCACAAGCCGCCACCGTGAAACACTCACAAGTAATAAACGAGGATAAAGAAATTCGAACTGGAACAATCGGCATAGACCCACGCGACGAAAACGGACTAACGATTGAAAACTCGGGACATGGAACTGCCGATCTCTCAATTTTCAAGATAGCACACGAGTGCTCTTCGAAGTATTGCAATCCCGCAGATTCGACGTCAATGGTACGTATATTTCGGGAGGGCAATGCCATCTACCAGAGCTTTTTTTTTTGGCTAAATTTTCAATGTATTTTTGATTTGTTAATTGGTAATTACAATAATTTTACACAGCAAGTGTTTTGCTTCAATGCATTTCAACTTTGGTATCTCTTCATTTTGATTTTGTTGCTCTTTTGGCAAATTTTATTTATAATTTTATTTCTTTTGATGTTTGAACATCAGGATTTAATTATTAAAAAATACTCTACCTACATAACCTACTTAGTCTACTATTTACAATCTTAAACCTAAAGCTCGCGCATAATGGCGTGTTCGGAAATGGAGCACGTCCATCCATATTTCATGCAGTATCGGTCGAATTGCACTGCCAAGGTTTCCAGGTTCGCGAGCTCGTGCACCTCGCTTGTTCTTGTCCAGGGGGGAAGGTTGAGGATCATTTTTAAAATTTTGTTTTGCACGCGCTGGAGCCTCAGCCTGTGTGTCCGGGCACAGCCCTTCCAAACTAGTACTGCGTACTCCAACGTGGGGTAAATGATCTGTCTGTAGACAGCCATCTTATTCTTCAGACACAGTTTCGATGTCCATCTACCAGAGCTGCGGCAACACACTTGAGCTGGAGACAGCTTTTATGGTGATTGGCGAGATGCGGAAACGGATGATTGGGTTGTGGCCAACCAGTCCCCGAATGTGCATTCTGAGAATCAAGGCCCGTTTTTTAACATCAGCATCATAATCGTGCACAGCCCTCACCTAGGAAGTACCGAAGACGACAAGAATACACGCAGTTGGAACGTGATTACGACCACTACCCAAAACATTATATCAAGATCGTTACCGGGGATTTCAACGCTTAGCTCGGTCCGGAGGAGGAATACAAACCGGTGATTGGAAAATTCCGCGCGCACTAGCTGACTAACGAAATGAGCCTAAGATTTATCGATTTTTCCGCTTCCAAGAACACAGATCGACCATGTTTTGATTGATTGTCGGCACTTTTCAGACATCATCGACGTCAGATCCTATAGTAGTGACAACGTCGACTCGGACCACTACCCGGTGATGGTTAAGCAGCCTAACGTCGCCGAAAACTACGTGCATTCGCTCGAAGCTGCGCTGCCGGAAGAGGATCAGCTGTAGGAAGTTCCGCTCGAGGACTATTGGAACACGATCAAAACAGCCATCGACAGCGTAGCGGAGAACGTCATCGAGGATGTGGGACGAACACAACGAAACGAGTGGTTTAACGACGAATGTAGGAGAGTGATGGATAATAAGAACGCTAAGCGAGCGGCTAAGATGCGCAGTATCACTCGTCGAAAGATAGAAAGACATAGACTGAAAAACCGCCGCCTGATGGAGGAGGAGTATGCAGAACTGGAAAAACTGCATCATGCTCAGAAAACGCGAAAGTTCCTTGTTTATAGCAGGTTTCACAACCCTGCAATTTTCAGTTCAGTGGAACACGGAGACGATAATGATACGTTCCGCGCAACACTGTCAGAAAAAGATAAGAGAAAATAAAATGATCCTGGAGCCGGCTCTCCAGGTTCAGTTTGTATTGATATTCCAAACATTGAACAGCGCTATTTTACTCTCACGATACGTTCCGAAACATCCGCGCAAAAAGAAGTCCAACTGTGACTTAATAGTGATTCTCTGAAGTTATCGAAGACTCGGTTTTCTGCTCGGAATCTTTTGGTCTTCCAGTTTTTTGGTTCCGGTTATTCTCCAGCTCACCCGGATTTGCTAAATAGCCAGGTAAGGTTTTAGTTCTTTTATTAAAACTTTAACACAAGCCATAGTCAAGGACTAAAGATTGTGTTAAGTTTAGTTACAGCGGTACTTTAATATTATACAGGTAGTATCCTGACGGCCGATCGTGAGGTGACCGAAAGGTGGAAGCGGCACTGAATGGCGCCCAGGCAGAGCACTCGTCGGTGCGACAAACGTAGAAGACGTGCCTATTACTAGGATGGCCTCGGAGCAAAGCTTATAAATATGGGCCCGGAAAAGCTGGCCACATGTTTCCCCAGCTGATTGCAAGAATTTGGGATACAGATCAGTTACCGAAAGAGTGGAAGGTGGGGTTATCGGCCCTATATATAAGAAAGAGGCTACGACAGGATGATGGTCTCTCCTGCCTGCTATTCAACATTGCGCTTTGTTTTGCTGATGGTTTGGACATTGTCGGCAGAACAACTGCGGTGGTGGTAGAACAATACACCAAACTAAAACAGGAAGCAGAGAGGGCTGGGTTGCAGATAAATACGTCTCTAATGAAGTATATGCTAGCCGGCGGAACAGAAGCCATTCGACAACGCCTAAACCGATGGCGTAGCTATGAGTTGGTGGGCCTGGTGCGGTAACAAAAATGTGGGCACCCCATGAAAATGACTGGGCAGTTTTTTCTGTCATTAAAGGAATTGATACAAACAAAAAAAATAGATTTTTCTACTTATTCATTCCGTTTTCCGCAAAATTAAAAATTTGGGTAATTTAGATACTATCGTGCTTTTTGATTAACAAAATTAGAAATTACAGATTCAAAATCAATGGAATCAGTGATTTCACGTTCGATTGATGAAATGGCCAGGTTAGTTAATCTCAAGTTACTCATCGTTAACCTCAAAAAGTTCTTGATCAACTTTAACTTAGAACAGCCGTTTTCAACTTTTTTTTGTCCGCGTACCCCTTGGCGATATTTTCCAAATCAATTGTACCCCCTGCCTTGGAATGTTCTCGCAGAATGAGAGAGGCAGAGGTAGGCCATGTTGAGGTAGTCTAGTTCAAGTTTTTTAAATTGAACTATGGTTTATTTGACTGCCACAGTCATGTTTTGAGTGTGGTCCCCGTGGCTCTGTGGTTAGCGATGTCGGTCGGCTAGCTCTCCCACACGGTTGTGATATCGGGTTCGATTCCCGATCGAGTCGAGGATCTTTTCGAGCTGGAAATTTTCTCGACTCAGCACTGGGGCACGGTGTATCGTTGTACTTATCCTACACATGCAAAATGTGCCAAAAAAACAATATCGATAACGAAATCTCTCAGCTAATCTAGTTGATCGAGACCGCTATTAGCCCCAGGGCTAAGCGTGCGATATTGAATGTTAGTCATGTTTTGAGAGCGAGTTTGAACAACAAATGAAGTACAGGTCGGACTCGATTATATATAATCTCCAGACTCCATTATATATTGACTCGAGAAAATCTACAGAATACGTAACGCTTGATGAAAAGGGGAAGAAATAAAAAAAAATTTTTTTAAAAATTGTTTAAAAAAATTAAGAAATAAAAAAAATAAAAATACTTAAATAAAAATACCTAAACAAAAATAGTTTCAAAATTAAAAAAAAAATAAAAAAAATAAATTTTAAAAAATTTGAGAAATTAAATACAAACAAGTTGACAAATCTAGGGGAGAGTAGGTAAAGACGGACACCCTAAGGTTTAATCTAAATTATTACTTAGGTATCGCTATCGCTATTTAGATCGCAGTAGTCATACAAATTGAAACTTAAGGTCATTAGTTTTCATAATCATTTTTGGTATTAGTGAACTTCCTCCAAGTTTTATGTGTTTTGGGTCTTCAAAAATAAGACTACAAATTGCTGTTTTTTGACATGGTTGGGAAAGACGGACACTTGGGGTGGGTAAGATGGACACTACGAAGGTAAAGGTGGACACTCACAAAAAAGATGTAGTACGTTAAGTATTCTTTTGATTTATGTGTTAAGTGATGGCCATACATTACTCTACGTTATTAGAGTCCATCTATACATCACGTGAACAGTTTGAGAAGATGGGTTTCGATGAAGGCGAAAATTCTCCGCCTATGTTCTAACTGCGAAGTGATTAATATCTGCTGGTTTCTCTCGCGGGTGTACTTTGTGAACATCTGTAGTACACAGCAGATACTACACGTGAAAATTCTTGGAAAATCCGTGTGTCCATCTTTCCTTACCTTAGTGTGTCCGTCTTGCCCGACCTGGTTGTAAATTTTTCAAACGATCGTAGCTCTTCATCGGAACATCAAAAATCTGCTGGATTTTCACTAGAAAACCGAGGAAAGACTAATTAATCACTTTACTATTGTGAACAAATGAAAACACGTAAGTTTCACGAGTTTTTCACTATTTTCCGTGGAATAAAAATTACATCAAATTGCGCGTTCAAGAAAATATTCTTTGTTTTACTCACAAATTTGACAGTTTGCTTGCTGAAAACTGATAATGCAACTCAAAAGCATTAACACACTATAAAGAAGGTATTCGCATCACTCAACTATCATAATACATTCTAGTTTGTGAAATATTAAAAGTGTCCATCTTACCCGCAGTGTCCGTCTTTACCTACTTTCCCCTACATATACTTTTATATTTTTTTTTTTCAATTATTTTTCTTTACATTTGACTGCAACTACATCAGGAATAACTACAAGATTGTAGATGTATTTTTTTGTGAGAAATGTGTTTTCTGACTTTTAGGGTGATGAATCAAAAATAAAATACTTCTTTTTTATTCGAAAACAACAATTGATTTATGAAAAATGAATATAAAACAATTTTTTTCTCTGATTCGATTATATATAAAATTTGATTATATATAGTGAAAAAATATAAAATCGAGTCCGACCTGTATTACAAAGAAAAAATGTTTTGTCCGTCATTACTGATTTTTCTTTCGCGTACCCCCTGAAGACTTTCGAGTACCTTTAGGGATATGCGTACCCCGTACGTACGAATTTTATGTTTGGAACCGAATCAAACAATTGATATCTATGAATAAAATTTAATCGCTCTATTGTTCCACCTAGATGAATCCAAAAGAATGTCGGATGTTAAAAAGCCAAATTCCACTGCGAGCTCAGATCGAGATCTTGTGGCAATTTCCTTTCCTCTTTACCTGGCATTCTCTTTTTTCAACGAACACGTTTTTGGGGTTCTGGGTCAATTTCTAGTTCAGTACATTTTTCTTCTGCATACTTTAGACCACATTCCACAATTTCTTCTCGTTTATTGATCAAAAACTTATGTAATGCCATTAACTTCTTAGCACGCTCCAGTATATTAAAGTGGAGCTTATTTTCAAAAATATTTGCGGGACCTGTTTCCCCAGGCAAAAAGACCTCCTTGGGGTTCAATAAGCAACATGTAAAAAATTCCACATGGTGATTAAACATGACTGGTTAAGATTACGTCAAACCTCAAATTACCTCAAACGGCTAATGACCTGTGTTCGAATCCAACGAATGAACTACGAGTTGCATCAGTTGCTGGGGGAACCCACTATAGTTCATACGGCTGAAATTGGAATGCTACGGTAGGCTGGGCATGTCGTAAGGATGTCGGACCAGAGCCCAGTTAAAATGGTTCTGGATAACGACCCAATAGTAACGCGGCGTCGTGGCGCGCAGCGTGCACGGTGGATCGACTAAGTGGAAGGGGATATCCACAGCATATGCAGTCTGCAAGAGAGGCGACGAGCATCCATGGATCGAGTACAATAGTGTCGGCTCTTAGATACAGTAAAGGCCACAAAGGCCTAGAGTCGCCTCCGCCGGTGATTGGCATAACAATAGTGGCGGAGCTAGACACGCAAAATAAGTAATTTCTGGTTTTTATGGTAACTAGGGTAGATCTGCCTAATATAGACCACTTTCTTTAGTGGACCACCTGAACTTCGTACACCAAATGACACATTATAAATATACTAATTTTGATTTATGCTTTGACAACATGCTACTTATCAGAGCATCAAAATCAACAAAAATTGAGATGTCGTCATTCATTGGCTAAAAACTAGTTCTACACCCAGGATCCATTCTCAACCCTTGCTCTCTTACTCACCTTACCAGTCAGAGGAGAGCTGTAGTAACTCGTGTTGTATCAAGAAGTCGCCAGTTTACTCGGTTTTGGGCTGTGTTTCACCAGTTTCCCAGACGTCTCATCACTCGCAAGTCTCTTTCGATGTGGTCGAGCCATCATGCACGCTGCGCCCCTTAATTTCTTGTGCTGGTAGATTGCTGAAGAGAAGTGATTTCACATGGTTGTCGTCCGGCATTCTTACGATGTGACCGGCCTACCGCAACCTATTGTCTTTTGCCAGGTGTGCAATGGGGTTCTCTCCAAGCAGCGCTTGTAGCTCATGGTTCATGCGCTGTAGCCATTATCCGTCGTCCGCTTGTGCTCCACCGTAGATAGTCACCTTCTGTTCACCGATAGGCACCTTCTGTTCGAAAATATCAAAAGGACTTCCGTAGAGGACTGTCGGTTATCAGGGTTTTGTAGTTTTTTTTATCGAAGTGGTCTTGTCCGATCATCACCGTGATTGGTGCGTGTGTTTGTAATGTCTGAGAAGAACGGGCCGTCGTTGAGAACGTGGTCAATTTGTTTTGCTGTACGTTGGTCGAGGAAAGAAGGGACTTTGGACTGCTAATCCGCGGGGAGCTGCGAAGTTGGTACATAGCAGGCTGTGCGGGCCGATAACCGGTTTATATAAGTCTATCCTTCCTTTCATGTCCCCAACGACGATCTTGATATCTCTACGCGAGCAGCTATCGTAGAGTTTCTCCAGCTGTGCATAGAACGCTTTTTTCCCTGCATCAGGTCTTCCTTCGTGAGGGCAGTGCACATTGGGAATAGTGTAGTTGTGGAACCGGCCTTCAATTCTCAACAAACACAACCTGTCGCTGATTGCCTGCCGCTTTGGTGGTACAGTTCCTTGCGGCCACAAATCTACCGTACCTTCTCTCCTTTCAGGCAAAGCTCCTGGAGCGCAACGATGTCGAAGTGGCGGGGTTCTAGTTGATCCAGCAGAATCCGGTCGACAACCGGGTCGTTAAGCGATCTAATGTTACATGTATTGAGCTTCTAATCGTCGTCCTTATTTCGTCGGCTGGGTCATTGCCGATTGTTCCGGTTCGTTTTGAATTCTTGATTCTCCATAGTATGTTTATTTTAGTATGCTGCCTTACTAGGGCTGCGATGCCTAGTCTCGCGACGGAGCTGCCGCCATGGATGTACCTGGCGAGACACCGCATTTAATAGTTCAACCGTCCGGTCCGGATCAGTCGTTGTTTGAGCCGCCCCTAGCCTGTGGGGTAGACGCGCAGGCAAGCTGCTCTCTAAGAAGAACAACTACCCCACCGGTTCACCGGTTTTTCCTTGGTTGCTCGTATCCCAGTCGGTACCACGTGGAGGTAGGAATAGGGCATTAAGCCTTGCACCACACTGGGGTCTATTTTATTCTAACTAGTACGGGTGAACTGTTAAAAAGCACTGCCTAGCCGTTTACCAAATCTAGCTCTCCTCAATATCAAATCATTGTTGCTGAAAGAGCTTGGCGTTGACGATGTGTTCAAGATATTCAGTACATCATCGGAGATTCTATCCCGAAGTGATTTTTTCTGCTTCTACGATACTATTTTAAGCGTTATTAAATAAGCATATTCAAACTCTTTTTTCTCTTTTTTAAAATGGCATACATGAAAACTAGCCCCCCCTAGAAATTTTCCTTAGTTGCGCCCATGACAATAGTGTCTTCAAAAGATAAGCAATAAATTTTACTAGAAAAACACTTAAAATATTGAAAAAAATAGTGGCCCAACTAAGGGTGGAAATAATACTGTTTTCCTTATTCCGGCATGCTTCATTTCGAACAAGAGCTATCATCGAAATAAAGCTGCGAATCATAGTTACCATAGTTACTATGATTTTGTTATGATCGTGTTATTGTATAAAATTGCTGCTAAAATGGGAAAACGCTGGAAATTGGAAAAAAATATACTGAAGCAGCTGTTACTGAGTGTCTTCAAGCAATAGAAAGAGGTGTTTCGACTATAGAAGCTTGCAGGCGCCTGAATGTTCCACGATCCACCGTAATGTTCCGTGCAAGCAGCAAGTGGTCAGGAAAACCACGAAAAGGTGAACAAACTGCATTGACCGCGGAAGAGAATTCATTTGTTGGCTGGATAACTCGGATGGCACTTGAAGAATTCCCTATTACGAAGAACGGGTGCAGTCTACAGTTGATCCAGAACCAGAACTCTCAGTGCGTGAGCCAGAATTAGTTTCATCAGCGGCAGCTACGGTTAAAGAGATGTATTATTTAGACCTGGCCCAAATTAGGAAATTGTTGTGGTCCAAATAAGGAAACGGTGGCCCATTAAAAGAAACTGAAACGATGATTTATTTTTTTTTTATTTTAAGAAAATAGAGGTATTATCTAGTTGTTTTTCATGCAGAAAAGATGATAAACATGTTACTTCATGTTTATACATAATTAAATACTTAATTCAGTTTAGATATTTACACTTTTTCTCGCAAAATTTGCAGCTACGCTACTAAGTGGTCCATTAAAGGCAGGTATACTCTATATTCATATTAATACCGCTGCAATAATGAACCATCAGCGCTCTGCTTAATCAGTACCGTACGGTACCGCTTTCACCAGCATGTTTTCTTTCAAGACATCTTTGTTAGGTTTTATCAGCAGGTTATCAACTTGCTTAGGAATAAGGGTTGTTTCAAACTTTTCGAAAAACCTTTACCTTCGAGACATCTAAGTTCATGGGAGCAAACATTAACTGATCTGTTGGGACGGGGAGACTCTAACATTTTTTTTTGAAACTGATATAGAGAATGTCACTGTAAAGGGTTCGTGTCTATTTATGTCGTCTGTGCCAGGCATGCTCGCATGTGATTGGTTCATTGTTCGCGTAAATTTGGAATGAAGGAATGGAGTAATTATTGATAACTAGCGCATTCCAAAATTGTCCAACATTTTATTATTCAATAGTTTATTGGTTATTATTATTTATCATATGGTTATGCTGTTATTATCGTTTGAAATCTGACGTAATATTGACCAGTTTCATTTTCAATTTTATAGAATGTACCCCAAATGTTCGAGATATTTCAGGAACTTTAAAATTACCAAATACTGACACTTCATTGTCAGTATTAGGAAAGGAAACCCACGTAAAAGTGAGCAAATATTTTTATGATTATAGTACAACGATGCCAGGTATACGAGAATATCTAGAGGTTAAAACGTTTGCTTCTAGGAACTCTGAACGAACTTTCTGCTAATTTTAAGGAACTGTTTCCGAACTTTTATCAACTTTGGATTTCCAACTTTTGCAAAACTTCGACCATTAGAGTGCATATTCATCACATGTTCCGAAACACACAGAGTATGTGTGTACATGACACACGAGAACATCGAACTGTGTTTACGTACTGTACCAGAATAACCAACTGTGAGAGATTCTTCTTTAAACCACCATTCTTAGGATTTTACAAAGCAACTGGCAACTATTGATTCGTTCGTGATCTACTACTCTGCTGAAACAAATGCATCACAAAACATTGATCATCATGTCACCCGTTTTGAACCATAATTTTGTACTTGTGTACTGCTTGTATGTAAGTCTTTCCACCCTTTCAAAACTGTATGTTGATACTGATGGGTCAGGAAGTCAGTATAAAAATTAATATAATTCTACTTTGCCACGCTTATGAAAAACAATTTTTGCATGGACGTAGAGTCTGATGTAGGGTGGTCGGTATTACCGACTTTTCGAAAAACCGGTATTTCGGTATTCATAAAAATAAAAACCGATAAAACCGGTAAAAAACCGGTATTTTAATTTCTTCCGGATTAATACAAACCAGGGGTGACTCGTGGTCTTTAAACCTACGTTTTCAACTACAAAGTTCTTAAAATCATAGTTCGGGGAAGTAATGATGATTGTCCGCGAAAAAAAACGCAAGTCATTTTCCCTGTACTATTTAAAAATAAAACTGAAAAATAACTAAAGATATGGGGTGCCGAACGTCTTCGGTAGTGGTTTTCTGCCGCAGTCTTATGCAAAAACCTGCCACTGCCGAAAACGTTACCTACATAAATTTGGATTTGCAAAAACCTGCCACTGCCGAAAACGTTACCTACATAAATTTGGATTTGAAATTTATTTTTTGCTTAGCGTCTCAGGTTGCATCTATGTATGGACGTGTCGCTGCATGATTATGTTTTTGCATTTATGAGTACCTCTGCTTCATTACGATCCAGATTTTTTTTCTAAGATTAGGACCTCTGCGACCATTATTTTGATCTCTTGTGGTATACGATCCAGATACAATACTGGGTAACAGTGTTTGAAAAACTCCAATGAATGAATCTAGTGATATGATTACGAAGAACATAATTTCGAAACTAATGTAATAACGAAAAAAAAACATGCAGACTTTTATTTAAATTTTCTTTCACATCGCAAAACTTAGTTTCAAATTAGTGAACAACATTAAATTTCGCAGAAAAACAATATTTGAAACTGTTGAGTAGAGTATATGAATGAAATAAAAAAAAGAAATCACGATCAGACCAGAATTTACTTTTTACGAATCCGAATGAATCGAAGGTAAATACTTCTTTATGCTGTTCGATGCTCTTTAAACAATTCGTCCAAATTATTTATTACTATTATTATTATTTTATTAACTTTAGCTTCTAATGGAGAAACGAAAAATGTGGCATATGAACAAGTTTGTAACTGAAATAGAAATAAATATTTGAAATAACTGAAATAGAAATAAATATTTGAAATAGAAAAAGCAGAAACTTGTACACGAGTGAGGCCGGGCACATTCAGCTAGTTGCTAATAAAAGCCCGCTGCGGTACGGGCGACGAAGCTTTGACCATGCTACAGCTATTTAAATTTCACTGTTTCAAGGAGCAGTAATTTTTAGGATAAAATCTTTATTGGTTGATTATAACACTTTGTCTCAACAAAAAATAAATTCCTAATCCAAATTTATATTTATTTATATTTTTTTAGTTTTACTTTTAAATAGCATAAAATGAATAATGTCTTGCGTTTTTTCGCTGATATAATTGTAATTACTGTCTCGTAATTTGTAGTTAAACTGGTAGGTTTTGAACCTACCCACGCGTTGCCTCTGTGAGTAGAGTGTGTGAAGAGATAAGCTGTTATACTTAAAAAATAAATGCTTTATTGAAGTTTTTTGACATATTATCGATACACACAAACACATTGTCTGAATCCGAGCAGAACAAACAAAAAGATAACAAAAAATGGTAAATAGGTGAGGAAAAATTTAAATATATAATGTTGCTTCTGTCTAAATGTATTTATTATATTAGGGAGCTCACTTAAAATCCTTCAAGGGGCGATAGAGGACCATGTTTGATGAAAAAAATCCTTCTACTCATATGGTCAAAAGTCAACTACTGCAGAGTTATTCACTAATTTCAGTTTGTGGTTATGTTTGCCTTAAACGAGCAGAAAATTGTGAATTCTACCACACTAAACGAAGGTGCGGCTGATTGCTTTTAAGGTGAAATAGTATCTAAACTAAAAGAATTAGGTGCTTGGTGTCAGAGAACAACTAGTAGAGTAGACACCAATGTTTAATTTGGTTAACAACAAACTCCATGTTTATCACACATTTCAGAGAGAAAATTGCTGTTAAGTTCTCAAAAACATTTGATTTCATATTTGTTCCTTTCTAAAGGCTTCTTGTTCTTCCTAATTCGACATTTTTGAGACACTATTGATTACGAAATTTTCTCAGCTTTTCAAGAAAACCAACAGAATTGAGCTAGCTATCATACTTCTTGTGATAGACCTCGTTAAAGGTAAACATAACCGAAAACTAGAAGAAGAGATTAACTCTGCAGTAGTTAAATTTTGACCATATGCGCAGAACCTTTTCATCAAATAGGGTCCTCTATCCCTTAAAGGATTTGATTAAAAGTGAGCTACCTTACACCCTGTATACATCGTCATGTGATTTGTAACGACTACCTAAGTGAGAAGCATTCATTAGCCTAACAAAGATTTATGAATATTGTGGGAAGTTTTTTTTCCATTTTAAGAAAAATACCGAAAATACCGGTTTTTTCGTCACTCCAATACCGGTATTTCGGTATTGAAAAAAATATCGGTTTTACCGGTTTTACCGGTTTTTGTTTTACCGGTAAACCACCCTAGTCTGATGTCTTGAAGAAAAACGTGCTTTTGTGAACTATAACCTGTCGTGATTCTGATGTGTTTTTTTTTTCTTCCGAAAAATTACACTGCTCGGCATAAGAAAATAAATATGCAGCCCTGAAGCCCTGAAAATAGTTGCCCCAGAAATATTATAGATTTCAAACCGTTCCTGTGAACTTTGGAGCCACTAGTATATGCAGAGGTGCGTCAGAGTGTCGCATAGCAATTGCTCGCCGGGTTCGACGCTTTAACGTTGTGTTTACGAGTAAACTCATTTGAGACTCTGAAAACATTATCCGTTACTCCCTAGAATTAACCCTCTAACGCTCACAAGGTTTATCATTAAAATTTATAGCTTCACGAGAAAATTCAAGCTGAACACTTTGTAGACTAATTAAAATTACTGTCAACTGTAGTATTTTGAAGAAAATGTCCAGTGATGCACTGAGGCAGCATATAAAAGTTTATGGAACAATCGTAAGCACAACAAACTATTTTATGTCAAGATATGATAATTATAATTCATGGTTCTTTAGAGTCACCATGAGCGGGAAAGAATTAAAAAAGAAAAAATAATAGAAACGTTAATAAAGCTATCAGCGGTCATTTTTAAAATCTATTAGTGACCAACTTTCTAAAAGCATCCGTTTTCGAAATTGTACAAACCAAAATTATTTGCAAAACTGTGCTTTTTTCTAATGTAATTCTTCAGCATGTTCATTTCAAATTGCTCGAAATCGCTACAATGGCAGTTCGCCCATGTACTAACTGTCATTCGTGCGATTCAGGGCGATTTTTAAACTTCATTTGAAAATCGAACGAGAATGATAAAAAAATTTAACAATCCCGTTTCACTCAGGAAATTACGCTCTTTTACCTTATATATAAAAATTAGAAATTCGTGAATAGCTATAGTAAACTAAAATTGTTTTGGTGAAAAACAAAATGTGAAAATGGCAAGCGAAAATCAGCATTAGACGAAGCGAATAACCACGCCTAACCTGAAAAAATATATATCGCTAATATTTTATTGACCATTTTTAATTTGAATGAGTCTTTGCACCCGTATTTGACTTAACAAGTTGAGTTTTTACCGTCGATGGAGGAATCCAACTCAATCCGCGTTCAATAATAAGCAGAAAATTATTATCACGTTGCTATCGCAGCAATCACGCAAATTACATTAACATTGAGTCTTATGAAATTATTTATTTCAGGTCGCATCGACTTCGGGTAGTTTGGGGTAATTTTGACCCCTGGGGTGAAATGGACAGGTGCTTTATCTTCGAAAGTATTACTTTTTTAGGTTCCATGTACTACTTCATCCTTTCCTTGAACTACTAAACCCTAACTAAAATAAAAAGTTTATGGTTTGCTGTGACAGGTGCACCGCAGTGCCAATGTAAACAAAGGAAACATCAAAAGTTGATGTTGCTGTAAAATTTACGCTCGTGTATTTAAGGTTTTTTGAGAACTTCTCCGAAGTTTTCAGTCTAATCAGCTTTGCAGCCGAGTTTGTCTAGTAAAAGACTACATTTTAATGAAAGATTGCGATAAGATTGATCGAAAATAGCGGAAGAAATTGAGTTTTTAGAACGGCGTCCTGTTTGGGGTAAAATGAACATTTTTTTTGGGGTGATATGGTCAGGTGAGATTAAAGCAAATTCTTTTGTCGGACTGATGCCGCGGGCATATAAAAACGGACGAAAAGATGGCGGTGTACAAAGGATGAACTGTAAAAAGTATTGCAGGCAATCCGGGTGATTTATCTGTACAAAAAGTGTTTTCAATACCCCGCACAGTGGCGGTTTTCTGGACAAAAAAAAAAAACAAAATTGCCAAAAATCGGCAATCATTTTTCAAAAAATTGTAACTTTTGAGCCGTTTGACCAATTAAAAGATTTAATCGAAAATTTAGGGAATTCGATAGGCCTTCCAAGGAAAAATAAGAAATCGTACGTCAAAGTACATTCGTTATATATTTTCCCGTTTTGCGGATTTTGGATTAACGAATTTGGAACGACGATATGCAAACCGGGACCCAAAAATTCTAAAACTACAATTAATTTTCCATAGACTGTTGATTATCCGATCATTCCGAACTGTTTTACGAGACTGTACGGTACACATGAGTTCTGAAATATATGATTTTTTGGCTGAACTGGTTGTATTTTTGGTAAACATTGGAAAATGAAAATCACAGGAAGGTTGTATGCAAAGCCACGACCGCAAGGTTGAAGTAGAATACTTTTACAAGAAAGATAACCCGGCTGCTTGCGTGTCAGTCATTTTTTCTAGTAAATAAACGTTGACCGTTCATTGGCAGTATTGTAATTTCTTTTTGTTTGATATTTTGAATGAAGTTCATTGAATATTTTTAAATTTTGTGCAAATGAGAATTTGAAGTGCTGGCGAATTGTAATATGCACATTTAATACGACATCATTAAACGGGAACGGAACAAAGGCTACCGTTATGCAGAACGCAAATGACGGCGCGATGCGATTCGCCTTACCGTGGTGAAATGTACATCTCTTTTTAAGGCGAAGTAGAGCTATACATTTCAACACATCTCGTCTTGCCGAATCGCATCGCGCCGTTATTTGCGTTCTGCATGACCGTACTGAAATAATCTCACATGTTCAGATTATATGAAAGTGTTATAAATTTGCACTATTAGAACTTCCAATCAAAACGATGTGATCGAAAATGTGTCATGGATTCTTCATAGGATCGTCTGATAGACTCACATCATTTCCAAGCTTTTAAAAAAGATAAGAAAATCGTTTAAAAACTAAACATATAATCGATAAGACGCATTGGAAATGCCATAATTTATATCTTGACATAAAATAACAATTTCATTGGAAAATCTCATGCATTCCTTGTTATTATCCTATAGCAATAACTTCACTAAAGGGACTGTTTCTTTCATATGATATGTACATGAAAACAAATTGAAGTGTTTTATTTTATGAAAAATACAAGAATTTATTTTAAAAATAATATTTATTTTAAGAAATTGGTTACCCGTATATCTCTTATCGGAATGAAGCAATCCTATAAATTAAAGCAAAAATGAACTACGTCGGTCGGTGGCGGTCACAACTTTCGAGAGATTTCACTACCGACTTCCTGACAAATGATGATTAAAAAGGAAATTACCGCTTCAATGTTGGCCACTTGATCCGAGTTCCAATGGTCTGTTCGTTGTTTGCCTGATGATACGATTTGATAAGTGCCAATTTCTTCGGTGTGATCTATAGGTAAGTAGCCAGTTTGAATCTGGATGATTCGATACCAAATCAAAACGTCAGAACAAAAGTTCACAGGTAAACTGAGTCCAAAGTCACGGCGACGTGTGTTTTGACGTGGGACACGTCTTTGTTTACTATACTGGGATGCATTCTGTAAAACTAGAAATGAAACGGGCAAATGTTGCGTCAGATTTCAAACGATAATAACAGCATAACCACATGATGGATAATAATAACCAATATGTTGTTGGATAGATAAAATGTATAACAATTTTGTAATATGCTAATTATCACTCTAATTTCACTGCTAAGCGGTAAAATTGATGAAAAATTTCAATAACAAATTTACGTCAATAGTGAACCAATTACATGCGAGCATTCCTAGCACAGACAACGTGAATGGACACCATCCGTTCCCTGTGATATTCCCTGTATCAATTTCGAAATAAAAATTGACAGAGTCTCCCCGTCCCAATAGGTCAATTTATTTTTGCTTCCATGAGCTTAGACTAATATGATGTCTCGAAGGTAAAAGTTTTCCTAAAAGTTTGAAACAATACCCATCCTTGAACAATTTCTAAACCTGCGTGTTAGGTTCTGAAGAACCTAATAAAAACTGATGTCTTGAAAGAAAACATGCCGGTAAAAGCAACAGTACCAGTGGAGTAAAGAACCGCAGGTCTCTCGTCGTCTATGATTGCAGTGGTACTCTTCTATTCGTACATTTCAGCGGTACACTTCTATTCGTACTGCAGCGGTACTATTCGTATTGCAGTGGTACACTTTTGTTCGTACATTTCTATTTGTATGCAATTGAGGAAAAACTGCAATGCTGCTGTTGATGGTGATTGAAAGTTTATCTCATAAATATGATTGCCATAAATTACTCAACAAGAATTGTTAATTTTTGCAACGGATATTTATTTAATTTTATCTTCGATATTCACTAAATAATCTTGACCGGATAGTATCGAAAGAGTAAATTCCTAAATATATACATTTATAGAAGAGTAAGAGCCTGCGAATGCTTGTGATTTTTTTTGTTTATTTAGTGAGATTCGTACAGAATCTCTTTTACATTTCAAAATTGTTAGATGATATATGATTATTCTAAGCTTTATCATAATAAACGTATATTTCCTGTCTCCGTAATACAGCGAATGTAGTTGTAGGCAAATAAAAAAAATTGTCAAGCAAAAAAAAAATGTAATTGTGGATTGCTACCATTTTTTGCTGGAACTTGTTAATAATTTTGTTTAAAATATTTTCTTCTGTTTGCTAATTGATGAACCTTTGTAAGGGCTTCCATATTATTTTGAAAGTAAGATCCATACTATAGATTTGATTTAATTAAAGTTAAATAAGACAAAACCATTCATTATGATAACGTAAGTATTATTGGATTTGGTTTTTGAGGATATAGAGTTAATTCTGACTTTGACGTATTACGAGAAATTCTTTGTGCTTCTTCAACAAGCACGATATGCTTGTGCCTTGTCAAATACATATTTTTTGCACAAAAAAAATACTACAGGCATAATATCGCCAAATATAAATGATATTCTTTTGAGTGTTGTTGAATATATTCCAAAAATTGATTTGCAGGGAGGCTGAAAATAAAAATACGTACAGTCGCTGAGCAAACACATTGATTCTGTCTGCAGACTCTGTATATTTTGTAACAAAAAATCCCCTATTTACAGTGTTTAGTCCCACGTCACCATTTCATACAACCCTAGGGCTGTATACCTTGTAGTATTTTATTGGATTTATCAATAAGATTTATATGTTGGTTGCGATACATGACGGTTTTATATATCTACTTTATGGAATGTATTCCGCAATATTGCCTGTAAATTTAACTTTCCACCACACATGTTGGACGTAAATGAATGTCAAATAAAATGGATGTGAAAATCCGATAATTATTATTTCATTGTGCGATTCGTTAAAATTATTGTATCACACTTATTTTACAAATGGAATTCTAATGGAATCAATTATAATTAAGAGATCTTTTGGTACGATAAATTCATTGGACAATATTAATAAAGAATATATGTCGACTTGTTTCAGTGTAGCCAAACACTAAGCGACGCAAACACGTAATAATAGTCAGAGTATGCATGTAGATGAAGACAATTAAATTTGGATTAAAGCGCAAAACGAGAAAATATTAATAGGGGTAAACAGGGTAAGACCGCCCTGCGGGGTAAGACCGCCCACCGTAGTTTTACTACCAACTTATAAAATAATTGAAAAATTTCTTTGACGTGTCTATTACAGTATAATTATATAACATTTTGCACGTTTTTCTGTTTTGATAGTGCGCGAATGGTCGCAGAAATAAATAAAAACAACCTTTCAGCTGGCAACCAGTCAATGCGCTATTGTTTTGCGGCAACGGGACTTAAGGTTTTTCAGTCTAAAAATCAATTGTTTTGTTCGTGAAAATACGTTTAATCGCTTGCCTGAATCTATCTTCTTTCGGAAATATCGAAGGCCGTGAGTAATCTTGTAATTTTGACTACTTTTTCGGTCAAATATGAAAATGTTCCACTAGGGGTAAAGTCGCCCACTATACAAGGGGTAAAACCGCCACGTATACAACTGCTTGTTGTTTTACTTCAAGACCCAAATGCCTCGACACTACAAAGGGAATATTTACAGGATCAGTAAAGCAACTTCAAGCCACATAAGACATCGATGTTAATCGACCATTTTCGATTTGGTTGAAGCTTTTCTAGTAATATATTTGAACAAGACTTATTTTTGAAAAAAGTAAACCTGTTTGAAAATGGTGTTAATGAACCAAAATAATTTTAGAGCCAGGACGGTTTGTTTGATTGATATGACGTCTCCGGCAGAATTGAAAATAGTAGTTTTTTACTTCCGAAAAAAGTACACACTCTAATAAAATTTAAAGAAAAGATATAAAAATAGAAACAAAATATATATATATATATAAATATATATATATAATATATATATATATATATATATATATATATATATATATATATATATATATATATATATATATATATATATATATATATATATATATATATATATATATATATATATATATATTTTTTTTTTTTTTTTTTCAGATTTTTCACAGTGTATATTTTATTTAAAAAGAAAAAAAAATACCATCTACAACTTTGTCAGAGACACTATACCGATAAAATCAACCGTTTCGGCCCTAAAAATATTGTTTATCCTCAAATAGTAGGAGGGTGGTATTCAAGACACGACCGCATGACGTTGACAACCGTATTCTTATATTCTATTGAAGCAAATAGTAGAGGGAATTGCAACGCTTCTTTTACAAAACTTCTGTAAAAAAATTTCGAGGCACCAAAAGGTACCAGTTGCCGATTATTCTCGTTTACTGGTTAGTCCGTCCAGAATTCCAGCCATTTTAGTATTTTGCAGTAGCCATTTATTACTAACAGCCACCAGCATAACGGGTGAAACCGGCACGAGATGACCGGTATTATTTTGTCTTTCCTCCTTTCAGCTGCTAACACCTAGCGCTGTCGTGAAATTAACATCAACACAAACATGCATTTTTGCAAGGTTTTTTCCGCTAGCAGCAGCATTTTGTAAAACAGAAAATTCAACTAACCGCTTCTATTATAAAACTGCGAGGCACCAAAAGGTACCAGTTGCCGATTATTCTCGTTAACTGGTAGTCCGTCCAGAATTCCAGCCATTTTAGTATTTTGCAGTAGCTATTTATTACTAACAGCCACCAGCATAACAGGTGAAACCGGTAAAAGATGACCGGTACTATTTTGTTTTTCCTCCGTTTAGCTGTCCATAACTCTGCCGACCGTGCTTGGGAAAGCGCGGTATAACGACCAATCAGAGGTCGAATTTTGTGTTTTGACAAGGCTTAAGAATTTTCAATAGTACAATAGTTCGAATGATAAAATTGCAATTTCATGCATTTGGTAGGAATCTTAGAAGATTTTCTAATCGGTTGCTGCAAAAACGAAGGAAATCCATCGAAAACTAACCGATTTATTAGCATTTGAAATTTTTCACATTTTTTTCAGTTTTAGATTTTCATTTCACATCCCTATGTAGCCGAACTTTCTGAGAGAAATATTCTACTTCAAAATTAAATCTTCATTAATTCGTTTGTTGTCCTTATCAGGACAATTGTTCAATTTATCATAGGATGTAGTGTTTATCTTACATCTCTGTGTTACCTTGACAGTGAGGACTAAGGCGCACGGTCAAACACAATAAGAAAGGTGTTTTCACATTGAAAACTAGACACGGCTTCACTGGAGGAAGTGTTGGCAAATGCATCTACCGCTAATACCGCCGCTATCATACGAAAGGGCGTCGTTTCATGTGGGGAATATCAACAACGAAAAATGACGCGCGTCTATGCATAACCTGAACTGTTTCGCCGTGCTGCTTCCATTTACTTCCACATCGGCCTCAGGGAAGTACCGGCTGCATCTGCATCTACCGCTGAGGCTGTCACTAAACTGCTATTGGTACCAAAAGCTATAACCTCTTCAAAAAATAAGTGTTTTATTTGTTCTCAAAAGAACAATTATTCAATTCAAAATCGGATTTACGCAATCGCATCTCTGTAATATTACCGACAATAATATTCTTCTGAACAAAATGATACAACTTTCCCATTAGGCCTCTGCCATAATAGACGCGAAAAGCGACGCGAACCGATTCGCTCGGCTGTAGGTTAATGTACAGCCATCAGTAGAGCTGTACATTAACCTACGGCCGAGCGAATCGGTTCGCGCCGCTTTTCGCGTCTACTATGGCAGGAGCCTTAGAGAAAGTTGCTGGCTGATGTATTCACTCCACGCAAGCCTGCTGCTGATGCTTCCCACTACCACACTGAAACAGCATTTTAGTGAAGAGAGTGTCGTTGCATCAACTGACCCTGCTACTATCGATGCTGATATACCCGCTGCAACAGCTATGCTATGCATAGCCATGCCACAGTTGTGGCCGCTATACGCTGGCCCAACTGCTGAGCAACTGCAATGCTATCCGTAGCCATGCCACAGTTGTGGCCGCTATACGCTGCCATTGGTATCCGCTGTACCTGCATCTGCTGGCCCAGTTGCTATCGGACGAGAACCGGTGTTTTCAACATGGTATGATCGTTGACGAGCTGCTATCGATGCTGAGATCCACTGAAACTGCTACGCTTATGCGCAGCCATGCCACAGTTGTGGCCGCTATCCGCTATCGGTGGTACCCACTGCACTGCTCCCGCTGCTGCTAGGGGAGGACTGCTGTTGTCGCTGTTCAGAACTATTATGAGCGGCTTCGATTGATTGATTGATTTCTTTTGAAGGAACTTTAACCCCAAACGGTCATTCGTCCCTAATGAGCGGCTTCGACTAAAACAGGTTCTTATATAGGGACGAACATAGGAATGAATCATTTTTCGTACGTGGTGGAATGATATAACTTGAAAAATATGTGTGACTTCATTCTGGCTCAGAGCGATCATTTGTTAAGCTCCACCTCTTTTTTCAGTTTCTAAAGTTTTTCCTCAGTTTCGTAGCACGGATGTACAAAAATGATTTCTTGTGTCGCATGGAAGCAGATTATTGCGTGTTTAATATTGCCGATGGTAGACATGAGCTGCTGTGATGTTAAACTTTAACCGTCTTCTACAAGACGTTACACCCTTGTTAATGAAGAGTTGTGAATTTTCTAAAATAGACCCAGCATCGTGAGCAGAACGTGCTGACTGCTGTACATTTGCAGCAGCATCAAACCTCAGTTGCAGTTTATTGATAACCATTCAATATGCTCTTCGAAATACATTTAGTAGCTTTGAAAAAGGCCGATCGCTGCAATTGCAATTTTCATTCAATTATTGCATAAATGATTCATAGCCAGATAGCGTGCAATATCCGCTCTGACATAATAATTGTTTCGAATGTTGTGGAATGATATACCTAACTTGAAAAATATGTGTGACTTAATCATTTCCAGTTATACCATACACTACAACGTTCGAAAAAAAAAAAAACTGTGGAAGCTATTTCACATTCAATTTATTAGACGGCCGCGACAGATGTAACTGCTAGAATCCGCACAGGATGCTTGCTTACGTCGTCAAAAATTATTAACTTTCAATGACTTGTTTATTTGCCTTGAAAAAAGGCATTTTGCTGCTCAAAATTGGATTTGGTGATGACGATCTTTATGCTGCCCCAACAGTGGGGGAATAATGGCAGTCTGGCGAGACACGCTGAGAAGAACCGCGCTACTACTGAGACATGGTGACCAACCACAGCGCAAGTCATTTATTTAATTCGAAGGCAGCCACAGGCGCAACCCGCTGTTACTTTTGAGTGCTGTATCTGCTTCTACTGCTGTCAACGTTGTGGACGGTCCATTCAGCTCACCTTCCGACTAATGAATGTAGCTAGTTTTCCCAAAAACACTCTTTTATAGCCGAAGGGTGCTACGTAATAGGCCACGCCTTTCTGTTCAGTTGTCTAATTCTCTAACATTCTTTAGACGAATTATTCCAAAATTCGCATTCGATATTTGTTTCCAGCGAATAAACACCGATGGTGCTCTCACACACGCAACGGTTTTAACCCGTATTTTTTTGCGTTCTGTAACATCAAGCGTTTTCGTTTGCTCGTTGTTGCGTGTTGCATCATGTTGCAACTTGGCAGCTGGGAGACG
This sequence comes from Wyeomyia smithii, assembly GCF_029784165.1. Taxonomy (NCBI): domain Eukaryota; kingdom Metazoa; phylum Arthropoda; class Insecta; order Diptera; family Culicidae; genus Wyeomyia; species Wyeomyia smithii. The sequence goes on from NC_073696.1 coordinate 201,696,950, forward strand.
ACGAAATTCTGTTAATGCTGATTGATTGAATCGACTCATATTAGCTCTGCATATTCGAATTAACTGCCTTTGTGAATGCGTTCTAACAGGGCAGTTTGTTATTCAAAATCGGTTATGTTGATCGCAGCCTTTGTGCTGTATCAACAGTGGGGGTATTAACTAAATAAACTACAACAGAATTTGATTGCTAGGATCCCGCGAAAAATGTTTGCTTGTGTTGATGCTAGGAAATTTTCACCCTTCAATTACTTGTTTATTTGCCTTGAAAAAAGGCATTTTGCTGTTCAAAATCGGTTGCTGATCGCAACCTTTGTGCAGCCCCAACAGTGGGGGAGTTAAGATACACGGACAACATGCACTGTGGAAGCTATTTCACCTTCTGTAAATTAGACGGCCGCGACAGATGTAACTGCTAGAATCCGCACAGAATGCTTGCTTACGTTGTCAAAAATTATCAACTTTCAATGACTTGTTTATTTGCCTTGAAAAAAGGCATTTTGCTGTTCAAAATTGGATTTGGTGATGACGATGACGATCTCCCCAACAGTGAGGGAATAATGGCAGTCTGGCGAGGCACGCTGAGAAGAACCGCGCTGCTACTGAGACATAATGACCAACCACAGCGCAAGTGATTTATTTAATTTGAAGGCAGCCACAGGTGCAACCCGCTGTTACTTCTGAGTGCTGTATCTGCTTCTACAATTAGTGCGCTATCCATTGCTACGCCACAGCTGTAACCGCTTTCCGCCATCGTATCCACTGCACTGCTAGTGCTGCTGCTAAGGAAGGACGACTGCTGTTGTCGCTGTCTAGAACAACTATGAGCGGCTTCGGCTAAAACAGGCTCTTATATAGGCCAAATAGCATGTTTTCAATTGCAAGGTATATGATCCTGTCGACCGTGCTTGGGAAGCAAGCATATAACGACCAATCAGAGGTCGAATTTTTCGTTTTGACAAGGCTTGACTATTTTCAATAGTACAATAGTGTGAATAATAAAATTACAATTATCTTATTTTGGGAAGAATCTTAGAAGATTTTCCAATCTATTGCTGCAAGAACGAAGGAAATCCATCGAATACTAACCGATTTATTAGCATTTGAAATTGGACATATTTTTCACTTTTTTCGGTTTTAGATTTTCATTTCACATCCCTATGTAGCCGAACTTCCTGAGAGAAGTTTTCTACTTCAAAAAAAAAAACATAAATTTCCCTTCAAAACGAAACTTGTTGATCCAAAATTAGATTAAAAATGAGGGAGTTACAGGTAATCGAATTTAAGCTTAAAATTGTGATTTTCGAACATAAGAACCATTGAAATTTCTGACACAGCAACATTCAAAGTGCTGCCAAAAATTGGTATATTATCTGATTCTCATGAAACATACATCACACATACACTGACACACACACACGCACGCCCATACACGCACACACACGCACACACACACAAACGCGCGTGCGCGACACACGAACGCATACTCAGTTTCTAGTATGAATAATTGGGAAAGGGTAATTTTTTTGGCCTATGGTGGAACCACTGTGCAACGCCTACACTCAAAATATTTTTCACGTTCTAATTACCGGAAAAGTTATGTGAATATTTTCCACTGTCATTTTCATGTGGATTTTACGTGATTGTCATTTGAGTTCATCATGATCTGGTGAGGTGATTTATCCTGTGAATCTTATTCAGTAGACATATGCATTTCATGTGAGTTTCACGTAGAATTTAACTACCGGTAAAGTGAAAAGCATTGGATTGTCTGATAGCTACTACGTTTTATGCAACGTATAAATTTCAATTGTGGTTTCCCAAATTCTTTAGAGACTAGGAATAGTATTCAGAAATTATCCAAATATATATCCACTGTTAGCTGCATTTGTTAATGTTCAGGAAATTCCTCGCAATTTGAACTGAATCTGTGTGAAATCTCGATGCCGGCTTCTTATGGTTTTTCTAAAGCTCTTTTATTGGGAAATCAACGAGGAATTCCTTTCATGTTCAAAGACTAAATCAGACAACAACTTCGCCATGTTGATTTCTGTGTATTTTCGCACGGAGAGTTCACGCGATACTTCATTCTGTTTGATGTTGCCAAGTTGACGTAGATGCTACGTGGTAAAACATAGTATGCATGTGATATTCACGTAGATGTTATGTTTGTCACATAAATTATGCAAAATGACAGAAAATGAATAAGTACAGGAAATTTCACGTAACAATAACGTGAAACATATTTTGAGTGTAAGAATTGCAGTTATCATTCCGTATGCCTTATACCACCTTCTACTGTGTATTAAGCAACTATTGATATTATAAAACTCACATTATTTACCCTGTCCACATAACCCCAAACACTGTCCTTATTACCCCAATAGTCCATTTTCACCCCAAACGATTTTTTTAAGTCCGAAAATCATTATTTTTAGTTTCGTTATTTTTTTGTTCTTTTGACCTCAATATCATGGTTTTTTCGTGCAGAAACATAGAAAACAGTTCAATATTACTATAGTACATTACGTTAATGGGATAGAAAAAACAGGTTACGGAATAACAGGAGTTTTGCTTAGGGGGTCCAAATTACCCCAAACTACCCTACGAGTTTTAATAATATTGATAATTTTTTATAATGTAATGATTAATAATAAGAATTATTAAAACTAAAACATCGCTTTAAGAGAATGTTGCAATTACATTATAAAATTCCGTTCTTACAATATAGTAAGGTAGAGATTTTTACTGAAATTATTCCAGTTTAAACATGAAACTTTAAAAGCTACTGTTTAGCCTACTTCGTGAACAACCTTAACATTTGTTGCAAAGCGACGCATTACTCATACCAAATTCCAGTATAAATACATCAGCAAGTTTCGAGGTTAGCAGTAATCACATAAAATGTTCTGCCACTCCTGTTAATAACAAAAATTAAAACACCATATGAGGCACAGGCTGTGTAAAATAATAGTTGAAAGTGATTGAATTAATGTCATTCTATTAGGCCTATGTTTTGGAAGTAAACCTCTCTCTAGATGAAAAATCATCACTGGCATCCACGTGTGCAACAATTTCATAATTCGAAATTATCGTACCTTGGGGGTGGATCGGATTCGGACCATTTCGTGGTGGAAAGCACGATTTCAAAATTAGAACACATTGTGTGGGCGCGCGCACGATCTGTTCGCAGTTTCTGCAGGTTTTTTTTTGCTTCAGAATACACAAAAATTCAATAAAATTTCTCCTTCAACTCATGTGGGTCTACTGCGTGGAGAAAAACGTAGCTGGTTTTTGCGTTCGGCTGCCACCGACCGGCTTTAAAATAGCGCAGAAAATTCGCTTTTCCTCGGGGCCCGATCGGGGTCGGGTTGGTCGGAAAATTTATGTGTGCGTTCAGATTCCCGTTTGAAGGGGAAAACCGCACCTAATGTATACCAACGCATTTTCAGCTGTGCGCGATTCAGGGGAAATTCCTGCGCCAAGCCGAGCAAGTTAAGAATAGAAAAATCGGCCAGATCGGATCGGTGACGTCAGTGCGAAAAGTTGCGAGTCCTTCGAGTAGCCTGCGCCATCCGCTCCGTGGCGGCCATTTGTACCCGCCGGTGGCACTGTAGTAGTGCAGTGTCCGAACAGCGCCAGGGTCCATCGGGCGTTTTAACGTATTGCGCTACTCAGTGCTATCGTGTTTTTAGTCTAGCGAGGATTTGAGTGAGAGCGCTCAGGTTAGGTGTGTTTTTATTACGTTTAACTCTAGGTTAGAAATCGTTGAAAGGAATTTTTGCTGATTTTTTTCTTCAATTTTCGGTTTTGGGTAGAGAAGGTTTTTTTTTTTAAATTTGCCGAACAAATCCGCTGGAGTTGTGAATTTAGTTATTCTAACAGTCGGTTCAGTCCAGATTTTGTCCAGCAGGCTATTAGTTAGTTAAGTGATAGTTTGGTGGTTGAAATTATATGTAGAACATTTGTGGCCGTTGATGACTACTTCCGTTTAACAGGAATATTCGAATTGGGCGAGTGTTGGGTAATTTTGCTGCTATGCGATAATCTGAAAGGAATTCCGCAATTGATCGATCATCAGCGGGTAGCTGTTAGATAATGGAGGTGTTGTAATTGCGGTGAAATTTCAAAAATAGTACCACGAAGAATCACAATTTTAAAACGGTTAAATATACTAGACAAAAGTTGAGCAACGGATCCGAAGGGGAGCACAAAAGTATTTGGGTGGTAGGCGTCGGAAAAATCGTGTGCGTCCGTGTGCAACAAAATATGTGTGTGTACATAATATAAATAATGTGCGCAGAGCTATGCGCACGTATAGTATTAGCGGACTTGCGCATACCAATCGGGAAAAGAAAACGTCGTCGGGCGGAGACCACTGCCTGCCTACTTATGGACGTGCAGAACGAACTTGAGAAAAACCTCAACGTTGTATTGAACAGGCTGAGCTCGTGTTCTAATAATAGTAACGCACTGAGTGCGCATAATAAATGGCAGCAAATGCTCACGGATCGAAACCATCTAAAGAAATAGGAAAACTGCTTCAGAAAATCCGAGATCACATACACACAAACATTCAGACACACACGCAATTCGGTTAGTCATCGAGTTGGTGAATAGGTTGGCAAACGATCCTGCAGATTTGCTTTGGGTGGCGTTTCACCGGGCCTGCGAAACGGTGAAACAGATTGCCCCGATCTGCTTCGCCTACACCGAGTGAGTCTAGTTTCAATAAACAATCTCACCAATCGTCGTCGTAGGTGACTATTCTTAGAAACCGTGGCTGGAAATTTTTGGCTCACGGAATGAACCGCACGGATGACACCTGCTGACACTTTCCTGTCGGCTAGGATGGACAACATATTTGTACCAGCGAGCAGATACGACTTCTTGTGTCTTGGGTGCCTGCAGTGACGAATTGCCTTGTAATAATAGTCTAAACCATTTTAGTTTATGGTGGAGATGTTTTTAGAAGGCAAAATAAAATACGATATAACTTTTTTAGAAAATGTGGTGCAATGAAACAAAAATACTTTACGGCTGGGTATTTGTATACGAGCTCTACGTGAAGACCCCAAATGTAAATCTTCATAATATAATGGGATTTATTAAGGATAATTTTATGACCATGACAATATTGAAAGAGTTTTTCTAATAATAACCAAGCTTCAAAGCTGGCGATAACCTTAAAAAAAATATTAAAAAAAAAAAACAATAATATAATTAATGGTACGCTATAATAAACAATATTACGAAAATGCCTTCTTAACCCCATATGACTAATTAAAATCTATTGTTTATATCCCCTGATCAACAAAATTCATTGTATAATATTGACCTACCGTTAAATATCTGTTCAATAATCTTTTACCAATTTTGAATATCAAATGTTATGGTTTCGAAAAGTTCTCCGTCCGACATTGATAGTACCATTTATTAGTGTTATTTATCATGAAACAGTGAATCAAAAGGTGTAGAAAACACTGCAACACTTCATTGAATTCTAGGACATTGAATTCAAACGACATATTGAGTGTACACACTCAACAACAAAGATAAAGTGCCGTTTTCGAATGCGTATAACATTCTTTTCATTGAACGGGCATCGGACAGCAACGTCCTTGATCAATAGTTAGAAGGTTCACCAAATTTGTCACATGATGACTTGCATATTTTCGCATTAGTAAACTAGCGAAAAGTTGAACTAAAATTCAACGAAACTGAGCAAAATACGTATGTTCATTTCCCTAACATAGACATCAAAAAAGTAAACGAAACGACCAGATTAATAGATCAGATACCAGCAATGGTAGCAGATTCGCATAGCTTACTTTACTATTATGGCGACAGATCGCTGAGATCCTATACCGAATCCAGAATACGCCTTCACAAAACTTGGTCTTGGGCTGCTCCTTTTCAGTCTTCACTTACATCCTCTGCTCTGCCATCCTCGTCGACAGCACACATCTCGTGCGCGCGAGGTCTGCCTCGAAGTCGTCAGCCTCTATCCGGTTCTCTGCTTAATATTATCTTTGTCTTTCGCTTCGTCCGCCATCCGTGCTACGTGGCCAGCCCACTGTAACCAACCGTGTTTCATCAGCTTGACAATATCAGCGTGTTTGTATACTTCGTACAGATTCGTACAGCGCCTGCACCACACCCCATTTTCTAGTTTGCCTCCGAGTATTGCTCGCAGGATTCTACACTCGAAGACCCCAAGCGCTCGTCAATCCGTCAATCGTCCGCGATTCATGTCCCTAAACGCCACCGAGAGGATCAGGGTCCTATAGAGGGCAAATTTCGTACGGCTCTGCTGGCTTCGTAGAAATCGCAAGGCATTCGAGCAGATTTAATGATGAAAATGCCAGTGGTGCAGTGAAGAAATAGCATGTTATTCTGTGGGCAAGAAACCACCATTGAGATTGAGATTGAGTTGCCAAACAGTACAAAAAAAAAAATCTTGTCGAATTTCAGTCATTTTTTTATCAAAAAGTCACTAATGTCACTTTTCTCTGGAAAACAGTCACCAAAGCCACTTATTCAAAAATATTGGACGAGCACAGAACTTTTAAGTGCAAATTAAACAGTTTGCTTCACGTTAGTTATTCTTTATTTATTCGTCAGAGTCTTTAACTCAATATGTTAATGTGTTAATGTAGACAAAGCGAATGTCTGAGAGACCTGATGGACGACTAAAACCTGATTCAGACGTACCGTTTGCCACCGTCAACGGAACGGAACGGCAGTGATTATCGCAAAAATCAAGATCTGTTGGTGGTGGTGTGAGGTAGGCTTAAAACGGTAGTTTGACGTTTTTCACCATCATCACAACGTCAACATCAACGACAATGTCAATGTCGTTCCTCTCCATTGACGGTAGTAGACGGTGAGGCTGCTAATTACCGCCTTACTCATTCAAATTCATTTGTCATTCCCGATTCGCATCGAAGCATAGTCAATGCCGCAACTGCGAATTTTCACTGTCAGCAGTAAAATATCAGTTGAAATTGAAGGCTGTGAATAACGATTTCAGCACGAACGAGCTGGATATGAAACTACTTTCAGGTTCAATCGGTTGACAGTGGTAATACTGACTTCTGCGATTTCGCACGCGCTGTGTTATTTTAGCGATGTTTTGTGTGTTTGAGAATGCAGATGCTCTTTTACTTCATCGGCTTTATGCATTGGATTGGCTCAGATCAAATATATTCAACATGTTTCTAGACAATATCATTTTTTTCGCTGACATGATTTTCAATGAGAATTGACACGGGTGGCACTCAATATCAGTCTCAATCTGAGAGAATGAAATTGCTGTTGTGTGATATTAATTTTGCTGTTTAGAAATTTCGCAGCTCTGGTAAATGCATAAATAGTTTTATAAGAATGCAATGCCTTCCCAGAAGCGAATGAATGTTATTATCATTGCATACAATGATAATCCTTTGGATATAAGTATAATGCTTTTATTCCCATGTTTGCTTTCAATCAAACACCATGCGATGCGATTTATTCGCATCACGATTTGAGACGATTTCCTACGCGAAGCGTTTGAATACGAATCTTTATTTCGAAGCTAACCAACAAGCCAAGCTTTGGAACACTGAAAAATCGCTCGCACACAGCCTTATTTCGGTGTAGCATTAGAGCAGCAATGCACACAGTGCTGTTAAATATGAGCTCATAGCCGAAGTCATACTTCCTAGCCATCGCATCTATCCACGACGAATCGAATCGCCAACGAATCGTTCGGTTTTCGAAGCGTTCTCTGAAGAATAGTTGAGCGACTTCAAGCGTAAAAAACCCTTGATTGTTCATTGTGTTGCTTTTGTGCTTTCTTCGTTTTTGAAGAATTTGCACAACAGAAGGCATTATTTGCGGCGAGTGTTTCATATTACGAATGAAGATTCAATATGCGAATCAGGAACCTTGGTAGACGGTTCGTCTGATCATCATTTGTGTTCGATTCACATATATCGTTTGTCACCGTCATAGGATCGTCAACGAAAACAAGCGATTTTGCAATGCGTTTTCAATGCGCGTGTTCACGTAACTATGGTGATCTTTCCTGATGTGATGTTGTAATACACTGAATAGTTGATTAACAACGCTCTTCCGGTACGAAAGATGTAATTACATCAGGAGTAGCATCCTTTACAGCTAGTAAAGACCTATGGTATAACCTTCATCTCTTCTGCGGCTAGCCGTGATGGCTCGTTCCGTATCAAGAATTTTCTTCCACTATCCTCGGTACTGGGCTACTCATATCCAATTTTCTAGGAATCTCGACACTCGCAGATCCACTCCAACCTGGTAAAGCCACCTAGCATGTTGGGCCCCTCTGTTTTGTGCCGGTGGGGTCCTTAAGGAGAATCTATTTACCGCATTGTCATCCAGCATTCTCGCGGCATATGCGGCCCATCGCAGCTCCCCGACTTTCGTCAGGTGCACAATGAAAATCTCTCAAATTAGTGCCTGTCCGCAACACTTCCCAGACAAACACATACGATTCGCATAGATTCTCTAGGATTCCTCACATTCGATTCGTGAGCGTCCTTGAAAAGGATTCCTGAAAAAAGAATCCTCAGGAATGCCCTGTATATGGCTCTAGGATTCTTGAATAAGAATCCTGAGTGGGAATCCTCCGGATCGTGTTTGCGATTCCTTTCACGATTCCGTCACCAGATTAAAGGTATCCTGGGGATTCTTACTCGGGATTCTTTGCGTGTTAGTAAGGGTTACCGTTCAAATACGGCCAGTACCCGTATGTCCTCCGTGAGCAGCATCTCGGTTTCAAGTCCATAAAGAACTGGTCTCGTTAGGGTTTGTACATCGTCAGTTTTATGCGGCACCGTATGATTCTGGTTCGAAGCGTTCTGTGAAGGCCACAGTAGGCCGGATCTCCAGCTTGAATACGTCGTTGGATCTCCTTACTTGTATTTTCGGTGGTTACCAAAGATCCCAAGTATACGAAGCCATCCGCCAATGATCACCCTCCGTGGGAGGCGAATTTTGGTTTCTCTCGAGCCTCTTTCTTTCATATACTTGGTTTTCAACGCTTTGATTCCTATTCTAACTCTCTTAGCTATCACTTTTCATTTGGGCTTGCTTGCCTCCAGCGTCGCAAAGTTTCTCGTAATAACGTCGAGGTCGTCTTCGAAGCCTAAGGGTTGATTACCTTTGCTGAAACTCGTGCCTCTCGTTTTGATGCCCGCTCGACGGATTACCCTCCCACCCCCAAGAGCTCGTTAGTTCATCTCCTTGTCTCAATCCTCTGCGCGCATCGAAGGGATACGAGAGTCACCTCGAAACGCACATGCAGTACATCACTCGATCCAAGGTAGCTTTATCCGGAGATAGCTGGTCTCGATCGACTGTATCATACGCTGCCTTGAAGTCCACGAAGATGTAATGTATGGGCACGTTGTACATCCGACATTTCTGAAGGATCTGCCGTAGAATGCAGATTTGATCCCTAGAAGCGCGTGCCCTACGAATACTTTTCTATAGAAGAAAGACGGCGGAGCAAAATCTGTGAAAAGAATTTGAAGGCGACGATGATCAACGTTATGCCACGTTAGTTGCTGCATTTACCGTGTTTGTTGAGCTCTGCTGCTAGTCTGCCCTTACCTGCGACTCGACTGTTCTTTAGTGACCCAATATTTCGTTTGATCTCCAGGTGATCGGAAATTGGAACACTGTTATCGTCTGCAGGCATTCCAAGGTTAGCTTCCGTCCGCCTCCGCTATTCAGGTGCTCATCGAAAAACTGCTTCCACCTGTCGACCACCATGTGCTCCCTTGTGATAAGGTTTCTCTCCTTGTCCCTCCCTACACATATCTGGACTTAGTTTTACTTTCTCGTAAAACTTGCGCGTGTCATGTTATGTAATAAAGCAGCTTTATATTGTGACAATGTTGGCAGTTTGCGTCATTCTGCTGACCCTATGTACACATTTTATTTGCTACTCACACCAAACCAATTTATAATTATTGAAGGTACGTTATGTTGCCGAGATTAGAGGTAAGGAACCAATCTCAAAAACTCCATCGATGTGGAGAAATCTCCCTTAACTTGTCTTCGCTCTCTACATTATATTTGTCCTACTATTTTTTACGCTGGTTGGTATGAACGATGACTTATGCTGAACTTTTTTTAAATATATGATAATCAATAATTAAGAATTAGAAATAACTCATCCGGATAATATAAGGAAGAAAGACGTTAGATTAATTAGTCTAAAGGTTTTGGTTTTCTTGTGAGAGCTATATTTACTATGAGGAATAAATTGTATATTCTTCTCAGGATAGAGTCTTCTCACCTGTTGCAGGAGATTGGTAAGAAATTGAATGGCTCAAAAAATCGCCTCAGATATAGATTTTACCCATCCTGGGAGTCCTGGGAGCCCCGTAGTCACCAGGTTATAGAGGTCACCCTAACAAGTAGGTAGGCGTGGACTCGAATCTAAGTAGAATTTGGCCATTTGGTTGTCGAAGGACTCTTCCTGAACTCTGAACTCTAAAGTATTTCCTGTTGACTTTCCTCCTGACGAAATAAGTCCTTTTTATAATAAAACTCGCCACAGTAAACGTATTGTAGTGCTTTCCAGGGAATTGTGAATATTGACAGACGGAATGAGGTTTCAGTAAGACTTTTTCCTCTTGACACAATTAGTCTCTCTTACTATCAAACTAGTCCGAGGGTTGAGATCGCTCAAGGGAATTTTTATTGGCGGTGCAGGAGCGAAAGTATAGAAAACAACTGGACAGTAAGTTCTAATAGACTTTAATAATATTTAAAAAAATAGAAATACGAGATATTCCTTTCTGAGTCAATTTTTATTAAAGCAATGTTTATCGAGAACCTTTATGGCATAGTAGTTGGGAGCACTCCCCCCTCATTTGTGTCAGTCAGAAAATCAGTCTTTTGAAACGAGCGGTTTATTTTTCGACAAATTCGTTCCCTCACCACCTTAATGGCTGCTAGCATCCTCACCGAGCGTGGCCGCCCGGATCTCGCACGCACTATAGTACGTCACTTAGGCTTCCACTTAGACTTCCTTCCAGAGAAATTAGCCAGCCAATAAACACAGGCCTTCAAAGTTTGTTATAATATTCAAGAGACACTACAGATTAAGATTAAAAAAAAGTAGTAAAATTCTGATAAAGAAAGCACTTAGAGCTAAAAAATGACAAAAATTGTCCTTATTCTCTCGATTTTCGCACTTTCGCAGATTTAAATAAAATTCCGCTGAACATATAAAATGCTTCCAGTTTTGAGTAAAATTATATCGAGATGTGAGAAAACTATACGTCGGTTAGATCCCGAAGCGTCAGTAAATGCTAATACTCCTAAGATAATCAGCAAAAATATCAACAAAAAAAAAATAACGATAAATTAACCCTAAAAAGTCATTTCTAATATTTGCACTTCTTACTCCACAGCATCACCGGTTGGTCACATATATTTTGTTCGGAGGCCGGAGTAAGCAGAAAATCCATCCACCATGGACGCGATTAAGAAGAAGATGCAGGCAATGAAGCTTGAGAAGGACAATGCTCAAGACAAAGCCGATACCTGCGAGAACCAGGCCAAGGAGGCCAACCTCCGCGCCGACAAGATCATGGAGGAGGTCGCTGAGCTGACCAAACGTTTGGCCCAGGTCACCAGCGATCACGAACAGTTCAAGGCCTCGCTAGAGCAGGCCAACAAGGACCTGGAGGAGAAGGAGAAGAACCTCACTTCCACCGAGGCCAACGTTGCCGCGTTGACCCGCAAGGTCCAACAGGTTGAGGAGGATCTGGAAAAATCCGAGGAGCGCTCCGGTGCTGCTCTGTCCAAGCTGCTGGAGGCCACCCAGTCGGCTGATGAGAACAACCGGTATAGACCGACGTAGATCCGTTTTTGGTACAGATTTTCTATAGACATTTTTACGTTTCATAGTATGTGCAAAGTATTGGAGAACCGTTCCCAGCAGGATGAGGAGCGTATGGATCAGCTGTCCAACCAGTTGAAGGAAGCCCGTCTGCTCGCTGAAGACGCTGACGGCAAGTCTGATGAAGTGTCCCGGAAGCTGGCCTTCGTTGAAGATGAGCTGGAAGTCGCTGAGGATCGTGTGAAATCCGGAGAAGCCAAGATCATGGAGCTTGAGGAAGAGTTGAAGGTTCGTCTATAAGACTATTTGATGTATGGAATGGAGGAGTAAATTTTAAATTTATTTTAACAGGTTGTCGGTAACTCGCTCAAATCTCTGGAAGTATCAGAAGACAAGGCCAACCAGAGAGTCGAGGAGTTCAAGCGCCAGTTGAAAACCCTCACCATCAAGCTGAAGGAGGCTGAAACTCGTGCTGAGAATGCCGAGAAGAACGTCAAGAAGCTCCAGAAGGAAGTCGACAGACTAGAAGGTAGGTTGAGGGAATGGGGATTTGAGAGCTGGCCCGAGATGCGTTGGATCCTAGGATGGTCCACGTGTCAAGGATCGTTCTCTGTTAGTAAGGCACCAGTAATAACAAGAACACTATTGATTATAATGATATAATAGAGATTGCTGTAGCGCTCACTTATCCACACTACCACAAATATTAATACAACTACCGGATATCGATGTTGTGTATTGAAAGTAGGCTAATTTGAACGTGCTACTGTGTTCAGGGGGGCTCTATGCTTGTCAAATTGATAACCATAAGCTGCCAGTCGTCGTCAACGGAACAGAACGTCACGCAATGATTGCTCAAATGCAAACAACATTTGTGAAGTGTTTCGTTCCGTTAAAGTCATGTTGGTTCTTTGATTCATGACACGTAAAGCCCCCCTGACAGTGTTGCGTATTCATTTTGCTTTCGATGGATGCAACAAATTTTATCTCAGTAGGCTTTGTGCAACTACCGCCAGTTAACTTGCGTTAGCTCTTTAATTCTACGACAGTTGAACAGCTTTTAACACTCCAAGTGTAAATACTTCTTGGTGTTGACTCGGGTTTTCCATGCTCGATCCGTTGTAAATATTCCAAGCGAAAGTGTCAACGTTATTGAAATGATGCGGGCTGCACTCATCACACACGGATCAACATACAGTCTTCCACGCTACGATACGATCAAAACGTAATCATTGCCTCGAGAAAGTGCCACCAATCAGCACAAAACCATCAGGATTTGTTTTAAAACCGCAAAACCTTTTTCTACCGCCTCTTTCCAGACAAACTCATGCACGAGAAGGAAAAGTACAAAGCGATCTGCGACGACTTGGATTCCACCTTCGCCGAACTTACTGGATACTAATCCTTCAAACGATAGTCAGCTATTACCAATACTGTTACTGCTATTACTACTACTTCTACTACTATTACTACTATCAATAGCACTGTTACCAATACCAGCTTGCCAATTTCGAAACCCTCAACCAGCCACAAAAAGACAACAGCTCAAATCCAGAAGATTCGGTTCGTTCCATACCTTCTCTTTGCTTCTGTCTGTATCGTTTTGGGTGGGAAATCAGACGCCATGTGGGATCGATACGTACACCCTGTATCAGTTTCATTGTTTTGACTTTTTGCATCCAGCGTCATCTATTGAAAATGCGAATCAGTCCTGGCGTAGCCTTTTTTTCCGGAGCGAAGACGGTCATACGGCTTAGGTTTGTTCCAGTATATTTATTGTTTACGTTTTGTTCCTGTTTTTGTTTCAAATGAACTGTTCAGTTTTGTTGTTTGCAGAACATTTTCGATACTTCATGTGTATATGTTTCCATACGACCATTTTTTATGTCGGTACAAGGATTGGTTTTCCACTTCCATTCCGTGACTCATCCTGAGTGTTTTTCTCACGAATACTGTTCCGTCTGTTTCTGAAAACTATACCGGTAGGCGTGTTTGTGATCGATTTTTGAAACTTATCAGCTGTAAATGTTATAAGCTTACATTGCTCAATGAACATACCTAAGAAACATTCATCTCATCATTTCATCTAAATGTAGATGTTGACAAAAATTAAATATTTTAAAAATTGTTTAGTTTAAAAATCATCACAAATACGTCGAAACCTCGACGAAAAATCATTCATTTCTTCGTGAAAATGCTGTGTTACCTGTATTGGTCGACTATGAAAAGCGGTTAGAGATCCGAATAGACACTGATTTTTTGGTTATAAAAAATGTTATACGAAAAATATGCTTTTTTGCTTTGCAGTGCTTTTTAACTAATCGTTTTTTTTTTTGCTTTTACACTCGATAAGTGCTAACATTTTTTCCACAGGATGCTTGGCACACAAGCAAACGTAAGCTGTTATATTTCCAGTTGTATTTTGAACAATTTTTTGAAGGATTCCAGAAAACCGAGCTCCTTCAAATTTGCATCAACATTTTGTACATTGTTCAGAAAGTGCTTTGTATGTATTTATATTCTGACATGGCTTTGTTTTCCTTTTCTTTCCAATCTTCTACATGTAGACGAACTGGGCACAAACAAGGACCGGTACAAGTCCCTGGCCGACGAGATGGATTCCACCTTCGCCGAGCTGGCTGGTTACTAAAGGAGCTCTCCCTGTTTCCGGTTCTTTTTTGTCCGTATACTCGTGTTGTACTTTTGCCGTAACCAGGCGCGCTTTTGATTGATTCAATTTTCCTCGTCCCACTTGGAAATTCAGCAGCATTTTCCCGCACTCGATTGCACCGCCATCAAGTACCAATACATAATCGCACAGAAGAGAACAGAATTCGACACCCCGAACTCCGACGAGATTCAAGCTCCGAATAGAAAAATTCATGTTTTATCATAGGAAAGTATTAGTGTATAATTGTCAGAATTATTTGTGTAGCAACGTAAGAGATCCGCTTTTTCACAGCGCGAAAGGAAGAAAATCCGTATTTTTGTTGTTGTTTCAACCGTCGAGAAGATCGAGTTCATGAACAAAAGATTTTTTATCACTACTCTTAAACATAGATTATATTATAACAAAAATAAGCGAAGAACCCTATTTCGTTGGAGGATTTTTTTTTAATAAAACAGCTGCCGCTGTCGAACCGAGAAACAGAGAAGTTGGTGTTGCAATCAAACTAGATCTAAAAGCACTTGTCGTAGCACTCGGAATAATAATCAAAAAAAATGTATTACTTCTATCATTTAATAAAAAGAAACAACGGTAATGCTAACTAAAGAAAAAAAAGAAGCACGATGAAACCAGGTATCTGCTTTAATTCGACTCGCATGTGCATCCATTGCATGCGTTACTCGAGTTAGAATCTTAGGAAATTCTATTTCTCTATTTTTTAGCAGAAATCGTATCAAAATCATATTTATTGTAATGCTAAGTTTTGATTTATTTTGTACAATAAAAGTTTAACTATTGCTAAGGTACAGTGCATCGTTTTCGGGATGTTGCGTTTCACCTGTGATATTTTTGTTTCTTTCACGAAGGGAAAGTTGATGCAAAAAGTTATACATTCGTTATTCAGTGTTTGAGTCACCTGCAGACTGTTACCGGAATTCAACGTGATTTCAATTGCGTAATGTTGCTATTTCACGCACATAGACTTTCTAGACTAACAAAGTTAGCGGTTATCTTTTGTGGTATGACGTAAGGTGAAGTCATTGTCTGAAAATGTTTCAATTCGTCTTGTACTAAGCTGCAAACTTGGAGGAAAATGCAAAAAGTCTGGCAATAGTTTTACTACAGATAACAGATATCCAAGCTAGAACCAAAAACTCCACAAATCGCGTGTAAGATTTCAAATTCTTACTCGTTTGAAATGCTAACGACATCTTTCTGTAACTTGCGACTTTAACCACTTTAGTGATGGCAGCGCTGGATTATAGTCAAAGCTGCCAGACGCATGAAAATTCTCACAAATAGTAGAGTCACTGTTTTTGTGAGGTTTGTGCATTTTTTTTCATATCAACACTAAAACAAACAAATTTATCGCAAATATAAACTGGGATTGGATAAAGTTGTCGATTATGTACAAATTACGACTGCTCAAAATTTCTGCATTAAAAAATGGCAACGCTTCTTATTGCAATAATATCGATAAGAGCTGGAAAACTATCGATTTTCTCGAATCATTGACCACTAAGTGTTCTTAGCGCCACCATACTGCGTATTGCGACATGCTAAAAACCCGTTGCGTCTTTTTACACATGAAGCAAAATTAGCTTGGATGTCTGTTATCTGTGGTTTTACTATGGATTTTGTTCTTTATTTATATTACTGTGTTGCGTTTCCTTTCCTTCACAAAAAAGTAACTTATAGTAATGGGAAGTAAGTGAAAAATAATCGAAAATCGAATGTTTTTTATCACATTTTGAACTATATTTTCTGTTCTCATATCCATGGCGGAGCAACCCTTTTAACTCTTCCATTCCGTCCCAGGCCTCGCGGACAGCAATTAGATTTTACCTCGAAAAATGACCTTCAAACTCTTATTAGTCATCAATTACATGCACAATTGGTACCAGCTAAATTGTAAGATCGATCTGTTCTCTAAATGTCAGCTGATGTCTTATGGCATCACCCGTGGGGAATGGGTTAAAGCGTGTCAACCTAACATAAATAAGCAGAAAAATAAATATGTTGATGCCTCTACAAACTCATAACTTTCGCTCAAATTGAACTCAATATTATTTAAAAGAATGAAATAATTTGGTAGTTTTGAGTGAAATCATCGTATAATATTGAAGCAATAGTAAAACAGTTCAAAATACTTTGCATTTTTTAGTATCTCATAACATTTCTTACAAAGCATTTCATGCAGTGTTAGGGAAAATTAACAACAACTAATTTTCCGGCGTCTGGAATGGTTTTGAATGAGTTTGACACTATGTAAATCATTTTATTGAATCAAATCGACCATATCTACTTGGTTTTCTGAAATCCGTTTCGAAGGTATGTACAACGTGACTAATACGTATTATAAATTCCTTTAGGATCAGCAATTCTTTCAGCCACGGTCTTATCAATTTTCTTCCTTCGTTCTCTGATCATACTCCCAGGTAACTTGAAAATGCCCCATTTATCGACAAACCATCAAACTAATCATTTTTAGAGTGTGGTCGCCACAAATTTGTGTCGTGTGGAATTACAGGACTCCAATTTTTTTTCAACACATGTCTATAACAATTCCGACATGGCGCATGGAGTTATTAACAAAAAACAGTCACGACTTGTTTTTGCAAATGTTTTATTTCTTTGAAAAGTTCATGATGAAAGACTCAGGGCTTTACTTATACGACAGGTCGTTAACGACCCACTGTCGAATCTAGAAAACGTCTCCACATCACTCGATCTTGGGCTAGTCTTCTCCAATCGCCCCTACGTTTCATTCACTAATCTCGAGCCCTTTTCCTCCCTCGGACTACCGTTAGGCATTGCGTCAGGGAGGGGTGAGAGTACCCCCTTATTTAGTAAACGTCCTAGTTAACCCTCTGAAGACCAACTCCCTCAACTACGCGTATGGATAGTGTGGATTCCTACTCGACCTCGTTGATTGACTCGCTGTAGACTTCTAGAGTTATATCGTCTGCAAAGCCCACAACCACCTCTCCCGGGAGGAACATGGCATTCCACAATACCGGGCCCAGGGTGGAGCCCAGCACTCCGATGATGGAAGTAATTTTCTAGAATCTTGCACAGTGGCATCTAATCCCCACCTTCACGGTTTCATTGTCGGTGAATCTCACGAGCCTGTTGAGTATTACCACAGAATAGATATGCAACTTCGAACAATACTTTGCAGCAAATTGGTGCCCAAGCTTTCGCATTCATTTTTTGCTGTTCCATCCTACATTGATTTTACAGTGCATCGTTCGAACAGTTCGCTCCAATAGTTTGAACATGCAATAAAAAACTATTTTTTTTTGCTTTAATAACCAGACAAAAAGGTGATCTTGAATAGTTGAATCTTTCAAAATCAAGTTCACAGGACCGACCACACTTCACACAGGACCGCATTCAAGAGATCTTTAAAGTGGAAATTCAGTAACAATTCACAATCAACGTCAATAGAACAAATTAAACTAAAAATCTTTCAACCATTCAAACATTGTCTAACAAATTTTCTTGGATCGTACACCTCAAGACTGTTGAAACTATTTTAACCTGTTAGTTGATTTACTTGAATGTTTTCGTTGGACTTGGAAACCGAATTTCTCGATCAACGACAATATTTTTTTCTCGTACCGTTTTTTATACCTAACATTGCTAGAAATGCATATCAGACGCGCTGTACCAGCACTGCTTACTACATTAGGTACAATGTAAAAAAATAATTGTCGTTAGTCAAGATATTCAGTTTTCAACTTGGGCAACAATGAAATTCATTGAAAATATATCTACATAAAAACCGTTGCACGTATGCGGGTGGCACTGTACGTTTATCATGAAAAGGCACCCTCGCTATACCAGCACCGGGGAGAACAAAGGATTCTCTCGACGAAAAAGCGGCTAGAGCTCATACGGTCCTTTTGTTGAATGAATGGAATATAAGCGTGATGAAATTTCGAGTGTAAAATGCATTCTCTCCACCGCTAGATGTAGATACTTGAAATAAAGAGATTCTGTCTCGTTTTTGGTTCTTCAGTTGAACAGATGTGGTATTACCCTTGTTCGCTGTGTATAGCAGACAGATTGGTCTATAAGTCGATGAGTCACCTGGTGGTTTTCCGGCTTCGGTGGTAATACCAGTTTCTGTCGCTTTCTCTTGTCTGAGAAGAGGCAGTCGCCTAAGCATTTCTGCATGACCACTCGGGATAAACCCCTAAAGATAGCCCCCTTTAGGGCAGTCTTAATGGCCAAGTTCAGGATTCCTTTTGGTCCTTAATTAGTTTATCGTCCGTAACCTTTATCGCCTCCCCGACATATGCGCGGCTGCCGTCACTCACTGTTTGTGGTGATTCAACAGCCGGAGGGATTCGGCTCATGACGTGAGAAAAGCCCCTCAATGATCCATTCCAACATCGCTGGTGATCCGTGTCCGTGTCTATTTTGTAGGCGTCACCTGTCGATTGTCTATTGCGTCGGTCCTTCAATATGCCGGTGACCTTCCATTTTTAGGCTGATAAGACCTAAGCATAGTGGCGTCGCACGCCCGCGATTGTGTAGCAATAAACTGTCAAGCACTCGGGGAGACCTTCCTTCCTTCGAGATCACAACTTATTACTTCCGCAAATACATCGGCATCAAAGTGCGATGTCTTCCAGCCGCAAATGGTTAGAGTATTGGCCCTACTCATCGCTTGCCGCCTCGTGTCCACGTATAGCTGACCGACTGGGGTCGCTATTAGTGTGGTCGTCGTCTACTCTCCAGCTCGTGATCAGTCCCAGGTTGCCGAACGTCACGTCTCTGCACTGTTTCTGCTGTAGGTGCTTTTAACTTCGTCAGAGCTTCTATAAGTTTCTGGCCTCTCCGGTTCATGTGGTAATTTCTCCGTTCGACAACCCAAACGTTGAAGTCACCCGCCACCACCAACGGTGTTAGGCCCGTTAGCTCCACGGTCTCTATTTGGACGAACCAATCTCCCCTAACACTCGCCGATTGGACGTCCTCACCCATACCACACATCCTATGATTATATGGCTTACCAAGAAGTTGCCGACCTCTTTTGGGCTCTCTGGTGAATATAATCTCCATACGCTCTTCCGACATGTGTGCCACGTGGCCAGCCCACTGTATTCTGCCGTATTTCATTAGCTTGATAATCTACACCTCGTGGTTCATTCTCCAGTTTACTGGCAAGTATCGAACGCAAGATTCTTTGCTCAAAGACTCCAAGTGATCGTCGGTCAGTTTCTTTCATCGACCAACATTGATGGCTTTAACCGGAAAAAACATCGTTCTTTAAAGCACAAATTTCATGCGCACATGCATGCATTTCCATCATGAGACTGTTTATAGTAGCAGCGTATGTTTCATCGAGAAGCTCATAAATCATCTCCTTCACATCATCGGGTTTGTCGTTTGTCGGTGCGTATACATTCATCATACTGTAATTGAATAATCTGCCTTTGATTCCTAAAATACATTGCCGGTTATTAGCCTCCATTTAATGACACACACGTTTGATCTGTTTTCTTTGGATGACGAAACCGATGACGCCTCGTTCTCACTTATTGCCGTCAATGTAGTAGATTTGGTATTTGAAAGTCGTATTCGTGATAGGATCGTTCGTCTCTAGTCTTGATGGCTGCCACTTCCATCTTTATAGCTCTCTGGGTTAGATGCATAAGTGTGCCGATTCGAGTTGAGTTCTGTTGTTCCAAGACCCGAGTTCCTGAACATTGACCCTTTTCGCTCGCCTGGGTTGATACCTAGAGTCCTGATTCATGTTAATTTCTGGATTGTTCGCAATAGGGTACTTTCGTTCTCGCGACGAGGCCGCCGTCTTGGATATGACACCAAGTTTCATGAATCAGCCACCCGCTCTGAATCAGACGCTGTTATACGCCGCTTAGTGTGGGAGAACAGAGGTGCAGAATGCGACCACCGGGGTTGGGATCTAATTTTCACTAAGGCGTCGTACACAAATGAAATAACGCATAAAGGGGAAGGGGGGAATAGGGGTTGGGCCTGCGTTGTTGATTGTTGTGAAAGGGTGGTTTGAGTACGAAGGTTACTCGTATCCCAGTTAGGTTAACGAGAAGATCGACACAGGGACGATTTTGGTAGATCATACACAGCCAAAATTTGCTAACCAAAAGATTTTTTTTGCTCTCGCTTATTTTCCGTCGGTCTAGTTACGCCGCTATTGTTACCGACGTTCAGGGAGGCGACTCCTCCCAAGACCTTAACTTACGACCCGTTGATTAACGGACCGACGCCAACGGCTTTACTTCCTCATGCGATAGAAGACGAGATCCAAGAGATTTTTCGCCTCAAAAATCTCCCGGTGGCGGCTAGGATTTAATCTAGACCAGCTGGGTTTGTTGTGAGTGGAGCAAGCCACCCCACAACCATCGACACCTATGTCGGCGTTGGGATTCGAGCCCAGGTTGGCGGAGACGTTCCCAACCCCGCTAGGCTTCCGCCTAGCATCCTCAGGTATGTTATTGATAAAAATGAAGGATAAGGGAATCCTAGCATAGTTGGTAACGTCTTCACCAACCACGTTGGTGGCCTGGGTTCGAATCCAAACGCCGACATAGGTGTCGATGGTTGTAGGCTGGCGTGATCCACTCACAACCAGTCCAACTGGTCTAGATTCAATACCAGCTGACATAGGGAGATTTTCTGAGGCGGAAATCTCCAGGATTACGCCTTTCATAGCATGACGGAGTAAAGCTGTCGACTTTTCGGGTGTCAGAAACAACTTTCGATTTTCTTCAACGCAGTGAAAACACATGAAAATACATGCAGTTGAAATTTAGGATTTTTAATTCATCTCATATATTTTTGCTAATTCAAGCTTGTTTTAGGAAATTTGAGGTGATTATTTCAAAGATTAAAGTATTCTTAGTGTAGTGATTTTGTTCAGTGAATAAAATAAAAAGTAGTCCGTTAATGATGAAAAATACTTTGGTTGGCTGCTGAATGAGTCACGTTGTAACCGTATGGAGCAATGCACACTGGGCCACAAATGGAATCTAGCGGAACGAAATTAATAGCGCTCTCAGGGTTTGACCAATCGGTTTCCAGTCTTCTACAAAGTTTCTTGGTATAGTTAGGGCTTCATTTTGGATACTTGAATTAGTTCGTAATTTAGCCGCAAAGGTGGCGTTGCGATGCTAACTTCTTTCTCTTACACGCTAGAGCTTTGCGGTATTCGACAAAGTTGTAGATCTTTAAATTCCATGAAACTTTACAGAATATACAAAATTTCTAACTTTTCAAGTTTCAGAGATCTACGAGTTTTTATAAATTTTGTCTGAATTTCACGTTTTATTGTGATAATTTTATAAGTTCACTCGAATTATTTTTCTTTCAAATTTTTTCTCGACAGAAATTGAATAAATACGTCGTTTTCTTCCAAGTACAGAAGTTTTTGAAGTGAAAATATTACACAAAATTTGAAAAAAATACATAATTTTGTGAAGTAGATATCTCAGCGGGTAGCAAGTATTAGCAAACCATGATTTTTTTCTAAAAATTGTCCATCAAAAAATCCTCATTTTCTGAAATTTTGAAAGAGGTGTTTTTTGGTGTTTTTGTGATATTTCAGTTTGAATATAACCATAGGTTTCATGTAAAAATACAATTGCTATGTATTTATTGCATGGAATACATGATCCAGTACTTTGATACTCTATCCAACCTATGTGCAGCCTTCAGCAAAGTTTCTCAGTGTAGTAAGAACTTCAACTTGACGCTCAGTTTAGTTCGCGATTTGGCCGCAGAGATGGCGCTTCGACACCAACTTTTTTTTTCTTACACGCTAGAGCTCTGCAGTTTTCGACAAAGTTTTAGATTAGAGAATTTTATGTTACTTCGTAGAAGAAACAAAATTTCTGTCTCTTAATTTTTTTGGAAATTTACGAGTTTTTGAAGAATTTGTTTGAGTTTCACGTGTTTTGTAATAGTTCGGTGATTCGAAACATTAAAATCACCAAAGAATATGCAATTTTCTGAATCAGCATACATTTTCGGTTTGCGTCGAGTTTTTGTTAGTAAAGCTAGGCTTATAGAGAGTAAATCCGTTGCTATTGAATCAAATGTTACTCTGTTTTGTTCGTAGCCAAATCCAATAGCAGCGACGTATGCGAAAAACTCAAAAGGGGAAGGGGTGAGAAAATGGACACCCTAAACCATATCCCAATTTCCTCCACAATTTAACACTACAGCTATGAGTCGACAGCGCACATTAACTGAGCCACTAACGGTTGATATAAAAAATAAGAAGAAGTACTTTAATATAGTATTTTTCGTAGTTTTCATGAGCATTTTCGAAAGCAGTTTTTTGGGGGTAAAATGAACACGTATGGGTAAAATGAACATAGGGAGGTGGTAATATAAACACCTTGGGCGTGAACATTAATTATCCCTTTACAGATAGTAAAATGTTGTTTCATAGCACGTGACACACTTATGCATTTATCAACAGTTCAGTTTTCACCGTTTGTCGTAGAACTAATAACAATATATGACGTAGAATTAATAACAATATATTATCCGCAAGAAACTGAGAAATGGCGGAAGCTTTTTTTACGGACATTCCGCATTCAACGGGACGTTTAGCCGCGGTCATCGCGGTCCAAGTTTACCTTTGCGTTTTTCTGATATAAACACGAAGCATCTAGATTTTTCAATGTAAATTAACACAATTTTTTCACCATCACCATGGGCTGTCCATTCTACCCGCACATAAATATTATTGAAAATACCGAAATATATCAAGAAAATCACTTAAACAATTACTAACCTTTGATGATTTCTGCTGGTTAGTGGTCTGAGTACAGATATTCGCAGAAAAATCGTTAAAAAATACTGTTTTACACTAGAAAAAGCTTATTTTTTGCAGGCCAAAAATAACATCATCACCACGAATGTACAAGTGGTTTTTGTTTTTGTTTATTATTTTGACTATTTGACTGTTTCATGTCGCATACTTTGTCTCAAATAACTTCTAGTGCCTCTAAGATAAGGTGCCAAAGAAGTTTGTACTATTTTTCAACGTAATAGTCGAGAAATAAACGGGTGTCCATTTTACCACTCCTGTTCATTTTACCTACAATTCCCCTAAGCCTAGCTTTACTAACGAAAACTCGACGCATACTTAAACCGAAAACGTATGCTGATTCAGAAAATTGCATATTCTCTGGTGGTTTTAATGTTTCGAATCACAAAACTATTACAAAAAACGTGAAACTCAAACGAATTCTTCAAAAACTCGTAAATTTCCAAAAAAATTAAGAGACAGAAATTTTGTTTCTTCTACGAAGTTACATAAAATTCTCTAATCTAAAACTTTGTCGAAACTGCAGAGCTCTAGCGTGTAAGAAAAAAAAGTTGGTGTCGAAGCGCCATCTCTGCGGCCAAATCGCGAACTAAACTGAGCGTCAAGTTGAAGTTCTTGTTACACTGAGAAACTTTGCTGAAGACTTCACATAGGTTGGATAGAGTATCAAAGTACTGAACCATGTATTCCATGCAATAAATACATAGCAATTGTATTTCTACATGAAACCTATGGTTATAGTCAAACTGAAATATCACAAAAACACCAAAAAACACCTCTTTCAAAATTTCAGAAAATGAAGATTTTTTGTTGGACAATTTTTAGAAAAAATCATGGTTTAGCAAACCTTATAATAATACTTGCTACCCGCTGAGATATCTACTTCACAAAATTATGTATTTTTTTCGAATTTTGTGTAATATTTTCACTAAAGTATTTCAAAAACTTCTGTACTCGGAAAAAAACGACGTATTTATTCAACTTCTATCGAGAAAAAATTTGAAGGAAATTAATTCGAGTGACCTCATAAAATTATCATAATGAAACGTGAAATTCAGACAAAATTTATAAAAACTCGTAGATCTCTGAAACTTGAAAAGTTAGAAATTTTGTATATTCTGTAAAGTTTCATGGAATTTAAAGATCTACAACTTTGTCGAATACCGCAAAGCTCTAGCGTGTAAGAGAAAGAAGTTGGCATCGCAACGCCACCTTTGCGGCTAAATTACGAACTAATTCAAGCATCCAAAATGAAGCCCTAACTATACCAAGAAACTTTGTAGAAGACTGGAAACCGATTGGTCAAACCCTGAGAGCGCTATTAATTTCGTTCCGCTAGATTCCATTTGTGGCCCAGTGTGCAATGCACGGATTTTGTTTTCTGGGGTAGGTGATTGAAATAAATGGATTTTCGAGTGCAGATTCCCGACTATAATATCAAAATTAGCTTTTCAGTGAGTTTTTGAGGATTCTACCTTATGAAAAATATCAAATGTCCTTAGAAGAATTCATTCCATGGATTAATACATTGATTTAGTTAAAACATATTTATTTATTTATGTTTTCAATCGTGTTTTCATGTTGTAGGGTAATCGCTCCTATATTCATCTCAGTATCTATATTCATTTCATCACACCTTTTTGATTGATTTATCATTAAATTGTACCATATTTTCAACGTAAAACTTTTTACCACTTGACAAAACCAAGAAGCAAATAGATTTACTTTCAACATTTGTAGAAATTTGACGGTAAATTGGACAAATGGGAGAAATTTGATGAATATAGGTGCACCTAACTGTTGAGATGAAGAATGGAACGGTTACCCTATAAGATGAATATATGGGCTGAGATAAAAAATTGAACAGTTCCTCTATTACTTCTAAAAGTAGAATAGAATGGGATTTCGAAGAAAAAATTTTAATTTTAACAGATACTTGGTCTTCGACGAATACACCTTCAACCCAACCCTATAACTATAACTATTTTCCAGTGCAAACAGGACGCCAACCTATCGGCTGCGATGCCATCTTTCGGATCTGATTTATTGTTCTTGGTGACTTAACTTCACATATTGTGGAGGTCGGTATATCTCCCTCATTCGCTGTGCTGACGGAATCTTTCATCCTATCCTCTTGATCTTATGCTTCTACGCCATTTAGGTGTTCATCGAAGTGCTGCCTCCACCTTTCGATCGCCTCAAGGTTCCTCCATTTTTACTGACTCATTACAGTTCGCGGCACAAAGCCAGCTCGGAACGCGTTGCGTTTCTTATAGAATTTACGTATTTTTTTAGAGCGATACAGCTGCCCTACTTCAAGGTTACATCTTCAATTTTAGGGTGTCAATTCCAATAAATTGGCTGCGTGCCGATAATTCGCTCCACAAGTACAATTTTGAAACCTGAAAAGATAGTCTGCGTCATTTTGACTCCTCGTTTTCAGTAATATTGCTCGTGTTTTTGTAAGAGCCCATATTCATTAGAATATTCAACAAATATTGTATTATATTATATAGAATATTGGCTGAATATTGCGCTGAATATGCGCTCTCACACTTCAAGTTTAACAGTTAGAGCATTGCACTATTCGACAAACTTGTAGTAATACTTAGGGACTACAAGTTTGTCATACATTGTTTCTCAAAATTGTACTTGTGCAACAAACACGGCACGCGACGAAAAAGCACCTGAAAATTGAATATGCAACCTTGCCTACTTCTTCAAACTCCAGCTCTTCCAGGAATGAGTCTGCTGTCTTCGTTTCTGTTTATATCGCTTCATGTTTTGACAGATCCTTTGCTATAGCATCAATGCCAATTCCTCTAGATAAACCGGATAGTACCCTTACACTGCACTGTTATTGGCGGCTTTGACTATGCTCCAGAAGTCCTTTTCAATGCTTCGAAGAGCCTTCTCTCATCCGGCAACGCTGCTTCAAGGCTTAGCGCGTATTCAGTGGTGACTTCAGGATGCTGAACTTGCACAGATCATACCACGTCGGGCGACGGTAGCGGACGTTATATTCCGTTGCCGGAATAACAACATTACCCAGAACACTTCATTTCAATCGAGAAGTGTCTTACGTCAATCAAAACATGATCGATTTGAGATTCGTTCTGTGGTGGTGATTTCCAGGTGTACCGAAATGAGAGGCTGAAGGTAGGTACTACGTATGGCCATGTTCTTGCAGATCGCACTTCCTAATACTCCCTAATAACCGGTCTGAATTTCTCCTCCTGGGCGACCTTAGCGTTGAGATATTCGTTTCCAATTATAATCATGTCTTGGGCAGCAATTGTGTGCACGCTTCGGCCGGGCGTAAAAGTGGCCTTATCGTCATAGTTATTTCCTAAGCGAGGGCTGTGCATGTTAACGAAAGCTGTGCCCAGCTTGTGTGTTGCTGCAGTTCTGGTAGATCCGTACGTATGTACCGATACTGCCTTAGCATACCTCCTGCAGCGTCACAATGTCGAACTCCGGGTATTGCAGTTCCATGATCCGAGATTCCAATCGGTATTTCGTTTCCGTCGTTTGTGTTTATGTCAATTGTTCCGGCCAATATCTACGTTAGACATGCATCAACACCCTGTTTCAACGGAGGACCATAGGCACCAGGACGTTGATCAATCGCCTCTAACATGGAGAAAGGACGCTGTTTTGAGCCGCACCGTCATAGTGAATAGACGCTCAGGTATGTGAAGCATTTCATCTGTCAACTGTCTAGTGAATAAGGTACGTGAGAAGACAGGTCGAATATTATTTTATTGATTTTGTTCGCCAATTTATGTGGAACATCGTTAAAAACTCGCTGAAAACATCTTTCGGATGATGTTGAACTTTTTCAATAAAAGTATTGGAATGTTATTCAAGAAGACTAATTTTTTCATGTTTTCGAATGTATTGTATATTCGACATTCGAGCGTTTTCAAACTTTAGCTTTCTAAGGTTAATACCTTTGGATTTTTTATGAAACAGCCAATGCCATCTATAAGTCATACAAAATACCTCTGCGACTACAGTCGTAAATTTTCTCCTCTTCTCGGTAGTTAGATTTCTCTTTGGTAGGTTTGCCGTCAAAATGAACTAAAATGTTTTACCAATTTTTATATAATTATTCCGACGTAGTGCATGCGGACATTTTTCATTAATATGAAGCAAACCTCTCTCGTTTGGCTACGGATACATGTAAAAAGCTCGCTCAAATCCCGTCCAGGTTCAACATTGTACAGTCCAAAACAAAGTTACACGAAAACAACAAAAACATTCTCATTCATACATTGCTCCGGCGAAAAACAGCCAGCGCAGCGTTTGACATTTGCTCGAAAGCTCTGCCATTTCTGTGAACGCCGTGACTAGTGGGTGCGAAAGTTGACACGAAAACGAATGGGGACGCCTGCGCAGCCCATTGCTACAATATCGATCGTCAACAATTCTCTCACACTAAGAGGCAAAAGCTTTCTCGGCAAGGCACACGCTGCACAGGAAGGACCGAAGTCCTCATCATTCTCTATCGAACGGTATCAATGAGCAGTTAGTTGTAACAGGACGGACCTGTTCTTTTTTCGGGCTGGTGATATTTCTAGGACAAAAGAAAACTTGTTCACCCCCGCAGGTGGGTCCATAATGTAAATTTGAGGCAAGTAGAGTGCGTGATATTTAGTTGGTCTCAAATTGTTCTTTTTCGGAGTGAATCTTCAATTGGTAGTAAAATATAAAACCAGGATAACGAACGGTGAAAAATCTCACTAGTGAACGAGTGGCTGGAAGAAAGTTATCGATTCAGTGGATCAGTCCTGAGAACACAGTGCACAGTGGAGGGTGAAATCTAACATTGTGTGAGCCGCGGAAGAAGATTCTCCTGCCAGCTGGAATAGTCACCGACGGGGCAGTTGCTCGTGTGTCGTATTAGTCGGGAACTCTTGCTGTTGAAAGAAGACGCAAAATGGGCGACCACGGCCCGGATATGAACATACTGGAAACTGGTAAAATAAATCACTTTTAGGCTGAATTCGAAGTCTCGTAATCTTTGCATACGTTGGCGCAGATTTAGGTATCGTTCAGTTG
This sequence comes from Wyeomyia smithii, assembly GCF_029784165.1. NCBI lineage: Eukaryota > Metazoa > Arthropoda > Insecta > Diptera > Culicidae > Wyeomyia > Wyeomyia smithii. The sequence continues at coordinate 201,725,384 of NC_073696.1, forward strand.
GACGTTTGTAAAGGAGCTACCAGGATTGCAAATGGATGCAAATAAAGTCCAAGAAGGTGACAAATTGAAACTGACTGGACTTTCAGCTTTGGTTTTTATGTCGTATCATCCGTAAAAATACTGTTACGTGAATATCTCTGAAGAAATTGTTATGGGAGGTTTCAAATCAATGGATTTGATCAGATTTAATGCTATGCTCAGTTTTCCTATCATACCTGGTATAACCGATAGTTACCTGTAATGTTTGCATAAGACTGTGAATTTATTATTGGAATCGTTAGACATTAAAATAGTCATTTCAATCACATCAGAATTGTAAAGTCAAAATAATTTGGAAGATTTATTACGAACATGTAATCAGGGTTCGCCAATAATTCCGGACTTTGTTCGATATTTCGTGCAGATTTGTTATTCATTACTCCGACATAGAGAAACGAATCGCCTTGTCTGTGCTATAATCAGATTTATTAACATAACAAGCAGAAACAATCAGCTGCTCGCCGGCACGAAAATGTCTTATTTGTTCGGTATTCGTTCATCGTATTATGACTCATTCCACCCTCCTATTCGATTCACCGGTGATGGCTCCAATCGGTCCAGTTTCCGTACGGAGCAAGCAGGGTACCAACGCCTGATATGCAGTACATGTTTTGCACATATCCCAATTTACGCCACATTGACTAGGAATAGCTTTGGCGTCATACGGCCTTCTCTTTCTCTCGCGTGCGCATTCTCACCAATTTCCCTCCAGGCAACGAACCTCGGGCTCGGGCGGGTAATTTTGCATGGAGCCACCATGGCTGACAGCCAGTTGTGGGTCGGCCTATTATGTATAATGAATGTGATTCCGACCGGGCACAATTGTTGGCTTCCGCCTTCCGTCGTCGGTCCTTGAGTGACGACTAACCGTGCGTGATAGGAAGCAGTTCGACTTTTCCGATGAATCATGCGTTGCGAGATGAAGCGCAAAAACCTGCCTCAATAACAACGGCGTCAGAAAGTTGTGCTAAGCTGTCAAATTATTTTAGTTTCGTGAGAGAAACATGTTCATTTTAGTAGATGGCAATAAAAATCTTTAGATACTATCTCTCAACCGTGTGGGGTACACAAAAAATACACTCACAGGAAGACAGATTATATAAGTAACGGATTTAGATGGATGGATTATCAAATAAATTTGGTTTCTTAAAAATTGTAAAAATGGTGGACAAAGTGAATCGAAGTTCGTTTACATGAAAGATGGAAGTATATACAAGCTTATTCAGGAAACAATGTTTACTCAACAAACATTTGCTCGACAGCTTTCATTCAGCAAACGCTACAAAGGTACTGTAAAAAATTGCCAAAAAGCTACTGTTTAATGCTTATGTTGTGAAGCAGAGCAAAATCATTTCAAATCGCCTGGAAATACGCGAAAATTTATTCGGCCATTTTTGATTTGAATGAAACTTAGCACACGTATTTGGCTTAGCAAACTGAGCATTTTTCACTGGTGGAGAGATTTTTTACACCCATGAGTTACATTCTAAAAGGGCGTATGCCTTTTGGCAAAGGTTTTATTCGAAGCATTGTAGCCCAGAAACCGTTGGTTGTATAGAAAAACTGTCTGAGAATGAGTTGTAGCGAATCGAAAATGCATCATAAAAAAAATACACTGGACAAAAAAAATTTTTTTGACCAACAAAATTAAAAATAAACATTTAATTTCAATTTAAAAAAAAAGTTGAATTTTTATTTTTTTTGAAAAAACTTGACGTTAATACGCAACTTTAAAAAAAAAGTCCAGGATGGAGAAATGAAAAATAATTTTTTTATGGTAGATTAATTTATTTATGAAAATTCTAATTCAAACATTTTTCAAAATATTTGTATTCTGATGATTTTAAAAAATGCAGAGAGTCATTTTAAATCAAAAAGCTCTTGGTAGTAAACATTCTAAAGGCATTGGCTTTCGAGTTATTTCTAATTTAAGCTCGAAAAATTATAATTATTTAGGGAAATACACGTTTTTCTTAATTTGTCCATGGTTCTCCAGCAAAAACCATACGTTCATTGGAATGCTTGATCAAAAATATACAATTCATTCTTTGACAACAAAACGATTGGGCGAACGGTTATCAAGAAAAGTGTTAAATGTTCTGTTAAAGTGATATAAATATATATATAAGAATCATATATTTATTTTCGAGTTTTATTATCTTGGGAACATATTTTTTCATGACATAGATACTTGACAGAACTAGTTTCACCTTATATTTTATACATCATAAGTAAATGATTCGTCATCTTTTGAAAACAGCTTCGTTTGTATCTTATTTTCTGAAATCGGAACAAAAGAGTAATACTTTTGTGTGGCAGCTATTATTATAGATTTTTTGAAAATATTGCTCCATTCTGTTACTCCTTGTTCATATTCTTCATATGATACCCAACTAAATGACATTTTTGATGAATTTTTATTACTTTTCTGATTAGACCAATCATACAATTCTTCTGCGCTTGTAATGGGATGTTCATGTTCTTTAGCTAAACTTGCATTTCTTGCCATTCGTTTTAATATGCCTCCAATTGCATCGCATGGGCCTTTACCATGAGAAGTCGCAAAAAAATGCCCCTCTGCATCGACGTTATATTTTGTTTTGAACTTGCAAAGACTTGCAAATTTTTTTTCTATTTTTATATTGTGAGGCAACTCCATCAGACATTAATATCGCTTTTTTCAACTCTATTGTTGTTTTCAAAAAAACTCATTAATTTGGCAATGAACACCTGAACCGCAACAGTATTATGATGGAGTACTTCCTATATTATGATGGAGCTGATATTCTCAAGTGATCCAGATTCTGAATAGTAAACAACGAAGGGCTGAATGGTGGCTTGACTGTTATTCCAATAACTACACGAATCACAAATTGATAAAGACGTATTAAAATGAGCTTGACTGTTCAATATTTTTAATTTTGCAATAACGTTTTCGTTTAATTTGCGTAAGCTTGATGAGAACCGATGATCAGGAAAGGGTTTACAGCATTTGGGCTTGGTGTATTCCATTTTCACTTTATTCATCTTCACAAAATGCAAACTGTTACTAACACATCTGAAGTAGTGCAATCGTATTTATATACGAAAACAGATATTATAGGTAACCCAGTAGTTATTGGCTGCGTACTTTGCAAACAGTTTTTATTAGTAAACAAGTAGGCAGTGTTGCACGACAAACATATTTTTTTATAAAACATTCGGCAGAGGGGAACGTGTAGGTAGGCTAAGGTTTAGCGCTTGAGTTATTTATCCAATCGTTTTGTTGTCAAAGAATGAATAGTATATTTTTGATCAAGCATTCCAATGAACGTATGGTTTTTGCTGGAGAATCATGGACAAATTAAGAAAAACGTGTATTTTCCGAAATATTAATAATTTTTCGAGCTTAAATTAAAAATAACTCGAAAACCGATGCCTTTAGAATGTTTACCACCAAGAGCTTTTTGATTCAAAAGGACTCTCTGCATCTTTTAAAATCATCAGAATACAAATATTTGTAAAAATGTTTGAATTAGAATTTTCGTAAAAAAATTAATCTACCAGAAAAAAACTAGTCAAGTTTCTTAAAAAAAAATCAACCGTGTTTTTTTAAATTGAAATTTAATGTTTCTTTTTAATTTTTTTGGTCAAAAAAAATTTTTTTTGTACAGTGTATATATTTTTATGGTGCATTTTTAATTCCCTATAACTCATTCTAAGACAGTTTTTCTATACAACCAACGGTTCCTGGGATACAATGCTTCGAATGAAACCTATGCCAAAAGGCATACGCCCTTTTAGAATGTAACTCATGGGTGTAAAAAATCTCTCCATCTGTGAAAAATGCTCACTTTGCTAAGCCAAATACGTGTGCAAAGTTTCATTCCAATCAAAAATGGTCGATATTCGACCATAGGTCATTTGGCGCGATCTTGCTCAGCAGTAATTGTTCTGCATCTGGATTTTGTTATTTTTTGCGAAAGGTTTTGAACGAATGGAGAAATTAACTGAATTTGCTGTATATGAGACAATTACAGAACACATTCACCACATAGAATGGTAATTTAGCATCTGTTGTTGTTATGCAGCACTTAATCGACACATAATTTTTCAAATATTTGCCAGATTGTTCCTTGAACAGACTCATATTTTACAGCTGTTCCTCACTTCCCTCCAACCCTATAACATCTAAGCCCGCACTTATGTGGTAACGTAAACTGTTCTTTGAAAAGTATAATTAGCTGTCATGCAAACGAGACACGAGGAGACTGCTCACTTATAAATATTCTGATTATCCTTCTTGTTAGGTAGAATTGTAGGTACTCACAATAGTTACAAGTTTGTTCAATCAAGCACCCAGGCATTGTCAATTCTAAGCGAAATCCTCACAGTTATTGAGTTGTCCTTCGGTTTCCTTATACTTCACTTTTTCTCCACAACATCTCCCACTTGAACCCGGCAAACGGCACAAACCGCCTGCCGTGCGCCATACTGTTAAAGATGGAAAAATGAAGTGGAAAACTGCAAAAAGAAATAAAACGATTCAAGGATGCTGTTCAGCTGCCATGATCAGAGTCGCGCGTATACGCTATACTCACACATAGAAAGTGCATTGTTGCACGTTTCAAGCCATCCTTCAGGGAATAATACAATAGGCGCCCACAAGAAATCAACCAATCAGTTTACAGTGTGGAAAGGGTATGAACATTAAAAAATAGTTGAAAACCAATTTCTTTTCTTCTGTCGGTATAGTTCGCAGAAGGTTAATTGATCGAAGTTTGAATATATCAGTGAATTTTGCACTGGTTGAGTTTTGTAATCTAACATTGTTTTATAATTAATGTAGAACGTCATTTATGTGATTCCAATCAAAAAAGTGGTTACAGATAAACATTACTTTGGCTGATAGGTTTTTTAGTTTTCTATTAAAAAACGACTATTTTTATGAAAAGTTTTATTCTTCGACACCATCTAAATAATGCACTTATGGTACAGTATAATGAGCGGGAACGTTGTCTTGGTGTAAGAGCACTTATTTTTCGCCATATGCGACCGTTCGATTCCCACTTCCAATCGATCCAATGGTGCACAATAATATTGTTTATTGACTGTTTCACCATGTTCAAGTCGTTAGTCTATGAATATTATGCGTTGCGGCTTCAATAAATACTGGCCAACATTTTACCGGCTGATTGTTATGTCACGGGCGCTTCGGACGACTTGCACCAGTCAAAAGCCGACTATCGATTGTACTCAGGATTGTAGTGGTGCTTCCATATTTCATCAATTGTCACGATTCACCGCAAAAACTTCCTCTCGTTATCAATGCCGGATTCTTCACCGAAAAATTGATATGTTGGTCATTTGATCCGTTTTTAAGGAACGGGGCACAGCTTCTTTATGTGTAATGATTCATTAATTATGTGAGCCAGATTTACAATTATAAGAGTCCGGGGTCCAGTCTTGTGTGAACCCCACGCCCCCCTAATGATGTATATATTTAGAACCTCTGTTTATCTTTTACAACTTAACTAAAAATTGTAACAAATTTACAATTTTCAATGAGGTTAGAAATTATTAAACTCAAATAACTACGCAATGCAATTACAGTGGTTTGAATACATTTTGTATATTGTTCTTCGAAATCAACTTGCACAAATGTCATTCAAAGGAAATATTCTCTATGAAGCAAGCACGCTTTCTTATTGGATATCAAAGACTTTCAAAAGTCGTTTTTGCTTGATAAAGGTTTTTTGATTTGCGGGGGCCCTCAAAATGTGGGAGGGCCTGGGGCAAGTGCCCTCGGGGATCCCCCTGAATCCGGCTCGGCTAACACGTCACGACGAAATTGAGCAAACCGATACTTTGCAATTGAATAAGCTGGAGCAGATATATTCTGTAACACTGATCCGACCATTTCTTCCCTTGAACAGTATTTTTCCTCATTAGCAATCAATGCTTGATCAAAACACGGAATTCACTTTTTGCCATGAGTCACTTTGACAGTAATAAATTGAGAACGAGCTAATAACATATCATCGAATTCTGACAGAATTATAGTTAAGATTGGTACAAGAATCACTGAAGCGAAAATTTTCAAATTTTGTTTGCCAAAACAAACCAACCAGAAAATTAAATTACAGTTACTTGATATTGATTGGTTCCAGATTACTTAAATTTCTGCATTAAGTGCTCAAACAACGTGCATAGGCCGAACAATATTTCAATTATTGTTCGTTAAACCTTTTGATAAGTTTGATAAAAAGACTGGAAAAGAGCTGTCTCATAAATTTGTATGAATAAAACAAGCGTCCAATCATGAAGTAACAATTCAAAACGAGAAAAACGCATATTTTATAACTAAATCAGTCTACTGATCCATGGAATGGATTCTTCTTGATCAACTTCAGGTGAAACGGGCTGGAATTTAAGCATAGGAGGACCGCATTCCGGGACTGCTTCATGAAATATAGTAAATTATTCGACTTACCTACCACTATTTTAGAAAAAGGCAGTGCGACTTTGCACTCGCATACAAGAGAGCTCTAAAACTTGATTGCACATCTATTTCTCGGTTGCTGTATACTTGAGCTGGATTTAAGTTAGACTCCTGTGTAATAACTCATATCTAAATTTCTCGGCAATTGATTAGTTTTGTCTGCGCTTGGCACATTGCATTTCAAAATTGTACGGCGAGGAAACTTTTTTGTATTTTCCGTTCTAGAAAGCTCAATATGGCTTAAACCATACTTTTCATGACTTCAAAAGACAGTTTTCTTGATGCTCAACAACTTTGCGAAGACAATAAAGAGCTAGGATGTCTCTAAAATACTATAGCTGCTCAAAGTTGGGTGTATCGGATTAAATGCTGAGAATAATTTTTTTCAATTCAATTCAATTCAATTTATTCATCACCTGGTAGTGTAAGGTTAAACCTTTTAAATTACTAACTCCGAGTTGCATAACGTAACTATCTAATTTATAATTAACATAACTATCTAATTTATAATTTATAATCCTAATTTACTTTAACTTTACACTTACTTTTTCTGCCAACACTGCCACTGTACTAGCCTCGGTCAGATTTCCATCGCTTTAGTGTTTTTGACAAAGCTGTTAGGCATCTAAGATCTAATGTAGTGCATTAATACAGCATTACACAGCTCTCTAGAAAGGAAAATGCAAAAAGTAGCATTTTCTATACTCATTTTCAACTCAACTTGCCCCACCCTAGCGTACAGTGATACGAGAACTCAAAGTCGTGAACTTTTTTTTCATTTTTCGCCAAATCCTGTTTTTTTTTTGACATACTATCTTCAGAAGACATTTAATATATAAAAAGCCTCAAAGAATCACAGCAAGTTTTAGTTCGGAACTACGTCACTAAAAAATCTTCCTTTGATGTTTTCTACATTAGAGAAATGGTGTCTTCAGTAAAGCTGTAGATATTATGATCACGAAAAACTTTGCCGAAGACACTTTTCTTCTAGATCCTTTTGTTTTAGAGATATAACGTTTCATATAAGAACCTTTAACTTTAGGTTCCTAAAAACTGTAGCAAAAAAAAAAAAAAAATAAAACAAAAATACAGCTCCAACACAGACCGAATAATTGCCAAAAAGGAAGCTCAAGCTTGTAAACTTTTTTCATTCACTCTTTAAATACTGGTTTTATTGATATACTATTTCCCGAAGATATTTAGCATATATACATAGAAGATATTTGGCATTTATTATTATTTATATCTATAAATGCGAATGTCTGTCTGTCTGTCTGTCTGTCTGTTCCCTATAGACTCAGAAACTACTGAACCGATCACCTTGAAAATTTGTACATAGGGGTTTTCGAGTACGGGGAGTAACCCTAAAATATTGGTTCTGCTCTATCTTATAAGCGTGGACAAGGGGGGGGGGGTGAATTTGTGTTTCATGAACGAGAAAACTTCCTCTACGATAACCGTGCAAACTTATATACAGATGTTTTTGAGTCTGAGATGTATTCTTGCGTCGTTACTGGCCGACGACTTTTTTGTTTCTCAGAGGGGTTGGAATGAGAGGGCGGAGGGGGTTAACATGTCAACCTTTGATGATTTTGAAACTGCTGGACCCATCAGTATTAAATTCGGTATGTAGAATCTACAGTAGCTGATACATTTCATGAATTTGAATTTTACTCATTCCATAAGCGTGGCAAGGGAGGGGGTGCTAATATTTGTTATTTGAAAACACCTAAACACATAAATTGATCACCGTTCCAATTTGTATAAGTGAAGTATGTTTCTATAACATTGATTTTCCTGTATCTCAGTGGCGTAGTAAGGAGGAGGGTGTATCTATATCTATAAATGCGAATGTCTGTCTGTTCCCCATAGACTCAAAAACTACTGAACCGATTACCGTGAAAATTTGTACATAAGGGTTTTCGAGTACGGGGCGTAACTTTAAAATATTAGTTTCGCTCTATCTCATAAGCGCAGGCAAGGAGGAGTCAATTTGTACTCTGTAAACATGCAAACGTTTTCTACAATAACCGTGTAACTTAAAACACAGAGATTTTTTGGTATGAAGCGTATTCTAAGGGGGAGGGGTGATGACATCACCGTTTAACGATTTTAAAACCACTGAGCCGATCATCATTACATTCGATGTTTGGAAGCTATAGTGGGTGGTGTATTTCAACGACTTTAAATTTAATGTATTTCATAAGCGTATCAAGGGGGCGGGGGTAAACTCTTCAAAACCATACTCGATTACCGTGTCAATATGTATAAGTAAATTCTCAAGAAAGTATCTATGACATAGACTTTTCTGTTTGTTCTCAGTGGCGTAGTCAAGAGGGGAGGGGTATTTCGAACTGAACTATATGAAAAATATTGAGAAATTTATCATGAAAATTTATATACAGGCGTTTCTGAGTATGATGCGTGGTATTTACATTACTCTGTCATTTAAGAGGGGAAGGAAATGGACAAATGTTGTCAATCTTTATTAAAATTGAAACCGCCTCATCAAATCTATACCTATAAAAATGCAGTCCGGTCTGTCTGTTTGTCTGTCTGTCTATCGGTCTGTCTGTCTGTCTGTCTGTCTGTCTGATTCATATAGGCTCGGAAACTACCGAACCGATCGACGTGAAAATTTTTATGTAGGGGTTTTAGGGGCCGAAAAAGGTTTTCATGATAGTTTGAGACCCCTCCCTCTTCTGGAAGAGAGGGCTTCCATTCAAATGAAACACAAATTTCTGCACATCTCTAAAACTTACCAAACAAATGAAACCAAATTTGGCATGTGGATGTTTTCAGGAGTGACAAATATGTCCATATTATTATTTTCTGAAAGGGAGTGATTCCATACAAATGAAACTCAAATTTCTGCATATCTAGAGAACTAACCAAGTAAATAGAACCAAATTGGGTAGGTGGATGTTTTTAGGGGTAACAAATATATCGATAATGATTTGACACCCCTCCCTCTTTAACAAGGGAGGGGTCCCATACAAATGAAACACGAATTTCGCACAGCTCGAGAACCAATCAACCAAATACAATCAAATTTGGTATGTGGATGTTTTTAGGAGTAACAAATATGTCCATATTGGTTCGAAACCCCTCCCTCCTCCGGAAGGGAGGGGTTCCATATAAATGAAACACAAATTTCTGCACATCTAGAGAACTAACCAAGTAAATAGAACCAAATTTGGTAGGTGGATGTTTTTAAGGGTAACAAATATATCCATAAAGGTTTGACACTCCTCCCTCTTCTATAAGGGAGGGGTCCCATACAAATGATACTCAAATTTCGCACAGCTCGAGAACCAATCAAGCAAATATAACCAAATTAGGCAAGTGAATGTTTGTAGATGTAACAAACATGTCCATAATGTTTCGACACCCTTCCTTCTTCTGGCATGTCTCCAAATGCCATTTTTAAATCCAAGATGGCGACTTCCGGTTTCAGAAAAACAGCGACAAATGACCAGATACCACCCAATATGGGTATTTCCGGAATTGTTATGATGCACTGAAGCCACAAATCGACCTCAGACAACATTTTGAATTGTAAGATGGCGACTTCCGGTGTCTAGGAATCAGCCGAAAATGACCAAATTTCCCATTTCCAAATGACGCTCAGAGGCCAAAAACTGTCCCCAAATGCCGTTTTGAAATCCAAGATGGCGACTTCCGGTTTCTGAAAACCAGCGGCAAATGACCAAATACCACCCAATATGGGTATTTCCGGGATTTTTATGCTGCACTGAAGCCACAAATCGACCTCAGACAACTTTTTGAATTGTAAGATGGTGACTTCCGGTGTCTAGAGAACAGCCTAAAATGACAAAATATCACCAAATAAGAGTGTTTCTTCAACCAGATTGACGCTCAGAGGCCAAAAATTGTCTCCTAATGCCATTTTGAAATCCAAGATGGCGACTTCCGGTTTTTGAGAAACAGCGGCAAATGACCAAATACCACCCAATATGGGTATTTCCAGGATTGTTATGATACACTGAAGCCACAAATCGACCTTAGACAACATTTTGAATTGTAAGATGGTGACTTCCGATGTCTAGAAAACAGCCGAAAATGACCAAATACCACTTAATATGAGTGTTTCTTCAACAAGATTGACGCTCAGAGACCAGAAATTGTCTCCTAATGCCATTTTAAAATCCAATATGGCGACTTACGGTTTCTGAAAAATAGCCTGAAGTGACCAAATACCACCCAATATGTGTATCACCGGATCCAGAATGATGCAAGTAGTTAAAAATTGACCTCAGACACCAGTTAGAATTGTTAAATGGCAACTTCTGGGAAACAGCCGAAAATAACCGAATACTACTACATATGGATATTTCCGTAACCGAAATGATGTATAGAAGCCAAGCATTGACCCTGGACACCATTTTGAATTCGAAGATGACCACTTTCAGTTTCAAAAAAAAAAAACTGAATAAATAAATAACTGAAATGCATTCAATATATTTCCGGAATAGAGGTGAAGTACAAAAGCCAAAAGTCGAGGATGTTGTCATTCCGATAAAACCAATCATTTCAAATCATATAAACAAATCGCAAGGAATCAATGAATTTGAAATGTTTAAAATTTCTTAAATTGAACACTTAAATAGGCGAGACGAAGTTTGCCGGGTCAGCTAGTATCATATAATTCGGTACACATAAGTCATATAGCAGCGTATTTGTTTCAATTAATTTTTATTTTATTTTCTCATCAGCGTGGTCAGGGAGGAGGGTAGCAATAGCGAATTTGTTATTTGTATAGTCCTAAATCAAACACGATCATCGTATCATTCTGTATACTTGAGTTCTCAAATAAAGGGTAAATGCTGTGATATTGATTTTTTGTATCTCAGTAGCGCAGCTAAATCATTATTCCTATCATCATTTCTATTTATTCCTATCATTATTTTAATTTAATTGTGAGAGTTTTTAAGGCTCAAAAGTGTTATCATAACATTGAACACTGGAAAAAAATAAACCAAAATACCCACTTATTACAAGCCGCTGGGCTGGCCTAAAATATAGCCATTTTTGTAAAATTGACCAATTAATCGATTGGTGATATTCTCATTCTGTGCAGGGCACGGGAAAAGATCTATATTTCCGAAAATACGCAAATATAGGGTGAAAAAAGGCAAAATCGATTATTTCCCCTGCACAAAATAATACCATCACCATCATCAATCGATTTGTTGACCAATTTTACATGAGAAATACTATATTTCAGGCTGCCAGTCTAGCGGCGATTAATTGGTGCCAACAACCAGGAATATAGATTTTTTATGTAGAATAGGTCAACAAGTCGATTTGTGATGGTTTAATTCTGTGCGGGGCACGGGAAATGCTCTTTTTTGCGGTTTTTTGCGAGGAGTTCTGAATCCGAGGTTATATCTAGAGACCGGAAATCAACCTTAGATGTCAAGATGATGTTCTCCGGTTAAATATTTTTTAAACCAGAATAGCACCAAGACCGGGGATCAAATCCAGACGATATTTCGAAATCCAATACGGCGACTTCCGGTTCCAGAAAATAATCAAATATCATCCATTATGGTTATTTTTGGAACCAAAATGATATTCAGAGGCCGAAAATCGACTCCATTTGAAATCCAGGATGACGATATCCGGTTTCCAGAAAGCTGGCCCAATATGACCAAATATAACCTAATATGGGTATTTTTGGAATCGAGATAATGCCCAGAGACCTGAGATCAACTCTAGATAGCATTTTGAAATCCGAGATGGCGACTTCCGGTTTCCGAAAATGACCAAATATCACCCAATATGGGCATTTTTGTAATCGAGATGATATACATAGGCCAAAAATCGTCCCCAGATGCCATTTTGAAATTCGAAGTGGCAACATCCGGTTGCTTGAAAACAGCCAATATAGTTATTCGAGAACCAAGATGATGGCCGGAGACCGTAAATCAAATCCAGACGCTATTTAGAAACACAATGGCGACATCCGGTATTTTTGGAATCAAAATAATAGCCAGCAGCCGAAAATCGACTGCAAAGACCATACACAGACGACTTCCGGTTTCCGAAAAACAACCAATAATGACCGAACAGCACCAAATATGGGTATTTCTGCAATCGAAATGATGCCAAGAGACCTGGAATCAACTCAAGACGCTGTTTTGAAAACCAAGATGGTGACTTCCGGTTTACAGATATGACCAAATACTACCTAATATTGGTATTTTTGTAATTAAAATGATGCACATAGTCCAAAAATTGACCCCTGACGACATTTTCATTCCGAAGTGGCAACTTAAATTGCAACATCGAGTTGTTGAAATTGCAATGTCGAGTTGTTGGTAAACAGCCAAAAATGGTCATTCCGGAATCGTTATGATACCCAGAAATCAGAAATCAGATCCAGGCATCATTTTAAAATCCAGAATGGCGATATCCGCTTTCCGAAAATGAGCGAAAACCACCCAAAATGGTTGTTTTTGAAACTCAAATGATACCCAGAGGTCGGAAATCGACTCCAGACGCCAAATCCAAGATGATGATTTCCACTTTCTGGAAAACAACCAAAAATGATTGGTGAAAGTTATATTGATACAAGATAGTCCATTGTATACAAGATATTCCATCGTAATCTTATCGACTATAATTCAAAGAATTTGTGAATTCTAAGGTGTAACTTCAGATTGCTGGAAATCAGCCGAAAATGGTCACTCCAGAATCGAGATGATAACCGGAGACCATAAACCAAATCCAAACACCATTTTGAAATCCAAGGTTGTGATTTCCGGTTGAAGGAATACAACCAAAATGGCGAAGTACCAGTCAATATGAAATAACGAGAGAATGAAAAATTTCCATTCAATTCTACTATAAAAGTCGATAGTATAATTTAATGGAAATATTTAATTCTTTGGATATTTGATATCATTCTACTAATACGCTCAAAATGATATTTTCAAAAAATCAGCCAATTTGGTTATTTCCGGATTCAAAATAATGTTCAAAGTCCAGAAATCGGTCCCATTCCTTAAAACCAAGGTAGCAACTCCCAGTATTTAAGGAACAGCCAGGTATGGTCAAATACCACCTAATATAAATATTTCCAAAACCAGGAAGATATCCAGAGGCCAGAAATCGACTCCAGATGTATTTTTTAATTTTTTCAGGGACACTACACAATTTTTAGAGAGTTATTTTATAAGTTTTTGGAGTGAGAATTTTACTTTGAGCTTATTCTTAGCGATCATGCTCGAATGCAATAATGCGAGCAATGTAACAAATAGCATGACGTTTAGGTAGTTAACAACATGGATGGATACCTTTTTCATTTGTAAAACACATACACTTTTCAAATTATTTTGAACCGAAATAACAAATTTCTATTTGCTTACGTTTACGTTTGGTTGAAGTTTAGGACAATACCTCAGCTAATTTGTATGAACAAAAAAAAAATACTTCAGCTATTCCTAGCCAAAATTATTACGTCATGTTTCTAACATTTTTGACTATTGCTATTTTCCCGAATGTATTCGTTAGAGTTTTAATAGAAATTAGAACATTGGAGAAACATGATTCAGAAATACATAGTTTTGGACAGAATACATACAGCCTTATAGATATAACATGGTAATGTTAATATTTGTTCGAAATTATGTACATTTGAAAGATATGCGGTTGTCGTCGTAAACTTAATGGCGCAGCAACGCGGGCCGGGTATCAGCTAGTATATACATATAAAGACTCGAAGAATAACAATTAGTATTAGTTTGGAACTTTCATATTTTAGCAATAACTTGGTCTGTGTATTAGCTATCTTTTTGTGTCTTCCTAAAAGTTGTGTGTTTGAATGATATACATTGTTGCCTTCTTAATGATACAATTTTTTTAAAGATATTTACAAAAATCCAATATCAAGGATTTGTCTCATATGAAGTCGGTGTATCTCCAAACCAAATGACGTTAGAAGAAATGTGCCTTCAATTTTTTTTTTCGTGATAACATTATCTAAAACTTAGTTGAAGTCACCATTAGATTTTTTTTTTGCGGCGGGACTCCGAACTTAAACTCGTTATCATTCTATGAGGGTTTTTATATACTACAGAGTATCACCGTGGAAGTGATACATTTTATTTATGTCATAGAAGTAAAACAGATGAATATTTCTTCTCTTGTTCTTCTTTATTATCATGGTAGAATACCGAAGTTACAGTTGAATCAGTTCAACTCAAATCTTTCACCTTTGCATTTGATCATGACCTGCAAATGCTTCTCAAAACTATCACAAGCCACACGTACGACTTTGATCGGCATTTCATCCCAGATTTTCACTTAAGGTTCTGGAAAGTATCCAATGTCACTGGCAACATTCTCTGTTGGACTTACTTCCCAAACTATAACAGCTGAAGCATTCTGCAATCGTTCCCCTCCTGTTTTATCGGCTGGAATATCAAGAAGACATGCTCCATATTAGCTCGAAAATAATTTCAAACATCAAATTGAAAACAATTTAGACACCACAGGCTGTCCATATGCTAGTGCCCTTTCAGGTAGTATTCCAAATTCAAACAGCAACAAACTTTTCGTGTTTGGTGTAGAAAAGATAGCTAGTTGTGATTTGGGTAGTCCCACTCCTGAGAAGATGGACTACCCACAACAAACAATGCCGTAGTTGATGTCCGCTTTGTTGAATTGTAGCTCGATGTACGAGACTGTTCAAGACGGTATGAAATTTACATTTGAAATTGTTACGAGATTCAACAATGACTTTGAATAGTGTTGTCAATTTTCTAAACTAGAATGTTCGCTCTTGAAAAGCGAGAGAACATGAATTTTTCAAATTTTCAACAGTCCAGTTTTCAAGCCAAATATTAAACTCGAAAGGAACAGAAATTGTATGGTTCATGCAATTGTTATCCACCGTTTGAATAAGATATCGTGTTTTGATCCATCTTGAAACGAAAGTTATTGGAAGTTCGGGAAATGAAATTGAAACAGATACTTACTTTACTTTGTTGGCTAACGGACCGTTAACCGGTCTAGGGCCGAACGAATTTGAGATGTCCAGCTTCTTCTGTCTTGGGCAGCCGCTCTCCAGTCTCCTCGTACACCAGCAGATCGTGCATCTTCTTCCACCGCGCACATCCACCGCGTGCGAGGCCTACCACGGAGTCGACGGCCTCTAACTGCTTCTCTACTGAAGATAGTTTGAAACAGATATTGGCATTTTGTTTATAGTCGCAGTGTATTTACCTTTTCAATGAACTGGTGAACAGAAAAATCATTTCAAGGGAGATTTACAAAAACTTACAATGATTAAATCTAAATTTTTGATCATCGGGGATTTTAATGCTAAACATCGATCGTGGAATAATGCCCAAAACAATTCCAAAGGAAAAATATTGGTAAACGATAGCTAGGCTGGATTTTAATCGGTTTTATTTCCAAATGGTCCTACATGTTTTTCTTTGTTATAAATCTCAACTCAAAATCTACAACTGATTCGGTATTAGGGGATTATGTACATTTTTGCTCGGGGAAAAAGAACAAAGTTCGGAAATTCTTACTGGCGTGTAGTACCTTTCTCATTGCATAAAAAAAGTAACTTTCGTAAAAAACTTTTGTTTTTAAGAAACACCAATTATGAGTGTTCATAATTTTAATTCGAACGTAGCGAGTTATTGAATATGAAGTATCACAAAAGTATGATCAGATCAACAGTCAACAATTTCTTTCTGAAAAGGTACTAGGAACAAACTTGAATAAAATACAATCTATTATCGAAAACATGAAAGCCCCAGGAGATTATTGGATTTTCTATATCTTAACCCTCTAGTGCTCAAGTTAATTTCTAGACGGGCTTCGGTAAAATCACTATGAATCATTATAAACACTTTTTAAGTATTTATTGAAGCTTTTTAGAGGTTTGACTGAAGCCCGCCAAATGGCGGCATTGGGCACTAGAGGGTTAATCTTGAGACATTCCCAAAGCTCTTTAAATTTTTTGGTCAGAACTTTTGACAGATGTTTGAGTTTGCGTTCTTTCCTATAAAATGGAAAGATTTCAAAGTCACTCCAATTTTTAAACTTGAAAAGAATCCTGCTGAAGCATCAAATTACCACCCAGTTATTTGTAAGAATGGTTATTAATAGAATGATAACACATATTAATGAGAAGTCAATTTTTGCATTCGACAGTGTTTAGCATGAAGGTCAAATTTTCGGTTCTGTTCTTTACAATACAACAAAAAAGAAAATGATACAACGTTACTTGACTGACCGCACTCTTCAGGTTAACTACTTAATGGTTAATCTGATAGATTGCCCGTTAGAGGTGATGCACCTCAAGAAAGTAAATTGGGCCCAATATTGTATAAAATTTTTATATATAATCGTGCTGATTTACCACTCGTGATGATACAAGGATTTCCTTAAAAGGAAAAAAGCCTTCATGTTTTATGCAGTCGTCTGTAAAAAGGTCTACCTACATACATGCAGATATTTAATATTCATACCAATGCACACTGCGAAAATATGAACCCAAATTCCCACCAATGAGAAACCGCTGGGCTGGCAATCTGAAATATAGCATTTTTCATGCAAAATCTACTATATAAAAATGGAATTCCGTAACGCTTGATCTTATTGATGTTATTATTCCTTAAGTCTCTGAGGTGTACAAAAATCATTATCATTTTGAATCGTTCTAAATCAAAAATATAAGCGCTGACATGTAGGTTTTTTAACATGAAAATGTTCGCTGATGTTCAGGAAAGATATTTGAGAAAAATAATAGGTATCTAATTACTAAAACTTGAGATATTATTCACAAAACTAGCTAAAATATGCAAAATTATGACTTTCTGTGCTAAATTTGCCTCTAAATCAAAATTCAAGGCGATGACATATGATTATTTTTTCACTAAAATGTTTGTTAATGTTCAGGAAAGACATTTGAGGAAAAATAATTAGCATCTCTTCACTAAAACTTGAGATTTTATTCACCAAACCACGTAAAACATGCAAAACTATGACTTTTTATACTTAATTCGTCTCCAAATCAAAATTCAAAGCGATGAAATGTGATTCTATTGATCAATAAAATGTTCGTTAATGTTTAAGAAAGACATTTGAGAAAAATAACAGGTATCTGATTACTAAAACTCGAGATATTATTCACAAAACTACGTGAAACATGCAAGATCATGACTTTTATGCTGAATTTGCCTCTAAATCGAAACTCGAAGCAGTGATCTGTGATTTTTACTATAATAAAATGTTCGTTGTTTAAATTTAAATATTTTTTACAAAACCATATGAAAATGCAAAACCATAATTTTTTAGGCTCAATTTGTCTCTAAATCAGAATTCAAAGCGATGACACGTGGAATGACATTCGAGAAGAAATCATAGTTATCTTATAACTGAGAACAGAGATATTATTCACAAAACTAAGTAAAACATGCAATATCATGAATATTTTGGCTCAATTTGTCTTTAAATCCTAATTCAAAGCTATGATATATGATTTTTTCCATTAAAATGTTTGTTTATGTTCAGGAAAGACTTTTGTGTAAAAATAACAGATTTTTGATTACTGGAAATTGAGATATAATAGATAACACTACGTTAAACAAGCAAAATCATGAATATTTGAACTCAATATGCCTCTAAATCGAAATTTAAAGCTATGATATGTTCTTCATTAAAATGTTTGTTAATGTTCAGGAAAGACATTTGAGGAAAAATAATTGGTATCTTATTGATAAAAGTTGAGATATTTCTTTAAAAACTACATATGTTTGAAGATGATTTTCTGCATACAGAGAAACACATTAAAATACTCTTTTTAAAATTTATATATATTATACATATAATACATGCAAAATTTTAACTTTTTGAGCATGAGTTCAATTCGCCTGTAATTTTTTTTTTCAATAAAATGTTCGTTGTTCCTTCAACATCTACAAATATTTTCTTGGGATGACCCCACATAACATTTTCCAAAATAACGACTTCTGGTTTCAGGAAAATAATCTAAAGTGGTATTTGGCCAACCATTTCAATACTTCCGAAGCTTCCGAACTCCATACATCATTTTGAAATCCGAAATGGCGACTTACAGTTTCTGTAAAACATCCCCAAATCACAAAATGCAATGGGTATTTCCGCTCTGTGCGTTCTCAGAATGTTGAAGTACTCAAAGTGATGATGGACGTCAGAGTTGGCATTTCGCACAGGCGATCCACTGACGTGCAAGAATCGTACGAACAAAGAGGAGACAGAGCATAACTCACCACACCGAGAAAGAGACTCTTTTCTTTTAGTGACAAATATGTCGCACGAGAGTGTGCGCTAGTGCTTGATAGACAAAGTGCGAGTGCGTTACATTCTCTTCCAAAAAGTTGCTCTCTTGCGCTCTCGTCTACATTCACCCGTGCGTGGCGCTGTAGCGTACACTGGTGCGAAGAAACATCAGTTGTTGGTCTCTATCTTGTACGTCATACAGATTTGACCAGATTGCAGCAATTTTTGTTTAACGCGTTCCAGCGCCAGTCAAAAAATGAACCGATGTGAAGAACACTTGTGTCATGACATGGGCGTAGGCAGGATTTGGATCATGGGGGCAAGCTTTTCAAAATTGTAAAATGGAAGTTATTATTTAAAAAATGAATGATCGATGTACTCAATTCGCTCTTCACGCGGAAGATACGTGACGCATAAAAACTCCGCGTACAAAAAACGCGTAAATCCAGAATAAATAAAGGGCCCAAATTTAAAATACCCGTGAACAAATCGACTAAAGTGTATTAGTACCTACTTAGTGATTCAAAGCTTATTTTCTCTTTTGTACGTAAGAGACGTGATAAGTCGTGTGGCCAGGGATATTTTTCGACGCCAATGACTCTGAATACTAGTTTTCTGTTCATTCTTGTTAATTTTACTGGTGGTTTGTGAAAATAACCGAGTACAGATTATACTTATGCTAGTGTTATTCATAAATATTTTAATGTGGCATAAGTGGAATAAGACATTTCGAATTGGTTTACAACGAATATGAAATATTTGATTCATTTTCTCACTCTTATCCAATCGCTAAAAAGTATATTTGTATGGCAGGTTCTACTAGATATTGATTCGATAGCCTGTTGATTACAACAACATAAAATTCGACTGCTTAAAAATGTTTGCAGAATGTTTTCCTCGTAGTGAAGTCTCTTTCTGAACATACTCATTCAGAGCACGAAAAAATAATGGAAAAGCGGAAACGAAAACGGATTCAATCGGGAGAAGAAAAATGAACACTTTCTCAGAGCAAAATCGTCTTTAGTTACAAAATAGTGTGAAATCGAAAATAATTTTTGCCAGCCAACGTTTATAAGTTATATCTCAATAACTATGTCAGTCGTGATTCGAGCATACGATGACTTGCTCGATTTCCGGTTTCTGGAATAGATTCAAAAATGGCTGAATACCCGGAAATCAATTTCTCACGCCATTTTGAAATTCACGGTGGTAACTTCCGGGTCGTCTGATGTCGTTTTGAGGTCTCTGGACAGCATCCCCAACAAACAATTTTGTTGTATAGCAGCTTGTAAAGCTTTAGTTCAGCCGAAATCCGCCAAATAGCAGCTTAACAAGCTATAAATCAACAAAATTGTTTGTTGGGTCCCGATTCCGACAGTATCTATATTACGTGATATTTGGTCGATTTTAGCTATTTGCCGGATACCGGAAGTGACCATATTAAATTTCAAATGGCGTCCGAGGTTGATTTCCGGTCTCTGGGCATCGTCCCGATTCCGGAAAAACTCATATTCGATGGTATTCGGCCAATTTTAGTTTCCTTCCAGATACCGGAAGCCTGGAATTCCAAAATGGCGTCGGGTGTCGTTATCCTGCCTCTAGATTTCACCCCGTTTCAAAAATACCCATATTGGATGGTATGTGACGTTGTATTTTTTAATTGTTTTTATGGCCACCGAAAGCCCCGGTGGAATCTGTTCCGTATGACTATTTTGAGAGCATATCTCCATAACACCCAAAACCATAAATATGTCCTGTGGATATAATTTTATGAATTTTGAACCAATAGTAGTAAGATTCCGTTCAAATATTTATAAAAATTTTCCGCTTCGGAACATATCCCCGAAAACCGAATTTCGAGCAATGAGAATATTCTTCCAGAATAAAACTATGAAATTTCGTCTTGTGAAACCTAAAATGGTATTCGGGTACCCCGTCGAGCACATAACGCTTGAAGAAATATTTATATTTAAAAAAATATAAAATACGAGGTTGGCTTTGCGAAAATAATCTGCCAAAACATGTCTATTTTGTGATTTTAATTAAGTTAGACTAGGCTGTTTTCTCACGAATACATTACTTATGTCTCATTTCTAGACTCTGTCAACGGTAATGTTCATTTGGACTCCTCCTGGTACATCTGAGAAAAGCATGTATTGGAAAAAAACACCATTTTAGTAAAAGCTGAAAATCAAGGAATTTCATTTTTGAAGTTGACAAGACACCAGGATTCATGTCTGCTATAACGGCGCGTAAAATGCTAAATAAGAATGTTTTAGTAAAAAATTATCAACCGGCAATAATGAATTCATTAGTCTGAAATTTCCGTGCAGCTAGCTCTGCAACGCTAGAAATCTCACTCGAGCGCGCGCGTCGGTGAGTTTATCTTCATTCGCCTTGGTGAATTTGGAAGTAGTTTTCTACGCTGTAGCGCAGCCCTGCGCTGAGAGCTTTTTATTTGTTTTTTTTTTTCACACTCATTGTCGCGCACGTACACAGAAAGCGTGGTTAGCACGGAAAAAGAGAAGCGCTCTCGTTACAGTTCGAAGAGTGTGAGGTGAAATTGGAAATTCTCTTTACCGCACAGAGGATACGGACAACTCTGATGGACGTATAAGATGTGAAATATTTTTGAAGTGAGTTGCGCTAATAATGCAATGAATTATAAAAAATGGTTCCTAATTTTGTAACTTTTGATCCCGAGCATCGCCGGGAACGTTCGACTAGTTGGTCAATAAATCGATTGGTGATAGTTTCATCCTGTACGCAGAAAAAGGGTAAAAAGGGGCATATACATATACATAAGAAATGCTATATTTCAGGTTGTTAATCCAGCGGCGATTATTTACATAGTGGACATGTGGGTTCCGGTTATTCCACTGAATAATCACCGCTACCCTGGCAACCTGGAATGTAGCATTTCTTATGTAAAATTGGTCAATAAATTGATTGGTGCTAGTTTCATTTTGTGTAGGGCACGGAAAATGGTCTATTTTTTCAGAATGAAACTATCACCAATCGATTTATTGACCAATTTTACATAAGAAATGCTATATTTCAGTTTGCCAGCTCAGCGGCATTAATTTAGTGGGAATTTGGGTCCGTTTTTCCCAGTGTGCAATGCATAAAAATCTCAATCAATTATATTTGCTCAAATAAGGCGTCGTACACAAATTACGTAACGCATGAAAGGGGGAGGGGTGTTTGCGTCTGCGTTACTTATTGTTACGTAGGGGGAGGGGAAGTAGTAGAGATAGTTACGTAACTGTGATGTTTGCTTGAAATTGAATATTTCGGATGGGGGTCAGGATGTTCAGCGTTACGTAATTTTAGGGAGGGGGGGGAGTTATATCGGACGTTACCTATCGTTACATAGGGGGGGAGGGGTGTCTGAAATCTAGATTTTAAGTGTTACGTAATTTGTGTGCGACGCCTATATCAAGAGATTTCTTGGACCCACCAATAATCACGTTATTAAGATGAACAGTGCAATCTCAAATTGGTCTGATCAAGTTAAATAGTTTAGGCTAATTTATCATAAGAATCTTATTTATTTTTAAACATTGAGAATTACCAATCAAAGTGTAGTAAATTTGTAAAATGTTTATATGCTCTTATAAACAGGAATTCTAAGTTTTTTCTCCAGAATTAATGGTTAATTTACAAAGAAAGATTAAGACCAGCAATGTTATATGCAGTTTCCATCTAGTCAAGTTGTTGTCAACCAGGGAAAAGATGCTTTAAAGAATTCAGAATGAGCTCCTGAAAATAATTCTGGTTTAGCAAGAGTGAACTACATAGGATTACTAATGCGGAAACACTATAAAAAAAAATCAATTCCGACAAAGATCACTACGATCTTCAATTATAACGATTAGCCTACGTTTAAGTCAGTAAGATAGTTTTAAGTGCAGACAGACGTCCAAACTAAACTAGCAACATGTGTAAAGTTTTTTAGTACTAGCAACAAGATAGCGCTACCAGCGTTGCCAGCGTCGTACTCCTGTGAATCAATTTTGTTGTAGCAATAAGGTCACCATGCGGCGCTAGTAGTTATTTATAACGTATTTCTGTTTGAAAATTTACACGGAATTTTCGATCAATGTTGTTCTTACTTAAGCGTCTGTCTGGGTTTTAAGGGGTTATATATCTTTTTGGTCGAGAAAAATGAGGGAAGTTTGAATCTATTTTTAAGTGCATAGCACCATTTTCATTGCATAAAAGGTGTATTTTTCTGAAAGTACAGTTTATCAGCAACAAAAAAATACTTTTGATTTTGAGATATACCAGTTATTACTGGAGTAATGGCCGTTTCCCCGAAACGCTATTTTTTGCAGAGGCTTGTAGTGATCCTGATAGAGACTCAGCGGGTCAACCGAAATCAAAAAACTCATATTATTTCATTAGTTTATAAGTGTGCCAGGTCCTTGAACGATCGTTTTTATGAGTATTTTGTTTTCAGTGCAAATGGAAACGTTTTTCCCAAAAAATGCACGGTTTGAGCGTTAAAAATTGCATTAAAATTTTTTTGTGGCAAAATGTAACTGTATGTTTCGAAAAGCGATCGTTCAAGGACCGGCGAATTTAATAACGAAAATTTAAAAAAAAAGATGAAGGAAATCGGTTCAGTAGTTTTCCCGCAATCAGGATCACGGCAAAGTAATTTTTCGGAAAACACTATTCCGAGATAATCGCGTGTAAAGTTTCAAGTTTAGCTTATGCGGCCGTGGCAAGGCGCGCTGCAAATCACTCTAACTTTCTTCATATTGCTCAGATCTTCATGAAAATTTGTGAAAATGTTCTCAAGATGTTGTATTTGAAGATAATACAATAAATTTTTTTTGGTTTTTTGAAAACTAAAAAGGTATATAACCCCTTATGTTTAAACATAAGATTTATTTCATTCCATTTTTTTTCTTTTGCTTGACAAGGGGATTTAATATATTTCTACAATTATATTAACCTAACTGCGAAAGCAATTAAACTCAATTAATATAACAAAATGTATGTAATATGGTTGATATATCACTGTTTGTGGCAGAACACAAAATAGAAATTCTGAATAAATATTGGTTGTAACCATTACAAACATTTAGCCTCCTATAAAAAGAGCTGTACTTTTTATTTACAACGTAGGTCAAAACATGATCCTACGGATTAATTTTCAGAAAAAATTATGGGGCTTACTCTAACCCTAATCCATTTTTCTACTCTAATCATTTGACAAAAAAAAAACACAGATCAAAAGATTTTTCATTTACAAGAAAGTTGTGTTACTAAGAATCTTTTTAAATTTAGAATCTCGTATAATAAATAGGACTCAAACGTATTTATTTTCGTTTAATTTAATGCCTAATTGATTCAAAGGAAATTATGGTAATCTATATTTTGCTAATAGCTTTAGCGGCGCGATTTTTTTCGGGTAATGAGCGCGCAATTAGCGGCGGTATATTTTTGGTTAGCGGTGACCACCACTGGAATAAATGTTATTAAAATTTTTCACGTTGGTTCAGCTGCGGGTTTGAACTAATTGAAGCAGAACACGTAATCTCACTCTAATTATTATTCTCCAGGAAATCGAGTTGTGATATTTGCGGTGTTGATCTTTTCACCAGCTGATCCTATGGGTAAGATTGACGGTGCAGATTGTCGAACATAGCTACCGAGTCTTAATTCCCTATTCCGATGGTAACCGAGAGGAACGTGCCTGGAAAACGTGAAACAACATTACGGTTCCTGCTGGGACTGTCTTTGTCAGTGGATAGGGTAATATCTTTTTCACGTGGGATTTATCGGCTACATTCCAATCGGGTTATGGCAGATAGGATTGCCATTCGATATATCTTCATCTGAATCTCTAGTACAGAGTATTAATCCCGCTGTCGTGACGTCCAAGCTACTTCCGAGACATTGAATAACAGCTTACGTATTCGATGATAACATTTTGTTAATTGGTTTTGGCGGTTGCGGGAATCATTATTTCAAAATAATTCATTAAACAATTACTAGAAGTGAGTTTTTTATAACCTGCTTTCATAAGATAAAAGTAGTATGTATTACAATTTCTAAGAAATTGTTGACGTAAGACAAGACAAACCTTGTTGTTACAGGTTGTTGTAACCGTCAAATCAAACTCAACAGTCCACTCGGTCTGTAGCTTCTGTGTCGTTCGTAAATTTTTAAGTAAAAATAACACAAGGCAAGTATTTTGACTGTCCATTTCGTTTCTAATTGAGGCTCTGCTACCAACAGTAACGTTTTCCAACAACCATGTGGCCCATAAATTTTGGGAATGAATCTTATTTCTTCCCATTTATGGTTGTCGTAAATCTGTCTAGCAGACCGAGCAGAATCGTGCACACTCGAAACGCTAGAGCAAGGTCCAGCGGCGTTTCGAGGAGCCATTTCAAGATTACGAAAAACCGATTCAGAATCCTGTATAGCAATGAAATGCAAATTCAGGTTCAGCCGTATTTACTATCTATTGTTTTGCTTGTATACATCTCACATTAAGTATCAAACTTGTAGAATATAAAATTTTGTCAAACTTTACTAATCCTAATTGAGAATTCAAACACCGCAAGTCTTTTGAAAATTGCGTGAATTTCCATGAAAAATTGTTCTGAACGATGGCGCAGTTTTGCAGCTAGATACGCCTCTGGCTACTTCATAGCGTTGCCAAGTTTTTTTTTTGCTGAAATGGAACGTGAGGACAATAAATGTGTTCTGGCTGGGACTAAACTGCGGATATGAGTGATTGCGCCTCTGGAGGCAGATCTACTCTGTTAGTCAAAATAGCTACAGCGACTAGCTGAAAA
This sequence comes from Wyeomyia smithii, assembly GCF_029784165.1. Classification (NCBI taxonomy): domain Eukaryota; kingdom Metazoa; phylum Arthropoda; class Insecta; order Diptera; family Culicidae; genus Wyeomyia; species Wyeomyia smithii. The sequence continues at coordinate 201,751,028 of NC_073696.1, forward strand.
AAAAAAAAAACTCCATTTAATGAGCAATTTGAAGATAACCTAAGCACCCAGAGTGGACAGTTTCAAGTTTTGATGAACGGTTATACCCACCCATGCAGTAAAATTCATCATAGTGACCAGTCTATGGAAACTTCCGCAGTGGACTATAGAAAGTGCATTTTACTATGTTCAAAATAGTGAAAAAAGAATCACGAAAAAAATGTAACGTTGCAATGCAACTGCAGAGGTAATGATGCTTATTTAATATCTTTTATATTTGTTTATTCTTTGCCCACAGCAACCACTCGAACATTCCCTCCTAGCCGGCTTCCTATTGAATACCTAGGGGGCTGTAATGTCCAGGGCTGGCGTAGAGCCAGCAGAGATGGCACAAGAATTTCTCTCGGTAACAAAAACCTATACGATTCTATGAAAACGGACGGTCCGTGGCGGAAGGTGGTGCTTCCCCGCAGAGTACACGTCCTCGTCCTTGCATACACGTATCGCCGCCCGTTTTGCCTGGTTTGGTGTCCCATGTTTGACGTCACCTGGCCGAGAGTGTGATGGAAAAACATTGAACCGTTGGCTTAGTGTGGGTGTTGGATTCAACATATTTTATGATGGCGCTTTGATGTTTGTTCATCCTCAGAGAGCTTGGTCGAGTTTTTTTTGTGAGTGGACCATTGCGGTGCACGGTTCGGTTAAATAGTAGGTCTACGGTTTGCTTTTTGACTTGTCCGGTGGTTAATCTTGAGAGGATGATTGCTTCGATTGATTGCAAATAAAACATCCAGTAGGGTTTAATTTATTTTATTACCTGTTTTTTTTACAAAACAAAAAATACAAAAGCGACATAATCTTTATTAGAAACTCTTTGATACAAGATTGAAGCATCAAATTGAGACTTTAGACTTAAAAGAATAAATAAGGGTACCGTCAGCCGGGGTGAGGTTGTGCCGGTGGGGGTGAGATTGAGCCTTCCAACCTATGACTTGTTAGTCATCTCTTCCGGGTCAGAAGACTTGTCTCGCTTGGTTAAGTATTCGAGAAAAGTAATTTAAGAAAGATTGGTCTTGTGATCGTCATGAGATAACTGACAAATAATAGGTTTGTATGTCATAATCTCACCCCGGCTTACGGTATTATTCAATATTACATCGCTTCGTGTTATATTTTGTGTATTTTGTGCTTCAGTGTTTACGGGTGATCCAATTTCTTTCCACATTGGTTACAATCCAGATTTATAAATAAAGGGTTTCGGTTGAGGTTTCGTTTCAAATTTTGTTGGTTTATCGCTCAAATTTAAATTTATCTTTACTCAAAGTCAAATGTCTTTGAATTACAACTTATTAATTGGGATACCACAAAAGATCAAAATAATGGTCGCAGTGGTCCAAATCTTACAAAAAGAAATATAAATTGGGATTAATTGAGACATTTTTTCAAAATTCCAGTTCCTCTCATGCGTTGCCTGTTTTCTTATATTTTATAAAGGATGTTTCTTCAATATCTTCCATTTTCGGATTCAATGAGGCTTCACCTTAAATGTTCATTGTTTTGCATGCTGCTTGGCATATGGCACCGTTCTGTTAAAGACATAGTGTTGAACATTTTGTGAGAAACTTGGCATTAATATTTCTAATTGTAAACATGTAAAAGACACATTCCTAGCTGTTCTACGCCAAGACATCAAAATTTCAAACCTCAAGACTGTTGTGTGTGTGAAAAAGGAAATATCAAACTTCACGGAAAACGTTTGTTTCATCAGAATTTACCTGCAAAACTTGATTAAATGATTGAATAAAAAACACTTATAAAAGATCAATAAAATTCTCACCATCATATTTAAAAAAAAATATGTTTAGTATCATTTATTTTGAGGCTATGGGCAGGTGATACTTCAGAAAGGGTTTCAATAGACGTATTTAACGCCTAAACGCAGTTATTTCTGCTGTTTAGTCGATTTAATCGATAGATCATTGAAAAACAGTCGCATTATTGTGGTGTCGCGTTACTAAAATAGTTGTTTTTTCGTATTGTGCAAAAGTTACACACTATAGAAAAGTAGTATTCAGTATTTTCTTAGTACTTGATGAGACCTTTCTTAGCATATGTTGGTATGTGAAATTGGTGCATTCTACTCAAAGTGACCATAGGGTCAAAGTTATGGTGTCGCGTTACGGAAATTTTATGTGTTTTCATAAAGTTAAGAATAATCGAGTTTTTGACATGGTATCATGATGTATAATATTCATCTGTAACAAATTATATCCACCTAGAAGTGAAAAGTTTGCTTTTCAATGGGATTAGATCATGACATATTCAATGCCAATGAAACCCCAAGTTTTCAGGTAACACTCAAAATGTAAAAAATGTCTTTTGTGCTTGAAAAATAGAATAAATTATGGAAACGCGATTGTATTATAATTTCAAAGGTAAGGTAAAACAGTGTATTTGACTTTTTTAACCGCACACTCGTTTAATGAAATTTTGTTGACACTTTTGACAATTCTGCATACAAACGAACATTAAAGCTTCCTGTTTTAATTTTATAAAAAAAAACCTTTTCAATTACCTTTGGTTTTGATGCACAAAGATTGAAAATCAGATAAGCAGGGGTGGCATTGTGCAGCTCGATTCGAACGATTTTCGCTATTTTCGAGTATGTCACATACTGCCAGTTTTGCTTCAAGCTCAAAAGGAGCTGTCATTGTCATTCGTCCTTCGGCTCATCTAACCCGCGAAGTCGAAAAAAAAACGAAAAACGAAACATACAGCCAACCAGCGATCATTTAGTTTTGCCATGCCGGAGACAGGGAGATTGCGGGTTCAAGTCCCGTCGGGATGCGGTATTTTTTCCAAATCTGTATCATATTTCCAGTTCGCTTATTTTTCGCTTTCCTTACTGCACACATTGTCTGCCAAATGAACTTCAATGTTAACGGGTAAAAGCCGTTGTTTAAAATAGAAATTTAGTTCGAAAAATTAAGCCCTACGGAGCACCTTCCGTTGTTGTGTCGCACTTGCAAGCACGACTCAGACTGACTTTGGTCTCGATCACACAGGTCTATGAGAGTTATCAGCATCAGCTGACGCTTCTGTGTGTGATGAGACATTCCTTTCAGTCGTAAAAATAACGCTTGCACAGCAGTGTGTGTAGTTAGGGATGAGCAATATAATAAGTCGGCAGTGGAATGTGATATGCATGCAGATTGTGAAACAATACCACCGTCGCCCGTAGTTTAATTGGCCAAAACGCCATGCCGGAGACAGGGAGATTGCGGGTTCAAGTCCCGTCGGGATGCGGTATATTTTTCCAAGTCTGTATCAAATTTCCAGTTCACTTATTTTTCGCTTTCCCTAATGCACACATTGTTTGATATACTGCCGCTCATAGCATGTCCGTCCCATTTGCGTTTTGGTGCTGACGAAAAAACAGCAATTAAAAATCGTAACGCTTTGGGTGAAATTTTGCACTTCAATGCTTTTTTAATCAAGACCATCAAGAGAATTTAGTACTGCAATGACAATCTAACACTTTTGCATCATAAAACTTGTATAAACACCGAAACTTGATTAAAATTTGTTGAAAATCATAAGCTGAGACTCACATGCGATTACTTTTACGGTACGTAGCCAGATTGATAGCAAGTCAGTCCCATAGCAGCTACGACCGGTGATGAAAAACAAACTACTGCAAATCTGCTTCAACTAACAATACAGTGACACACCTAAAGCGTTCACTGTCAACAAACAACAGCTGGAAGAAGCTACTGTTGGAAACTTTGTCTTGAAGAAAACATTGTACTATCAGCTAGAGCCACACGATGTAGAACGCGTAGAATTCAATAAAACCTCCTATCGAATATCACTTGGTACATCCAATTCTAAACCTGAAGACCATAAGTTGTGATAAATATCACATTTTTCATAATCATTATTGGCTGTGGGGTTAAATTGCGAAGATTTTTTCAATGGAACCGACTTGCGATCACTTTTGCTATGGGACAAACCAACTTGCTATTTTTTTCATAGTTCCTCAGAACGAAGTATTCAAAAATATTTGTTTTATCGAAAGTAGATATAAAAAGGAATTAATTCTATAAATAAACTCAAAATTGATAAAAATGCAACTGGGACGGACTTGTCATGAGCGGCAGTAGAGTAGTCTCAACATCGGCGTTGTAGTGTCAACTAGCATTGCCCAAAATCTGCAAAAGTATCGATACTCGAGCATCAAGAATCTTTTCCTGAACGTATCGATACCAAGTTGATATCATGCGCGGATACCAGCTGTATCGATGTTCTACCTGCTGCTTAAAACAAATCTATAGGCTGTTATTTTTTCTTGTTCTTCATTACTTTACAAAAATCTGCGTTTTGCAGACAAATCTGCATTTTTGGTATCCCTGCGGTTTTTGAACTAACCACTCTCATATTCAAACATAGCTCAATCATTTTAGAACGTTTTTCTAAGTTACCTTTTCAATTCTATTCAATATTTTTTCACGCGTTCTCATAAAAAATTAAGACAAAACCCTCGCATAAAAAGACTGCTGCATAATTATAGGAATACTAAGCCATTCACCACAAAATACTTGTCGGGTGAGTGACGCGACAATTACGATTTCGCTCTGCATAGACAGTATTGTCAATTTCGGAACAATTTTTCTCGCAAGAGGCACGGAAACTATCTTAGAAGAGCGCAGTTATATGCAATCTGTTGGTGTCTTTTACAAAAAGAGTCAAATTTACGCGCTGTTTGTTCAAGACATTCCACACTAAGTTGTTTAAGACATTCAGGCAATAGGTCGTATCTGTATATTTTCCGATTTTAAAAGAAACCTTCAGTATCGAAAAAATATCGGGGCGAAAGTATCGGTCTAGCTTAATATCAGTGTCAGCTGCATCTAAACAAAATTTCGATATTCAAGCCTCACGGTATCGATACCGATTTGCGCTTTCTCGGGATTACTTGAAAATACGTTGCGGTGCTCAGGTGCTTGCACTATCCTAATTTATGCCGTTCAATAACTGTAAAAATATTCTGCCGTCAACTTTAACAAGAAAGCTCAAATTCAGATCATCAGTCATAGTAACGTTTAAGCCAGTTATTAAGATCCTTTTCTAAACGATTTTCATTTTTGGAAATTGCACCACTTCATAAGGTCCTCTTCATATCCACTGGAGCTTTTGACCTGGGACTGATTTACATCAGACTAAATCACCTCACATGGGCTGCCAGTAATTTGCTTTTGTGTAATTCCACAAAAAACGGGCAACCAATTCAATCGACTATTTTTGGTTTGGCTAAAACTTTGCATAGATGTTTCTATGGGCAAAAGCTATCATTTTGTGCTATTGGTGTGATGTGTTCAGCAAAGTTGAAGAATATAATTTTATCTGTCAAAAAAATCACTCTCTAAAAAAACTGTTTATTTTTTGGAAAAAAGTAACAAGAAAATTCAAAAAAAATTATGGAGAAATCAGAGAAAAAAAGTTATAATTTAAAATACTACAAGGTATACAGCCCTAGGGTTATATGGAATGGTGACGTGGGACTAAGCACTGTAATTACAGACACAATAAATTCGTTTGTTTAATGATTTACGTACTGTAAAACGGGGTATCATTGATCAGCGGGGTAACATTGATCAGTTTTACCCTTCTCATGAATAGTTGAAATAAAACTGCTCCGTGATTACTTTTGCTAAAATTGCCTATTGGCCTATTGATACTTCCGTTGTTGAAAAGGCCTTGCATATAAGATCAACATACGTTTTTGAACACAAAAATTTAACAACGATTGTTGACTTACAAAATACTTCTAGCAACTTTCGCGACCAACGTTTACGCTTTTCATCATCGAAAGGTAAAATTACATATGGCATAAAAATGCTTCGCAGTACATACCGCGGCTAAATGCAAGGACAGGACTATCCTCTGCAGTGAAAGCAGTCAAGGAGAACGGGAAGCGTCTTTAAACATGTTATCAAAGCATTATCTAACATTTTTAGTTCAAAAAGGTTTCAAAACTATTCAAAATTGAAACTGATCAAAGTTACCCCAAATATGCTAAATTGAAACAACGACGAAAAATGAATGTTTTTAATGTTCAGGATTTTCGAAGGGCTTTGAAAACTAACTTCTCAAGTTCTAAGGATGCCAGTACTGGTTTTAAAAATATGAAACCTGTAATTTCAGTTGTAAAATATATAAATACTCACGAAAAAGTGAAAAAATGTACAATGTTACCCCGTTTTACGGTATTTCAATTCTCAGACCCCCCCTTCATTTTCTCAGCACTATATTTAATTACACTCAAAAGATTTTCATTTACACTTGGTGATGTTGTGCCTCTAATGTTTTTTTTTTGTGCTAACAACAGTTACAACGAAGTTAAAGTTTAAAAAGATTCATTTTTGTTTTTTGCTTCACAAGTTTGTTTCATTTGCCAACAATTACTTTCACTGTACTACGATAACAGCTAATATGAGTATATTATTTTATCTGTAAAGTTTAAAATAAAAAATATTTAACAATGTTGATATGTAAAAAAAGATTCCAAATAGATCCTAGTAAATGGACAAAAAATTCACAAGCACTCGCCGGCTCTTACTTTTCTATAAATTAGTATTTTTAGGAACTTACTCCTTCGATATTATGTCGGTTACGATTATTTAGTGAATATTGAAGATAAAATATAAGTAAAAATAACTTATAACCTTTGCAAAAATGTTCAATTCTTGTTGAGTAATTTATGGTTTTTCTGGTAATCATATTCATGAGATAAACTTTCAATCATCATCAGTAACAACATTGCAGTTTTGATTGCCGTGAATAGAAGTCGTTCCCGCTGCTATGATAGACGACGAGAAACTAGCGGCGCTTTGCTCCACATGTACTCTGCGGTACTGTTGCTTTTACCAGCATGTTTTCTTTCAAGACATGAGTTTCTATTACGCCCAGGTAGCAATTTTAGAAATTGTTCGAGAAAAGGGGTTGTTTCAAACTTTTCGAAAACCCTTTACCTTCGAGACATCAAATTAGTCTAGGTTCATGGAAGCAAACATAAAATGACCTATTGGGACGGGGAAACTATGTCATTTTTTTTGGATATTGATACAAAGAATATCACAGGGAATGGTTGGTGTCTATTCATGTCGTCTGTGCTAGGAATGCTCGCATGTGATTGGGTCAGTATTCGCGTAAATTTGTCCTTGACACTTTTCATTGATTTTTACCGCTTTGCAATGAAAAAATAGTGATCGGTAGCGTATTACAAAATTGTTCAACATTTTATCTATCCAACAACATATTGGTTATTGTAATCCATCATGTAGTTATGTTGTTATTATCGTTTGAAATCTGACGCAACATTTGATAGTTTCATTTCCAATTGTACAGAATGCATGCCAGTATAGAAAACAAAGACGTAGTCCCACGTCAAATAAAAAAAATAATTTGTTTTTTCAGGGAGCATCTTTGTTTTTTGGTAGGACACGGATCCTCTGGCTGTAAAAATTTGTTTAATCTCCAATTTTAACAGTAAAAATGATTTGTTTGATTGTCATATTGTCTTTGGAAATGTTGTGAATAAAAATTTTGTCTTACCAGAAAAGTATACTCTGTGAAAAAAACAAATAATTTTTTTTTCAAAAAACTAACTTTTTTTCTTGATTTTTCCATGATCAGACAATCTCCATTGCTTAGATAACCTTTTGTAGCTTTTATAAAAAAAGCAGATTCTAGAAAAATAGGCTTGCTAGATAATTAATTTTCAATTGAAAAACATTAGAGTGTATATTTTTTTCGGAAAGAAAATTATTGTCTTAACTTTGCTGAAAACGTCACACCGATCAAACAAACTGTTTTGGCTCTGAAAATATTTGTAACCACCAATACCTTCCCGAAAAAAAAAATTTATGAACATTTTCTCAAAAATGAGACGGGTTTAAAAAAAATTAAACCAATAGCACAAAACGGCACCTTTAGCTCATAGAACGTCTATGCAAAGTTGCAGCTAAATCAAAATCGAAAATTGAAAAAAATTAAAACTGGGGCATTTTTTGTGGATTTTTTCTGTCATACGCCTGCTTGCGTTTTTGCTTTGAATTTTTGAGGTTGGCTTCACGTTTGGTGAGGTTCATTTAATATTTTTTTTCATCCTTCGTGTGTATGTCTCATATGTCCAATTGCTCACTCCATTCCTCTTGTAGAAGGTTGCAGGTTGGGATGCGTTCTGTATGTTCATACTCACCGCTGTCACCAAGAATGTAAGTCCTAGGCTTATCAGGACAGTTGATAAAACCAAAAAAAAAAACACGAGAAGTTCAGTACGTGCACTTTTGCATGGAACCACTCCATTAAGTAGATGATGATTTTACTTTATTGCACGCATCTCTACTTTAATATACCCTACCCTATACCCTAATTATACTTGATATACCCCACAGAGTGAGCGGGGGGCACTTTCTGTTTACCATTTACCTAACTAGAACATCTTATAATCTAGTACCTCATATGCGATAAAACGCATGTGAGAGCATTAACACTGTTGAACTGGCGACATCTGTTTTGTTTATAAAATGTCATAGAATATTTATCTTCCCCTTCCTTCATGCTTTAGGTAATTTATGTACGACGCCTTTTGAATTCATATCTTTTTCTGTTATTTGCTCTCCAAAATCGCTCAATAAAAGTTTTATTACCATACCAATTTTCAAGATAAAAAATTTAAACGTGGAAGAATTGAACGAAGACCAAAATTAGTAGTATGTACCTTCAGGTGTGTACCCACTAGGTATTTCTATTAGAGCAGTAGTTGAAAAATTGCAAAAAACTTAAATAAAATTCCAGTTTTGGCCTGACCTTGTTATCGAATCATACATGTGCGTGTGCGCAGAAACATACACATTATCATTCGTTAGAATAGAACTCGAAGGTACTGAGGCCAAACGTTAATTCCCGTCAAATTTTTATTGGAAAAGGCTTGAATTATTGTTCTGACATTTAAGTAGCTACGAATGCATTATCGCTAGCTCAACAAACTGTCGTAATTGCTATTCACCCGCAACAGTTTCTATTAGGGATTACCAAAAATGTTCGTGCCGTTAATCAGCGTAATTTAATTAGCCTGGTCCATGATTTGCTGCGATAGCCAGGAACACTTTTCATTCTGGTAAAGGTCAGGTTGGCACACCGGTGTGAGAAAATTTGATCACGTTCTAGACTGTAACTCACATGGAAGGAGAAAACATATTTTTGGCCTCCTAGCTAATGGACCACCAGTCACGGTTTTCTGCAGACTCGTGACTCGAACGAAACCAAATGCCACCTGCTATGCATGAGCGGGTGACGAAGTTCAGGCTTATGTCGAGCTTTCATCCGCCATTATGCCACAATCTATCCGCTTGTTGAGTCGTGCATTCATGCACCCGTGGAACGGTGGAGTTTCTTTTAGTACTTACGATAGCTAAATTTATGGGCACGCGTGAGTTTGCTCAAATCAGGTTGTTAGTTGCCGATGTTTCTCACGTGCTTTCGTGCTACAGATGAATTGGGTAGGTATTGAATAACGTAGTACCATTGACGGGAGTGGAATATATTCACTGATTTAGACGCAAATCAAATACATTTGTAGCACGTTACTTTCGACTGAAAAGTCGTCGTTCGCTCGTTTGCCTTCTTGTAGGTGTTATTTTCGGCCAATCTATAAATTTTATTGCCTTGGGAAGCCTAGAAAGACGTGCCCAAATATTTCAACTTCGATAAAATTAATGTACTTCGATTGACGATTCGCTGAAAAGGAAAATCTCGTTTCAATAACAAAACAAACTTTCAGCTAAGGAAGTTGTTTTGATTATGAAGAGGGTAGTCAAAATGACGCAATTTAGCTGTTTACTAGAGACAATGTAAAGAGCGCTCAGGGAAAAATGAATGTTTACTAGCATACACTTTTTCCGATACGAAGATCTCGAAGGTAGTCCGAACGCGCGAATGCTAGCGTAACATATCGTTACACTGAAGGAACATAGATTTTTATTGTTTCTTTGCACGAATGTATACATAAGCGCAAGAATCCAATTACATCTATTACATCCAAAACCAGACAAAACACCACCCGTTCGCTTTCTTCCGTCTTCAATGGAGGCGCAACGTGTTTCGTCACCGTTTAGAAAATATTTATCCTAAATGACGTTGTTGAATTGACATTTACTTCCCCCTACCACTCCCTCATGCCATTATCATTGCTGGCAATTGTTGCACGAACCCGGCCGGAAAACAAACTCGTAAAATGCCAACCGGTCGGTCGCCATAACTGTTAGTGGTGCGCGTGAAAAACATAATTTAATTTCTACCCGGTCGTGTTGAAGCTTAAGGTGCTGATGAAACGATGTTATTATATTTGAGTGAACATAAATCTACTACAGTGCATTGGGTTGTGAAATTGCCTCTCGCTAAGATATAGCGGCGATGGTGGATGTTCGAGCGCTGTAAAAGCGATTGTATTTGACAGACAGCTAATCGCCTTACGGTTACCTTGTTACAGCAACAGTTCTGCCCAAAATTTGTACCAACTTTTGGCAATGAAATTTGTTGTGTAACGAGTATTGATTGACAGCAGTGCCAGTGTGTATGGGCGGAATATTTCAGTAGTGAAGAATGTTTTTCGTTTCTGCCGTGGACAGCTTTTATCGTCACTTAGTTGATTGACTCTTATGTTTGCCGAGTTAGGCTAAACGTCTGTGACAAATACAACATCGCTGAAAGACTTCCATGTTTTATTGATATCGATTTGCAGTGTGTGGAAATATATTGCTTCTTTTTATTGGTTTCGATAAAGTTGTTTCTCCGAATCATATCGTCCAAACGTGAAAATTGTGACTTTGTTGATACCTTTAAAACTGCTGGCCAATAAAACGGAATTAGTTGTACACATTCTCCATTGATCCCAAAAATCGTTAGGGCATCAGCTATCTTCCGAACAATTTAGTATCAAACAAATAGCACGAGTAACACCTTTACTGATAGCCGTCTTGACTGTGAGCTTTCTTTCGTAGCGCCCGTCCTTGAACTTCTGCACTAACCCTGAAATTTATTAACAGCTGGCAGGGCAGACTCCCCGTTGATTTTGCTGGAGCAATTCATTGATTGGAGCAGTTTTTTCTTGTTTTGCACAGAATATAACCGTCCACCAACGGTGTCCGCCAGCACGCGTCTCGGAGGAGGTTTCCGGTGAAACCAGTAGTCAGCTCTCGTAATGCTCACAGTGGACTCATTCAGGGTACGAGAGCGTTTGGAACTTTTGGGAACACGTCACTTCCAGTTAAAGGTTATCACTGACTGTAACATTTTTCCAAGATTTGTGGAATGCATTTTGAATATTATCAATCATTTTTTTAAAGGAGTTTTTTTAGTTACAAGTAATGTTTCTTTTATAAGGTTTTCCGACTTGTTTTTAAATAGTTTGAGGTGACATTTAACAAAACATTTTGAATGCTATTCCAGTGTGTCAAAAATTAGAGATACTCCAAATTAATTCTGCGGTGAACCGTAATAAAAAGATTGCACCGGTGCTTCTCCTGAGATCATCGCATTTGTTCGAGCATGAAAAACTAAGCATACGTATCGAAACAGTGCAAAATATTAAAAACAAAATTCTAGCTCTTGATATGCGATCTCATATGATTCGTTTATCATCTTCCACTTCCTCCGTGGCATGTAGATTAGAAATTGGTTATTTAGGGCTAAACTCAGAACCGTTTTACTTAGTACTTATATTTACCACATTACGTGGTAATAGATGGAAATCATAAGGAATTACGCACAGAATCGACCAATCGAAAAAGAACTCATATACACTTTTTGTTAAAAATAAATGATCGTAAAAAATTAGAAACAATTGGTGGTAATGTAGTTGCCACTAACCGTTATGCCAAAACCTTTGGTGGACCATATTACCATATTGCCACTGCCCAAATCCCGGCTAAAAACGAAATTGGTGGCATTATATCGCAATATACGGCATTGGCATGGCATTATATCGTGGTCCCCGTGGTTCTGTGGTTAGCGATGTCGGTCGGCTAGCTCTCCCACACGGTTGTGATATCGAGTTCGATTCCCGATCAGGTCGAGGAACTTTTCGATCTAGAAATTTTCTCGACTCAGCACTGGGGCACGGTGTATCGTTGTACTTATCCTACAACATGCAAAATGTGCCGAAAACAATATCGATAACGAATTCTCTCAACTAATCTAGTTGATCGAGACTGCATTAGCCCCCAGGCTAGCGTGCGATATTGTTTTTTTTATCGCAATATACCGATAAGGAGTTGAAGGCAACATTAAAGCATGTTCGAGTTATTAATTTGTGGACTTTTCGGTTTAACGGTAAGCAACAATGATTTGAAGTTTTATGGCATCAATTGTATTTACATTGAAACCCTCCTATAGGAGCTAGATTGTAACACCCCACACTGGTAGGCCACCGTAATGACTGTTTCTGGATACCGACAGTAGGATTTAGGGATCAGGATAGAAACAGGGAGGATTAAAAAGCGTATTCCGCAAAGGTAAAAGGTGAACGGAATACGAAACGTAATTTGCGTTGTGAGGTGTTACACTATTACGAAACCTAACCTTATAATTGTACCTTTATAGGATTTTTGTTGTTGTTGTGGAAATACAAATTAATTAACCGTACCTAACCCTTTTTTCCCTTCGCATTCTTATTGTTCTATCGAAAACACTAAGATATGATTCATTCAGAGTCTCTGTTCATTTAATCACGGTTAAATCACTGTTCATTTTATAGCTTCGATTATATCAGGTGTACCTAACTAAAATTATTTGACAATAAGGTGTTTTTAAAAACCTGTCCAATATTTAGACCGTAAAAAATTAACATTGATCTGTTTTGTTTTGAGAAGGTTGTACGGATTGGAAGCCTAGAGAACAAATTTAAATAATATCCAGCGTTTGTTTTTATTCTCGTTTGTTTTCCGTCGGTCTAGTTCCGCCACTGTTGTTGTGCCAATCACCGACGCCCGGAAGGCGACTCCACCAGGACCCTAACTCACGACCCGTTGATTAACGGACCGGCGCCAACGGCTTTACTTCCTCATGCGATGTAAGGCGTGATCCCAGAGATCTTTCACCTCAGAAAATCTCCCGGTGTCGGCTAGGATTGAATCTAGACCAGTTTGGTTGGTTGTGAGTGGATCACGCAACCTCACAACCATCGATACCTATGTCGGCGGTGGGATTCGAATCCAGGCGGCGAGCGTGGTTGGCGGAGATGTTACCAACCGCGCTAGGCCCCCGTCTGATATCCAGCGTTGTCAGATATTAAATCCTTGTATGCCATTGTACGAATTTACGATCGGAAGCTGAAGTTAAAAGTATTAAAAACAATTGGGACACACCCAGGACAATAAGGTGGAGAAGTATGAAAGATGCATGCTGATGGCTGACGAAATGTACGTGAAGATAGATTTTGGACTGCACCCAGGCCTGAAGTTCTACGAAACCATTGCCAGAAGAAAAATCTCTAGTAAAATTAGGTTCGGTTCCACTGATAAATTTGCCAGAAGCTTCTTGTTTTGATAAAAGATTTGCAGCTGTCGACAGAAAACTAAGGTTCTCGTCACAACCAAGACAATGGACTCAAAAATATGTAAGGAAGAGTGCCTGTAGAACTTCTTTTCCCCTGAGATGCTACAGGCATTAAGAGATTGTATTAAAATGGCCGCTGAGTTTGACTACAACGGTTTAAACACGAATAAATGGTATCCAAATACGAAATACGAAAATTCATCAAAACGGGCACGGAATAAACTTTCCAATACTTTCTCTGCAAAGAACAATCAATTATATGCGAGATGCAACTGAGTTTGTAACTGTAGATTGCAAATAAATAAAGCTTTAGCAATAAGTAGAAATGATACGATTTGTTTGTTCATTCCAAAGCGCCATTATTGCGAGCACTCCTCGTTTACTGTTGACATCAGCGAGCTATTACGGTGATAATGAGGCAATACGGAACAGTAAAATTAAGTGCCGATTAACTTAGAGTGCTTTGCTTAAATCGTCTTTGTCTCTCAGTTGACAACACGAAATAAGTTGGATTTTTCTTCGAGCAGCCAATTTCGTCTACCATTGGAAAATGAGCACTCGGTATGAAACATGTATGGAATTATTCGCGTTTGATTACAACTTGGTAGTATTTCATGTCGATTTTAAGCCGTCATGCAACATATTTGTGCTTTGGCTAATGTTATGAATTTAATAGAACGTTGAGCAATTCATGTTGCGATTCCACTTCCTTAAAAAGGCTTCTGAGATTTATTTATTGATTTCGTCAATTAGACTAATTTTACATAAATAATTGAGATATCAATTTCGTCTTTTGCAAAGCATTTTTATTGCCGGCCTAGACATCATTATGTCAATGTGTACACAATATTGATTATATGAGATCATCATTCACTTGAGGAATCACTTAAAGCAAACTTATAGATCTAAGTATGCTTGAGCGTCCAGAAAAGTTCAAGTTTTCTTATGAGTTTTATGATTTATATGGTTGATGAAGGAAATCTTAGCGATTTCTTTTCGTTTTTCAAGCGTTTCAATGTTGATCAGCATGCGAAGTGATTCTCATGATGGGCGTCTCATGGAGCTCTAGGCTAGCTTCCTAAGTGCATACAACAAAAACCCTTTTTTTTCCTACATGTACTCCATTACACTACAATATTCGAGACCAGATTTTACAAACGGTACAAGGGTCCTCAAAATTATAGCTTAACCTTTTTATGACCTGAAGTCTCAAAATAAATATTAAAATGTTCAACACGTGTTAGTTTTGAGTTAAGGATTATTCCTAGATCCCTCAATTTGTCATTTTTCTAAAACTAACTGATTTCCTAAAGTGAAACTGAAATCATGAGTGTGATTTTTTGAGTAGGATATAATGTTCCCTTTTTGATTATAAGAATCCAGTAAATTTCTAAAGGAAATGAAATTTCATTCTGAAAATGTATCAGATCAGATACTGTTACAAATTGCCATGTACAATTTCATGTCGTCTGTATAGATGAGTACTTTTGCGCGGTTAAGTACAAGAGAAACATCGTCGACAAGTATAATAATCAATAAAGGACCTAAATGGGAACCCTGCGGAACCCCAGAAGTGACTTTTATTGCTGACAAAGTTCCATCTTTAAAGCGAACAAACTGCGTTCTATTCATCAAGTATGATTGAGAGTAACATTGCTATCAAGTATGATAGCAATGTTACTCTCAATCCCATACGCTCGAGCTTAATAAGTAGCAGCGGAATATCAAGTTTATCTAGCGCCCTTCTTAAGTCAAGATATAAAGTTTTAATAAAACTATTCCTGCACATTGTCCCTTAAGAAAAGTTAGCAAATTCTAATCGGTTTGTAGAGGTAGATTTACCTTTGAAAAACCCATGTTGCTTATAAGTAATATGATTTGGAACTTTACTGAACATCTATTGATTTACAGGGTGTCACCGTGAAAGTGAGGCACAGATTTGAGTGCCTCTTTTTCACACCTGAAGGCCTACTCTGTCAATTAACTGTGTTTGTTTTGATTACGACACATGTTTATAGTTCACTTGTAAGCAGGTTTCTGTCGTTCTCTAGATTTTCTGAAATTTTCTCCACTACCTGGCAAACGCCTTGGAGAACTAGACTTTCTCTCACACAGAGTGAGTAACTATTCCCATTTAGGCGTAGAGTATTACAGTCGTAGAGTTCATTTTCACTCTTAATCATCTGGTGCGAGAGGTACACAATTGTTTTCTCTCTCAGTTTAAGAGGAGCAGTTTTCATACGAAGTCATACGAAAAATCGTTTGAAATGATAGGTTTTATCGGAATGACAACATCCTCGACTTCTGGTCGTTTCAGCTGTTTTTCTGGCATCAATCTGATTCCGGAAATATCCATGGTATTCAGTTATTTTGGTTGTTCTCCAGAAACTGAAAGTGGTCATCTTTGAATTCAAAATAGTGTCCAGGGTCAGTGCTCGGCTTCTATGAATTTACCTCCTCAACTGAATCGGATGCTTGTAAGTTGTTTGCTACGTTCTTTTCGTCGGTCTTTGCTTCCGATCCTGTTACTACACAAACCGTTGAGGACGCTGTTCAGAATGTTCCGGCTAATTGTGTTGATCTAGATGTTTTCGAAATTACTCCAGAAATGATAATTGCTGCTGCAAAAAATTAAAAACGTTTTATTCCGCTGGACTAGATGGGATTCCCGCCGTCATTTTTTGCCGTGGGGCCGTTTTGCTTGCTGAGCCACTATGCTGCATCTTTAATGAGTCCTTTACGTCAGGAAAATTCCCGGAGGTGTGGAAAAATTCTATTCTTTTTTCAGTTTTCAAAAGTGGTGATCACAGCAACGTCAAAAATTACCGTGGCATTACTAGTTTATCTGCTGGCTCAAAACTGTTTCGAATTAGTCGTAAGTGCAGCTATTCTACGTAGCACTAGACACTACATTTCCTCTGAACAGTATGGTTTCATGACTGACCGCTCGGTTTATTTTATTTTTCAATGAGGCTGCTGCTGCACTTGGAGTTGGCTGTAGGCTGTTTTTGCTGACGATCTTGAAATAGTTTTGACGATTCGTTCCATCGAGGATTGTCGACGTCTACAGGATATGTTAAATTCGTTCGCGTATTGGTGTAAATTAAACTGTTTGACAATCAGTATTGCTAAATGCGAAGTAATGACTTTTCATCGCATAAAATCGCCTATATTATTCAGCTACCTGGTCAAATACTGAATAGAGTTGAATACGTAAAGAATCTTGGCGTGACACTCGATCCAAAACTGACTTTTGATCGTCATTGCGCGATAGCTATTTCGAAAGCTACCCGTCAGCTAGGATTCATTTCAAAAATCGGACACGACTTTAAAGACTCGTACTGCCTAAAATCACTGTATTATGCTCTTGCCCGTCCTGTCCTCGAAAACGCCAACCTTGTTTGGATGCCCCACCAGCTCCATTGGAATCTATGTATAGAATGTGTGCAGCGAAGATTCATACGTGTGGCTCTTGGGGACCTGCCTTGGCGACAATCTGACAATTTGCCTCCGTACTCAGACCGCTGCTGCTTGCTTAACCTAGATACTTTGTAACGTCGCCGCAAGTTGCAACAGGTGTTGTTTGTGGCAAAGCTGCTAAATGGTGAAGTAGATTCTCCCAAACTTCTTTCGTTGTTGAATTTCCGTGTACCACGTAGAGCCTTACGACCTTCCTCACTATTGACAAACCGTTATCATCGCACGAACTTCGGTCGAAATGAACCCATTGCCTCGAGCATTAGTATGTTTAATCGAGTGTAGGAATATTTTGTATTTGGTGAACGTTCGTTTAAATTGAAGAAGAAGCTAGCACATATATGTTTTTAATATCATATATTGTGCATTTAAATAAAACTTATCAAAACGTCGCTGATAAACTGGCAGTCAGGCTCACTTCCGATGCTTATTTTTGTTGTTCTCGCAACACTGCAACCATCTCAGCCGCCACTGCGCTGTCAGTCCGGCTTACAAAAACAAATACATTGAAATCATTCCCGCAGTTCATGTTGTGTGAACACGCAGTTGCTCTATGTGTTTGTAAAGTCGGGAGAGAGTTCGGAAGTCGGAAGTCCGACTTCCGAACTTTAATTAAACGCTGGCGCCACAATATTAGTTTTACACTAGTTCATTAAGACTATCAGTCAGATGAATTTTATACACAAATAAACAAATAAACAAACAAACAAACAAATAAACAAATCTTTATTACGGGAACGGTCATTTTCGGCTGTTTCCCAGAAGTTGCCATCTTACAATTCAAAATAGTGTCTGAGGTCAATTTTTAGCTCCTTGCATCATTCGGGTTTTGGAAACATTCATATTGAATGATATTCGGTCATTTTCGGCTGTTTTCCAGAAACCGAAAGTCGCCATCTTAGAATTAAAAATGGTGTCTGTGGTCGATTTTTGCACCTGTGTATCATTCTGGTTCCGGATATAATCATATTGGATGGAAATCGGCCATTTTCGGCTGTTTTCTAGAAACCGGAAGTGGCCATCTTACAATTCAAAATGTTGTCTGAGGTCGATATGTGGTTTCAACGCATCTTATCGATTCCGGAAATACCCATATTGAGTGGTATTTGGTCACTTTCCGCTGTTTTTCAAAAACTGGAAGTCGTCATCTTGGATTTCATTTGGATACATTTTCTGGCCTCTACGCGTCATTGTTTTTGCGGAAACACCCATATTAGAAACCGGAAGCTTCCATCTTGAATTTAAAAATAGCACCTGGAGTCGAGTTCTGGCTCCTCTGCATCGACCCGACCATTTTAGGCTTTTTTTCCGGAAAACCTGGTTGAAATATCTGTTTAATTAGTATGGGAGACCTCCCTCCCCTTCCAGAGTACGGAGGAGTTTCAAACCACCATAGAAATTTGTGTTTGACCATGAAAATAATTTTTGCTCCCAAAAGCCTCCACATGCCAAATTTGGTTTACTTGATTAGTTCTTGAGTTGTGAAGAAATTCGAGTTTCATTTGCAGCAAATCCCTTTCTTCCAGAGGAGGAGTGTCACCCCTAAAAATCAAGCCTATATGGATCAGACAGACAGACAGACAGAGCTGCATTTTTGATGGTTTAGAATTCACTTTCACGGTGACACCCTGTATTATTGAACATCTTAGGGATCGACGAGATGATGAAATCCTCGATAGCTCTTGATTTCTGACCGCTTACCCGATTTAAATATAGGAATCTGGAATAATTCCTTCCAAGATTGCGGAAAAACGCATGATTTCAGCGACAGGTTGAAGAGCCAAAGGGTTATGGGTTGAGGCGGTATTCTATCGGGATATGATCATCGAGAAATAAAAATTTTAAGAATTACAGTGCTCTAAAAAAATATATTTGAAAAGTTTATTACGGAATGACAAAACTATTATCTACAACATTGCTGAAGGCACTATTCCGAACAAAAAAACTGTTTATCAATCATAAACAATCAGGAGCTTTTTCTGTTTTTTTCTCCAGATTTGAACAACTAATAATTAAACTATTTACCAGACAAACCGCTTATTTTTCTTTTTTTGAAAATTGTGACTCTTTTAGTTTTCATTTCTGCATAATTTCAGCTGCTTCTAATATTTTTCATAACAAAATTAGATTGCAAAAATAAGCTTTTTCAATTTTTTTTCAGATTTTCCCTCAAAAATGGTTTTTACACTGTATATTTTTTAGAAAGACAAAATTAGTATGCACAACATTGTGGAAGCCGTTACGCTGGTCAAACAAATCGTTCTAGCTTAAAAATATCTATCATCAATACCATTTTTTACATAAACCCTTTACAAAAATTAGACGTGATTAAAATATACTTGAAGCACAAAATGACAGTTTTAGCCCTTCGAAATATCTGTGCAAAGTTTAAACCGGATCAAAAATGGTTGATCACATTGCATTGGGTAAAGACTGGTCGCGGCCAGTCTTCCTAAAAGTACAGCCTTTTCTCTACTATCGTTTCAAAGGAGCATTCACTGCTGACGACTATTACTTCCATGGGCTGGCGCTTTGACGTAAGCGCCAAATATTCAAATTTCATTTTTTTACGAATTATTATAGTATAGATAATCACCTTCAAGATGCTTATTGCCGTTTTCAAAAATTTTGATAAATAACTGAGAAATATCAAATATACGAAGTGACGTTGGCGCCATTTTACATAGAAGTGACGTTGAGGTTACGATAGTGTATCATGCTTGTGGAGTGCATACTTTCAATTATGTATATCCTTGCTGCTGACTACCGACAGTTCGCATGGGGAACTAGACTGTTCAGGCGCACCGACGTCACTTTTCGTGTAAAACGTTAAAATGGTTTTGATATTTTGCAGAAGAAGTGACGTTGGCGTTAGAACTCAATGCATTTACATAAATGAACGTTAAAGCATTCATCATATTTACTCATCATATTTACTCAGATTCTATCAGATCAGATTGCGTAATAAAGCGCTTCTGTTTATTTGCGAACGATTTAGAATAAATCGCTTCTGGGGCGAACTAAACGAAAACGAACCTTTCAGTCTATAAATAACGCTTGCACAGCAGTGTGTGTAGTTAGGGATGAGCAATAGAATAAGTCGGCAGCGGAATGTGATACGATATAGATTGTGAAACACTACCACCGTCCTCCGTAGTTTAATTGGTCAAAACACCATGCCAGAGACAGGGAGATTGCGGGTTCAAGTCCCGTCGGGTTGCGGTATATTTTTCCAAATCTCTATCATATTTCCAGTTTGCTTAATTTTCGTTCTCTCTACTTCATATACTGTCTGCTTAATGAACGAAAATGATTATTTACCATTTTTATGACGGTTGTTCGTTTTTTTAGGTGACCAATCACGGGCGCTGCTATGGCACTAACCTTGATAGTAAACTCATTAGTAACTGTTGCACTGAGATGCGGAAAACTCGTTTTTACCACTTCAATCAAAAAAGTGATTGATTTTGATTTTTACACAGCTGGGGACATGTCTGTATAAAGATGCTTCCCACACAGACGAGTAGTGGAACGCGATCTGTAATCACTAGTGCGCAGTCCGCCGGTTTTTTGTTGGTCTTTTAGTAGGCTAGTAAATCATCTTGTAACAGTGATCGGATACACAATGACAAATCTGTGTATGCTAGCTTTTGTACGGCACTACTGAGGGTTACACTTCTGATGGGCGTAACGTTGTGCACTCGAGCGAACAAAACAACAAAAACAACAATAAATCATTCACAAAGGCGCTACATTTTTCAATACCGCATTTTGGTGGACGCATAGCTAATTTTCTAATCGATTGCTGTAAGAATGAAGGAAATCCGTTGGAAACCGACTGAGTTTAAAGCATTTGAAAGGGAACAAAAATCAGATTATAGAAACACAAATGATTCAAAAATAAATTGCAGAGTAATTAACAAAAATATTGGTTGTTAAAGTGCTTTCACCAGAATCAGCAAGCTGCAATCCAGAACAGTTCAACCTGTACACCTGGGTGCCTTTGTCCAAGCTGAGCTATCAAGGTACACCGGAAAGCTACTAGTGCACTAACAACCCCTTTAAAGCTCATTCAGGGCGTTAATGCCTAATAAAAGCTTTGTGTTATGAAAATCGTTTTACTTCCTTGGAATGGATGTTAGTGGCTTGAATAGCAATGGGATGAGAATGGTACATATATTGTTTGCTAAATTTGGCTAGAACACCACCCAGACGACGATTCTGCTAGAACACCACCCAGACGATGATTGTGCACATCTATTTTGCGGCTTCAGTGTACCTCCTTCCTAATTAGGTCTACATTGACTATTTCGTTCCGTTTTTATTTCTGAAATAGGTTAAAATCTTAGTGTGTTCGGTGTGGGATGCTACAAGGTTAAAATTAGCGACCATCGAAACGATGAAAATAAAAATAATGGCTTCTTAAATATTTTTTTTTGCCATACACAATTCTTTTTTTTTTATCCATGCCATTAATTATTGGCAAAGCAAAAGAAAAAATGTAGAGGGACTTATTTCGTCGAATTTCTATTTCCATATCTAGAAAAAGCATCTCATTATTTTCGACATGTTTCTTGATCAAGTTGAAAAGTGAAAGCATTGAAACGCTTTTTTATTCTGCTCCTTCCGATCTACTTACGTGGGTATTTTCATTCAAAAGTATTTGGTGACCATAACAGGGAATTCATGCCACCTGACCCTCTACTTCTTATTTACTTAGAATGCGGCCAAGTTATCACAAAAGGTCCCTTAGCAATACTGAAGCATCGATAATGAATCCATTCGTTTCCCACTTAATGGTCGCAACATTGTCGTACTGCGGTAGTATGTTAAGAGATTTTTTTTCCGTTCACGCTCATGACAGTGAATTGCTCGAAGCCGGAAGGACACTCACGTTTTATCTCTGATAATCATCACGTTCCGTTTCGGTCATTAAATTCCACGCCAAAGTAAGTGAGCGTGAAATGTCGTGCGGACGGACGTTTGGACACGCTTTGCAGCTTGACGTGTTGAATGTTCTTTCTATCGTTTAAAGTGTTCATGCCTCAACATATGCAAAGATTAAAATCAACCGATTCTAGTACTAACTTTTGATCCTATTTATGTATAGATTATGTCGTGTTAATTTCAGTGGTCCCAGCGGTGCTCGGCTTAACAGCGGCAGCCATCCTTGCAGTGACGGCATGTTTCTGTGCTCGACGTTTCCGTCGGCAGAAAAAGAAGGCCGGACATGAGGTATCCTCGTTGCCGTTTCAACCTCCGCGACCCCCGCGGGCTGTGCGATCTCCGAGCGGTCAGCCACCGCAGTATCTGAAAAAGTCTCCCTCACCTACGGGCATTAAACCGCCACCGGGAGGGCACCTGCCGGCTCAATCTCCCACGGAACAGAGCTGCATACCGACCAACCCGACAGCAACTATTACAACGACCACTACCAAGTATAGCGAGGAGAATGAATTAACCCCTAAAAAGAGCCACCTGGAGCCCAAATCACCGGATGGCGATACCTTGGACGGAAACGATAACGAAACCGAGTACGGCAAGCTGGGCTCAATCGTTTTCAAGTTACGTTATTTGGCCGATCGTAATGCTCTCGTCGTTTCTGTGGTTCGCTGCCGAGGATTACCGGGCAAAAACCATAACTCGTCCAATGGATCTGATCCGTCCGCTGGGCCGCTGTGCAACGGCAACGGAAACATTAAACAGACGGCTACCGACCCGTATGTGAAACTGCAGCTGCTACCCGATAAGCAACACAAAGTTAAAACCAGGTGGGTGTCAGTTATCAATTAGAAAGAATTTTTTTTTTTGTTGAAAAATTATCATTTTATACAACTCGGTAAAGTATGAAACAAAAACAAAGTGCAAAAGGTCAAATTTCAGCTGGATTGTTCGCTAGGTACATATAATGCGCTGTTAATTTTAGTATGAACTTGATCTACACCCTCATTGACTGCACCGTTTGTGCTGTTTTGTGCTTTACCGTGGGGGAAAATCTTCAACTCTACACCGACTAAGCGAGCAATGTTATTTTTGCCCGGTATCCGGTAAGTCCGCCCCCATCTTTCAGAAAGAAACAGTGACAGAGCTGGGCTGAAACTGCTCGACCGGGCTCTTTTCGTTGCAACAGTTTCCTGTCATAAAGAATTACAAAATCAGGCCAACCCCGGGCTGGCAGAGAATGGTTATTTTTAGGGCTGTAAATGCGCAATAAAGCGCATCGCTTGAAAGTTATTTGCTGTTTGCAGCAAATTTTCAATATGAGTGAAATGAATCTCACTGATTGCCGTAGATCTCATTTTAAATTTTCCTAGAAGACGCAATTATAATTGAAACACTCCAATTAATCTCAATGAAGTTTTCAGTTAAACACGCGCCGTGGCATCTACGGAACGTATCCAAATTTGACGTCGACTTCGACGCCCGCACGCTCTTGGATCCATTCACAGGATACACGTGGGGCAAGTAATATGCTAGCCTGCCTTCAGTGTAATGTTGTTATTCACAAACGAACCTTCTAGCGAGAATAATCCATTAGAGGTGTATTCCAAAAATTGGCTTGACTTACTTGACGAGTGGGATTTGACTGGATTCTGGCTCGCTGAATAGCATTTGTGTGCTAACCGGAATGCCGATGAAAAGAATGGACAAACATTCAACCATTTATAATTTCTCTCTACCCTGCGAACGGTAAATGGAACGGAAATTTTCGAAAAGCAAAAGATGAATCAAAAAGTTATGTTATCTGTTTTTATTTGAAGCACTGATGAGTACCGTTCCGCGAATCCATTAATCACTAATTGGCGAAGCTAACTTTCAATCGTTTACTGAAAAAGCGATAAATTACTTAATGTGCGCGATGTAGCTGAAATGGGTTCTTCTTCTATATCGTTAAACACTTAATGGGAGATTGACGCTTCAATCACTGTAAATCATGTCATGGTGAATTGACTACAGAGGATATGTGCATAGCAGTAGATTGGAATTAGTATCATGGAACCATCTTTGCGACTTTCCATTCTTCTAATTTCAGATTTTTACAGTGTATGAACAACAATGTGAACATATTTCTATATGAGTTAAGGAACGGTTCAATCAGTGGCGCCTATTTTAAACAGTCGACGAAATGGGCCCCAAGTTCTTGATTTATTAT
The DNA here is from genome assembly GCF_029784165.1 of Wyeomyia smithii. Classification (NCBI taxonomy): domain Eukaryota; kingdom Metazoa; phylum Arthropoda; class Insecta; order Diptera; family Culicidae; genus Wyeomyia; species Wyeomyia smithii. Next base: position 201,775,254 of record NC_073696.1, read on the forward strand.
CAATAACGATGTTTTCAATAACGGAAATGAAAACTATGAGCTGTCTTATGAATTTATAAAATGTAACGTTTATCCCAGAGATGTTTATTTAAAAACATCGATCGAAAAAAATCAACTTAAATTTTAGCCCTTCATGTGTCATTTACGTGCTGAAAAATAAACCTTCGGAAACAGATGCAAATCGCTTAAAATAGGTTCAGGGTAATTATTGTTATTATTAGTTTATTTATCCATCTAACATAAAGTCTTAATGAATATGGATATATCATTATCGTCAACGTTATAATGTAAACAAGCAAATCTTGCTACTCGACTGGAGAAACAACTGGAACGCTCACCAATTTCGAATAAATCTTCAGCAGAAGTAAATGCACGTATCATCGAAGACATAGGGGCATTGAATTCAACACTGTGCGATAAAACCGTGTTTGGAGAAGAGTAGAAATCCTTAGAGCACGCGATGGAACACGGAATCAAGAAAAGATAGTAGTCTGGGACAGTCTACTTCATGCTGAATCTTCCGTCGCAAAAGGAGCAATTCGGACAAATCTCTTTTGAACTCTTTCAATTCGTAAACTCCAGGTCAGTTGATGTGGAAGCCAAACTAGTGAAGCATTCTCTAAGATGGGTAGCACTAAAGAGCAATACAGAGCTTTCAAGCAATACGGATCTTTGGATATTTTGGTTATAAACCCCAGCTGACGATTAGCCTTAGCAATTACGTTGCTAAGGCTAATCGTCCGATTGATGACTAGCAAAGGAGAGTTTCTTATCCATTGTCACACCAAAGTCATTCATCTCTTCAACCCTGTTGAGCATGACTCCATAGATGTGGTAGTTGAACATTATAGGCTGCGAATTCCGATGAAATGTCATTACAGAGCATTTAGGGATGCTGACAATCAGCTTATTACGATGGCACCATTCTACAAACATATCCACTAACTGCTGCAAACGGTGACAATCTTCTATGCACTTCACGGCGAAATATAGTTTTGGGTCATCCGCATATTGTTACCGTTTCGAACCTTTACCCTATAATACCCATGTAGGGAGATTGCGTTTCATGCACTGAGGCGCAGTATAGTAGCGTTCAAGATGAATTTAATGCCGAAATAGGTTGGGTGTGCGACTGAATTCATAGTTATTCATTATCACCTAAGTTTTGAATGTATTATTAAAAATGTTAAATTTATTATAGTAAGATGTAATAACAAAATTAGATATATCAACTCCTAGGATAAGGTCAGCAAGTAGTTAGAATTAAACAAAAATGTAACGGCTAATTTAAATAGGGCTCGCGGTGCAACATACGATCCAGAACTCTACACGGCCAAACAATAGAACGCAAAAACTCCAGTTCAGTGGCTAAGAAAGCTAGAAAATAAAAAAAAGTCGGCTCGTCCTTCCTGCAAGATTGCAGCGACGTCCACTTCAGACAAGTACGTCGAACTGAAAAGTATACCGGAGAGAAAAAGTTAACTTATATAAATACGCTAGAGTAGCGTGCAGTAGTTAGAATTAATTGAGGTGATTCCATATACGCTTTGGAGTACGAACGAGTCAGGTATGGAAAATTAGAATCGGTAATCCTAACCCTCATATGCACGACTCTAAGAGAGCTTTTGTGTGTCCACATGCTAGGACCCGTTGGTATAACCTTCGTGCCATTGGTGTCAAGGAAGGACCGGCCCCGCTAACATCGCGCTAGGGTCGCTAGGGACTTTGACGCCGAGTGCAGCCGGCAAGAAAACCGTCCCGCAGTTGATCCCCCCGCCTTTGAAGTCGCACGCGCTCTATCCTGAGGCTGTGACAGGCCGGGGAAAAGCACCAGCAGCAAAATCACACTGGAGAAAGTTACTAGCACCGCCAGACGCCAGGTGTGACTCCGCTAGTGCGCCGAAAGTCAGCCGAAATACATGATCAGCCGAAAATACCGCCCCGCGGTTGGTACCCCGCCTTCGAGGTCACACGCGCTCTGACTAGAGGCTGTGACGGGCCGGGAGGAGCACCTCCTAGTTCTCCCAATAGGATAGCAGCAGAACGCGCGCAGCAGCAGAACGGTCGGCCGACCTGTATCCAGATTACACCGTGAGCGATAGAAATAAGGAGCATCGTGAGTAGAAATAAAAGATTAAGAGTAGACTGTGAGTTTTCGAATAATTTGATCTGAAAGTAGACCCGGAGCCGACCCTGAGTGCCTTCGTGCATCTCATAGTCGAGCAGGCGGAAAAGAGGTCTTGAGCACCCACCCCGGAAGTCCCCAGAGGAACGACCAGGGACTTGGGGCTTTCTTTTAACAGCCTGCCCTTCTGGCAGGTTGAGAAATAACAATATATAAGCTTACATCCATCACCAAGCAAAATACTAACATCATTTAAAAATATTGTAAAAAGCAGCGGTCCTAAGTTACTTCCTTGAGGTACACTACTCAAGTTAACGAACGGAATTGAGCTGCTCGCTCCCAATTTCACCCGAAGTGATCGATCATACAGGTATAAACTAAGCCATGCAACTAAGCTGTCAGAGGCACCAAGCAGGTTAATTTTGTGCAATAGTATACGATGGTCAATTCTGTCACATGCGGCTTTCAAATCCGTATTTGCCGAAAAGTGTAAATTTAGTTTTCAAATACGAAATAATCTGGCAACACTTCCGATCAAAAGTTATATTTTTACTGGATTCCTTGGTTTATTTTCTTTAAAAATCATCTATCAGTATTTTGCGAACGTCTTACGTCTATGAATTGTAAGAAAAAGGAAAAAGAGATTTTGAACAACCCCCCACAGAGTATTCCAATCGACACCATAATTGGAATTTTTTCAAAGTGAACCTAGATGAATAATACCCCCAACTTTAAGCCAAATCCTTGATGGTCGATGCCAAGTTCAAGCTTTTTCTTGGTCACTTCGTATGGAATTACCCATATACGTGATTGGCTTCCTTATAAAGGGGTATAAATTGAAACCCCGAAAACATCGATAGCGTTGCGAAAGTTGTCCACCTCCAAATGCTTAAAACTCAGTCAGTTTCCAACGGATTTCCTTTATTCTTGTGGCAATCGATTAGAAAATTAGTTAGGCGTCCGCCAAAATTTGGAATACAGGTATACCTCGATTTTACGCACATGCTCGTTTTTGAAATGTGCGTAAAATCGAATTGTACGTAAAATCGAAGCAAGATTTTTAATATTTTTTATAACTCAAAATTGATTTCCGTAATTTTAAATTTGCAAACAAACATGTAAAGGTACATCTAATTATTACGTAACGCACGAACGAAAGGTGAATGGTTTGGAAAGTCTTACCACCCATACAAACAAAATTTCAAAGTCCTAAAAAGAATTGCATTATTTGTGTTACCTAATTATTAGACGTTCTCTAATCCACAGTAGTGAAATCACCTCGATTATTTAAAAAATGCTCCTTCAGCTGCACAAAGTAGTTCCACAATAAATGTCCCAGTTTTAATATTATTATTGTCATTTTGGTTTGGCTGAAACTTTGCATAGACGTTTCTATGGGCCAAAGATGCCATTTTGTGCTATTGGTATTTTTTTAGGAACACGACTTATTTTGTAGAAGCTATTTAAAAATGCTGTTATGGGAAGGTATTGATTATTACTAATAATTCGAGTGCCAAAACAGTTTGTTTGATCAGTGTGACGTCTTCAACAACGTTGAAGATAATACTTTTGTCTTCTGAAATATAATACTTTTTTTTTAATTTAAATATGGTTTATTTGACACGGCACGATACAATTTAAAGTTTAACTGAGCCAAGTACACTTTTTATTAATTCTAGATTAGCAGGAAAAGGAGGGAGGCCTTTTTTTTATTTCTCGCGGCCGACTACGAGCTAGTGGGGATTGAAGGTGAGAGGAGGGGAGTTACAATTCTTGCTTTAAACTAATTAAGATATACGATCTATTTGTGTTTCGACTGGTGTTCTATTTGTTTTTCAAACATAAATTTAGGCTCTTCGTGTTCGTGTCTCCAGCGTCGTATACGGGTATTCTGACAAATAGACAAGAGAATATTAAATTTTAATGTCAGTCTTTTTCAAATAACAGTACAGTTGTGTCATGTACTGAAGATCACCGCTTCCCAGAATGTCTCTAACGGGAACGTTCGGTTGTTTTCCTCGGGCCCGGAGGGAATCTATAAGCTCGGACCTAACATGACAGAATTCGGCACACGACCAAACAACATGCTCGATGTCATGGTAGCCATCGCCACAAACGCAGTGATTACTGTCTACAAGCCCTATACGAAAGAGATGCGTGTTTAACGTATAGTGATTGGACATAAGTCTGGACATCACGCGAATGAAGTCCTGACCTACATCCAACCCCTTGAACCATGCTTTCGTCGACACCTTAGGAAAAATGGAATGTAGCCACCGTCCCAGTTCATCTGAGTTCCATGATGATTGCCAACTGTTGAGTGTTCTCTGACGCAAAATGCTATAAAATTCATCATAAGCAATTGGTCTCTCATAAATATCGCCATCAATAGCACCCACCTTAGCTAAAGAGTCAGCCTTTTCGTTACCCGGAATCGAGCAATGAGAAGGGACCCACGCTAAGGTAACCCGGTAATTTTTATCTGTTAAAGCACTTAAAAACCGCCGTATTTTCCCCAGGAAATACGGGGTGTGCTTCACAGTCTTCATCGATCGCAGAGCCTCAATGGAACTGAGACTGTCTGTGAAGATGAAGTAGTGGTCTATGGGCAGGGTTTCGATGATCCCAAGAGAGTACTAAATAGCGGCAAGTTCTGCGACGTACACGGAAGCAGGAGCATCGAGTTTGTAGGAGGCGGTAAAATTTTCGTGAAAAACACCGAAGCCAGTGGACTCATCTAGATTAGATCCGTCAGTGTAAAACATTTTATCACAACTAACATGTTTGAACTTATTAGAAAAAATCTTAGGGATCTCTTGCGGTCGCAATTGATCCGGGATACCAATAATATCTTCTTTCATGGTGGTGTCGAAGAATATAGCATTATTAGAAGTATCTAAAAGTACGACATTGGAGGAATCGTATGAAGAAGGATTAATATCTTGAGCCATGTAGTCAAAATATAAAGTCATAAATCTGGTTTGGGATTGGAGGTCGACCAACCTCTCGAAATTTTCAATTACTAATGGGTTCATAACTGTGCATCGAATTAGCAACCGATAAGAGAGATTCCAAAAGCGATGTTTCAACGGAAGGATACCCGCTAGCACTCCAAGACTCATCGTATGGGTCGACTGCATGCAACCTAAGGCAATACGCAAACAACGATATTGTATTCGTTCCAGTTTGATCAAATGTGTGTTTGCTGCGGAGCGGAAGCAGAAACACCCGTACTCAAGAACTGACAATATCGTTGTTTGGTATAACCTTAGAAGGTCTCCTTGTTGGGCACCCCACCATGTTCCGGTAATGTACGAAGAAAATTAATCCTCTGTTGGCATTTTTGTGTCAGGTACCTAATATGACAAGCCCAGGTGCATTTAGAGTCGAACCAGACCCCGAGATATTTAGCGACTAAAACCTGAGAGATCGTTTTACCCGTTAGTATGAGCTGCAGCTGAGCTGGGTTATGCTTCCTAGAAAAAACGACCAACTCAGTTTTCTCCGGAGAGAATTCGATACCCAACTTAAGAGCCCATTCAGACAAATTGTCTAAGGTATCTTGCAATGGTCCTTGCAGATCGCTAGCTTCGCTACCAGTTATGGATACAACGCTATCGTTTGCAAGTTGCCTTAGCGTGCATGAATTTGCAAGACATTCATCGATGTCCTTGACGTAAAAATTATATAAAAGGGGGCATAAACATGAGCCCTGGGGAAGACCCATGTAACTAATTCGGGAAGTTGTCGAATCGCCATGTGAGAAATACATATGCTTTTCTGACAACAAATTGAGCAAAATGTTATTCAAATTTGGTGAAAGTCCCTGCAGACCTTTTTGGCAAAATCGAGTATCCAACGGCCTGAATATTCCTCGCTCTCATTAGAAACGTTACGATTCCGCATGCGTCTGGCCGTGTCCCAAAGAGTGCTCATCGCTGTTTCTCTTGACAACGCGTTTACAAACCGCCGCCAGTATCCGCGTTTTTTCGCTTTAATTAAACTCGTCATCTGTCTATCCAGTACATCGTACTTTCGGAGCAGATCAAGAGTACCGTGTTTTCGGTAGGCCGAATACACCGAGGACCTTTGCGCGTACAGTTCAGAGCACTCTTTGTCCCACCACTTGTTGGGAGGACGCTGTCTAATCGTTACCCCGGGTATCGGTTTCGTCTTAGCTTGAGTCCCGGCGTCGATGATCAAGCCAGAAAGGAACGCGTATTCTTCCTCCGGAGGAAGTTCCTCGTGAGACTCGATGGATTCCGCTATGATCGTCTCATATGACTTCCAATCAATATTACGAGTAAGGTCGTATGAAATATTGATTGGGTCCGGGGGAGTTGAACCATTAGCAATTGAGATAACGATTGGAAGGTGATCACTACCGTGGGGATCATTGATTGCTTTCCACCGGCAATCTAACGCTAGTGATGTTGAGCAAAGGGATAGGTCAAGCATGCTTTCACGAGCTGGAGGATTAGGTACACGTGTCGCTTCCCCAGTATTCAAAAGTGTCATATTGAAGTCATCGATTAAGGAACAGATTAACGAAGATCGGTTGTCGTCGTACAGCGACCCCCATTGCGAACAGTGAAAGTTAAAATCTCCCATTATCAGAAAAGGTGCGGGAAGCAATTCTGCTATATCAGAAAGTTGCTTCTGTTCAATTCGCGCTGCTGGAGGTATATATAGTGAAACAAGGCAAAGATCTTTTCCATTCATATTGGTTAGAATGGCAACGACTTCAATACTCGAGATCGAGGGGAGGTTGATTCTGAAGAAGGAATAGCACTTTTTAATCACCTAAAAGTACCCCTCCACCGTGTGAGTCTCGATCTCGACGAATAATGTTAAAATCGTGGAAGTTGAGTTGATCGTTTGAATTGAGAAAGGTTTCACAGAGCGCGAATGCGTCACAATTGTACGTATTTATCAAATGAGAAAATAAATCGAATTTGGGGATGATACTTCTGCAGTTCCACTGTAACACAGTGATAAAATTCCTAACCTCTTTCGCCGTATTAGTCATCGAAAAAAATAATAACTGAAATGAGGGGCCAAGTTGCTGCTAGTTGCTTCAAAAAGGTTTTCACTGTAGGAAGAAGGGCAAGAAGAATATTTTGTAGGGGATCTGGTATGTTGAATGTTTTAACTATCCAGTCCACAATATCAGAAAATTTTATGAACCCTGTTTCTTTTTTATCTTCTGATCGAGAAATGGGTGCACGAGGGGTTTTTGGTGCCCCAGGAAGCGGTGGGTACTCCTGGTTTGATTTAAAATTAAAACCGGGAGGAACTTGCTTCGGTTTTTCTTCACCGCTTCCTTTTTGTGTTGGCTTATTGGTCATTCCGCTAGGGGTTATCTTGCGGCCTTTGCGAGAAAGATTAGGAGAGTTGATCATTCTCCTCTTCCTAGATCCTTCTGGCATGGCATAAGAACACCCTTCGACGGGATCGTCAGAGGTACCCTCATCGGTTGGCAAAAAGGAAAAAATGTTTCCTGTCGAGGGTGGCTCAGCCCTCTTAAGCATTTCTGCAAAAGAGCGCTTTGATCGTTTCTTAAGGGAACGCTTAATTTTTTCCTCGTGTGTTTGTACGCGGGACACGCCGAAAGGTCATGCCGAGTTCCCTCGCAGTAAAGACACTTTTCAGTATCCTCACTGCAAGCGGTCTCAGCATGATTGCCTCCGCACTTGCTGCAGCGTGCCTTGTTGCAGCAGTAGGTGGCTGTATGACCTAACTGCTTGCAGTTTTGGCAATGCATGACCCGCGGTACGAACAGGCGTACAGGCAGACGAACCCTGTCCAAAGAGATGTAGTTCGGTAGTGCGGATCCGGCGAATGTTACACGGAAGGAATCCGAACGGAGGAATTTCTTCTTCCCTTCTTCGATGGATACTGAATGCAATTGCATGACATCCAGTATCTTTAAATCTTGTATCGGGGGGTTCTTGAAGCAGCCAACCCCGTGACGCAAAATGTCATCGACCGTGAGGCTTCCTTCGGTAACCACATCGTCGATCTCCACGTCCTTGGCAGGGATGTACACGCGGTACTCCCTTGTAAAGAGCTCGTAGCTAGCAATTTCGTTTGCTTGCTTCAAGCTACTCACGACAACTCGCAGTCTGTTCGGCCTCACCTTCGTAATCTCGGTTACGGCCGAAAACTGTTTTGCCAGGTCTTTGCCTATTTGAATTATATTCAAAGGTTTTTTTATGGGCCGGAAGTAAACGACGTAGGGACCGCTAGCGGCATCTGGGTAAGCTTTTACCCGTATTTCCGGTACCCCTGGTACGGGGCTAGGTAGCGGGGGTGGTACAGGGGAAGGCAAGGGAGAACTGCTGGGGGAAATTTCAATTTCTTCCCCATTTGTTTCAACATCCAGGAAAAGTTGCATCTGCATGTCGTCCATTTTGCGGGAGCGTTACGCTCTACCGCACACAAACGATAAATATTCGAATGTGTGGGGGGGATCAAATAGTTGATATTAAATTTTTAAAACAATGAAATAAAACGATTTCTAGTTTCCATTAGGTGCTATCCATATCCCACGTGGACATATTTTGGCTAAATTCAGACTCTCTCTCTCTCTCCGTGGTAAAACGATTAAAAAATTCCCGAAAAATTATACGGACCGTGATCACTTTCCTACCTTCCACCTCTAATTTTAGCTAAAACGTGGTATATGAATAACCCCTTATGCTGGAACGATGTCTAATGTATATATTACCTGCAATGTGTACAATTAAAATAAAAAACATTTGACTTAAAAATGTGTTTGAAAAAAGTGTGCATAAAATCGAGGTAAAATGTGCGTAAAATCGAAGTACGTAAAATCGAGGGTGCGTATAATCGAGGTATAGCTGTGTTATGATTTTGTGATACTAACTTTTGTACTATTGAAAAATGTAGGGCCTTGGTCATCGCATGTTTAGACAAATCAGAGCTGAAACAAGGCCTGCTTTCCCACCACAGCCGACGCTAAAATTTACAAACGATTTTACTTTATAACCGATTTGTTGTTGTTGTTGTTGTTTTACTCGCTTTAGTCCACAAAGATACCGGAAGTTTATCTCTCAGTAGTCACGTATAAAAACTAGCATGCAGAAATTTAGTCTTTATTGTATAACCGATTGCTGCAACAAGAGGTTTACTCTTACTGGGAACTGCGTCGGCTCGCAGTCGGCAGAGCAGCAGAGCAGCAAGGTTGAGCAGGCGACTCATTCGATCGCAGCATTCTATAGCAGACGCACTAACCGACAGACCGCTGAACATATCCGGACATGTTAGTAATTTTGTCCGGATCTGTCGCGTCACGCTTGCTTCCAGATCCAGACGGATTCAATTCGAACGACTTTAAGACGGAGTTTCTCAATTTACGGTTTTTTTATTCAACTAATGAAATGAATTTACCTTAAAGTACCGTTGCTTGTAATACATTGGTTTTTAGTTGCTTTTCAGCCAATCTTGTCCCATTACATAATTTTGGTTGGTTCAGGCACAGACAGACGTCCGAGCAAGAACAAAATTGATCGAAAATTCCGTGTAAATTTTCAAAGAGAATTGCGTTATAAATCACTTGTATACTAGCGCCGCCTGGTGACCTAATCGCTACAATACATTTTTTTTTCGCTGGTGTATGAGGCTCGCGTCACTGGTAGCGCTATCTGGTTACGAATTGCTACTACCAAAATCTTTACACAAGTTTAGAACTCAGCTTGGACGTCTGTTTGCAGTTCAGATTTCGAAACATTATTCGTTGGTTGATTACGGTTACTTCTACGCAATTATTCCTGCAATCTACTGAATCTACCATATGTTGATTTCCATGAATTTCGTTTTGAAAGATAAACTTCAAGTCGTCGACATCTTTGTTTTTTTTTTTTTTTTGACGCCAGGAACGCAAGTGCTCTTAACTCTGGATCTGGACACTGCACTGGTTTTTGGACGATATACGTAAATTCAGTCTGATTAATTTTGTTGGAAAACTATGCCCGCACGTTATCTGCCAGAAATAATTTCTCTTAAGGGGTTATATACCTTTTTTGCTCGAGAAAAAAAGAGGAAAGTCTGGATTTTTTTTGTTAAGCGTGAAACTTTACGGTAGCTGCCCAGCAAATCAACTAAAATAGAAAAAATTATATCATTTCATTAGTTTAGAAGTATGCCGGGTATCTGAACGATCATTTTCATAAGTATTTTGTTTTCAGTGCAAACGGGAACGTTTTTTCCAAAAAACCTGTTTTGAGCGCTAAAATTATATCAAAATTTGTTTTTCAAAAAAGTTGAGCTTCATATATCAAAAACCGATCGTTCAACGGCTGGGGAATTTAATATCGAACATTTTTTAAAAACCTAAATTAATCCACCAAGCGGTCAGACCCAGCCTTTCTCATTCAAACTTATATCAAATTGTTATGAAGTTTTTTATTTGTAAGCTTGAGAGATGACTCGTTCGTATGACACTATTTATGTTCAAATAAGTCGTGTAATCTTAATAGATAATAGAATTTCGTTGTTTTATTAACAATTTAATACATAACGGTTGCTTAGTTCGATAATAATGAAATGAAATGGGAACGTATAGGATAGCCAAACTTTGAAACCACGTGTTCAATCATAATTCATCAGTTAACTCTCAACTAGCCCGTTCATCTGATAATACTATTGATCAAATCGGTTGGGTACTTTCTGAGATAATGAAGTTTCGTGATTTTCACAATTCGGTACATTACAAACGAAGTTACAGTTCGATTACAGTAAAATTCAATAGGGTGTTATGAGTCAGCTAGATCTTTCATTTGACACTAATTTCGTGAAAATCGGTTAAGCCATCTCTGAGAAAAGTGAGTGAGTTTATGTATTTTTCGGAATATGTTTCTTTTCATAGCTAGATTTCACATTTTTAAACATAACAGGCAAAGTAATAGGGTAACGGGGGTATTTCGGCCCACATGCATATTTTGGCCCACCCGGTAGCATTTTACGCATTTTATCTGATAATTTCAATGAATATTAGAAAACTATGCATGCAACATTGAATAACACACCTAAGAATCATACTATTCTATAGTTTTCGGCGAAAAACTGGCTCTAGGTAGTGTTATTTTGGAATTAGTTCATACATATTCAAAGTCATGGCTGAGTCAACCAAAAGTCAAGAGGAAGTGGTAATATACAATTCAACGTCCGGAAGGTATTTTAACAAATATGTATGCTTTTGAAACAATTCGTTGTTGTAGTAACATCAATAAAATGTCATAGAAACAGTTTGTATACTCTAACATGTTGGAAAAGGTTGAAAAAGTGGTTAAACGCATGGCCGAAATATGTTTGCCTCTTTCTGAAGCAAACATATTTTGGCCATGCCAAGTTTTGACATCTCCCTTGATTACCGTTCGGCCGTTGCACGTGAACAAAGAAGCAGCTTGTGACAATTTACAGGTAATTACTTCTTAATTTATCACATTAAAAGATATGAAATTGGATGAGAATCCCTATCAAACCGCAATAAGAAAAAACATTTCATTTTTAGTTGCCTAAAATTTATAAAAATTCACAGCAGAAGGATGTTCTCCTCAAACCCACTATTTTTGCTCTTAAAATAACGATGATGATCTTATATATAATTAGTCCGAATTATATCCATACAAGTCTGTAGATATAAAGGTGGGCCAAAGTAAAAATTTGGTGGACCAAAATATGTTTTTAGTACTTCGTAGAAATTTTGATATTTCTAGGATATTTTTCAATATATTGCATTGTTGAATGGTTTATATTAAAGTAGACACTTTGCTTTTAACAATGGTATAATAGAGTGGGTATTTATGTTGGAAAATTGTGTTTGTTTTTAATGAACTGTGCGAGCACTTCCCAAAGCTGGCCCAAATACCCCCGTTACCCCAGTCCGATTGCAAAACAAATCAATAGGGTCTTATGGGGTAACTAGACCTTTCATATAACACTTATTTTGTGGAAATTGGTCCGGCCATCTCTGAGAAACATGAGTGAAATTAAACAGTCTTCAGAAAACGTTTCTTTTCATAACTTTTGAACCACATATTCAATCTATATAAAATTCAAAAGTTAAGGGTTTTTAAGATAGCCCGTTCATTTGATACCAATTTTTTTGAAATCGGTTGTGTGGTTTTTGAGATATTGATGTTTCGTGATTTTTACATTTTTAAACATAACCTATAAAAAAAAATCCAATTACAATGAAATTCAATAGGGTCTTATGGAGCAACTAGAACTTTCATTTGCATATAATTTCATTAAAATCGGTCCAGCCATCTCTGGGAAAAGTGAGTGAAAATAAAAATCTGCACATACACACACACACATACATACATACAGAAAATGCTCAGCTTGTCGAACTGAGTCGAAAGATATATGCCATTCGGCCCTTTGAAGCACTTTCATATCTTCGGTTTTGCAAGTGATTGCTATACCTTTCTAGGATAAAGGCAAAAAGATAAAAAAAATATTAATTAGGAGTAAAATATTCGTGCTGAAGACATAGCGAAATAAAAGAAATGACTTTGAATTTCGTACACTTCAATCACGAGCACTACCGGGAACGTACGAATAGCACAATACCAAATTTAAATTTTGTTGAGGCCATATGTTTTGATCAAAGCAGTAAAGTTTTAAATAGTCTTTGAATTTCGTTTCTTTTCATAACTTTGAACCACATATTAAATTGCTATGGAATTTATTACTAGTGAGTTTGAGAGACAACCCGTTTAAATGACACAAGATATGTTCAAATAAGTCGTGTGATCTTTGAGATAATAGACTTTCGTTATTTTTATAATTTAATACATAACGGTTGGATTAGAAATACGATTATAGTCGAATAAAATGGGAACCTACTTTTCATTTGACACTAAGATTGTTGAATTTAGTCTAGCCATTTTTGGGAAAACGAGTGAATTTGAAAAGTCACCGGAACATGTTTTTTTTTCACAATTTTTGAACCACGTGTTTAATCACTAAAAAATTCATCAATAAACCTTTAACTAGCCCGTTCATTTGATACCAAAATATTGTTCAAATCGGTTGTGTAGTTTCTGAGATAATGAAGTTTCGTGATTGTCATATTTTGATACATTACAGACAAAGTAACAGACTGATTACATTGAAATTTAATAGGGTGTTATGAGGCAGCTAGACCTTTCATTTGACACTAATTTCGAGGAAATCGGTTCAGCCATCTCTGAGAAAAGTGAGTGAGTTTAAGTAGTCTTCGGAATATGTTTCTTTTCAAAGCTGGATTTCACATTTTTAAACATAACAGGCAAAGTAATAGTCCAATTGCAAAATAAATCAATAGGGTCCTATGGGGTAATTAGACCTTTCAAATGACACTGATTTTATGGAAATAGGTTCAGCCATCTCTGAGAAACATGAGTGAGATTAAACACTCTCCAGAACACGTTTCTTTTCATAACTTCTGAACCACACGTTCAATCTTCATGAAACTCAAAAGTTAAGGGTTTTTTAAGTAGCTTGTTCATTTAAAACCAATTTTGTTAAAATCGGTTGAGTAGTTTCTGAGAAAATGATGTTTCGCGATTTTCACATTTTTAAACATAACCTCTAAACTAAAAATCCGATTGCAATGAAATTCAATAGCGTCTTATGGGGCAACTAGACCTCTCATTTGCAATTAATTTTATGAAAATCGGTCCAGCCATCTCTGAGAAAAGTGAGTGAGATTGGGAGAGCGTTACACACACACACACATACCTTCTTGATGAAGGTATATAACCCCTTAACTGAGTCGTACGCTGCTCTGCAGATGGTGAATCTGCAAGTTGGTCCGTGGTGAAGTGTGGGAACACTAGGTCCGTTGTGTAACGTCCCACTCGAAGACCACGTTGGTATTCGCAAACAAATGTTTCCTGCCACGGCCTCAGTCGATGGAACATAATGCGGGAGAGAATTTTATACTCGGTATTGAGAAAAGTAGTGCTCCGATAGTAACTACAGTCCAGGTGGTGGCCTTTTGTTAAGATCGGACCCTCCAACCAATCCGAGGGGAGTTTCTCATCAGCCACACTTTCAGCATGAGCCGATGAATGGTACGATACAGCTGTTTGCTCCCGACTTTGAGAAGCAGGTTTTGCAGCCCAGCTCCTCAACTGCTTCTTCTACATTGTCCATGGTTGGGGATCTATAGCCTGCCCATCATTCCCAATATCAATCCTGCTCCTTTCGGCACCTCTTTCTTCTTCGACGTTCGACTGCACACTAAAATGGTGCTTTCAACCCCACCTCTGATTTATCGAGCATCAGGTTCCTCTCTCTATCGTTGCACATGATAGAATCAGATACGTTTTGGTTCCTAATTTCGTTAATTTTTTTTTGTAAAAGTGCCGCGCATCATGCCTGGAGAAGCAAGAATACGCTCCCAATGCTGACGTTTCTTCCTGCGATGGAGTCTCTTTCCAGCGGCTCCAACTGCTCTAAATCTCCTTACGCTCTGACGTGTCATAGCCGTAGCCAACATATGACATCTGACGAGGTTCTTCACATCCGTTTCTCGCGGGCACTCAGCGTCAAATCACTCGTGAAGTGTGGTTGTCGCAGCTGTACCCAACACTTCTCGCGCTGTGGTGGTGATCGCACTATGGACATGCCTCCACTGTTCGTTGAGGTTCCATCCAACTTGCTCATCAACTTTCTGCGAGTACTCTGCAGCCACTTCTACTGTTGATAACCGTCAATGTTCAGCCGTACCTTTCTCGTTGTCCTCGATATCAATATGTTGGGCAACTGGGCGTGGATCTTAGATACCACGAGATAGTGTTCGTCATCGATTAGGCAGCAATTGAAGAACTTACCTTCAATTCTTAACATGCATATACGGTCACTGATCGGCCTCCATCTAATGACATGCTTCATCTGTTTCCCAATTAGCACGAAACCGACTCCTCTTTCTGCTTTTTCGCAATGAGTGTCCGCAAGTGGTCCCCGTGGTTCTGTGGTTAGCGATGTCGGTCGGCTAGCTCTCCCAACGGTTGTGATATCGGGTTCGATTCCCGATCTGGTCGAGGATCTTTTCGAGCTGGAAAATTTCTCGACTCAGCACTGGGGCACGGTGTATCGTTGTACTTATCCTACAACATGCAAAATGTGCCGGAAACAATAACTTTAATTTAAGGAGTAAATGTAGTAATGAAGATAGAAAATTAAACTAACTGAAAATATGATTGTAGAAACTACGAAAAATATAGTTCAGCAGGTGGGACTCGAACCCACAACTTCCAATCTCCGGTCAGATGTGTTCCCGTTACACCACCGCAGAACGTTAAAGACGTAGTTCTAGAATCGAGTTTTGTATCGCTTATCCAATTCTCGCACTTCGTACATTTACTCAGTAGAGACTATTATTTATAGCTGGCTATTGTTTCAACACCCTCAGTGGAAGTTGGAATGACTTCTCAGTGTGAGAGATAGAAACGTGCCAGTAAGTTGCCATCTCTACCAGCAGCAACATCGACTTGCGTCACAAACATTTTTACTTTTCTTTTTTCGACTCTAAGCAAAGTCATGCTATTTTTTAATTTTAATTTAAGGAGTAAATGTAGTAATGAAGATAGAAAATTAAACTAACTGAAAATATGATTGTAGAAACTACGAAAAATATAGTTCAGCAGGTGGGACTCGAACCCACAACTTCCAATCTCCGGTCAGATGTGTTCCCGTTACACCACCGCAGAACGTTAAAGACGTAGTTCTAGAATCGAGTTTTGTATCGCTTATCCAATTCTCGCACTTCGTACATTTACTCAGTAGAGACTATTATTTATAGCTGGCTATTGTTTCAACACCCTCAGTGGAAGTTGGAATGACTTCTCAGTGTGAGAGATAGAAACGTGCCAGTAAGTTGCCATCTCTACCAGCAGCAACATCGACTTGCGTCACAAACATTTTTACTTTTCTTTTTTCGACTCTAAGCAAAGTCATGCTATTTTTTAATTTTAATTTAAGGAGTAAATGTAGTAATGAAGATAGAAAATTAAACTAACTGAAAATATGATTGTAGAAACTACGAAAAATATAGTTCAGCAGGTGGGACTCGAACCCACAACTTCCAATCTCCGGTCAGATGTGTTCCCGTTACACCACCGCAGAACGTTAAAGACGTAGTTCTAGAATCGAGTTTTGTATCGCTTATCCAATTCTCGCACTTCGTACATTTACTCAGTAGAGACTATTATTTATAGCTGGCTATTGTTTCAACACCCTCAGTGGAAGTTGGAATGACTTCTCAGTGTGAGAGATAGAAACGTGCCAGTAAGTTGCCATCTCTACCAGCAGCAACATCGACTTGCGTCACAAACATTTTTACTTTTCTTTTTTCGACTCTAAGCAAAGTCATGCTATTTTTTAATTTTAATTTAAGGAGTAAATGTAGTAATGAAGATAGAAAATTAAACTAACTGAAAATATGATTGTAGAAACTACGAAAAATATAGTTCAGCAGGTGGGACTCGAACCCACAACTTCCAATCTCCGGTCAGATGTGTTCCCGTTACACCACCGCAGAACGTTAAAGACGTAGTTCTAGAATCGAGTTTTGTATCGCTTATCCAATTCTCGCACTTCGTACATTTACTCAGTAGAGACTATTATTTATAGCTGGCTATTGTTTCAACACCCTCAGTGGAAGTTGGAATGACTTCTCAGTGTGAGAGATAGAAACGTGCCAGTAAGTTGCCATCTCTACCAGCAGCAACATCGACTTGCGTCACAAACATTTTTACTTTTCTTTTTTCGACTCTAAGCAAAGTCATGCTATTTTATAGCCAGCTATAAATAATAGTCTCTACTGAGTAAATGTACGAAGTGCGAGAATTGGATAAGCGATACAAAACTCGATTCTAGAACTACGTCTTTAACGTTCTGCGGTGGTGTAACGGGAACACATCTGACCGGAGATTGGAAGTTGTGGGTTCGAGTCCCACCTGCTGAACTATATTTTTCGTAGTTTCTACAATCATATTTTCAGTTAGTTTAATTTTCTATCTTCATTACTACATTTACTCCTTAAATTAAAATTAAAAAATAGCATGACTTTGCTTAGAGTCGAAAAAAGAAAAGTAAAAATGTTTGTGACGCAAGTCGATGTTGCTGCTGGTAGAGATGGCAACTTACTGGCACGTTTCTATCTCTCACACTGAGAAGTCATTCCAACTTCCACTGAGGGTGTTGAAACAATAGCCAGCTATAAATAATAGTCTCTACTGAGTAAATGTACGAAGTGCGAGAATTGGATAAGCGATACAAAACTCGATTCTAGAACTACGTCTTTAACGTTCTGCGGTGGTGTAACGGGAACACATCTGACCGGAGATTGGAAGTTGTGGGTTCGAGTCCCACCTGCTGAACTATATTTTTCGTAGTTTCTACAATCATATTTTCAGTTAGTTTAATTTTCTATCTTCATTACTACATTTACTCCTTAAATTAAAATTAAAAAATAGCATGACTTTGCTTAGAGTCGAAAAAAGAAAAGTAAAAATGTTTGTGACGCAAGTCGATGTTGCTGCTGGTAGAGATGGCAACTTACTGGCACGTTTCTATCTCTCACACTGAGAAGTCATTCCAACTTCCACTGAGGGTGTTGAAACAATAGCCAGCTATAAATAATAGTCTCTACTGAGTAAATGTACGAAGTGCGAGAATTGGATAAGCGATACAAAACTCGATTCTAGAACTACGTCTTTAACGTTCTGCGGTGGTGTAACGGGAACACATCTGACCGGAGATTGGAAGTTGTGGGTTCGAGTCCCACCTGCTGAACTATATTTTTCGTAGTTTCTACAATCATATTTTCAGTTAGTTTAATTTTCTATCTTCATTACTACATTTACTCCTTAAATTAAAATTAAAAAATAGCATGACTTTGCTTAGAGTCGAAAAAAGAAAAGTGGAAACAATAACGATAACGAATTCTCTCAACTAACCTAGTTGATCGAGACCGTATTAGCCCCCAAGCTGGCGTGCGATACTGTTTTTACTGTCCGCAATAGGACTACTGACCGGAATTCACGTTCTCCAGCTTTTTTGCCACCGCACCTCCTAAATAGCTGCGATCTCCACATTCACCTTCCGCAGCTCTCTAGTCAGGATATCTGCACGTGCCGGATGGAGTAGAGCCCTTGCATTTCGAGTGCCGAGATCCCAATAATCGTTATCCTTTTTCGGTCGAGGAACCGCATTTCATGATCCATCTACCTGCCTCGGGTTAGACGCTGTTGTACGCCGCCCCTAACACTCGAAACTCGGTCGGCACCTCGTGGAGGTTGTGATGGTAATTGTTGAACAGAGGTGGATGACTACAATAGAGTCTCAAGTGACACGTGTCCAGCCATTTACCAACCAAAATGCTCAAGCACCCATTTTCAAAATTTCAGCTTAATCGGACCTAAAATGGGGTGGCGCAAAATAAACCGAAAACTTACCCAAGGGGGAGAGTGTACATGAAATATTTTTTTTTTAATTTTTTTATGTCTTCGAAATTTGGTATCATCTGAAAAAAAAAAATCCTTGGGTAATTTTTCGAATTTGTGAAGGCCAAACTTCAATCACTTTGCGCTACCTTAAATCCGATTGAGCCGAGACTCGAACCTATGACGACTGATTTGTTAGGCCAGCATCGTATCTTGAGACCAACTGGAAGACTTTTATATATAATTCGTCATAATGAAGTTCTTATTTGAAAGACCATTTTTTCTAAACTTTTCTGGAGTTTGAATTTTCAGCGTGATATTCTCCTCTACCATTTTATTTGGTCAAAAGTAAGATAACGAAACCTTCTTTTACCCAATAGCAAAAGACGAAAGTATGCATGTAATGGAAGAAATGAAGGAGATATGAATGAAGACACGTCTTATCTATTATAGTTGGGTGGCATATTTTATATATCGTTTGCGTTAAAAAATGGACAAAATTTGACGATTTTTCATGGGTTTACCTTTACACGCACTGACGAAACTACGCATGCAGAATAAATCTCATTAACCCATGAATCAGCAGAAAAAAATTGACAGCTCTTGCAGTCGAACTCTAACCGTGATAGCGAAAACAGTAGAGCTATTCCGTTCAGAAGTCTGCGCGTTTAAAGAACGGTACCTCGTCGCGTCGAAAAAGGACATCGTGCGGCAGCTCCTGGATACCGGATACACCCGTTCCGGTATCTACAACATCTTAGCACTATTGGACAACAATCAGAGCATTGGGAGAAAGCTCGGTTCCGGACGGCCGACGACCCTGAGCGACAAGAAGCTCCAAAGGATGCTGAAGAGGAAGACCGATGGAAAAGTGGCTACATTGCTGCGTGCACTCGGCTAGGAGGCCGGTGCAACTGGTTAAACAGTGAAAAAGTACCTGGCGAACATGGACCTACATGACAGGAAGCAGCAATCCCGTCCACTAGTCTCGGAGCTGCAGGCAATGACGCAGTGGCAGCGCCTAAATAAGAATAAGATAGACGTGGCGTGGTGATGGACGACGAGACCCGTTCCACTCAGGATGGCAACGACTGGCAGGGTAATTCGTATTTTACAAGGAACAAGGAAATTTATATTACGAAGTGCCGGAAGTTGCGTCGTTCATCAATAAATACCAAAAGGCCGAAGACGCGGTGTTTTGGCCGCATCTGACGTCAGCCCACTACTAGAAGCGATCGTTGGAGGAGATGGAGCTGCTGAATATCGATGTGGTACCCAAGTTGGCGGACCCGCCCAACGTCCCCAAGTTGCGTTCCATCGAGGATTTCTGGCCAAGTCTGCACGCAAAAGTTCAAGCTTTAATCATCCAATGTGTCCTTCCAATTCGCACAGAATTTGCTCTGACTTCGCACAACCAATGCGTGATACGCATAACGCAAAAGTTGTACAAGGAATACATTGACAGAGATCAAAATCAGAATATGTATCATATACACAAAAATCGTAATGTCTCGGTAAACTTCGGCTTCGGGCGGACGATTAGTTTCGAGGCGCTCAAAAAACCGTTGTTTACTTTCGCGAGCCGTTGCGTATCAACGGCTCGTCCATCCCTAAAAATCGTCAGCAACTGAAACAGCCAATGGCGAGCCTTGTTGCCGCGGAAGTTATTGACGCTGGTGCCAGTAACGCAGAACCGAATGTATGTGAATGAAACCAGAGTCATAATTAAATGCAAAATGTTTTGGACTAATCTCATGTTTTTGTTTATTGGTAATGATTGAATGATGTTTTCAAATGACCTGATTCATGAAAGTGAATCGATCAGACAATAATTTCTTCAATGGAGTCAGTACCCAACTTATCAGTATGGATTGCTGGTTGCACTGTTTTAACGATGCCAACCTTCTGAACATCGGCTGATGATTTATAAGTGTAGTGGTTTGGAGCTGCGCAATACATTCAAAATACGCTAGTGCATCAAATGCGTTATGTCCAACG
Source organism: Wyeomyia smithii (assembly GCF_029784165.1). NCBI lineage: Eukaryota > Metazoa > Arthropoda > Insecta > Diptera > Culicidae > Wyeomyia > Wyeomyia smithii. The sequence continues at coordinate 201,795,840 of NC_073696.1, forward strand.
CACATGCGTTGTACTGGTTCCAATTTTAATCAGTAAATGCGCTAATTTCGCTCATAAATGATCTGGTTACGCACACTCCAACCACAGATAACAGACATCCAAGCTAATTTTGCTCCATGTGTAAAAAGACGCAACGGTCTTTTTAGCATGTCGCAATACGCAGTATGGTAGCGCTAAGAACACTTAGTGGTCAATGATTCGATAAAATCGATAGTTTTCTAACTCTTATCGATATTATAGCAATAAGAAGTGTTGCCGTTTTTTAATGTAGAAATTTTGAGCAGTCATAATTTGTACATAATCGACAATTTTATTCAATCCCAGTTAATATTTGCGATAAATTTGTTTGTTTTAGTGTTGATATGAAAAAAAATACATAAACCTCACAAAAACGTTGCAAAAACGTTGCAAAAACAGCGACTCTACTATTTGTGAGAATTTTCATGCGTCTGGCAGCTTTGACTATAATCCAGTGCTTCCATCACTAAAGTGGTGGAAGTCGCAAGTTGCAGAAAGATGTCGTTAGCCTTCCAAACGAGTAAGAATTTGAAATCTTACACGCGATTTCTGGAGTTTTTTATTCTAGCTTGGATATCTGTTATCTGTGCTCCAACTTTTGCGTGTGGAGCGTAAGATCTACTCCAACAATTTTGTCCCGAAAACTTAGGAAGAATTGATAAATATCACCATTCGAAAAAAGTCCATTTTTTTAACGCATACGTTACCAGTTATTAGCGCAGTACTTGTAGCATCTTCTGACGTTATACTGACCATTTATTGTTTTGAAACTTTTACTGTTACAATTGTGCTGAATTCACGATTCGTTCACACGGATACCATCGAGGATTTTTAACTCACAGTTTTTATAACAGCGATTCACAATTCTTCAATTTAATTTTTCATTTTCAGAGTCGTCCGCAACACTCGCAACCCAGTATATGACGAAGACTTCACTTTCTACGGTTTGACACTGAACGAACTAGCCGGCATGTCGCTGCACTTTGTTGTGCTTAGTTTCGATCGGTACAGTCGTGATGACGTCATTGGCGAAGTGGTTTGCCCTCTAAGTGGAATCGACCTACAGCAGATTGAAAACCAACAGGTAGCCCTCAGCCGGGAAATTCAGCCACGCAGCTTGAAGATCCGAGCCCAAGGCCGTGGCGAACTGTTGATTTCACTCTGTTGGCAACCGGCTGCCGCGAGATTGACTGTCGTCTTGCTGAAGGCTCGCAACCTCCCGCGGATGGATGTGACGGGACTAGCGGATCCGTACGTCAAGATCTACCTTCTGTACAATGGACAGCGAATCGCGAAGAAGAAAACACACGTCAAGAAGCGAACACTCAGTCCGGTGTTCAACGAGAGCTTCGCGTTCGACATCCCATCTATGGAGGGTTCTGGGGCTACCCTGGAGGGCGTTTCGCTCGAACTGATGCTGCTCGATTGGGACCGAGTAACGAAGAACGAGGTCATCGGCCGGTTGGAACTCGGTGGTCCACGCAGCACCGGATCGGCGCTGAACCACTGGAAGGAGGTGTGCAACTCGCCACGCCGGCAGATTGCCGACTGGCATAAACTACGAGAGTAAGCAGGAGGCAATCTTGGTTTATAGTTTTGAAACAGCTGAAAAGGTCTGTTGTTAAGTTATGATTTCCAGAAGGTTTTGTTCAGTGAAACAATAAACAGATTAAAGTGTTTGATATATTTTGACATTTATCAAGCATTAAATTAAAAGGATTTTTATAATTTTGAAGGATGATAAACAGTAAGAGTTCTGTTCATAAAGAGTCTCATTTTTTTCCAAATTTACCATGAAGTGATAAAATGTAATGATTTAAACAAATTAAAAATGATCAACTAATGACTGGTATCACCTAACGAAATAAGCTTCTGTAGTTTGGAGACTTAGACCAAAATTATGAAGCAAGCTTGAGAAAGTTTTAACGCATAAACGTGTATTTTCAAGTCCAAACTGTAGTGAACGATAGTGCAGTATAAATTCAAAAAGAACCCAGTAAGAGAAAAAAAAAAATGAAAAATAAAATACCATAAAACCAAATGTACAACTGCTTGAACATGTGCTAAAAGTTAGCGGAAAGTGAAATGTTTGGAGGCGACGTATACATAAAAGTTACCGCAGACTTCAGGAACAGATGAAAAATTTCTAAGCTTTGTGGTCAACACTTCTTGCTTTCTCAGATTTAAACAATACTAGGGTAGCGAAGAGTTAGCCTATGTTAGTGTCAGTGATGCTAATGCTAACATGGACGATTCATACTTCAGCTTATATGACCAGAATCCATAGATTAATGCAAATAGTTGCACAGAGTTGAACGAAATATATTTTCAAAATGCACACATCCGTACATAATGTAAACGCGCAATCAACCGCTATCTGAAAGGTGAAGTATTTTTACCTGTTATCACGATCACACGTGACAAACTGTGACAGTGCAAACAAAACCTACACAAACGTGGAGTGGAACCGTAGTAACTGAAAATTAAACGAAAATGATCCGTAGAGGTCAGCAGCAAATCAGAAGTGTATTGAGAAAAACAAATTAAATTTTCTGATACTCATTACATAGATGTATAATAACAATTAGTATAGTAAGTTTAATGTGGTAATCGTTGGGATGTTAAAAAAACAGACAAACAAAAATCGCAAAATAATTTAATGGCAAAAGAAAACTATGATTAGGACTGACTGACTAACGTTATGACTTCGAGCGCTTGGTTGTTAAGGCAGGAATTAAAATAGAACGTGACGGGCAGGTAGAAGTATAGAATAGGATCAGTTGTTTTCAACTGACTATTCTCTGAGGACTAAAGTAATCTTCGGTTTTGCGACCCATACTTTTGTAAATAGTATTACTTTTGTAATAGAGCCTGTTATTCTCGCCTAGTATTTTCCGTCGGAATAGCTCTGCCATACCTGTAAAAGATAATGTTTCATGCCATAAAAAAAAATCTCAGAATTATTTAATCACAAAGAAGATATATTCTGTTATCAAAGATCAGGTTAAACGATAAATAAGAGTTTACAAATTGTCATGGAATACTCGATTTTAACTGAAATTGAAAATACCATATAATTCGTTACCAGATCAACTAGGTATAATAAAAATCTTCCAATTTCAACCGATACGACTGGCTAACCTTAACACATTATAATAATGCAAGGAAGGACACTAGCCGTTACGATCCCAGTAGGGCTTCAACTGAACTGAAACCATTTGATATCTATCGATTAAAGATTGTCTACAGAAAGTCATCACTGTTTTATCTGTTTGTCTGTGTTTTAACAGTGTATTATGAAACTAATTCGTTGTTGCTATTACATACAATACATCCAGCGTTGCCAGGTATCCAGATTTAGCTGGATTATCCAGATTTTTGAACATGTATCCAGGTAGACAGCTTTGATGTCCAAATATTCAGATTTTTCATGGATGATCCAGATTTTATCCAGATTTTATTTTCTCTGTTCCGCAAAAAGGTCATCACTTCGATTTTGGCGCGAAATTTTGCAATTTTGTCACCACAAATTTTGCGTACCCCAAGACTTTTATTCGAAAAATTAACCTTTCACCCCACGAAATGACTGCCAGATTTTTTCCAGATTTTTATTTTGCCTTTTCCAGATTTTTTAAAAAATGACCTGGCAACGCTGACTACATCATCCTTTCTTTTTTTTCGATTCTCCGTACGATTTCCTACCGGTTGCTTTAGCGAAATTGTTGCTAATCAGGAAGTCTTAGATCAGGAATAATGCGATTTATTCCATCAACTAATTAGTGATGCAAGTTGCAAGTTTTTAGTTCAGATTTTTTTCTATTTTCATGTAAACAAAATTGATTGAATGCGTGATTTAAAAAAAATACCGCACAGACAAAATTCTGCACACATTTTGAGGAAGTCTGCATGTCTGCATGAATATAAGGAGATTCGGACAAAAATTTACAGGAACTACGAGAATACTGGAAACATTTAGCGCTTTGCAGATTAATTTGCACAACTTACATTCAACCGCACTCAAAAAACATTTTACGAAGTTTTAAACAGCTGAGCTTCCAATAAACGGTTTGATGATTGTTTTTTCAACGTTCGGTAAATTTTTTGTATGTTGAACATTATTAACAAAGAGTCAAATTTTGTACATTCAGTAGAAATTTAGAGCTCTCTGCAAATTTGAAATGAAATGACTGAAAATTTGAAATGAAATAACTAACTAAAAATTGAAAATTAAGTTCAAATTCGTATTGACCGCAAATTATTTGAAGAAATCAAACCAAGATTCCTCTCTATGGTAATGAAGCATTCAGCTTATACGGTTTGGCATGAGTTCAACATTCACTCTCCTTATTATCACTTTCCTTGCTATTTAAATAATTGTCAGCTTTCATCAAAATATACTATAAACCTGGGTTGAACCCGCGGATTACGGCTCGGTGATGATGTATTTATTTTTAAAAAACGCTTTCTATAATCACGCTAGAGTGGAAAGACCAGACAGTAGGAATGGAAAAGAAGACGTCTAAAGCAGTACCGATAAGATTAAGGAAAATAAAACAAAAAAAAACGTTTTTGCGAAGGCACTATATGAAAGTAAAACGAATCAAATTGGAGTAATAATACACAACAACCAAACTCATATGATATTCAAACAAAACAGTATATGCAAACCAATTATCAACATTAAATGACGGTAGAGCCAACCGCTCTACTAGCTTTACTCTGTTTAGCTTGGCGAAGGCAGAGCAAAATGTGAACGAAAACCACAAAAACACATACCCATTTTTTCGAATGTAACCATAGAGGTATAGCTGTAACTTTTTAAGCATATTATACATAGTATAGCATAAGAAAATCAGTACTAACCCAACTAGACCATAGACTGCATAAGCTTAATTTGTTCCAATAAACGCCGGAGTAAATTTGTACTCCACGGATTCTATTGGCTTTCGCCTACAGTAACTCACCGTAGATAAAATTGTTAGCACTCTGTAGAAGTCAAAAATTGGTAATACTCTGCACTTGTTATGCCTGTTACCTGTTTAGGTTTTCAACTTATGCTCTTAATAAGAGATAGCAAGAAAAAAAAACCATTTGTTGCTAATTGGAATGTATTAAAAGAAAAAGATCCGCTATTTTTTCTGTATTTAACAGATTTATTTACAGCAAGGAAATGCGTAGAGTAAATGTATATAACGTAAAATTCGTACATTATTCTCTCTATTTTATGTTATGACTCACATATATAAAGAGGAAATTAACAATAAAAGCCTGTAAAAACATACCGTCAGTGTTTTACTTCTATCTCTGTGTGTTCCTTATTGGGGTCTTTCAGGTGTTCGGCATTCCGCAGCAATTTGTTCAGTCGTCGTCCAATTAGCTTGGGGTATTGATTATGTTTAATCAGAAACTCCTTAGATTGATGTGTGACGGCTCCCTTTTCGAGTTGGAATTGGCAGAGCGCATGCAGCGGGCGCAGCAGCTGCTCCCGGTAGCTGTTGTCTCGTTCCAGAATGCTGAGTGCTTCGATGGCAGTTTCTAAAGTACTCAGACAACCGTCTGTTGGTTGCGTCCTGATGATGTAGCTACTGTTGCCAGAGCTGACCAGTTTAATCTGTCGCATCCCTTGCAGCATACTGGAGCTGGCATAAATTGCTTTTGCCTGAGGCCAGGTACCATCAATTAGAATAAGATTGTAGGGACCCGCAGATTGGTCAAGTTGCTCAATTGGAATAGAACGAGCGCTGGGGTAAAGAAGCAGTGACTTCTTGTCGGTGAGAATGGACTCCAGTTCGGGGTCGCATCTTGGGAACTTTTTACCTGTAATAAGAGTGATGTAAGGAACCATAAGAATGTAACGTAATTTCGCTTTCATACCTTTGTAAATAAGGCACTTTCCTGCGGCTAACCCTATTGAAAGCATCGGAGCGGTTCGTAGAGCTCGCTTTTCCTCTGCAGGATGTTGCAATAACACTATACGGCTTTCAGGATTCAACGGTTTACTGGGGAGGGCGGAGCACCAGCAAACCGGTATTGGTCGTCTACAAATTAAATTCAATTGCGGAATCGGTTTTACTGTCTTCATTATCAATAGGAAAATCACCTGCAGTTGTTACAGAGTTCTCGCATTTTTGGTGGATCCGCTGGAATGTTCGCTAGATCGTTCCAAACAGCATCATCAATCTGTGCATCAGTCATATTTGCTAAATAATGATAAAAATAAATGATGATCTTCGTATAGTGATGCGATAATGCTGCAGAAGTAAACTATAAAGTGTGTTGTTTATATTTCAAAAGTGACGTTTATCCATCTTTTGTACCTGTTATAACAGAAACTGTTGTTATAACAGTTATAAATATTTTTTTCGTTAAGAAATAAAAACCCAAATTGAAGTTTCCACCAAGCTCCGCACTTCGACCCGGTTTAAGCACAAAAAACTGATTGGAGAGGGAAACCGACACACGAACCAGCATTTTTTCAAAAGCGCTATCTATTGAAAAATAGGAAGATGAAGTCCAAAAATAATGAAAATCAGTATTTTGAATAAAAAATAAATGAATTAACGTTATTATTTAATAACTCGGCACATGAAAACGCCACGAACATTCAAAAATTGCTCAAAACAAAAACTGAGTCGAATAGAGCGCCGATGTACGCTTTCATCAAGCTAGGTACCAAGAACCGTTCTAGGTACTAAGAACCGATTCAGAATATTGAAAACCGCTTCAGCCGTCATGCCAACACACAATTCCACCCACCGTAGATAAAAAAAATACAGCTAGCGACATCTACCCGCCACTGGAAAAGTATCAAATGCTACAACCGCAGACAGACGGCACTTGTACACTAGCGCTGCGTAGTGACCTTATTGCTAGCTAAGACAAGACGCGACAGCTGGCTTCTTATTTTTCTTTTCGTAACGGCCGTCATCCCCGTCGAAATTTTTTGAACGTTCCATACCGTTGATGCCAGAATGATTATTTTTAACAACTTCTGCAGGTCAATGAAAATAAAACAAATTAATATTGCAATATATAGGCGAATAATACTCAATTCTTATTTATTATTCTATGTTCAATAAAGCATACTTCTATTATCAAATTTTTTCTTCCTAAGTTTCTTGGTACCCAAACTTTTTTTTTTAAGTTTCTTGGACCCCAACCGAAATAGTAATAAACGATTAATCAATGCATTTTTAAAGTTATAACATTGAAATACATTACTCGGTAATATCATGTACCTTGCATACTTTTGCATCATTATTTATGAACAATTATAATAGCTAAATTATGACTCTCCAGCATCACTGCTTTACAGTGAAAAGTAACCTCGTTGTATTTTCTACGTGACGATTGCGTTATCGAATTCAGCCAATCAGCAGCCGGTTCAAATTGGTTGAATGTAACGGTGACCAGCTGTCACGTCTTGTCTTAGATTGCTAGAATACATTTTCTGACGTAGAGCTACGTCTCTCAGGAAGTTCGGCTACATAGGTCCAATTTAAAATGTTAATAAATCGGTTAGTTTTCGTTACTCCCAAATGCAGAAAATTATATTTTTATTATTCGAACTATTGTTTTATCGAAATTTGTCAAGCCTTGTCAAAGCGCAAATTTCGACCTCTGATTGGCCGTTATATGATTGCTTTCACGGTCAACACGGTCGACAGAATTATAGACCTAGTAATTCAGAAAGAATAATTTGGCCTATATAATAGCCTGTTTCAGCCGAAACTGGTCATATTAGTTCTAGACAGAGACATCAGCAGTTCTTACTTAGTTCTTACTGTGGAAACGAAATGAAATCTGACTTTGAAGCCTTTGAAGGGAGTAATCGCGACTACGAAGTTGAAAAAGATTTTAAAGGCTGTTCGCAACTACACGAACTCTTACATGCGATTGTCAAATTGTGTGTGATTTCTTCTCTTGTTTGACGTAACCTCAAAAACGGAAAAAGCTGCAGAAAGCAAAAAGCAAACTCCTCTCAACATTACCGCGTTGTTGCTTGCTTTGTTTGTATAATCTTTCCAGTTTTAAATTTTTCTTATAGTTTTTATAGTCAGCTTCACGTTTTTAAAACAAGATTGCTAATTAGTTAAAGCACAGATAACAGACATCCAACCAACAGACAGGCCATTTTCCGGATCTGGTGGTGCTGTTGTCAAATCTTCGGGTGAATCTGTTGCTGCTGGTATAAAGTCTGCTAAAAATCATCGGGCTGTAAGTATTTTCATCTTTCAGGGCAAAAATAAAATTTAAAATTAGCGAATTTTAATTTTTTTTGCAAATTTGTTGCTAAAGTGAGCATATTAAAACCTGGGGCTCTTGTGACTGTCAACCTCCATACATTTTCCATCTACCACTCATTGATTCTGGTACCAGTGTTTCTGGTACCCACTTTTTGGTTGGTTTGCCCTAAAACAAGTGAAATAGAGTAAACGTCCCATTTTGTCGGTAGACTTATTCTCGAGTAAATGTCGTTTTAGATGTGAAAAAACAAGAGCTCAACATTTGTTTTCAGTACAATGTGCACTTTCATTGAATAAGATAAGCTTTGTGAGCATTTGAAATGAAATATTACCGCCGTGATGAATTTATGATTGGTAGGCAAAATGTTGACGTTTATAGGCCCCTGATTAAAACAGATCTGACACTTGCTAGATATAACAGGCCAAAAGCCAAACCTAACACAATTTGCACATTATAAAAGTAAGACATCGCAGTGACAAACTAGGGTCTATTTTGAAGTAGAATACTTCTCTCAGGAAGTTCGGCTACATAGGGATGTGAAATGAAAATCTAAAACCGAAAAAAGTGAGAAATATGTCCAATTTCAAATGCTAATAAATCGGTTAGTATTCGATGGATTTCCTTCGTTCTTGCAGCATTAGATTGGAAAATCTTCTAAGATTCTTCCCAAAAGAAGATAATTGTCATTTTATTATTCACACTATTGTACTATTGTAAATAGTCAAGCCTTGTCAAAACGAAAAATTCGACCTCTGATTGGTCGTTATATGATTGCTTCCCAAGCACGGTCGACAGAATCATGTACATTAAAACATGCTATTTAACCTATATAAAAGCCTGTTTCAGTAGAAGCCGCGCATAATAGTTCTAGACAGCGACAACAGCAGTCGTCAGTCATGAGCACGACATACGAAAAAATTTCATCTCAAAATTTAAAAATTGTCAAGCCCCAACCATGACAAGCAATTTAGAATATTATTGAAAATGGTCAATCCTTATTGAAGCGTAAAATTCGATTGATCTGATTAGTCAACGTCTATTTACTAGAAAAATTGACTAACACGCACGGCTGCTTGGGGTTATCTTTCTTGTAAAAGTATTCTACTTCAACCTTGCGGTCGTGGCTTTACACACAACCCTCCTGTGATTTTTCCGTCTCGGATCTTCGGGTGCGTTGTTTAATTCATCATTATCTCAATTATTATTTATTAATGCCGGCTCGCAACTGATCATTAGTCTTTCTATTCGGGATACTTAGAAAACCCGATCTACGAATGTTTGTTGGGAAACTACGTGCGATATAGAATTTCCCATCTTTTTAATCTGAACAGTGGTTGTCAATTGAATTATTACTTTCTTTGTTATATTGCTCAGGTGACTAATAAATTACTAAAGATAACAGTAACTATGAATATTGCTTCTGATAAGGAATATTTTTGCTGTAAGTAAGTTTCGAAGTGTGACTCAGCTCTTGAGTGGATGTTCATTTAATCGAATATCTTTTACTGCAGAATTTTGTATTTCCGTACGGTCGCCTATTTGATTTTTATTCGTAGGCGCATTGAAGAACACCGCCGAAACGACCAAAATTTTATTTTTCGTATTCAATGGTATAAATTGATGAAACGTGGGCTAAGCGGGGCATTCAGATTTGATTTATGATATCTTTGATTTATCGAAGATAATTTTTCAAAATTGTAAATATTTATTTATAAAAAAATTATCGTGTAAAATGAGTGACAAATATTTGCTATTCTGGTAAATCTAGATAAACATTTCACAAGGTCCTATCTGCTTTAATCGTTTTCCGGAGCGTCTTTCCATTTTGGTAATGGTTCAGCTTTAGTAACTCTTCCAAGTGGAATCTTCGTTCAGAAGGTTAGAGTTATCCCTTCGTTATCAACTTTTGCAAATAACGTGTCGTAAAAGGTGTTTAATAAGTTGTAGAGCGATCAAAGCAAATAGGACCTTTTGAAATGTTTCTCTAGAAATAACTAGAAAAATAAAATGTTTTTTTTTCGAAAAAAAATCGAAGCATTATGAACAACGATACAGAACAGCGTGGGAAACACAACTTTCACGGCTTGAGAAGAGGAGTGAAAATGCATTTTGCAAGATTTGTGAAAAATCGCTAAACTTCAAAAGTGGTGGATTGAAAGATTTAAAAAGCCATGCTATGCAAGAGATGCACATTCGAAATGTTAAACAAGTTCATGTAAAAACGAGTCATACGCTTCATAAATTTATAAGTAGTGACGTGGAATCATGCATACGATTGTGCCTGTTTGCAATTGAATGCAATATTTCATTCCGTGCTTTGGAAACGCTGATTCCCACACTAAAGGTGATTTTTGAAGATTCCAAAGTTTCCAAAATGCATAGAACAAAAGCATCAAGAATCAAAACCGCAGTTACAGGTGAAACTTAACGAGCACGTCTTGTTAAAATTTTGCATGAAACGCATTTCAGTATAATCATTGATGAATCGACAGATTTATCGACCTCCAAAAAGTTGTGTGTTATAACACGGTACTTCGATGAAGATATAGGTAGCATTCGAGATGGGTTTTATGACCTTATAGAAATTGAAGCAGGAGACGCCACAGCGTTGTATCGCGCAGTTACTGAGAATTTTACGAGCAATAATATCCCATACAAGAAAAATCTCCTGGGAATCGGTTCAGACAATGCTGCCGTCCTGGTCGGTCAGAAGCACTCAATTACACCGTTAATGACGAAAGATTGTCCAAATTTAATTAGCGTTCATGGCTCCGTGCGCATCATATGCTACAAAATCCCTTCCTGAATACCTTGAACAAACGCTTAAAGATATATACAGTTACTTGTCCTCAGCCCGTTAAGACTGAAGCAATATGATAGAATTCAACAGCTACTAGAATATAATCCAACGCGTATTCCTAGATTACATGAGATTAGATTTCTTTCACGTGGACAAGTCGTGCACGCTGTTCTAGACCGTTACGAAGCACTGAAGATTTACTTTGGGTTTGCCGCTAACGTTGATAAGTTGTCGAATGCCTCGAAAATACATAGTGTGCTAGCAGACCCTTTAACCGTGCTTTACCTGGAATTTCTTAATTTTATTCTGCCGATCGTTGACCAGATCAATAAACTTTTTCAAGCAGAGAAACCAGAAATTCTTGCTATGCACTCCACATTGACACGTAAAATCTTTCAAATAATGGAATATTTTGTAGAACCTCTGCTGCAGTGTGTTGAAGGTATTCCTAAATCGAGTAGTTGGCTCGTTCTGCGAATAATTCCTGCATCTGGAAGGAGGGTCGAACGTTCTACGTTGTCGAAGCGTGACTTGACTGTTGTTAAAAATAATCTTTCAGCAAGAAGTTGGCTGTAGGTGCGTCCGAAAGATTAATAGCTATTTTAAAAAAGATAAAAGGTTACAGCTATTCAACCATTCCTATTAATTTTTGTGCCCCTAGCCAAACGCGTTTGAAGAGAAGTTAGTGGCTAGGAACACCAAAATTCACAGGAATGGTCGAATAGCTATAATCTCATTTATTCCGGTTTGCGCTTGTGTTGACCAGTGTTATTGCTTTTTGACCATTCCTGTCAATTCTGGTGCCTCTAGCAAAGATAACTTTTTGAGAGACTTCAATAAGTTTTCCCGTAGCCAAACTTAGAATCGACGAACCCGGCAAGTAATATTCTGCGACATTTTGATGCACTTCTGTCTTACTAGAGGCACTCAATTTCACAGAAATGGTTGAAAAGCTATAATTTTTCTTGGGCATCTATTTTAAATTTTAGATGACGTATGGAGTTCCACTTTCGAAAGTATTGAAATTGTTGCCCAAATATCACTTTAGAAGTCAATAATTTGCATGTTTCACGTAGTTTTGTGAATAATATCTCAAATCAAGTAATCAGATACTTGTTGTTTTTCTTCTAATATCTTTTCTGAACGTTAACAAACATTTTAATGAAAAAAAAAAAAAAAAAAAAACACATGTCATCGCTTTAAAATGATGTATGGAGTTCCACTTTCGGAAGTATTGAAATTGTTGGCCAAACATCACTTTAGGTTATTTTCCTGAAACCGGAAGTCTCTATTAAATAAAAGATTTTCAATGCTTAAGCTGCCTCTTAATCGATATTCAAACCAATGAATCGTAACCTTTCCTCCAGCTAAATCTCCCAAGAGTTCTAGTTTGGATTAACGTAAAAAAAGTAAAAAAGTAAGGTTAAGAGCTGAATGACCTTCTGGTTAAAAGTTCTCTAGTAAAAATCAAATTCAGATGTAAATCGAATACCATAATATGTAACTAGTCACAAAACTACGAAAACATCAGAAATGTAAAATGTTTATGCTCGAGACATGGATTATTCTGCAAAAAAAAAAATAGTAGGAGGGTGGTATCCAAGACACGACCGCATATTTGACGTAGGACTACAATAGTTTTATATTTCCTTTTGAGGCTTTGTTTGATTTGAGCTCGTTTTACTTTTGGCACGGTTCTACGAGCGATTATGTTTAATCACATTTTTCTAGTTTACTTGATTTTTTTAACCAATTCAAGCTCAACATCTTTCAAAAGAAAAGTATTTTGGTTCTTTATGTTGCCGAAGTGGATGGAATTTGAACTATTCCTATCATGATCAAAGCAGCCTCTGATTACTCGGATGGTAATATAAGTAGTATCTTAGTCGTCAGCCTAATTTCATCGAGCGACACCTCAAACGATTTAGAATTAAAACTAGTTTATTGGTGGCCATATCTCCTGTTATTGTCGTCTTTGGCTGTTTAAAAAGTGAAAAAGTCATGAAAAGTGAACCGTTTATTTTTGGTTTGGTTCGATTTTGCCAACTGAAAAAGTTCTGGTGTGTTTCCAAAATCAAACAGGGTGTGTATTTTTATTATTAATTTGCAGCACTCTTTTTCGGAAAAAAATCTCTTTAATATTGATAAATACCTTCTATTATAATACATATAGAACTTTATAAACATGGTAACATCCAATTCAGGTTAATTTAAACAGTAAACAGAATCAGAAAAAAATGAACTAGTTACAAGATACTAAAAAACAACGAAAATGCCATATTTGAATGTCATATGTCTGTTATCTTCAAAAATAAACCGAGCTATAACAATAAACTACATTAGACTCAGCAATTATTATCAGCAAGCATAGTGTTGTTCAATTACATGTGAGGTTTTCAAGTAAGTAATATTATCTTGAAGATGTTAATATAAAAAAAATTTTAATTGAAAATCATAAATATAAATGTGGGAACTCTAATATCAAGATGAAATGAATTTGGTTTTACTCTATACCGCCACCGTGGGATGCAAAAAGGATTGTCATATTGCATTAAACCCATTTAGCTTGCAAAATATAATCATCAGTTGCGCAGCTCGTTTAATTACCTTTTGAAAGATCTGTACGGAGCATTTTGGTCCTCCATTTTCTTTTAAATACTCTATATTTAGTCATCTTTATAGATCTGAGAAAAACAGAGTGTAGAGTTTAAAACCAAACAACGTATGTTATCTGCACAATGCACCGAATTTATATACTTTACTATCTTCCTCGGCCTCTTCGAAACGTACAGAATTTTGTTGTCCCCGGTGGCGCAACGTATTTTGCGGCACCCGAATTATTATATTGAATACTGATATTTGCTACTATACGAAACAAGAAGAAGAAGAAGACAATTCAAACGGCAATTCGATTGTGTTCCAGATCGCAAAACGACACCTACGCGTTAACCCAACACGCCTCACTGTGCGTCGACAGCAGCAATGTAGTCTTTTGGCTTGGCTGCACACAAATGAATATCGAGTTCTTCTGGTCTAACAGATGACGAGTAACCAGCGCTCTATTCCTACATTGCATCACAAGACATCAGTTTCAAAAACATTCTAACAGTAGAATGTAAACCTGTTTGTGGTCACGAACTTTCCGAAAAAGTTTCACCTTCAAGACATCAAGATAGTCTAGGCTCATTGAAGCAAACGTTGGTTGACCTATTGGGACGCACTGTGGGGCAGAACCCAGAAAAGTCGCGACAAAACTAAAAAAAATTAAATTCAGTTTTCATGCCTCATTTTATTTTCTGCTTACAGTAGACATGTTATCGACTGGAAATCATGATAATTCACTTTGAAAAATAATTTAGAAAATGTGCTATAATATTGTGAAAGTGAAGATTTACAAGGCTTGTAAAATGGAAGAAAAAAATTTCACAGATATTTTCCAATAGGGCATACAAATACATAGAAATTAATTAGCTAACTTATATGATCCTCATAAAACAGAGTATAAACTAATAGGTAATGTGATATTATGACAGTTTTGTTGAAAATAGGTTCGTAGCAGGCATAGTGTGTAGAACAAGTTTTTTTTTGTAATTTTTCCTCATTTTCGGCAATATGAAAAACATAAAGTTCTACGTTGTTGTGCTATGACACTATTATTGTACTAAAATACATGGTATTGGCTAGCACTAAACCAAAAATCAGCTGCTACTAGTTGCGACTTACTGAGTAATTTAAGTTTTCGCAACGATTGTTTTCATGTCAATTCATGTAAAAAATCGTCAATCAGCAGTGTCCGTATTGATGTTTTTCCTACAATAGGCTTTGCTGAATGCCGGTGTATGCAACACAACCGTGATTGTGTTCGGGGGTCTTTCGAAACTGACGTCCAGTAGTATTAAGACCCCTCGGTAATAACTATTAGTACTAGGAAACAGTTTGTTATTGGGTGAACAGTGTTTTAAACAAAAGTAAGCGTTTTCGCTTACTACGTATTCATGTTAAATGGTATAAAATTAAACAAGGGGAGCTCTTAGAAAGGGAACATGGCCAACTAATCTTCAATTGAAAAATGTTCCTATTTAAAATATTTTGTCACAGACGACAACATTGAAATTAAATTTTATATTCATTCTCAAACATGATGACACATCATAGGTTGACTAAAAACTATACAAAGTCAACTACAAACTGTCACTAATTCATTTCATGATGACTCGAAAGTTCGAATATATCTGAAATTGTAACATATGTACTTAAGTTCCAGTTAAAATTCATTACTGACATTTTGGGTTTATGAATAATGAAAATAATTTTATCTCGTTAACGGTCAGTCCTACAGTTGTAATATGTTCGACAACTTTATGTCAATTGATGATATAAACAACTTTCCCGAAGAAACAAAATGGCTAGCACCATTTATTCAGAAGATAGATGTCAGCGCCATCTGTAGAAAAAAAAATTAAAGCTACCTGAATACATTTTTTAATAAGATGTTTTTATGGTGAACAACATTGCCGAAGATATGAACACTGTGGAACTAACTGTTAAGGAGTTATGAGGTTTTGTCGCGCCAACGGATCAATTTGCCCCACTGTGGGACGGGGAGATTCTGTCATTTTTTTGCCACTGTTATACAGGATATCACAGCAGGCAGTTGGTGTCTACTCATGAAGTCCGTGCTAGGCGTGCTTGCATGTGATTGGTACATTGTTTGTGAAAATTCGACCTTGAAACTTTTATGAAATTTTCAATGTTTAACAATGAAGTGATAACGATAACTGAAGAATCACAAAATTGTCCATCATTTTATCAATCCAACGATATAGGTATTGGTTATTGTGATCCATCCTGTGGTTACACCAGTACACAGTGGTCAGAAAAGGCGATTTGACGAACTTAATTCATTTGTGCTTAAACGGTTGATGTAACCCAAGGACAATGTTCTAAAGAATTGTTCACAAAAATATAACGGAAACGTTGATAAGAAAATTTTTTGATCATGGCCTACTATCATAAAAATAAAAAATCTAACTTTTGGTACAGCGAAGATACATAAATAGTTTTTTCAGCAAAGTTGTAGAACTTTTCAAAATATGAAACTTTGCAGAAGACATTAAATTTCTATGACTTCTATTTATTGAGATACGAAGCATTTCCTCTGTCAACCTCCTCAAATTTAGTTTTTCTAGTATAACTTTTGAAATATTTTTTTTTCATGCACATAATGTACTAGGCAAATATGACCAACATGAAAATACAGGGTTCTTTCGAAGACAGCATGAAGCTAAAATCGTTCTATACTAAGTTAGAGCGTTTTTCCATTAAATTATTGCGCATATTCAAATGCATATAGGGGAGAAAGAGGCAAACCGGTACACATAATCAAATACTTTTTCTAAAAATTAGACCTTGTACTATAAGCTAGTTTAACTTTGATACTTGACAATTCATAAATGAATGAGTAGAGTGATGTTTTATGTATGTATGTTTCTAGGGTTCTCTATACAAAAACGCACCAATTTGAACGATGATTTGTGAATTTATGAAACAGATAACTCGCAATACCTTCAAAACTAGTGAGAACACTTCTTAGGTATATTTAGTTGTTGATAGGTGCTTCTATCAAAAATTCGACGTGAGTAAAATGAGCGCATGACAGCAATGTTTATTGTTAATTATTTATTTCATCTTCATCTGTCTCGTTTTCACTTTCTGTGAAATATAATATAAACTTAGCATCTTCTGAAAATTCTTGATGCTTCTTTTGCGGTTTGACCCGCAAGCCGGCAATAACTGGATCTGAAGAAACCAATAGACGACGTATAAGATCACTGTTAGTAACAGTTCGTGAAATATTTCGCGTGTGATCTAGCCTGAACCTTTTCATCACTTTCTTCAGTGACTCTTGCGCTTCTTCAGATAATTAGCCTATTGGAATATTGAAATGGTTAATAATTTCCGCACCGTGAAACAACATTTTGTGGACTGTAGCTGGCAGGTAAAACCAAGGATATATGGACACCAACAAACGAGCAGTTTCCAAACAATGGTGTTTGAATTTTGATGTGTTAATTTCCCGGCCAGAAGAAATGACCTGTAGTATTGTAGCGCAACGTTGAATTGCATGCAGATCAATACCTAAGATTTCCGCTGCAACTGCTGCATTTTCAAAAAAGCGTTTCGCTGTGTTCCCGTCGTTTGAAGATCCGGCTCCATTACCACGTGGCATGTCAACAAGAAGTCCTAGTTCTTGTTTAAATCATTACTGAATAACTTTCTTGCGATCTCTTACTTTTTCTGCGTCATATCTAGTACATCGCCATTTTTTCACTTTAACCTTATATGCCAGGTGTAGGAAATCCTGTTTTGTACAGCTACTCACATCTCCCTGTTAGAATATTATCTCCTCCAAAAATATCTTCCCTGATTTTGAAAGTATTGCGAGTTATCTGTTTCATAAATTCACAAATCATCGTTCCAATTGATGCGTTTTTGTTTAGAAAACCCTAGAAACATACATACATAAAACATCACTCTACTCATTCATTTATGAATTGTCAAGTATCAAAATTTAACTAGCTTATAGTACAAGGTCTAAGCTTTAAAAAAAGTATTTGTTGATGTGTACCGGTATATGCATTTGAATATGCGCAATAATTTAATGAAAAAACGCTCTAACTTAGTATAGAACGATTTGAGCTTCATGCTGTCTTCGAAAGAAACCTGTATTTTCATGTTGGTCATATTTGCCTAGAACATTATGTGCATGAAAAAAAAAAATATTTCAAAAGTTATACTAGGAAAACTAAATTTGAGGAGGTTGACAGAGGATATGCTTCGTATCTCAATAAATAGAAGTCACAGAAATTGATGTCTTCTGCAAAGTTTCATGTTTTGAAAAGTTCTACAACTTTGCTGAAAAAACTATTTATGTATCTTCGCTGTATCAAAAGTTAGATTTTTTATTTTTATGATAGTAGGCCATGATCAACAAATTTTCTTATCAACATTTCCGTTATATTTTTGTGAACAATTCTTTAGAACATTGTCTTTGGATTACATCAACCGTTTAAGCACAAATGAATTAAGTTCGTCAAATCGCCTGTTCCGACCACTGTGCAGTATAACCGTTTGAAATCTTTCATTGCAACGTTACACCTTGGTTTTAGTTTCCGCAGAATGTAGCTTAATATAGTGCGGTTAGACGTAGTCCTACTTTAAAATTGTAGATGTTGAAAGAACAACGAACATTTTATTGAAAAAGAAAAAAACAAAAATTATTGAATTTTGATTCAGAGGCGAATTGCGAATTGTATACGTATAATACGTATAAATTTTAAAAAAGTATTTTCAGGTGATTTTTTTGTATTCTGTTTGCTGTATGTGGTCCTCGTGGCTCTGTGGTTAGCGATGTCGATTGGCTCCCACACGGTTGTAATATCGGGTCCGATCCCCGATCAGGTCGAGAATCTCTTCGACCTGGAAGTTTTTTCGACTCAGCTCTGGGGCACGGTGTATCGTTATACTTATCCTACAACATGCAAAATGTGCTAAAAACAATATCGATAACAAATTTTCTCAACAAATGCAATATTGTTGTGCTGTATACAGAAAATCATCTTCAAACATACATTTTATTTTTCCTCAAATGTCTTTCCTGAACGTTAACAAACATGTTGATAAAAAAAATCACATGTCATCGCTTTGAAATTAGATTTAGAAGCAAATTCAGCATAAAAAATCATAATTTTGCATGTTTTAAGTAGTTTTGTGAATAATATCTCAAGTTTTAGTAATCAGATACTTTTTATTTTTCCTCAAATGTCTTTTCTGAACATAAACAAACATTTAAGAAAAATAATCACATGTCATCGCTTCAAATTTTGATTTAGAGGCAAGTTCAGCATAAAAAGTCATAAATTTGCATGTTTTACGTAGTTTTGTGAATAATATCTCAAGTTTAAGTAATCAGATACTTTTTATTTTCACTCAAATGTCTTTTATGAACATAAACAAACATTTAAAAAAAATAATCACATGTCATCGCTTCAAATTTTGATTTAGAGGCAAGGTCAGCATAAAAAGTTATAAATTTGCATGTTTCACGTAGTTTTGTGAATAATATCTCAAGTTTTAGTTACCAAATACTTATTGTTTTTCCTCAAATGTCTTTCCTGAACGTTAACAAACATTTTAATGAAAAAAGAACCACGTGTCATCGCTTTAAATTTTGATTTAGAAGCAAATTCAGCATAAAAAGTCATAAATTTGCATGTTTCACGTAGTTTTGTTAATACTATCTCAAGTTTTAGTAAACAGATACTAATTATTTTTCCTCACATGTCTTTCCTGAACGTTAACCAACATTTTAATGAAAAAGAATCACATGTCATCGCTTTGAAATTAGATTTAGAGGCAAATTCAGCATAAAAAGTCATAATTTTGCATGTTTTACGTAGTTTTGTGAATAATATCTCATGTTTTAGTAACCAGATACTTATTATTTTTCCTTAAATGTCTTTCCTGAACGTTAACAAACATTTTAATGGAAAAAGAACCACATGTCATCGCTTTAAATTTTGATTTAGAGGCAAGTTCACCATAAAAAGTCATAAATTTGCATGTTTCACGTAGTTTTGTGAATTATATCACAAGTTTTAGTAACCAGATACTTATTATTTTTCCTTAAATGTCTTTCTTGAACGTTAACAAACATTTTAATGGAAAAAGAACCACATGTCATCGCTTTAAATTTTGATTTAGAGGCAAATTTAGCATAAAAAGTCATAAATTTCAATGTTTCACGTAGTTTTGTTAATAATATCTCAAGTTTTAGTAAACAGATACTAATTATTTTTCCTCAAATGTCTTTCCTGAACGTTAACAAACATTTTAATGAAAAAAGAATCACATGTCATCGCTTTGAAATTAGATTTAGAGGCAAATTCAGCATAAAAAGTCATATTTTTGCTTGTTTAACGTAGTTTTGTGAATAAAATTTCAAGTTTTAGTAATCAGATACTTTTGATTTTTCCCCAAATGTCCTTCCTGAATGTTAACAAACATTTCCATGTAAAAAAACTTACATGTCACCGCTTATTTTTTTTATTAAGGCAATAACATCAATAAGATCAAGCGTTACGGAATTTCATTTTTATATAGTAGATATTTGCTACTATACGAAACAAGAAGAAGAAGATAATTCAAACGGCAACTCGATTGTGTTCCAGATCGCCAAACGACACCTACGCGTTAACCCAACACGCCTTACTGTGCGTCGACAGCAGCAATGTGGTCTGTTGGCATCGAGTTCTTCTGCACTGACAGATGACGAATGACCAGCGCTTCATTCGTACATTGCTCGGTTGCCTGTGCCAGCATGTTTTCCTTCAAGACATCAGTTTTAATAACATTCTAACAGCTGAACGCAAAACTGTCTGATAATGAGAGTGGTTAACCCAACACGTTAGCGGTTCGTTTTGGCATTCCGATTGCATGGAATTTGATTGGTGTAGTGATTGACTATGTTTATAAAATATGGCTCATGAACATGTTTGATGAAATCATCAATTCGAATCCTTTCTACATCATCAACGAACTTGCAAATTTGGATTTCTTTTTTTTATAATTTTGTGAAATCCTTCAATCACTCCGTTGTTGGAGCGATTATGTTTTTGATTTTCCTTTTTGAAATTGCTAGAATCATCAAGTGATTTGAAGGTCAGAATTGGTGTCCACATAGGTAAATAGGCTATATATTTTTACAAAATGAGCTTTATGAGCCGATCCAAATTTTCGTTGTGAACTTGGGTGTGGGCCAACACTTCGTCGTATTCTTGAAGGCCTCTCTTGTAGAATGGACTAGCTGCATATATGCTTTCGTACTGTAAGTGTGCATCTTTATCAGTATCGAATACATATTCATCATGTTCAGCGTTGACATATTTCTCAAACACTGAGTCGTTAGCTAGTTCAATTTCTGTTGTCAAGAGAGTGTACTAGTTACTTTTTTCAGGTTGAGTCTCTGTTAGTAAATAATGGAACAGAAGACTCAAAACTCTGAAAACTCGATCTACTCTTTTTACGTTGAATAGGTATGCAAGGGTTATCTTGCATACCTCATTATCTACATCATTTTTGCCGATAATTTTATCAACATTCTTGTAGATAATTTTGGTTAAATGAGAGCTACACAGCTTCAGTACAACAAATGGTGCTGACTTGTTTTGCAGCATATCATTCAACCAATCTGCACATTGGTGCAGATATTGCACAATCGTCATACGATTGAACAATCGAACAACTGCGTTTATCTCTGCGAGAGAACGATCAGTTGTAATAGAGCAAACTATAGGGGAAAGTTTCCCAGTAGTATTATTCTCATCCTGTGATGCCATAGGAAATGGTTTTTTGTTGTCTGTGTTGTCAGACTGTACAACAGAATAGTACCTCCAGTAACTGGAAGCCATCGCGTACCGGTCGCATCTAAATGAAAATCTAGAGGACCTTCGCGTGCAGTTACATCTAAAATTAGACGCAAATGCTCTTTTTGCAGTAACACAAAGTTAAACGGCTTACACTGCAAACTGAAAATTGTGGTACTAGGTTGTACGGAAAGCTTTTTATCCTCTCGCAGGGTATTCCTAGCCTCTGACACAATTTGCTTTCCAGTACCGTCGGACACATGGTATCTTAGATTTATATCAACTCTCGTCTGCGTTTTTCATAAGATCGCAAACTTGATCCTGAATAAATAACCGTGGTGTCGTTTTGAGCAACTTATCTTGAACGATAACTCGCTTTTTACCTCTCATGTACGATGCCATTTTATTCGTATGAACGATTTCATCCTTATAGTGTAAAACGATTAACTCAATGTCATCATTGGACGCCTTATTGAACGATGCAGTAAAAATAAATCTTTTGCATGTTTCAAACATGCGATAAGCAAATATTTTTATAGTTATGCTCGTCTTTTTCTTAGGAACGTAATCTCGAATTCGTTTAATGTATACTTTTTCACGTACGATTTGGATAACGCAGCAAATCGTGATATGTAGTATACTTAAAACGCTCTTCAAGAGATTTATGTAAATTTCGCTCCTGGCATCCTTCTTGATAGCGGATTAACTTCTTTGTATCGGTATTCAAAACCGCAAAGAGCTTTTTCCGCGTTAAAATGCGCCTTTCACCTGAATCGTAAAACTCCGAGAGAACGTAGGGCAAATTTCTATTATTCCTACTTTTCATCTTTAAGGAACTTCGAGGTGGCATTTCTTGAGTGAAAGGAGCGTCAAAGTCACTCGCTTTCAGCCCAGGAATCGCATTCTCGAGTCTTTTGAGCTCATTCTCCTGAGAGAAAGGAGGATCGAAATCACTCGCTTTCAGCTCTGGAGTTGTAACTTCATCATTTTGTGATGAGCTACACAAATCGAAACTGTTTTTCGAAGTCATATAATTGATATCTTTATATTCATCTGTGAAGCATCTTTTTTTAGTTTTTTTTCAGAAGATTATAAACCTTCGGGCTTGCTTCACTGCGTTTCATTCTTAAAATTCGGTATACCTCTGGGTCGTCTCTAGAAGTTTTTTCGACCCAGTTTCTACCGATATTTTTGAATAAGCATTTGTTAAAATGTGAACTTGGGTTTCACATAAACAATTCGTTTTGCGTTTAACCATTCTGATGAGAAAGTAAAAATAAAAAAAAAATATTAGTAACAAATTATTTATATCTGAGGTATATTCGAATGTAGAATGGCCAAATATAATCCAATATGGGTATTTCGGAACTTTTTCTAAATAACTCTGCCGAGTGTGTGTACCGGTAAGATATATGTAGATGAAACGTTCCATAACTCGGCTCGTCCCCACTCGTTAAGGACGAGATTGCACATGGTGATGGGGTTGGGTATATGTAACAATTTGGACATAATGCCATCAACGGTATTTTCCACTCCAGTAACTTCCAGTAACTCTGCCAAGTTTGTGTACTGGTTAGATATGTTCAACAGCTCGGGTCAGACCAAACTCAAGATTGCACATGGTGATGGGGCAAGACATATGGAACCTATTGCGCATAGTGTTTTCAATGGTATTTTTCACTTTTCATTACAACTAACTCCGGATCGGGAATGTACAAGGTGATGCGGTTAATTATAAGCAACAAATAAGTCTTTTATGTGTTATTCATGTTTTTCATCAGCCACCAAATAACTTGGTTTTTCAATTATCGAAACTTTCGGAATGTTTTAATATAGTTAAAATACTCATTCTCTTCTTGAAAGATGTTATTTTATTACTTATACGTTTATTGGTACCTGTAACGGTTCTTGGTACCTAAAACGGTTCTTGGTACCTGAACCGGTTGTGGTTCATCTAGTCTTGAACATATGTCGCTGCGGTAGTTTTGCGTTACACTCAACATCTTAAAATAGTTGTCGTCTACAAGAGAGTCGTCGTTTGAAGGCATCAATCGAAATCCCAAAGTCGAAAAGTTCGTAGACAGCATTGAATTGTGCGGCCATAAATCGAATTGGATTAAACAGCCCATAGTTCACTCTGCTTGGTTCGAGGTACAGGAAGTCTCTTGTGCGGAGTGGTCTCTCGGGTGCGTAAAGGTTCATCTGTTGTAGTATTGCAGGGCAGTCAATTTGTCCGGAAAGGATTTTGGCAACAAAAACGGCTTGAGCAGTAGCTCGTCGCTGCTCGAGCGTTTCAAGTCCCAGTAGCTTACATCGAGCTTCATACGAGGGTAAGTCTAACGGGTTGTTCCAGGGTAGCATGCGAAGTGCATATCGAAGAAATTTTTTATGGACAGACTGGATTCTAACGATCCAGTTTCCTTGTGATGGCACCAAACTACCGAACAAGACTCGAGGATAGAGCGCACTAGCGCACAGTAGAGCGATCGAAGGCAGTAAGGATCCAGAAACTCATTAGCTATCTTGAAAATAAATCCCAGCTGACGATTAGCCTTTGAGATTATTTCATCAAAGTGTGGACGAAAAGTTAGCGCACAATCAAGTTTTACACCAAGATCACAAATGTAAGCTACCCTTTGCAATGTATGATTAAGTATGGTGTAATCAAATAACACTGGATTCAGCTTGCGATGAAATGTTATTACGTTGCGCTTCTGATCACTTAGTGTCAACAGATTTTTCGTGCACCATGTCTCAAATTCGTTGATCAAACGTTCTAGTTCCAGGCAGTCGGATAAGGCTTTGATTACCGCGTATATTTTTACATCATCTGCGTACAATAGGCGACACCCAGGTGGCAATAAAGACTTCGTTGATGAAAAGAGTGAAAAGCAGGGGACCTAAATTGCTTCCTTGTGGGACGCCGGAGATATTCGTGAAATATTCTGACTCTTCCGAACCAATTTTCACGCAGAGATCTCGGTCCGTAAGGTATGATTTCATCCATTTTACGAGATCACCAGAAACCCCAAGTTTCTCTATCCTACTCAGTAGAATTCCGTGGTCGACTCGATCGAAAGCAGCTTCCAGGTCTGTGCAAACAGTGTCTACTTCTTCCCTATCACCCAGACGGCTCAAGCAAAAAGAGACAAATTGAGTCAAATTCGTTGCTACAGATTTTTTGGGAAAGAAGCCGTGTTGATCCACGGAAATGTATTGGGAGCTACAAACAAACAACGCTTCATGGACGATTATTTCAAACACCTTCGAACAAGCACAAAGTGACGTGATTCCGCGATAGAAGAATAGACGTGATTCCGCGATAGAAATGGAATGTGACTTGAATGAAGCCCGAAAACGAACGTTTCGAAATATTTGTCAGGATTTCTATTCAAAATTCGTAAAATAAATTGCAAAGAGGGGCTATTTCACTGATCCTCAGTGGTGGGCACCATTCCGCTAATTCGCTAATTAGCGACGCTAAAATTCAGTTAGCGATTTAGCGATTTCGCTAATTTTTGAGCTGGTTAGCGAAACTGTTAGCGTCGCTAAAATTTTGGCCTTCGAAACGCTAATCGCTAATTCGCTAAATTTTGTAGAGAAGCGACAATAGAAATATTTAGAAAAACTGTGAATTGCTGATGGCGTACGTAAATTGCTTCGAAAGATGAACATACTTTACTGCGAAAGTTACTTTTGTCAGTTTTTTTTACCCTAGAATGAAGTTCCAGTTATCGTACAAGCCACAGGAGCATTTTGAAGAACAAGCACAAGGTCTAGATTGAATTTTCGCTACACCAAGAACTTTGGTAAATTGCAATGCGCTTGAAATTATGACAACTTTGGTTTTACTTTTTCGATTCAGATAATAATTGAATTTTTTTGAAAACATTCCTAAGAGTATCTATTTTCAATGCAAGCTAAATAACTTTTGTTATTCTTGTCAGTAATTGTTTTCGTTTGTTTAACCAAAACAGATCAGGTGGTCCAAATCTTACAAAATACGAGCAATAAATATAGCGATATGACTATTTACATATTAAAAAGTTAGCGATTAGCGATTAGCGAAAGTTCCGCTAATGTTGGTTGGTATTTTCCGGTTAGCGACTTAGCGATTAGCGTCGCTAAATTTTCGGTTAGCGGTGCCCACCACTGCCGATCCTGTTATGAAAATGGCAGCTTTAAGTAATCTTAAATCGTTCGTGAAATTGGAAAATTTAAATGATGCGATAATTCCCCAAATTCGTAACAATAACTGACTGACAAGGGCTGTCTAACGAATTTCGCACGCTTGAAAAAAAAACTTTTTGGCCGGAAGATTCATTGAAACAAATGACTTAACTTGGTCTGAGCTGTTGAACACCATTAGGCGGGATGGTAATTTCAAGTTTCTATTACAGATCATTTGTGAGAATTTTTTATATAAATCTACACTCTTCGGTTTGTTTAGAACGCATACTTTCAATATACAATTGAAACCAGAAATTGCATGGCCCCTAAGCTAATGATCTCAATTTTAAGAGCTGAAAGCTACGTTGCAGAACAAGAAGGAGATTCTAATATTAAATTAACGAAACCTTCAAGAAATAAATTTAACAAAAACCTGTATGGACATCATGTAGAGAAGAATGAATTTGTTCAAATATGTTCTGCAAATAAATTTTTTCCATCCAACATTCTGAGTTTGCTCGATACAGATTTTTAATACAGATTTTTGGCCCGATATACAGATATACAGATTTTCAAAGAAAAATACAGATATAAATGTGGCAACCCTGCAGGGATCATCGAGGTGGATGAGGAAGAAGAGTAAGAAGCCAGATGTCGCCCCTTAGATCTGATGATGAACCGCTTCAATACTCTGGCAATACACCAACAGTTGCGCTCATTGGTGTGATTTGTTAGCAAAAATGAGCGGCGGTGTCCATTATTGAGGTTTCTCTCATATTTTCATTAGATAGTTTGTCGAATGTGTAGAACAGTTACAGCACGCAGCGCTACTGTGGTTTGTGTCCGAGATAACTTCCACTGTAGTGCTATAAAAGACAGCAGTAAAGCAGTAATGATACACCGGAATATATAAATATATAGGTACGGAGAATGATTTCAACCTCACGCCCTGTTGCCAACTGTACAGATTCATCTGGCAACGTACAGATTTTCTTGGCTTTTTTCGGAAGATTCTGTACCGTTCAGATTAAAAATTTTTGTAAAAAAGTACAGGTAAGTACAGATTTTTAAAATTGTTAGAAAAATTAGATAACACTCTGTAACAGACTCCACAGTGATACAATGAATCATGGTTTTCATTTTCATTTCAATCATTCATAAAAGTGCAAAAGATACAGAGAAACAGACGTACCACGAAAATTATTTTCGCGGATCGAAATAACGGTTTAATCAAATGAGTTACAGTTATGTGGAATATTCCCTCCGGAGTGGTGTGCTTTTTTCATAAATGCCTATGGAAACTTTCATAAAATCCTATGGAAATTTAAAACTGCTGACGCAAAAATAGGGTTTCACCGACCGATCTGGAAATTTTGGATAATACGTCAAGATGTTGCATCAATTTGCAATTTAAGGTTAAGATAAACCCTAACAAACGATTTTGCTGTAAAACAGCTTGTTAAACTTTGGTTCAGCCGAAATCTGCGTAACAGCAGCTTAACTACCCGATCAGTCGAAAATATCAGGATTATAACAAATCTAGATATTTTTTTACGAACTTTTTGTATCGACTTGTGTGCTAAGCTTGGTCTAGTTAATAGTTAAAATATCAAAATTCCTATCAAAACTGCTTGCTGATTTTAACAAATTATAGCAAGTTTTGTAAGGTTTTTGGCAGAAAAAGATCAGAATTAGTTAGAATGTAGAATATTTTTTTTTGATTGAATAACAATTTTTGTTTTAAATATGCCTTAAAAAACAAACTTTTAAACATTCAAGTGTATGATAACAAAGTTTCATATAATTCTGTAATTTTTATCATTCTGGCATACCAACAATATTACAGGCTTTGGTATTTCTATCAAGTTCAGAAATATTTGTATTACCCGTTTGTTATAATCGTTTGATTGGGTATAAATCAACCAAATTGTTTGTTGGAAAGTTCAAGCTCAAATCCAAATCGCTTGTACTCCACTGCTTGTAGGGCTCCTCTGGGTCCAAGAAAGAGGTTTAATTTTAAAAACTCACTTCGATACGAATATAAAGTCATACAGCCTACTCTTTTTGCAGAGCAGAACTCGGATTTTCATTCGTCAATGTTTCAGCCATG
Source organism: Wyeomyia smithii (assembly GCF_029784165.1). Taxonomy (NCBI): domain Eukaryota; kingdom Metazoa; phylum Arthropoda; class Insecta; order Diptera; family Culicidae; genus Wyeomyia; species Wyeomyia smithii. Next base: position 201,823,609 of record NC_073696.1, read on the forward strand.
TCAAATATCTCACCACACCAATAAAACGCCTCAAAGTTACATACATTTAATGGATTTTATTTCAATCGTTTGATTCTCGAAATTGTTTACATTAGGTCAAGATGTACAGTTGCAAATAGTGTAAATTACAAAATATGCAGATACTTCCTCTCTCAACCATCCAGCGGTGGAATGATTGCGTTAGGGTTTTTTTTAATGTTATACTTAAATCTTTTCGTTTTTTCTTCTTTCTATTAGTTTATACTTTTTCCAGACAGAAATAGTGATTTTACTTTCGATAGTGTATGATTTTGTGTGTGTGTGTGTGTGTGTGTGTGTGTGTGTGTGTTTGAGAATTGTTTAGCATTTGCTATTTTCAATGTTTAAATTTGCTGCCTTTTGACCACATTCGGTCCTGTCCAGCCTGTGGTGAGACAAGACGCGTCCCCTCGTCTAGTTCAGCATTATCTCCTATCGTTTATAAATATAATTGCAGCTTAGTTTCTTAGCTTATATAGTGTCTTTTAATCTGTCCATTTGTTTGCTACTATTTTGGAGTTTAAAATTATCTGTATATTTCGTAAGGGTTTACCATCTTCATTTGGATGTCAATAGTTGTTTCCGCTCTCTGATGCTGTTGGTTACATCTAGTTTTACGACAAAAAGTTAATTCGTTCTAAAGTGTTACGAGATTTCATCCGTTTTTTTTTTTCTGTTTTGGTGAATTATGTATTTCGAATGCTGAACAGAAGATAGTTTCTTTTCACTGGTTGTTTCCTAACGAACCGAACCAGCAGGAAAAGTCAACGTAAAGGGATTCGTTGCTATGTCAACAAAAACAAAAAGCTCATTCGTTTTTATTAAGTTTAGAAAATGCTATTCAACTAAAAATTTAAACGTGTTAAACTTGAACTAAAACAATGCGTACGTGGTACTGATACTTAATTGAGCCTAAAAACTAATCGTATTCCGTATGGACAAGGTTTACGTTCATCAATTTATGAAATATTTTCTTTAATTTATCACAGTTTTCGGAAAAATACACGTGTCTTTTTATTACACAGATATTTACTTTAGTGTAGAATGATTGATTTAATTTGAATGCATTTCACGTTACTGGTACTAGTTATTCGGATATTCAAGATGAATTAGCTTTAGTTTATTCTCCATGGACATTCGTTTGTAATTTAGTTTCACAGTAATAAATCTGTTTCCCCCTACCCAGTATAAAAGTTAGGAATCATATTCAGTAACTTAATGTACTCGGAAAAGAAGTGCTTCTGTTCCAGCAGTTGGACGGTTGGAATACAACGCTTGCGCTTATCTTTTGCATACATTTGCAAAGTTGAACATTAACTATTGAGCAGAAATTGCAACTAAACGACGCTTTTTATTCACATATCTTACAGAAACCTTAAAACAAATGGAATCAGTTGCGGGATAAATGCTTAGCACAGGAATCTAAAACTGACTCAAGTAGCCTTTTTTTAGTGGGTCTGAGTTTGTTCGTTTACTAGCGGTTGGCTTATTACAATTGAACATATGAGAAAATGGCCTCCGATTTTGGATGTAAAGTGTTTGTTTGTTTTTTCTTTTTTTTTTCTCTCTCTCAATGAATATCTACAGCAGCGATGCCATCTCTCGCTATCAGAAGGGAAATCGGTAATGTTTGCTTAAAAAATCTAAGGAACATTTACACCTCGTAGGGTTTCGTCACGATAATCGTATAACAAATTTACAGCAATGTTAGTTATTTTATTTGACGACCTGTCGGTTTTTGTAGAGATTCGCGTGAAACGTGATCAGGTTCATTAAAAAAAAAGAAATTTTACAAGTTTTTCTCAGTTTTTTGGGTTTGGTTTCCCTGTCGTTATTCCCAAAACTCGTGTGTTCTGTACACCGAATTTCATATCATGGGCAGTCTCGCTATTGAAGTAAGTGATACGCTTATTATTTATATTCGTGCTTGTGTGTGAGTTTTAAATTTCCGATTCAAGCTTACTGCTCTACTGTACCGAGCCTCTTTTTATCATACAGTTGAATCGCTTTATAGCGACATCGCAAGGGACCGTCGTTATAGAGAAATGTCACAATAAAGCGAATAACTTTTATGAATATAGAGTAGAAGGTATCATTGAGAAAGTCGCTATAGAGAGATTTGTCGCTAAATAAATTGTCGTAATAGAGGGATTCGACTGTAACAAAATCGCCTAGTTTCAATTCCCTGTAAAACACTTTCATACTTCACTCAGGTGAGTTTTATTATAACAGGGACTTTTTTTTGTTAGGTGGAAAGTCAGCAAGGTTACTGTAGAATTCAGCTTGTAGGAAGGGTATGTGTTAGAGTCCTTTGACAACCAAACGGACTGATTCTACTAAAATTCGAGCTCACGACCACCCGCTTGTCCAAGCGAACTCTGTAGCCTTGCGGCAACGGAGCTCCCTTATGCTTAAGACTACGCGTTAATTTGATTTTCGAGAACTTCAGTTTTAGGCAACCGGTTTAAGGTCGAAAGATTATATTATTTTGACATTGTCGACTAATTTCATCATATTAGAAAGTTAGACAAAATAAGTGTGTTATTAAAAAGAAGCAAAATCTAGGTGCTGTGGAACTTAAAATACTTTTTTAATTTTATTTTTACAACCTTCCTAGTTAGTGACAATAAAGACAACATGAAACTCGTGTTTTGACACACAATACTGTTGATTGTGAAAATATTATTTTTATAGTATTGTAGTGTTATTTATAGTATTGTTGGGATCAATTAATATAGATGATAATATCATTTGATTCCATGTTGATTGGAACAGGAGAACATTCTCATTGCAATAAGATAATCATAGTTTTTCAGATTTAAGTAATCTAAAAAAACATGATTTTTTGTTCCAAATCTTGCTCATCATTATTTCATTGGACGAACTCGAAAATTGATGCCCTATGTCGTTCAAAAATCCATAATTTTACACCGAATGTGAAAAAATAATTTCATCAAACATAACTATTTATCACCTGCACTCGAAAAAATTGGCACGCAAAATCTACGTGATTTTAAGAAAATTTGCCGCTTTACTAAGCATTAGTAACTTTCACCTAAATTTCACGTACGGTTCAACGTCAATTCACGAAAAACCAGTCAAATTATAATATGGACAGTTACAGCGTGTTGATATTTGTGTATTTTGAATGTGTTCGTGTTAGTGCGGCTGTGATGTGACGTGTCCGACAACAGTATTTACGTGAATTTTTAGTATGCAAAGAAAATCAATATGGCGTACGAAGAAAATATTAAGGACACACCGTCAAAATTTTGCCTACCAATTATGGATTCATCATGGTGTCGAAATTTCATTAAAATGCTTACACAAAATATCTTATTCATTGAAAGTGCACCTTGTATTGAAAACAAGCGTTGAGTCTTGATTTTTCACATCTATAAACGTATTTTTCCGACAATAAGTCAATGAACAATCATTGGACGTTAACTCTATTTCAACTGTTTTGGGGTCAACCAACCGAAAAGTGGGAACCAGAATCGCTGGTACCAGAATCAATGAGTGGTAGATGAAAAATGTATAGAGTTTGACAGCCACAACTTGAGCCACAACAGCCCTCGGGACACACTACTCCTCCACACTTTGTTTTTACCGGAGGAACTATCGAATGCCTCGCTGAAAATGTTAGACGGCAATTTTGTATTTCAATAACTAATCGCATTATACTAAATGTTTCATTTGTGTTTCGTTTGTAGAACGAGGAATCGGCATTTTTTCATTGCTAGTTACGAAGGAGGAAGTGTTCACAAAAAAGTGGAGAAAGTGTTTACAAACGTCCACTTTAGCAAATTTTACATTTTTCAAATGGAAAGAGGCGGTGACTATTTGTTGAAAATTTGAAAATTACACTTCTAATATACGCTGTGTATTTTATTTGCTTCACGTAGATTCCACCGAAATATTCGTAAAAAGTACATGAAAATCATGTAAAGTTCAAGCGTTATGATTTCACCTTAAAATCACGTAAAAAGGTACGTGAAAATCAGGTTACATTTACCTGACCAACACGTAGATTATTGCCACTGAAGTTGACACTAACACACTGACACATGGTCGGCTTTCGAGAAATCGGCAAAAGTTATGAGAAAAGAAAATGGATGAGAATCAGCCACTTTTCCACGTAAATTTTACATGCATTTTTTTTCAGAGTGTGCTTGAAGGCTCCCATATCCACACCGTTAAGGGGGCTGCTTCCTCCATACTCCCGATACGGGGGGTCTAAGAAAACATTCTCCAGTCTCTCTGCTTATGAAAATACCGCTATTTGAATTTTTTAGCTTTCCAAGAACTGGACGTCGCCATCTTATATATTAAAATGACATCGGTCACTGATTTTCATTCTCGCTAGAAATTAAAATCAAAAAAATGATTTGAGGAGGAGGAATACAAAGGAAGGCTCAGCGCGCACCAGCTGACCAATGGAATGGGCTAAAGACTTATCGACTTTCTCGCCTCAAAGAACATGGGCGTGCGTAGTACCAGCTTCCAGTACAACCCCCTACACAAGTACACCTGGAGGTCATCAAATGAAGCAGAAACACAGATCCACAGACCATGATCTAATTGATTGTCGGCAATTCTTAGACATCATCGACGTCACATCCTATAGGAGTGCTAACGTCAACACGGACCACTACCTGGTGATGGTTAAGATGCGCCCAAAACTCTCCGTTGATAACAACATTCGGTACGATGCCCGCCATCTCGCGTGACTGAAGCCGCCTAACGTCGTTGTAAACTACGTGCATTCGCCCGAAGCTGCACTGCCGGAAGAGGACCAGCTGGAGGAAGCTCCTCTCGAGGACTGTTGGAAGTTCCAACTTGGAAAACCATCAAAACAGCCATCAACATGTGAATGTGGGACGAACCCAACGAAACGAGTGGTTCGTCGACGAATGTAAGAGGGATGATGTAGAAGGGATGACGATGAGATGCGCAGTGCCACTCGTGAGAATGTAGCAAGTCACCGGCAGAAAAATAAGCAGCGAACCTAAATCTTTCGGAAGAAACAGTGAAAGTTCTACCAGAAACTCAATGCATCCCGCAGAGGCTTCGTCAAACGAGCCGAAATGTTCCGGTATAAAAATAATAGTGTTCTGACGGACGATCGTGTGGTGTCTGAAAGGTGGAGGCCACACTTCGATGAACACCTGAATGACGCCCAGGCAGAGGACTATGGCGACGGAGAAAGCGATCCGGTCGGTACGACAAACGTAGAAGTTGTTCCACCCCCAACGATAGGCGAAGTTGAGGATTCCATGAAGCAGCTGAAAAACAATAAATTGGCTAGGAAGGATTGCCTCGGTGCGTAGCTTATAAAGATGGGCCCGGAAAAGCTGGCATCCTGTTTGCACCGGCTGATTGCAAGATTGGGATATAGAACAGCTACCGGAGGAGTGGAAGGATGAGGTTATCTGCCCTTTTATATAAGAAAGGCGACGAATTGGCCTGTTGGAATTATCGTACGATCACCGTCCTGAATGCCGTCTATAAAATAATTTCTCAAATCATTTTTCGCCGACTCTCACCGCTATCCAACAGATTTGTGGGAATTTAGCAGGCTGGCTCCGTGGAAGGACGGTCTACGACGGACCAAATCTTTACCATACGCCAGATACTCCAGAAATGCCATGAATATAGAACCTCCGCGCACCACCTATTTATCGACTTCAACTGCACTGCGATGGTCCTCCTGCGACATAGTGGGGTTGGTCGCTGGTCTTGCATGGCAACACCAATAAAAAGCGGAATAATCGGTCAGGACCTAGGCAACGAAAACGGACTAACGATTGGGTATTTGAAACATGGAACTGCCAATCTCTCAACTTCTTAGGAAGTACCTCCGTGCTTTCCTAAGAATTGAAGACCCGCAAGTTCAACATCGTAGCGCTGCAGGAGGTATACTGGGAAGCGAAGGCGATGATGAAACATGTCAAGATCATGATCGAGGACTACAACGGTTAGGTTGGCAAGGAGGAAGAGTATAGACCGGTGATTGGACGTTTCAGTGCACATAAACTGGGGAAAGAGAATGGCCTCAGACTCATGGACTTTACCACCTTCAAGAACATGGCCATACTTAGCATCTTCTTTTAGTAGAGCCTCCACCATAGATTGGAGATCACCAAATAGAGCAAACACACAAATCGACCACGTTTTAATAGATGGTCGGTACTTCTCGGACATTATCGACGTCAGAGCACATCGAGGCATAAACATCGATTCGGACCACTACCTAGTGATGGATAAGATACGTCAAAAACGATCCGTTGTAAATAACATACGGTACCGTCGCTCGCCACGGTATAATCTCGGGCGACTGAAGCAACACGACGTCGTAGCGCAGTACGCGTCATTGCTCGAAGCTGCGCTGCCAGAAGAGGTTGAGCCTAATGTGGAGCGATATAGACTGAAACAGAGTCAGTAAGTCCAACTCTTCCAAGGAAAAAGCGCCGCCAGGAAGAGAAGGAATGCGAAGAATTCGAGCAGTAGCACCGCACACACGAAACACTAAAATTCTACCAAAAACTTTGTCCCACGAGCTGTAATGTGTAGAGATAAGGATGGAGGCATTTTGATGGATGATCGTGAGATGATCGAAAGGTGCAAGCAGCACTACGATGAACACCTGAATGGCGTGCAGGAGACCACAAGGAGTGGAGAAGACGTGGTCGGTGCAACGAACGACGAAGACGGGTCCCGAAAAATTGCCCAGTTCATTGTATCGACTGATCGTCGTGATCTGGAAGACGTAACAGCTACCGGAGGAGTGAAAAGAAAGAGTGAAAACCCATCTACAAGAAGGGCGACAACTTAAACTGCGAGAACTATCGAGTGATCACAGTCCTGCATACCGCCTACAATGTGTTCTCAGGTCATCTTCCAACGCCTGTCACCATTGGCCCGAAGATTTGTAGGAAGTTACCACCAAATCTTTACACTGTGGCAGAACCCCCAAAAGTGCCGCGAGTTCAAAGTGCACACACCATATTATGGTCGATTTGAAAGCCGCATACGACACAATAAACCGACAAGAGCTATGGAAAATCTTTAACGGAAACGGCTTTCCGGGGAAGCTGACAAGACTGATTAATGCTACGATGAAAAATGTAAAGTGTTGTGGGGGATTTCGGGTGGAGCGTCGGACTTCTTCGAGTCTCGCAGGGGTTTTCTTCCTAATGTTTAATGTGGCGCTGGAGGGTGTTATGAGACGGGCGGGGTTTAACTTGCGGGGCACGATTTTCAATCTTTGCGTGGATATTGACGGCAAATTTGAGGCGGTGGCAGATTAGTAGATCCGACAAAAACGTAGAGCAGATAGGATCAGATTAAAAATTAACACGTCTCAAACAGAGTATATGCTTGTAGGCGGGTCCGAGCACGACAGGAAACTAGTAGGCAATACGGTAGCAATCGACGGGGATGAGTTCGAGGTCTCTCTGGTAACTGAGAATATCGTTACCAGCCGGGAGATTGAGAGGCGTATTATCGGAGGAAATCGTGCCTACTAAGGTTTGTTCCATTCAGTGTCTAACCGTTTCCTTTTATTTACTGCAGCGCCTCAAGTTATCGTATCAAGAAACTAATGACGGCGTTTTGATCTGGAAGGCTTGTTTACTTAGAAGTGAATATTTCATCAGGATTGGTACACGCGTTGAAAAGTTATCCAAGATAGTCTGGAAAAAATTGTGCACACCTACGTTGAAAATCCAACATGGTCTGGAGGAATGATCGCCAAGGTTCTCTAACTACCGAAATCGATTGTGAACACCGTGCTCAAACGTTACCGGAACGCTTTGACGGTGGATCGCGCTAAACGAACCAAACGTAGAAAAGGAACATTAGACCGGAAACTACGAGCGAAAGTCATCAGGGCAGTCCGGAATCTTCTCCGTGATTTGGCGAAAAGGTTCAATGCAGCACATAGTACAGTTCGTCGAAACTGTGTGCGTGAAGGATTACGGTCGTATTATACCAGCAAACAACCCAACAGGACGCTGAAACAGAATCCCCGGACGAACACATATGGTTCGCATAGATTCTCTAGGATTCCTCACATTGGATTCCTGAGCGTCCTTGAAAAGGATTCCTGAAAAAGAATCCTCAGGAATGCCCTGTATATGGCTCTAGGATTCTTGAAATAAGAATCGTGAGTGGGAATCCTCCGGATCGTGTTTGCGATTCCTTTCACGATTCCGTCACCGAGTTATAGGTATCCTGTGGATGGATTCTCTGCGTGTTAGTAAGGGTCTGGTTGCCAAAACCCGAGCAAGAAAGCTATACGAGCAAGTACTGACATAGTACAACGGCTGTATTTAGATGGGCGATGAAACATACGTCAAAATGGACTTTAAATAAATCCCGGGTCGGAAATTTTACCTTACTAACCGTAAGGGGAATGCTCCAGGTAGGTTCAAATTTGTTTTCGCGGATAAATTCGTCCGCAAGTTGATGATTTGGCAAGCCATCTGTAGCTGTGGAAAGAAGACAAAAGTTTTCATCACTTGAGCAATGGACCATGAATGGAGAAGTTTACTAGGAGAAGTATCTTTAGAAGATAGTAATGGTTTTTCTTCTATTTTTTCCTTGAAGTTTAATAAAACCCTGCAAAAACATATTTTTACCAATTTTGTACGTTTTTCCTCATAGAGAAATCAAAATTGTATGCGGCCAAGTTCTAAATAAAACATGGACTCCATAAAAAATCACGGACGCAAAACATAAGTCTCCACGCCAAGGGTATTTTGTACAAAACGCTAATAAGACCAGTCGTTCTCTACGGGCATGAGACGTGGACAAGGCTAGTGGAGAACCTGCGAACGCTCGGAGTTTTTGAACGTCGGATGCTAAGAACCATCTTTGGCGGTGTGCAGGAGAAAGGAGTCTGGAGGCTTTGGATGAACCACGAGCGTGTGCGCTTCTTTGGTGAACCCAGTATTCAGAAAGTGGCTAAAGCTGGAAGGATACGTTGAGCAGGGCATGTAGGTAGAATGCGGGATAGCTACCCTGCAAAATTGGTGCTCGCTTTAAATCTGGTAGGAACAAGAAGACGAAAGAGCGAGTGTGGTGAACCAGACGGAGCACGATCTGCAGGACACTAGGTGCCCGCGGAATTGGAGGTAGGCTGCCATAGACCGATTGAATTGGTGGAACTATGTTATACAGGTTGCTGGTTTTCATCTAGGACAGGAAGTGACAATTGGTGACCGTTATATGAAACCAATTCCGACCGAGCTACTGATTGGCTGAATCTGACATCGCAACCGTTACGTCGAAAATACAACGAGGTTAGTTTTTCACTGTAACGCAGTGTTGCTAGCGACTCATAATTTAGCTGTCAAAAATGATATGCAAAAGTATTCAAGACTTAGTCTAAACGTTTGGTTTCGTGCAGTCGGTGAAGTTTTTTCCGTAATTTTGGCATATCATTATTAATCTTCGGTTGAATTCCGTTGTTTTTTCTTTTATTTGCAAAAGTTGTTAAACACAATTAAACTGGCAATAACGTTCTGTAACGTTGCAAAAAAAAATTCCAGGGATGGCGGCAGTTACAAACTGAAAAATAAGAAGCCAGTTGTCGCGTCTTGTCTTAAGTTTTCATGAATTTCGCGGGTTTCAAATTTAAATATTTCATGATTCGTATAGAATGTTGCTGTTTTTTATCAAATTCGCTGTAATTCGCAGATTTTCGTAAATTTTGCGGCTTCCACGAAATTGCGATTTCCAACTGTCCCTACCCAACAAACAATTTTGTAAAATCCGCCTAGTAGCAATAAGCTGTAATAAGCTGTAAATCAACAAAATTGTTTGTTGGGTAGTTATTATCTTTGCTTATCGTGCGAAGATTATCAAAGTTCTTCACAAAATTATCAAAAGGTTTACACATTAAGTATTAAAAAAAATGTCCTCAATATTGATATTTGCGAAGCTGACATGACGTGAAAAATCAATTTATGTCTAACTTAATTTTGAATTCCAATTCGCGACTGCCGGTTTCTGATAATTTGTGTAAATTCAAAAAATTTCAAACATTCCCCAATACCTGTAGCACCGATACCAACTAGAAATGGATGTTTTATATTTTAATATTCAAGGTGGCATCTTCCGGTTTTTGAGAAACCGTAAAAAGCTGACGAAAATGTTTAAATACTCCCCAATGTTAATATTAATAAAATAATTTTGGCGTGTTGAATATGAGGACTGATGTCCGAAACGCTCAAATATTGGTAGTTTCGTACGGAAGGTAACATGTAGAAGCTGGAAAATGATGCCTGGAAATGATGACACGGGTACAAATACAGCCTTTTCATAAAATGTTTCTATTCAGAGTGACATTTTATGGTATTTTGCATGCAAAATTAATCATTGTTATTTTTATCGATATCTATTGGTTATTTAACTATTATACTTTTTCATTTCTTTTGCCCAAATATTTTTAGAGAAAGCGATCCCAAAGTTCATATCCGCTTATATCGATCGTTTTCTTTTTGCGATATGAAAGTGAAAGAACTTGAAATTCAATGTCAAAAGAAAATTGGCACGTAATATTTATAAGCAGTAGCAGCGACCAGAAAACACTCTCAAGTAGAATGCCAGCATAAAACCAAAAAGCAATAAGCGTTGTAGCGATTACTGACGATCTAGAAAAATCTGCTTTGATCGATTTTTTTATCGATCGCTTTTGTTCAACCACCACAACTTATTAAACAGCTTTTATGACAGGTTATTTGAACAAGTTGATAGTGGAGGGATCAATCTAGCCTTTGAACAAAAAACCACGCTTGGGAGAGTTACTAAAGCTGAACCATTACCAAAATGAAAAGACGCCCTGGAAAAACGATGAAAGCAGATAGGACCTTTTGAAATGTTTATCTATAAATAAAGTTATATCTTCGTAATTTTGTGTACCTAGTTAATATATCGGAATAATAAAAATACAGTGGACAAAAGAACCAGCAGATATTTAAAAGCTGGTCACAAACCATTCAATTTGTTCATCAGCAACAGTGTTTAAAGTCACTATTTTGAAAAAAAAAAAGAAATTCAACATGCATTATTTTCAAACTGCGTTATCACTTTCTGTGGCGGTCTTTAGTATTTCTATGTAATTAAACCAACTTTGAAAAGTGGTATAACCACAGAAAAGAAAAACAATCTACGTATGGCATGTTTCAATTAGTCATACGAAATCTAGGTAGCAATATTCAAATATTTATAATGATTAATTTTGCTCATCAATCAAGTATAGAATGATGCATTCTAGGTGAGCTCAAAATTCAAACATCGCAATAAATACAACAATATAAAATATTGTATCAACTTATTGCACCAAAATTGCTCATGTTTCCACACGTACTATTCAAAACCTTTCACATTTCACGCTGTCTCATAAAAACCGACCGGACGCCTAGCGTCAAATGCAACTCTACCCGAAAGCAGCCGGCGTGCCCCCGTTTAACCCTTGTCCTTTCCGCCAGCTCCAACGGTTACCCCCAGCAGGTGCTCACCCGCCATCAAGCCACCGGCCGGCTGGTGGGCGTAGTTTCGGATCTGGTGCAACGAAATCAGCTGATTGGGGAACGTGTTCGACGGACTTTGGTTGATCGATTTCTGGTTCTGGAAGCTGATCGCATCGTACAGATAGGGTCGTTGTGCTAGCTGGTGGTGATGCTGCAGGCTGTTTAGACCGTGCGGTGGCATTGCGTTGATCGGTGTAAATGCGGAGTTCGAAGTGGCTTTCGCTATGCTACCGGTGTCGTAGCTGCCGGTGGACATCGGCGTCGAAGACGGTGGGAGCGAAAGGTTTCCGTTCATGCTGGATGGATTCTGTCGACCACCGACAACTAGGTCTTCCACGTTTTCCTCGCGATGGTGGTGCAGATCGCCGCCTGGGTTGTGCCCATTAGGAGTTTGATTGTTGGCATTGTTTTGCTGGTTCAGGTTGAAATCATGGTGACTCTGCGGTTGTTGCTGTGGTTGCTGCTGGGGTTGCTGGGGTGTTTGCTGTTGCTGTTGTTGTTGTTGTTGCTGTTGCTGCTGCTGCATGACGTCCGTTAAGGTGGCCGCCGAATCTGGACTTACCTTGGGCCAGTAGGGGTTCTCACCACCCGTCATGACCGGTGGTACGGTGGTAGTGGTGTTATGGTTCAATGTACTACTACTGCTGCGTGTTCCGATGGGAGGCCGTTTGTCGGTTCGTTCTGCATGCTTCTGCATATGCTTAGAGAGGTACGTCTCCTGGGTGTACGACTTGCCGCAATACTGACAAATGTGAGTCTTCAAATGCTTCGATTCTTTGTGCTTCGGGATGTGCTCCAGGAGAGACGGTTCATCGGAGAAACATTTGTAGCACGAGTTACACTTGAACGGTTTGTCCGTTTGGTGGCAGCGGGAGTGTGATTGCAGATTGGACAGCTGGGAAAATGCCTTCAAACAGCCAGGATGTCGGCATTTATAAGGTTTGTCCCCGGTGTGTGTTCGGATGTGCTGCTGTAGGTGCGATAGCTGGGTGAATTTTCGCTGACAAATTTCACACCGGTACGGCTTGATGCCCAGATGTATCCGGGTATGCTGCGACAGATAGCTCGAATTGGCGAATGCCTTATTGCATTGAGAACATTTATAGGGTTTTGCTTCGCGCATGTGAATTTGCGTGTGTAATTGGAGATCCGCTTTCGATGTAAAAATCTGAAAAAAAAATTAAAGAGGAAAAAAACAATCAATATGATTTACATTGGACGTTCGTTCTCTCTGCTGTCATTGAAATTTCTGAAAATTTTCAAAAACGAGAAAAAAACCCCACCTCCTTTGCTGCGCGTATAATCAAACACTATGTAAAAGTGTTCACAATTAGTCCTTCCATCAAAAGGATCACTGGCAGGCTGCGCCAGCCGGAGAATGCTGCTGCAACTTCCACAGCAGAAATAATTCAAACAAAGTTCTTTCCAAACTTTCCGTGCCTCCAGTCCAGGGATGGCTTTTGGGCGGAGTGAAAATTAAGGTTTTTTGCTCCATCTCGTGCTCGACATCGTTCTACTTGGTAGTTGTTTATATCACTATTGAGCTGCAGCCGTTGGCGTTGTAGGAAGGAAGAGACCCTTTAAATTCTCGCTCACTTGCTGGAAAGTTGCAGGCACTTTCGCTGAGAGCATTATTCTCATTACTAAGTTTAAATCGTTATTTAGCTTTCGTTTGTTGTTGATTTTGTTTCCTTTGTCTTTTTTTGTGTGGGGGTATTTCAAGGCTCTAACGGTGGGGCAACCGTTTGGCTGCTGTCTGATGGATCTAGTTGCTATAATGCCAAATTTAGGGTAGCAGAATTGTTTATGATGATTGAGAAAATTGTTCGTGGATAATGAAATAGTTGCTGTTGTCATTGTGTCAGTGATGATAGAAATCATTTTCACCAAGGAAATTCTTCAAAAATTATAACCAATTCTTTGAATGAACGAAGTTATACTAGATATTGATCATTTTAATGAACAGTGAAACTCTGATAAAATCACTTGCCAAAACCTTGATAACAACTACGCAAAAAGCGAGTAATTAAGTTCTTGATTTTTCAAATTATTGAAATAAACGTAATTTCTTAAAATACACTCTATTCTCTATTCACTACCAGCACTTACCGTCCACACACGCACACACACATACACACACGTACCTTATACATACACACACACACGCCACTTACACATACACACACGCTATTCACACACCCACACATACACACCCACACGCTACTCAGACACACACGCTTGATATACGACACACTAAACCTACATTGTCTCCCAGATGGTCTCGAGGTACGATGCTGGCCTAACAAGCCAGTCGTCGTAGGTTCGAGTCTCGTCTCGGGAGAGACTGTTAGTGTCAGTAGGATCGTAGCGCTAGCCCCGCAATTGTCCTGTACACTAAATAGTCGGCTGCGAAGTCTGTGTATAACTAAACAGAAGGTCAAGTTCCGAAACGGAATGTAGCACCAAGGCTTTGCTATACCTACATTATCGGCAGCACCCAAACGGCTTCCAAGTCTTCCAATGGTCCCTTCCAACGGCTTCCAATGGTCCCCAGTGCCGTTCACGTCCAATTTCAGACTGTATTCCAACGATATCTGAATTAGAGTAGGGAACATATTCTAAGCAGCTTCAGGAACCGCCTGTGTATTCAGACGAAATACTCGAAATGTGTTGGGTAAAACTCAAACAGTAGTATATCAATCTGTTCGCTATCGTTTTCTCTGTCAGAACTTGTTTTCAGATTGTATAACTACGTGAAGCCTAGTACAACTGCCATGCAAAGACTACATGTGGCAGTGAACAGGTGTGTACGATATGTCTACGGACTGAGTAGATACTCTTCTGCTACCCATTTACAGAGGATGCCCTTTGAACGTCCTGGACAACCACCGTTCGTGCATATTCTTGCATAATCTCATCACTTCGCAAGCTCCTGCACCTCTGTACCGAAAACTAAATTTTCTCTGAGGACAACAAAACTTGGTGGTCCCTGTAAACACGACCTCAGGCTACGCCAATTCGCTGTTTGTGCATGGTGTGACAAATTGGAACTCTCTACCTACCTCATTGAAACGTTTCACGTCGAAAGCATTTTTCAAAAGGGGCTCATTAGATTTTTTGAACCGTCAGTAAATTGTTAGATTTAAAATAATTATTAAAGTGTGACTACGTCGACGTTAGCAAACTTTAACAATCATCAAACAAAGTTACTAATCGAGGGACACTATTCCAATCACCCCGAACCTATTTTAAGCAGTTTCCATCTGTTTTGCAGGCGTTTTTTTTTCAGCACCCGAAGTGGCTCCTGAATGGCTGCAATATAAGTCGATTTGTCCCAATTGCAATTGTTTACAGATTTATTTGTGATTAACGATATTTCGAAATCGATGTCGATATTGATCAAAATGCAGGAGTTTGAGGCCTGTTTTCTACGACTGAATAAAATAGGCGCTACTGCTTAAGCAGATCGAAGGGAAGCAAAACTGTTCGCCTTGACGGTCGACCAGGGAATGATCTTCTCTCAACACAGAATGTCCTTTTATAGCGTCAATCAGTGTGGGGAACTTGGGTGATTGGGGGAAGAACCAATCACGTGGAAACATTTCTGCTTTCCTTCTTGCTCGCTTATGTTGGGTGATGAATGCGATGCCAATTGGCTGGAATTGCTAGCCGATGACTGAATGCGTGAAATCATTTCGTCTATGTTTTTGAAGTCTACGTTAGGGAAATATAAGCGTATGAAAAATGTATGTGGATATTCGACCTTCAAACGTTTCCGCAATTTTCACGGAGTAATAAGAAAATGGTAACTAAAATCATCATGTTATACAAATCTTGTATATTTAAGCTTTCCAACGGTATATTAACTATTGAAATCGAACAGTTGTTGGAGCGCTATTAGCATCTAAAATCTTCTATTCCGCCAACCAAAAACGTTACATGTTCAATCCAGTTTTCACAGAATGTACCTTAGCATAGTGAAGAAAGACGTCAAAAGATCAGTACAGCGATGGTAACTTAGTCGTAAACTAACAGGGGAAGGAGAGTTGTTCTCTTCAAAGGACTGCTTGTCCAACGCACCAACAAACGATAAAACCGACGACCTAAAGGAGGACTTCTACGAGCTCCTTGCGAAGACGTATGGAGAGTGTCCACAACACGACATGAAGATCGTCGTCGAAGATATGAACGCACATATCGAACGGGGGGAATTCTTTCACCCTATTATTAGTGAGGGAAAGCCTACACTTTACCACCAACGGCAACGACTTGGGCCAGTGATCTGCACTGCGGCCTGGGGAATGACCATCTATATTACCTGTTCTACACGTCAGAATATTCGAAAGCACACCTGGAGTTAACGGGCCTCCTCTCAGATCAATTATATGCTGATCGACGGCCGGGACTTTTTAGACGTCATCGATGTGTGGTCTTTTTGAAGGCCGAATGTCGATTCAGATCACTATCTCTTGGTATGGAAGATTCGCCGGGGGCTCTTCAACATATTCAAATCGATCGCAGAGGAAGATACGTCTGAGCATCTAGAGGCTATCAACGGAAGGAGTTACTGCTGGGAGCGTGTCAGATGCGGAACAGATACCGGGAAACTAGAGCTACCGAAAAAAGGTTTCACCGCCTCAACAAACGTGAATACCACGTTCGCGTCCTCGCGGAGGCGGAGAACTCCCTAATTAGAGCTTCTGTAGAGCGAACCGGACTTTAATAGTTTCAGACAGGTGTAATGTCAGGAAGGTGAACCTGATTATCGGTTAGTTGCTGGTGGCCAGGCGTTGGAAACAACACTCAGAAGTTTTGCTGACCGGTGAGGAAGGTATAAGAGTCGTCGAGGGCAACACTAGAGAAATTAGGGAGGATGGACTGTAGATCCGCCAATCTTGGACGAGGTGAAAAAAACTTGCAGAGAGGAGAAAAATCTCAAAGGCACTGGGAAGGATGGTTTACCGGACGAACTTTTCAAAGTCGAGAGTGAGCGGCTGTATAGTGCAATGCATCAGATTATCCTGAGGGTATGGTCTGAGGAAAAACTACCTATGGGCTAGTCGGAAAGCTTCGTAGGAATCTTCAATTCTACATGTAGAGCTCTCTCCCGTATCCTGTTCCATAGGCCGTTGCAGGAAGTTTTTGTTGCAAGATACGAGAACACATTTTGCAGACACATCATCTGTTTAAAGGCTTCAAGATGGCGTACGACTTAGTGAACCGCAACTAATTGTGGCAGATTTTGCTTAAAAATGGTTTCCTAGCAAAAATGATTAAGTTATGTCTTGCTTCTCTCAACAGTTTCGACATTTATTGGATATCCCGAAGCTAAGTAGTTTTCGCAAAAATAATCAATATCCATATATAAACTCAACTCCAAGGCATAACCTCCCAGCTGGTCTCGAGGTACAATGCTGGCCTAACAAACCAGTCGTCATAGGTTCGAGTTTCAGCTCGGGAGAGACTGTTAGTGTCAGTAGGATCGTAGCGCTAGCCCCACAATTGTTTTGTACACTTAACAGTCGGCTGCGAAGTCTGTGTATAGTAAAACAGCAGGTCGAATTTCGATACGGAATGTAGCACCAAAGCTTAGCTTTGCTTTGCGCCAAGGCATAGCGATAAAAAGACATTAGGTTTGGTAAAAATATTTCGCTTTTAATTTTGATTTTCATTCATGCGACATTCGGTTCTAAATTACTGGTACTGTGGCAACTAAATTCGATGATAAAAATGAATGCTAATTGCTGTTTCGGTAAAAGACGGTGTCATCAGGAATGGGCGAACATCTCAAGCGCCGTTCATATGAACCTGCCCACGGAAATGAATCACTGTCACATCACAATTTTGTATATGTGATATATATTCTGGTTCCGTTCTATGTAAATGTATTCATATTCATTGTACAAATCTTGTGTTACGCAAATCACACATTTGTTGGGCGAAAATCGAGCAAAAGTTGTAAACTTGATGGAATCAGAAATCAATGCAACTTTGTGAGCGTAGAGGCCTAACTACCCCAAGCAACTTTGCTTCGAAACACATACACACACGTTGTTTATATCGCAACGTATATTTCAATGTACCATGCGTCGCCATAAGTGAGCAAAAATGGTCAATACATTGAAAAAAAAAATCAAAGTCATTTTATTCAAATTTTTCTCGATAGAATACTTCATAACCACTTTCATTCGAAACTTAGGCCCCAAGCTAACTTTTGGAGAAGAAAACCCGAGTTACATTGAAGTTGCAGAATATGCCGACTCTGACACGTTAGGTCCCACAACCTACAGATCCGCACGAAATTTGCGCTCTACAGGACGCTCTACGTACATCAATTGGGACGTGGAGGTAGGCCGAACGGGGAGTGCTCGGGATATTCGAATGTAGAATCTTGCGATTAATACTCGGTGGCAAACAAGAGAATTGAGTGTAGCGTATCCTGATATTGTCAGGTTAATGAAACACGGTAGGTTACAGTAGGCTGGCTACGTAGCGCGAATGGCGTATGAGCGATCGGCGAAGATAACATTTAGTAGAAACCCGGATGAAAGCCGGCGACTTGGGCAGATCCCGCACGCGTTGCATGTGTGCAGTCAACGAGGATGTCGGATGGACCGAGTTTTATGGAGGCGTATTCTGGATTCGACATAGAAT
The DNA here is from genome assembly GCF_029784165.1 of Wyeomyia smithii. Classification (NCBI taxonomy): domain Eukaryota; kingdom Metazoa; phylum Arthropoda; class Insecta; order Diptera; family Culicidae; genus Wyeomyia; species Wyeomyia smithii. Next base: position 201,841,818 of record NC_073696.1, read on the forward strand.
GTCTATGGTCGCCATGAAAGTAGGGGTAAGGCAAGTAACAAATCTAACATCTAGGATGATGTCAGAAAAGGCCGTCATTTTTTTTTTATTTTATGTCACCTCCGGTTGGAAAAGCTTTTTGTTTCGACAGCGTATATACTCACAGTGTATATGCTGACAACGATAGTGTCGTCAAAAGGCAAGCCAAATGAACATTAACAATAATAATGAGTTACAAACGTCGTAACTTGCATGACAATTTCTATAAAAGATATTCTTTTTTTTTCTCGCTTAGCCCCTTGGCTAACTTTGTCAATCATGGACATAAAAGCAGTTTTATTGGCCTAAGTCTACTATTAAAAGCAAAGTCTAAATATTAATTATAAATACTGAAATAATTTGAATAAAAATTAAACAAAATTTAAAAAATTCAAACTGAGGGAGACCAGTTTCCAAAAATGAAGGGAAAAATAGTTTTATCGTGAGTACCTTTAAAATTTGTCTCAATTTTGTTAATTTCAATTTGTTTCTAGAATCATTTTTATCATAGAAAACTACTGTAGTTCGGTGTTTGTAAAAAAAAAAACACGACTGAATGTTTTGAGTAGACACATAAATAAAATTTAATTCGACCTTATCGCGCAGATGGTTTAGCTAGCACAACAAAGCTTTTATTTTTATCCCACTAAACATTCAGAATAAATGCATGCACTGCAGATATCGAAACTATCGGTTGATTCCCTGCGACTCGGTGCTTATAAAAGCTTACCTTAGTATCCTTAGTATCTACACAACCGGTAACAAGTGAGGTCCCGTTGGGATTCAGTCCGTTCGCTCCGACATGCACCAGACTTAGATGCGTCGGCTGCTGTAGCTGCTGCTGCTGCTGCTGTTGGTGCAGATGCGAATGCACTCCTCCACCCGGAACCGAGGGCGACGACGGGGACGATTTCAGTTCTTTCTTTTCAACAATAAAATTCTTAAGCTCTAGTTCGGTGCCGCCGGTAGTTCCGTTCACTGCTCGATGGTGACTGTTACCGGTGCCAGCAGCAAGGTGGTTGTTGTTGACACGGTCGTCAATTAAGTTATTCCCAGTGCCAATGATGGCCCCAGTGGTAGCATCAACGGAAATGCTATTGCTGTTATTACTACTGCCGTTGCTATTGTTGCTGCCGTTGCCGTTCACACTTGATTTGTGTGGAAATTCAATTCGCTCGTGGCCATTCTGGTTGTTGGCAGCGGTAGGGGTGTTGTTGTTGGTGGTGGTGGGGGCGGTAGGACCACTTCCGTTGGTATTGGTGCTATTGTTCACCGCGGCAGCAGTATTGTTTGCGTTGTTGGTACTGTTTTGGTGATATGTTTTCTGATTTTGGTGCGGCTGCGGCTGATGGTGCTGCGGATGATGCTGATGCTGGTGGTGGTGTTGGTTGTGATGTGGATGGGGCGGAATTTGTTGCTGTATTTGCTGCTGCTGCTGCTGTTGTTGTTGTTGTTGATTATAGTCCAAGAGGGCGGCATTGCCGGTAGCATTGGTTTGTAGTGGGGTGAAAGTTACTGTCAGCTGGGTATTTCCGGCTGCCGCTAGGATACCACGTTCGTTTAGTGATCGAAGCTGGTCAATGGATCGGTGGAATTGGGCGTAGTCACCTGCGGCGGCAATTTCGCCGATCAGTGGCGAGTTGTGATAATCCAACCCCCCGCCGGGACGGGAATACTCAACAATGCGTCCCTCCAGCTTGACGCGATTGCACACGGATTGCTTGGCGCGCTCTGCCGCGAGAATGGCAGTTTTGTTTTGGAGATTTTTCTTCTATTCACTTTTCTTTACACGTTGCACGCGTTTTAAATTTGGCTAAGTTTTTGTTCTGTTATTGTGTTGGAGATGACTGTTGCTAGCTTGAGATAGAAACGAGTTACGATTCATTAGAGTCACGGCCGTGCATTAGAGTTACGCTTTGTAGCTGACTTGTCAATATGACTTGTCATTGAATTTCTAGCCGGGAGCAAACAGTGGCGTAATTTGTTCGAAAAGGGTATATTTTATATTGACTTAGTATGAAAGAAGCATTTAATACCAGTTTTAGATGTTGTGCGAAAGCCATCGTATTTAGTAAACAATTTTTATTACAGATTTTTCATCAAATCGTTTGAATGCACTTGTAGTTCATAGAATGTTAACCCTCTAGTGCCAAAGTTAATGAAAATTAACGGACGGACTTCGAAAAATCACAATGAATTTTTTTTGAAATTTTTTTAGTATTGATTGAAGCTTTTTAGAGGTTGAATTGAAGACCGCCTGAAGGCGGCACTGGGCACTAGAGGGTTAAATATTCAATGCCTCATGAAGAGTCACTAAAATGGTTTTACTGGAATTAATTCATTTTACACTGTTTGAAACTATACTTTCAATCCATAAACATTCTGAATGCAGAAATAAGTATATGCTATAATGTGACCATAATTCGTCATAAAAGGAAACAAAGTCAATGTGACTAAAAGCTTATGAAAACGTTTGAGTATGTTCCGAATGAGATATAATCATCCAACTACCCTTAAAAGAGAGATTACAATAAAAAAATCGTTTTTCGAAGGTTTTAGTTGCGTGTAGTTGTATCCATGCTTGTCTTTTCTCCTCAGAAAACTTCTAAAGTGCGGGAGAACATCTTGCACTGCGAAAACAACTGCTCTCACACTAAAGAGCAAATCAACACATATGCTAGAAGAGAGCGACAGACGGTTTTTATCTGCTGAGTTTCCTGAGGGCACCGCAGTGAAATCTGAAATCTCTCTCTTACGAGACAATGAACTATGGTGTACTTTCTTACACGTGTGGACATCACGCACAATAATTACACTGCAGAGCTATCTGCGGTGCGTTTCACAGTTGGTTTCTTGAGCATGGCAGAAGAGGAAAAGAGATTGGGAGAAAAAAAATAGACTGCGTTGCTCGTGCCGGTCGAATTTACTCTGGTGTAATTCGTTTTCGCAGTGTATAGCTACACGAGGACTACACTTTTGCCCGGTAGGTTTTTTTTCACTTTCCGGACGCCAGTAGACACTGTTGTGTACTTATGCGTTTTCTCTGTAGAGTGATTCACCCCTCTCGTTTCTATCAGATGTGGGGTGAGCTGGAAGTGTGTTTGTCTCTCTGTAAGCTGGTTGAGATACTTTGGAGTGGAGAAAGAAGCAGTGTGGTGAAAGCATTTGCTATACGCGGGCACATACTGGAAGGGAAGTGCACGGTGAATTTTTTCTCCTCTCCTTTCACATACTGAGGAGAATGACAAGCATGGTTGTATCTAAGTTGTCCGCTGTCGACTAAAGATGGTTAGTTTCAAGTTTAAATTTTATATTCCCTAAAATTGGACCCGAAAATATCACATTTAAAGGAAAGATGCGATTTCAAAGGTATGTTTTGATTTCACAACTCCCAATGCTGAAAGTGACTTAGTCCTGCCTTATAATAAATTACGCAAGAATATTCTTATGTACCACATCGATTTCATTAATTTTCAATTGGTTAGCTTTCGCCAAAAATCTGTTTGCACTGAAATGTGAAGAAAAATTAAAAAAAAAGTGTGCACATGTTTTTCAGCTTTTAAAACAAAGGGAATTCCGTTGTCTGTTCCGTTATGTCACACGTGATTTAAAACAAGTTACACGTAATGTAACACGAAAAATGTAACATGTCAAATATTATGTAATATGTAATATGTTGTGTTACATGTAATGTTACACGTGACATGTTACATTTGACATACTGTGTCTTTCATGTAACATGTGACACTAGTCATTTTATACGAGTTGCCGTCATTTTCTTTGTCTTTTACTAGTCTTGTGTACATGTACTCTGTTACGAAACAATTCGAGGATTTCAGTGAAATATATATGAAGTCTCTCTTAAGGGACCCCCCTTTAAGAGAGAGGCAGCGAGATTGGGACTTGTCAATAACTGTGCCAAAACGAAGTACATGGTAGCTGGCAGAGAGCGTGGGAGTCCCCGTGGTGTTGGTGCTGAGGTGGAGATAGATGGGGAACGATTTGAAGTGGTTGACGAATTCGTTTATCTTGGTACGCTTGTGACATGTGACAACGATATGAGCCGTGAAGTGAAACGACGAGTTGCAGCTGCGAACAGGGCTTTCTACGGACTGCGTAACCAGCTAAGGTCTCGTAGTTTGCAAACTCGCACAAAACTAGCGCTGTATAGGACGCTGATACTCCCGGTGGCCATTTACGGACATGAAGCATGGATGCTGAAGGAAGCTGATCGGCGAGTGCTCGGAGTTTTTGAGCGTAAAGTTCTGCGATCGATACTTGGCGGTAAATTGGAAGGTGGAGTGTGGCGCAGACGCATGAATCACGAGTTGTACCAGGTATACAAACATGCTGAGATAGTGAAGGTAATACAGCGGGGCAGGCTTCAGTGGGCTGGACATGTAGCCAGGATGCCTGACGAGAGAGCTGCCAAAACTATCTTCAGTAGAGAACCAGGAAGAGGCCGTCGACTCCGTGGTAGGCCTCGCACGCGGTGGATGTGCGCGGTGGAAGAAGATGCACGATCTGCTGGTGTACGGGGAGACTGGAGAACGGCTGCTCAAGACAGAAGAAGATGGACATCTCTAATTCGTTCGGCCCTGGACCTGGTCTATGTACATTGGTAAGATATAATCACTTATTTCGCAAAGAAACTGTTGATTTTATGTATTCCTAAGTTAAACCACTTAATAACCTTTACATTTGAACATTTTGTTTAAAAGAATCCGTTGAACAGAATTTTATTCAGAGATTTTTCGAGTATTGCTTCTCCTGAACACTTTGCCCGATGGCACATAGACCACTTTGTTCAGCAACGGCTCATTTATGAACATGGTCAAACAATTAATATTAATATAATAATATAATCAATATTATTTTACATTGCTGGAACGATTGGATGATGAAATCATTTAGCGAATAAAAAAGTGCTATTTTGCCAGGACAACGCTCCCGCTCATTCTGCTCACTAGACGATCGATTTAGCCCCAAACGTCTATTTCCTGTTGCTCCGCAAGTAGTTTTCTAGAAAGAAGAACTAGAGTTAACAACGAGAATTTTGAAACACTCGACGCGCAGCACTACAAAACTGGCATCGAAATATTAGAGGACTGCTTCAATGAGTAAATTATTTTAGATGGAGACGATACCGAAGAATAAAACAGTTTTTTCATAAAAATATTCTGTTTTCATTAGTAATTCAGAAAAAAGAAAAAAAAGTGTGAAAAAGAGTATAAATAACAATAAGATCGCAATCCTGCCTTGCGGTCCAAAACTGCTGCCAAGGAATACTATGGAGTGGGATTAAATTGTTCAGTTGGGCGAAGTTTTGTGATAAAAATACTGATCAAAAGATACTGATTTTACAACACTAGATGAAGTGTTGATAAGTTTTCGCATAAATTGGGTTAATCTAGTGTACCACCCGCTAGATTACCTCAATTTATGCAGAAAATCTAGGGATTTTCAGAGAACTTCCATCGTAAAACATCTTATCCAGCCAGTTTGCGTCAGAAATTGAATAAATTGGCCATGGCTTCTATGTATAAATTTTTGATGTATTTTGATGCAGAAATAAGTTTCCCCGAGTTTGGAACCATTTCACCTTAAGGGGCAACAATGGCGCCATTTTGATTTTTGAGAAATCGAAAATTTTCAATGTTTTTTCGACGTCATTTTGTTCTGAAGCCAAATATCAAAGTTTTAGTAGTTTGTCCACATTTTAGCATCTTCTTATCCATCTTTAAAATGGTTTTAGTATATTTCACAAAGCAAAATAATATCGAGTATGTAGAACATTAGTGGTATTGCGCTAATATCTAAAAGTTTTAGTAAAATTATATCTTATATTGAGTAAAAAAGCCTCAGAAATCGATTGGTAGGTGTCTGATTCACGTAAGATGTCAGTAACATGTCAATTTAGCGCCAAATACCCCTACAACACTAAAACATGTTTAGCTCGACGTTAGATCAACTTATTCGAAATCTGTTTAATGTAATATCAAGAGTGTAAACGATACTCAAAGATATAATAACAATTTGTCTTCACATAATCCTCCTCTTTTTACGGAGCGGAGTCGCATTTTTGACCATGACCGGTCAAAACATAAAAATCTCGCTACAGCTATAAGACAGAATCATCATTACTACTCCGTGAACAATCGTCCATGAATCGTAAACTTCTATCTACTCTCCTGTTCCGAGTCGTCCACTATAGAAGAGAAGTCCACTATAGGTTAACTTAACCTAATTCTGATTTAGTATTAAGAGAAATTGAGTTGCGCTCAAAACTATCGACGGTGTATAACACCCGCCGAAGTCGAATGCCGCGACCAAATATTGAGCAACTGCGGGACGCCGAGGCTGCACAGGAATACGCGCAGCAGCTGGAGGCAGTGCTACCTACGGAAGAGCAGCTTGGCGCAGCTACCCTTGAAGATGGCTGGAGGAGCATCCGATCCGCCATAGGTAGCACTGCTGTAGCGCTGTTAGGTACAAGGGCCCCGAATCATAGAAATGACTGGTTTGACGGCGAATGCAAATGGTTAGTCGAGGAGAAGAATGCAGCACGGGCGAGAATGCTGCAACACCGTACGAGAGCGAACGTGGAACGATACCGACAGGTACGGAACAGCCAAAACTCAGTCCTCCGAAGGAAGAAGCGCCAGCAAGAGGACCGAGATCGCGTAGCGATGGAGGAGCTGTACCAAGCTAACGACACTCGGAAGTTCTACGAGAAGCTGAACAGCTCCCGTAAAGGCTTCGTGCCACATGCCGATATGTGCAGGAGCTTGGATGGCAACCTCCTTACAGACGAGTGTGAGGTTATCGAAAGGTGGAGGCAGCACTTCGACGAGCATCTAAACGGCGATGCAGTAGAGCGCCAGGACGGTATGGCAACTGATCTTGGTGCACGAGCAGAAGACATCAGAATTCCAGCCCCCGATCTTCTGGAGGTGGAGGAGGAGATTGGTCGACTGAAAAACAATAAAGCTGCTGGAGTGAGCCAACTTCCCAGCGAGCTATTGAAATACGGCGGAGAAACACTGGCTAGAGCCGTGCACTGGTTTGAGAGGAAGAAAGAGTACCGGAGGAGTGGATGGAGGGTATTGTATGTCCCATCTACAAAAAGGGCGACAAACTGGAGTACTGCAAGTACCAGGCAATCACTCTGTTGAACGCCGCCTACAAGGTACTCTCCCAAATACTTTGCCGTCGACTATCACCATTTGCGAAGCATTTCGTGGGGCACTACCAGGCGGGATTTATGGGTGCCCGCGCCACCACGGATCAGATATTCGCAGTTCGGCAGGTTATTCAGAAATGCCGCGAATATAACGTGCCCACACATCATCTTTTCATCGATTTTAATTCGGCGTACGACACAATCGATCGGGACAAGCTATGGCAAATTATGCACGACTACGGATTTCCGGACAAACTGACGCGGTTCGAAGCGACGATGGATCGAGTGATGTGTGTAGTTCGAGTTTCGTGGGCACTCTCGAGCCCCTTCGAAACCCGAAAAGGTCTAAGGCAAGGTGATGGTCTCTCGTGCTTACTGTTTAACATTGCCCTAGAAGGTGTCATTAGAAGAGCGGGGATTAACACGAGTGGCACGATATTATAAAAGTCAGTTCAGCTGTTTGGTTTCGCCGACGATATCGACATTGTGGCTCGGACCTTTGTGAAGATGGTGGATACGTACATCGGACTAAAGGCTGAAGCCAAACGGATTGGACTGGTCATCAATGCATCGAAGACGAAGTACATGAAAGGAAGGGGTTCACGAGAAGACAGTGCTAACCTTCCACCTCGAGTTCAAAATGGTGGTGATGAAATCGAGGTGGTTGATGAGTTCGTGTATCTGGGCTCACTGGTAACTGCCGACAACGATACCAGCAGAGAAATTCAACGGCGCATTATGGTGGAAAATCGTGCATACTTTAGTCTCCGGAGGACGCTCCAATAGAGTAGATTTCGTCGCCGCACCAAGTGAACCATCTACAAGACGCTGATCAGACCGGTAGTCCTCTACGGGCATGAGACATGGACTATGCTTGTGGAGGACCAACACGCCCTTGCGGTCTTCGAGCAGAAGGTGTTGCGTACCATCTTCGGTGGACTGCAGATGGAAAACGGAGTGTGGAGAAGGCGAATGGGATTGGGAGCCATCTATCGTCCACACCGCTAAGATAGGCAGGTTGCGGTGGGCTGGGCCTGTTGTAAGGATGTCAAACGACAGCCCGGTAAAGATGGTTCTTGAAACCAATCCGTCAGGGACGAGACGGAGAGGTGCACAGCGGGCAAGGTGGATCGATCAGGTGGAAGAGAGCTGGCGAACTGCAGCCATAGACCGAGTGGAATGGAGACGACTCTTACGTACAGCAAAGGCCACACCACGGCTTGGGACTGTTTGGTAAGGTAAGTAAGAACTTGAGTTAATCTGACGAGTGATCCACTTTTGGAAAGGGGTCTACTGTGGGTTGATTTACCCTATAAAATGTTTCTCATAATTCTGATGTAGATTTTCTGAAACGGGTGTTTCCCGATGGAAGTTTCCTGAAAATCCTCCGAATTTTGGCATAGTGTCCACTATAGGAAAGAGGTCCACTACCGATCAGTTCATCCTCATCTGAATCAGAATCACGATAAAAATTTGTATAGGGTAAATTAACCTAGAGTGGACCCCTTCACTTTATTACCCAATAGTGGACCACCCGTCAGATTAACTCAATTTCTCCTAACATGAATCGAAATTGATTAATGAAGTTTTCTAAAAATCCCCCAAATTTTCGCATAATTTGAGTTAATCTGGCGGGTGGTCCACTATATGAAAAGGGTCCTCTTTAGATTAATTTACCCCACGTTCCAATTTCTATCAAGAACGAAACGAAAGCAGCTTGCTGTATTTCTCGGCGATGTTGAAGTGTGTCAAAGCCAAGTAGCCGACAGCGATCAGGATACGGTGGAAAGTTTTCCGCATCACGCCAGGGTAGATCCCGTTGTGCAATACGAACGAATCTTTTTTGAACACTTTATATTCGTAAACACCAAGATAGCGGATAGGGGACCAAACCACGCTGCCGTTTTCGAATAATGGTCGTACCAGTGAACAGTAGAGCGCTTTTATACAGTGAGGATCTCTAAATCCTAATTGTCGATTCGCTTTCGATATTGGGCTGGCATGATGCAAATGGAAATTAAGCTTGGCATCAAGTAAACAGCAAGGTCGCACACACGGTCAACTCTTTTCAGCTCAAGTCCATCAAAGCGGTATTCGGACATGATCGGGCATTTTTGAATGCTGATTACTAGCCAGTTCTTGTGGCACCAGTCGACAAAAACATTTAGCAGAATTTGTAGACGGTGACAATCGTCAATTGTACGGACTACCAAATACCACCAAACTTTAATAGTAGCATAGCATCATTAAAGAGAAGCGCAAAAAGTAAAGGCCCCATGTTACTGCCTTGTGGAACTCCCGATATATTCGTGAACTACGATGAAACGCAAGAATCAAGTTTCATACGTAGAATCCGGCCACATAAGTACGAACTCAGCCAATCAATGAACTGACGTGATGCTCCTAGTCGTGAAATTTTATGCAACAATATGCAATGGTCAATACGATCAAAAGCAGCTTTCAAATCGGTATAAATGACATCTATTTGCGCTGTTTGTTCCATATTGGACAAACACATTGAAGTGAACCCCAATAGGTTTGTATACATTGAGCGATTCGACATAAATCCATGTTGCGTGGTGGATATGTAATTTTTAGTAGGTACAATGAAGCATGACATCGCTAACTAGAATCTCGAATAGTTTAGAGCCCGCCGAAAGACTAGTGATGCCACGATAGTTCCTGACATTTTGTCGGTCACCAGATTTTAGCACTGGAAACATAAAAGACTGTTTCCACACTGTGCGCAGTGGATTTGCCAACACAAATGGCAAATCGACTAATAATTATGGCGGAGATGCGTTTAAGTTTCTTCGCAGTACTTGGTATCAAGTCGGTTGTAGCTTCGAATGTAGTTAAATCAGTCAAACTGGCCGGGACGGCAGCCGCCGTAATTTCCGCTTCGAAATCCGAGGTAACTCTGTCAGCAAACATGGAGGTGAAAAAAATGTGCAAAAAGCTCACATGAGTCAGATTCTGAAGCGGAAACTGAATTATCCACACAAACATTTACGGGTATCGAGGAGCATTTTCTTTTGGAGTTCACGAAGTTCCAAAAGTTTCTAGGGTATATCTAAGGAATACTCAAAAGAGCCACAAAGTGAGCCGCTTTCACTTTTTAATATTTTTGCATCCAAAATGTTGGGTAGAGGGTAAACTCTTCTATAGTGGACCCCTTTGCTTCATTAACCCATAGTGGACCACTAGTCAAATTAACTCAATTTCTCTCAACATAAATCGGAATTTATAAATGTTTAAGATGCAGATTGGCTGGATAAGATGTTACCCGAAGAGGTTTGTTGCAAATCTCTCGACTTTTCGCATAAATTGTGTTAATCTGGCGGGTGGTTCACTATTGGAAAAGAGTCCACTATAGGTTTTCATTTTGGAAATTTGAGGTACCTATATGTTGTTGCGAAAATAAACTGTCTGAATTATTAATTTTTATTCATTTCAATATATACGGTTGTCATACAAATCTTTAATTGTTTCTTGCTATTCCTAAAACTCTGTGTGTGTCAAAAAAAAACATAAATAGTCAATAAATACTATCTCATAAAAACAAAAAAAAAACAAACAATCAACTGAAACCATAGTTCACACAATAACGAGAATATGTTAATGTGTAAAATCATTCAGACACGTTCACGTTCGTGAGAAACTAATGAAAAAAATCAAACTATAAACGTTAAAAATTGCGATATTGATAATAAAAGGTGATTATAGTAACAAAGCTTACACATTTGAGACTTTATTGATTCTTCCAAGTCAAACGACTATTTTAATCATGTGCCATGTAGACCCTTTGAAGATTATTTAAGTTTGTCAAACCACAAGAACTTTTATTGTTAAGGTGTTCGAAGTTTTCGACGAAAGTGTTTAGAATTTAAATGACGACCTGAGCAGTGTTTAGAATTTGAATCGAGGCATAATTATTATTTCTCCATATTTTTAAGCACAAAACATGTTTGAAACTTCTCAAATAATACTTTTTTGCTACAACACTGAAATTATCAAGATGTTAAATCTTTCGTTGATTTTTCAATAAATTAATTTGTATTATAGCGTAAGTGTTCGAAATTTTAGGCAATACGATATTTGAAAAATATATTTTAGTATACAATACTTTTTTTTTCTTTATTAGAGAGGCTTTCAGCCTTTGGCTGGTTCGCCTGTTGTATATAATACTTCATCCGCAAAATAAAAAATATATCAGTATATATTTTTTTAGGAACGTTCAATATATCAGAATCGGATTTATGTGTAAATTCAAACCCATATTTAGTAGCTTCACTGCAAAACAAAAACCACATTATCGGTCACGGTAAAGGTGCCTAGCAATATTGTACCATGCTAATTTTTTTTCCATAACATAGGTTTCAACGGGGTTAGCCCCTTGAAAATAGTGGCAAAGTAATGGTAGCACTTTTTTAAATTAGAACATGACATAACATATGAATAATTACTTGGTGTCGAAATATTTATGAAAAAAATTACTTGGTGTCGAAAAAATTGAACTATTGAAGTTGAATATACCTAAACAAATCGAAAAAAATAATTTAAAATTCCGCTCTATTAAAAGTTTAAATAAATTCTAACAACCTCTAGCTTAAACTCCTTAAACTTAAGTCCGACTTAACACCGATCACATGTGATGCCATTAGGCATCATCCGCAGTAATTGGGCTAAGGACTTAAAGACATGAATTCCATGACACATAATTTGTAATACAGCACTGAATTTTGTACGATTATGATGACGTTTGGTGTCGCAGAGATCTATGAAGTAGGTATTTTAAGAAACACTTCACTTTGCAAATCTTCAGAGCATGGGTATATAACAGTATTACACTAGTGATTACACATTGATGAAATGTAGAGGACTTAGTTCACATGTGTGGTTAAAATATCCTCCGGTGATTTGAAAGTTGAAAAAGTCAAATAAAAAACAAGAAAACAAAAATACACGATTTTGGTACGAGTCTGGTAAATTTTCGGCGCAGTAAAATACAGTCGAATCGCTTTATAACGACATCGCAAGGGACCGTCGTTATAGAGAAATGTCGCAAAAGAAGGAATAATTTATATGAATAGAAAGCAAAAGGGACCCTCGAGAATGTCGCTTGAGAGAGATTTATCGCTATATAAATTGTCGTAATAGAGGGATTCGACTGTATTGTCAGTATGTCACATTAAAAATGTCTAACTATTTTATCTCTCCAGTGTTCATTTTAAGTAGTTTCAGTTGAGTCGCGAGACGCTCGCTATCTCCAGCTAGCATTATCATTCTCCTATCAATATCACATACTTCTTTTTTTTCTCAAACTGATAACAGAGTAAAGTCCCTGTTATAGGAAAGTCCCTCTAGCACATGACCGTTATCAACAATAGTATCGGTGTATTTCCACGGTTTGCTTTCCACTACACTATACGCCCCCCTCACACACACTGGCCGTTATTCGCATCCGCAGGAGCGAAACGCGCCAGTAAACCCGAACGCACAAACAAACAGTATCGTCTTGTTTTTCTATAGTAATAGGCGGCTGACGGTGGCAAGGGGAACGATAAAAGAAAACTCCGGAAACCTTGAGAAAATACTCAAAGACACGAAAACAGAAACGGCGTAAACAAATGTGTGCGGTGGGTCGGGAAAAGGATATGTATAAGAATCTAAAATGAATGCACAAAAAAATATATGTATTTCAATTGCAACCGCTCGCTCGTTTTTCACTTCTTGTTCAACCTCGGTGGCCGCCGGTATGGGCACAATAGCACACGAAAAAAAAAAAAATAAAACGGTCGCACATATACACACACTGAACCTCCTCGCCAGCTGGCAACGACGACGGTGGCGACGAGGAATTCGAAGATTCTCGCGATCCGTTTTTATGCTGTTGTTGGTTCAATTCTATTTTCCACCGATTTCCCAACTTTTTTTGCTTGTCCTTCGTTGGCGAACTGTAGTATTTTCTATATCCTGTTTTTCCTGCGGGTTTTTCTTCTGTTATTATTGTCCCGTGCTGCTACTCGGTCTGATTCAAGAGACACTTTTTTGTTCGATCCTAGCCGCCACGCGAGGACAACCGTTCAACAGTTGTGGTCTTTACGTTCCGTGGATGGTGGAATACAAAAAAAATAAAATAAAAAAACAGCAAAACGGCGGTTGAATTGGTGTCGCGTGGGAAATCAACTGTCGCATTGAGTTCACCAGTGCTAACCTGGTCCGAAACTGGAACGGTCGCGAGATTCCGCACGGGGCAATCTGTACGCGGTAAAAAACGGAAAAACGGCCTCGCGACACGCGCGCCAAACTTCAAATCAAACTAAAAAACTCTGCACGACCTGCAAATGCCGCGAGTGAAAAAAATAATAGAGAAAACTTCAACCGACCGACGGACTGCAGCGATTGCGACTTCGCCCAACACCAGGCGTGTGAAATTGGGGAAATGAAGTACGACCAATTAATCGCTTTCGAGGCCTGCAACAGCCGAGGAATCTCTCGCCGCTTTCTGTGGCTGGTCAGTATCCGAAAAAATCCTCCAGACCTGGTCTGGATCTGTGTTTTAACTTTGGAATGGCCAACCGAAGCGCGCGCGTAAAATTTTATGTGTTGTTACTCATTAGAATGTAAAAACTCGACTGATTTTTTGTGCGAAAAAATTGAGTGTTTGAATCGACTAGGTTCTACAAAACAAGGCCAGCAACAAAAAGTGTGCACTTTTTTCGTGCTCGGCTTCGGTCCCGTTGGTGGAAAAAAATCCGGGAGGAAGAACACGACACGACGAAATGAGTGAATATAAAAAAGGATGCTGTCTAAAATTGCTGCCCCCGCTCCCGGCAAGGGTGGTGGCGGTGGCGGTGGCCTCTGCCCACTCTACTCGCTTCCCCGCTTAACGGACAGTCACTGCAACTCGTTCTGTATGTGCGAGTGTGTGTGTATGTGTATAGGGTAGATCCTGTCGCGCGTCCTACCACCGGAGAGCATCGGCGGGTTTCGTGCAGCAGCAGCAGCGGCATAGAATTATTGCCACCAACCACGCAGTCAGCAGCAGCAACCCTGGCAGGATGCCTGCTTCATCTAACTGCCAGTCCTCATTCTCCCGGCGCCACCCGCGGAATGTTAGCGTTCAGTATTTTTTCCAGATTTTTAATTCCTCTCAGCCCGTTCCCTATGTACTGGACAGGGTTGAAGTGAGCTTTTTAGACAGTTTTTTTTTTCGTGTGTACTTGTTGGGTATATTCAATGATTTAGTGCTAGGGAGAGATTTTATTGACTATCATAATTGAAATGTCATCGAAGTGTGGCTGAGTGTTATTAAGCGATTTGCCTCGACTGACGCTGATAAAGAGTTGTTAGAGAGGCAAATGAAAATTCTCCAATTTTTTCAAACAAGTCTATGTCTCATGCTGCTAGGAATCAATGTTTAAACCAGTACTGCAAATTGAGGAGATATGGTTTCTAAAGCTTCAGATAAGATCTCGAGAGTACTCCATAATGAAGTTCTATAACTAATTATCACCAGCATTATAAATTAAAATTCAAATAAAAATAATTGACACACAAAATAAATAGGGACAATAAGTTTTCTCGCTGTTTAATAGCAATAATAATGATGATAATGCGTGTTTTGTAAAATAAACAAAACAACAAGCGTTTTGTTGTAGCCCATACAAGATAACTTTACTTGTATCCATCGTTGTTTCTCTAACGGTCCTTAATCATTTTAAGACATTTTCGTTATGATGATCAATAAACTTCCGCAAGATTACTTGTTATTATTAAATTCCGGTTATTTTGGACAACAATGAAATTTTTTTCACGAGAATGATCTCATAATTATCTAGCTTATAAAAGAAAAATGAATATTTTGAAAAAGTGGCATTTCATTTTCAGTACGGAGCTGCAGAAGTAGGTATCTGAAGGATGGTTGTTTTTCAGACTAGTGGAGGATCTTTTTTGAAACTTATCTTACCATCGAAGCCAGGAAAACCCCTGAAAACCCATTATCATATAGACCAATTTGTTTGCTTGATATGCTAGGAAAACTGCAGGAGAATAATTACGGAAAGTGAGCGTGGTTCGTCAAACATGTAATTCGGTTTCCTGAAAGATCTATGGTGGACGCTATCCGAACTTTGGTTGAAAAACCAAAAAAGTCGGCTAAACAGATGAGGAGAGGCGATCGATTTTGCGCTGTGATTACGATCGTTGTAAAAAATAATTTCAGTAGCGCAAGTTGGGGGACAATTACTACGTCGCTTCACAGGATGAAGCTCCCTGATTATCTTTGTAGGGTCATGAAAAGCTATTTGCAAAACCAGTTGTTGGTGCATGAGATTACCGAGGGGCAGAAAAAAATGAAGGTTACGACGGAAGTTCCGCAAGGCTCCATCCTAGGTCCAACAGATGGAATGGAATGTACAACAATGTGCTAGCACTAAGACTACCCAAAAGTGTAACGATCGTTGGTTTTGCAGACAATGTTGTATTGTCCGTTACAGGGGGACAGCTTGAAGAACAGGAAATGTTGGCAACCGAGGCAATTAGAGTGATTAGAAATTGAAAAATTGATGAAGCACTGTTAAGCAGGTATTAGACAAGGCAAATATTTGCTATTTTTGGTACGAATTTTATTTGTCTAATACCTGCTTTAGTGAGTAACCGCAAAACTATGCAACGGCTACAGATCAATATCAGAGAGCACGTTATCGCATTAAAGCGAGTGTTGGAAGATCTTGTAGTGATGGTTGACGGTAGGCTTAATTTCAACAGTCACGTCGGTTACGCGTGCGAAATGGCGGCAAAGTTAGATACGATTACTACTAGCAGAGGTAAGATAGAGATAGATTTGATTTACTCAAAGGTAAGCGGTGTCTGCTGGCCAGCGTCTCTTCGTCGATATTCGGTGGTCCACCTTGGGTGAAGGTTCTGGACTCTGGAGACTCAGTGAAACCAGGTGAAGCTACGTAGCGTGATTCGGCTATTCGTGATGTGAGCGCGTACAGAACTAAACCATCGGAAGAAGTTTTGCGTCATTGCAGGAATGATGCCTATCGGTTTAACACTGGTGGAAGACAGTGAATGCTACAGGGGGAGAACCACCAGATGTGTTATGAAAACTTTGCGAGTAGAGTCGTTGGTCAAATGGCAACAAGCATGGGATTCATCGATAAACGGAAGATGGACGTACAGGCTGTCCTGTCACTGTGGCAGACAGTGTGGCACTGTCAGTTTCTGTTTAGACACGGTTGTTTTGAAAACGACCTGCATCGCTTCAGACACGCAATATTACCCAGGGAGTGTCTTGAGGCGGAAGCAAGTGCTGAGCACGTGGTTTTTGAATATCCGAGATACACAACAGATAGAGGCGAGATGTCGCTGATCCTGAATATTAAAAACGTCGTCGAAACAATCTGCCGTGAAGCAGAGATCTGGTCTGCAGTTAGCACTGTAATGGCACAGATTATGTCAAAGCTTTAACGGAAGTGGAGAATCGACCAGGTACACTTGAGCTAAAGAGAAATGTATGACCACAGCCTGTCCCCCACAGTAAAACTTTCTGAGTTCTGGAGGGAATAGCTAGTGGTGCCCTTAGGGTTTTAGTGGGTTTGAGGAATCTTTAATCCCACTTTTATATGGTCTGGGCGAAGGACTAGGCGTTTCAAGTGTCTGTTTGCAGATTTCTCACACACTCACAAACACACACACACACAAACACACACACACAAACACACACATCACACACACACACACACATATATAAATATATATATATATATATATATATATATATATATATATATATATATATATATATATATATATATATATATATATATATATATATATGTATATATATATATATATATATATATATATATATATATATATATATATATATATATATATATATATATATATATATATATATATATATATATATATATATATATATATATATATATATATATGTATATATATATATATATATATATATATATATATATATATATATATATATATATATATATATATATATATATATATATATATATATATATATATACAAGGCGGTACCTAACAGGGGGCACGCCTTCATACTCAAAACGAACGAGTCCAAGCACTCCGCAATTTAAAAAAAATTAAAGGCGAAACCAAGCTCAAGGGCTTGGGAGCGGAGTATCCACAGATCTCGCACCGGTGAGATGATCCTTGAACTCCGAAAGGATGCTAAAAACAAAGGCGCTATCTACAAGACGAGTTCGAGCACTCATCACAGCTGAAAAACTTGATCAAATCATATGCGATACTATACAAGCCCACAAGGAGCACTGCGGAGTGTAAGTGGCCACTGAGGTGATTTGCCTGCGCAAAGGGTCCAGCGGGGATCCTGGTAGCAACTTTCCGATTTTCAGCGGCAGGCGAAAGCCTTGCCCTGAAGGTAGCCAAACTAAAGGTTGGACGTTTGCTTCAAATCTTTCGAAAGAAGGCACAAATCCTGGAACAAGCCAGCCGTTGTGGTGCAGGCCATTAAGTAAAAGAGTGTAAGGAGCCTCGCAAGTGCTTGGTACCTACTGGAAAACTCTCTTCAGATAGCCTCGTCCGCGCACATTCTACCAACCAAGTTTTTCGGGGTTGTGTCCGGTCCACACACCGCCATCATATCGCTTCTCACTTGCGCAAAACGAGAGCATACGAAAAACACGTGCTCTGCAGATTCCTCCGCATCTGAGTACTCGGGGCACCACGGCGAGTTTGCATGGTCAATTTTCTGCAGATACTGCCGGCTACGCCTCTGTAACAGTACCTAACGCCTTAGACCATATTGGTGCTCCATTCCAGAGTATGAATGTAGTCACGCTGGCAAGCAATTTGCGCTTGCTGCCGTATACCGTGGAGCCATTATTCATCATACGTGATAATGCCGCGATGGCCGTTGAAGCCCAATTTCAGGCGTAGTCGACGTGGCTCCCAAAGGCGAGCTTATCGTCGACCGTCACTCCTAGGAATTTCAAAGACTGCTTTGAGGCTATAGTGCATCCACCAGCTCAATCTTTCTATTTCGATTGATTACCACAATGAGCTCCGTCTTGTGGTGCGCTAGCTCCTGCTTCGTGGAGCGCACCCAGTCTTCACGATTTTAAATGAAATTACAGCTTTCAACTCGACCTCTTTTATGGCTTCGCCATAGACTTCTAAGGTTATGTCATCCGCAAAGCCGACAATCACCACTCCGGTAGAGAACTTAAGTTTCAACACACCGTCATACATGGTATTCCACGGCACTGGGCCTGCAGTGACTGGGGCGCATTTCTGACTCTCGTCTGTGTTGTAAACGAGTTTACAATTCTAGAAGTAGTTCTCCAGGATCTTATACAGCGACCCCGGTACGTTAAGACTCCGTAGCGCGAGAGCTTTAGAGTTCCAACTGGCGCTATTGAACGCGTTTTTCACGTCGAGCATGACGATTGCGCAATAGCGGAGGTCCCTCTTTATACGTTGGAGTGCTATCTCTGCTGTCTTGATGACAGAGAGAATAATGTCCACCGTAGACCTACCCCTGCGGAAACCACACTAGTGGCTTGATAGACTGTTTTCACCTTTCGTGAATCTCACCAGTCTATTGAGGACAATTCTCTCTAGCACCTCGACCCCCGTGTCTAGCAGACAGATTGGCCTACATGCCGATGGGTCGCCTGGTGGTTTCCCGGTATTTGGCAACAGTACCAGTCTCTCTTGCTTATAACTATTCGAAAAGACAATCATCTAAGCATTTCTGCATAACTGTCCTGAATAACCCGGGGGCTACCTTTATGGCCATTCTGATGGTCATGTTCGGGATCTCGTCTAGTACCGGTGCCTTACTTACCTTCAGGGAGTTTGTGATATCAAAGAGTCCCTCATTCGTAATTCTTTCCGTTTTCTGGACCTCTGGACGGCTGCCGTCACTCACAGTTTGTGGTGGTTCAAGAACCGGAGGCCAGGGACGTGGCGGGGAGGGTAATTGGCTCCGTCCTAGTGTTGACCTATTAGTTGCCTCATTATCACGGACGTGTGACGCCACCTTGCCAGCCTAGGAAAGCCACCGATTCACTGCTGGACCGATGCGATAGCCGACGAACAGAGTGCCGTATAGCATACGGGTCTACGGGCATATCCGTGGAATGACGCCTACACGATCGTAACACCCAAGACCAAAGCCGTGTTGGTACCTGCTGAGCGATTACCAGTAATGCTAGAGCGTATCGTTGAGGGACTCTTCCCGAGCCAAGTGCTTGGCCCCCGGCTATCGAGTCTCATGCCCGACGTTCCAGTATCTCAAAAACAGACTGGGTATGGTTGGTCAACCTGTCGAACACGCAATCGAACTAGGAACTCACCGTGATCGCCAACTTCTTAAAGGTGAGCAAGGCATCGGGAACGGATAGCATCCCAAACCTGACCATCAAGATGTGGCCCTCGGGCTGATCCGGACAATCATGCAAGAGTACTTAGATGACTGTCTTTTCTCAAAGAGGTGGAAGCGACATTGCCGCAGGTTGGGAAACCGCCAGGGGACCCATCGGCATATATGCCTATCTGTCTGCGGGACACTGCGGAAAAAGTGCTTAAGAGGATTATCCTCAACACATTGGTCAAGTATACAAAGGGTGTAAATGGTCGGTAGTAGCCAGTTCGGCTTTTGAAACAGTAGGTTCACGCAGGATGCTAATCTCTCTGTTACCAAGACGGCGGAGGTTGCATTCCAGCGCAAGAGAAGGGGCATTCAGTATTGCACAAATATCACGCTTGACGTGAAGAATGCGTTCAATAGCGCCAGCTGGGATTCGATAGCGCTCGTGCTTATGTCTTAGGACTAATCCACGGACCGGTGTCGCTGTACAAGTTTTTGGAAAATTACTGCCAAAATCGAGTGGTAGCTTACAACACGAAGAAGGGTTAGAAGTGTACCCCAATCATGCTGGAGCAATGTTCTATCCTAGACACGGTGTTGTGGAGTGTCATGTATGAAGCTAATATTCCCTGTAAGGTTTAGAGTCGAAGACTGCACCATTACCTAATATCGATATTTGAAGGTCTAGGGAGATTCTGGATGACGACAAGCTTGCGTTTAAGAGCCACGTGAACTATGTTTGTATAAAGACCTTAACGGCTATTGCAGCAATGTCTGGAATGATGATGTTGAATCAGCGATGTACGGCAGCAAGCGGTAACTTCTTGCCAGCGTGGTTTCGTCCATAATTAGGTCTGGTGGGCCACTGTGGTCCAAAGCGTAAGGTGTTAACGATTATTGTGGAAAACTGGAAAGAGCCTTCAGGCTCATGTGGCTTTGTATGACGCAATCTGCATACCATCAAGGAGAATGTAGAGTGCTACGACCAACGTAACACAAAGCATACGAGGTACCAGGAGATCATCCTCGATGATAAGATGGCAGCGAGAAAGGTCCAATTCCTCGAAGTGGAAATGGACGCACCTTTTTATTCTGGTTAAGGATTGGTAGAGAGGCGCCATAAAGAATTGAACGTCCATCTGACATAAGGCCTGTCATGCCATCGTTGCTTCAGACATACAGGGTAGGAAGAAAAAGAAGAAAGAAGAAGATGTGTTATGACCCGGACATCTGGAGTGCGGTATATGCGGCCACCTCTCAGATTGTCTTGGAGCTAGAATACGTGTGGTGGGTCAACTGCCAACATTCTAGTGATAGCTAAGTGCCCGTCTCCAGTTAGTTAGTTAAGAGGTGTAAGAGATAATAAAGTGCATCAAGCAAAAAACCTGAAGACCATAACGGATTTAGTGGAACGGGAACGGTCAAGTTGGTGCTTCTGGGGGGTTTGGAACCACAACCTCTGGGTTCTCTTCTAACCAATACGGTTGACGGTCAGCACTAATTATCAGCTGCCATTTCAGGAACACTTCTATAGTGTTGCATCAAATGCTTACCGAAACATTACCAAGCTTTTTTGAAAACAATGTTTTGAGTGTAGTCAAAGAACCTATTTTCAGCCCTTCCCTATTATGTGGTCCCCGTGGTTCTGTGGTTAGCGATGTCGGTCGGCTAGCTCTCCCACACGGCTGTGATATCGGGTTCGATTTCCGATCAGGTCGAGGAACTTTTCGAGCTGGAAATTTTCTCGACTCAGCACTGGGGCACGGGGCATCGTTGTACTTATCCTACAACACGCAAAATGTGCCGAAAACAATATCGATAACGAGTTCTCTCAACTAATCTAGTTGATCGAGACTGCATTAGCCCCCAGGCTAGCGTGCGATATTGTTGTTTGTATTATGTAATGAAATCTAGAATAGTACAGTTTCATATTGGTTTTTTCAGCCCTACAATAAACTACAATATACTATGATATTAGTCACAACAAGATTCAAAAACAAATACTTTATTGAAAAAGCTTTGGCAATCTGCTTCTTATTACTGAAAACCCAACTTCAACACTGGCATCACGCCTGACTTGTGTAGCTATAATCATGGTCCAAGACCTAGAATCAGATGGAACTTGCTCCGGTGTGGCAGCGTATCGAGAAGTGGGTTTCCTCTCGCGGTGTTGATGAGAGGGGCAGCCCCTACACTCCTCTACCTATACAAGCAATTTTTTTCGCTCTTTTTCTTCACCCCATTGCATCCATTAGAAGCTGGCGCACTCGGTCAAAAATTCACTCGTTTGCTTTTGGAGGCTAGTCTGCTCTCATAACAGCCGCTTCACTTTCGTCGCCCGCCGGATCGGATATGGTCTACCAACCGGTCTACCAACCGGTCAACCATTATCATGTATACAAAACGCGTCGGCATGAGAGCACGAAACACCAAACGCCGAGATGCATCTACCCGCGCGTTGGCAGGAAGGGAAGAAAATCGAGAGCATCCGAGTGAGAGCTTTCCTCCCGAAAAAAAAACCGTATGTATCGCCCATCCTACAGCCGCCCTCTCCGATGGTGTCGTCACGAGGTGGGAAAAAAGAAACAAGACGACAAGGAAAAAATGCTCCCTGCTGCACGCACACTTGCATTTTTTCCTCATTTTCCGATCCTGCCGGGAGTTCGCCTGGATGCAGCACACCAACACACAATGATCCCGTTAACTGGCCGATGAGCAGCGAGGGATATGAAAGCGAGCGACGTGTTTTCTTCTTTTTTTTTTGATTTTTGTATGCA
This sequence comes from Wyeomyia smithii, assembly GCF_029784165.1. Lineage (NCBI taxonomy): Eukaryota > Metazoa > Arthropoda > Insecta > Diptera > Culicidae > Wyeomyia > Wyeomyia smithii. The sequence continues at coordinate 201,864,190 of NC_073696.1, forward strand.
AAGAAAAAAGACGATTACAAGCAGCCCCCTCGGCGCGAGTGCGTTTCCTATATATAAGGATCTACAATCGACTACGAAATGGAAAAAACAGGACTCGACTGTGTGTTGACACGGTGCGGTTGGAAGGTGCAGAACGAACGCTCGAATACTGGAGACTCGCAGTGCGTTCGGTTGGTGGTTCAGTTTTTTTTTTCGAGAGAAACTCGGCTGGGGAAAGAGGGTTTGGAAGCGATTTTTTATTTTATTTTTGGAGAAAATAAAAAGCAAAAAAGATTCCGCTTGCGTCGCAAGGTGTTCGGTGTGTTGGAATGGAGAGTGATTCAGAAAAATATAAAGCCAAAATAGAGATCAGGGTTTAATCATTTTTTGTCATTTATTCATTAATTATTTCACAATTCAACAAGCAACTCGTTGATTTTTAGGATAAACTTAGGAAAATCGTTGTTTTGTTTTATTTGTACTGAGAGACTTTCTAATGAACGGCAACCGGACCAACAAAACCTATAAAGGTTAAAAAGTACAAGTACAAAGTACAATTCAATAATGAAAGGTAGAAACTGTTTACTATTTATTGAGCACGTTATGAAATACTTACAAATAGGTTTTTACGCTTATTACGTATAGAACTTCCATAACTGGAATGCCGTTCATCCTAGCAGAAGCAAATGCGTTATCTCATATAACATGATTATTCGACCGACGGACGGTCGGTAAATGAATGTCTGCCGGATATGCATCAGCAGCAGCAGCAGCAGCAGCAACGGCGGCAGTACTACCATCACTGCATGCACATCGCATCCCCATTATTGCAATGCGATCACCATTGACACCCCAAGAAAAAGGAATAAAACACTTGCAACGCATCCTTCCCTTGTCCGGCGTCCGTTTGGTTTGCTTATTCGGCTCAGGTAGATGAACTAACCGCCCATCCAGAGAATGATCGACGTGCTGCAGTCGATTTTCATGTACACCTCCCTCCCCGTTGCCCCAGCGCTTTCAGTGCAGGACTCCATTTCAAGTGGGTGGAATTAGGGAGGTATAGATAGAACTGTGCTGACGCTGAAAATCCATCGCGGTGCGGTCTGCACTGGGCGCTGGATATCTTTGCGTTTGTGTGTTGCAGTCAGCGAGAGATCAGGCAGACGAGAAGAGAAAAAATCTCGTTTCGGATGCTGGAAAAAAACATGCGAAGCAGGAGAGACACTGGAGAAATAGAGGGAGAGCGAACGAGAAACGGTTGTATGCAAAATAAGAAATGAAAATCAACACTAGATAGAGCGGACAGTGGAGCGGGTGTAAGGTAAACGATCAGCGAAAAAAATACATAATGAAAAGCGAGGGGGGCGCCTATGTGTGCGAACGGGGTAAGTTCGGGAAAAAATTCTAAAAAATCGAGAAAAAAGAAAGTGGTTTCCTGGCCGAGCACGAAACAAGCACGACCACACGCATAGCTGCAACCCGCCGCACGTCTGTGCTGGTGGCTCTGGTTGACTGGGATACTCGCGGAAGGGTGAAAGGCTAACCACACACCAATGCGTCCCCTTGGAAACCGTCCAGTGCCCATCATAATCATCATCATCATGATCATTGTGGTAGTCGTCATCGTCGTTGCCTCCGCCACTTTCGTCATGGTGGGGCTAGAGTTAGGCTGGCGAAATTTTTCTTCTCGAAGCACTGTCACTCATACCAGACTCGGTTCGCTGTCTCTGCCGTTAATGCTTGGAAGTGAATAAAAATTTGTGAACAAAGGGGTTCAAAGAAAAATTAATTGTTCTATTATCGTTTGATTTTCTTTTCTTTCGGGAAAAAAATTGTTTGTGAGTCAAAACAAAATCAAGAGAGCTTCTTTGTTGTTTCCATTCTTTTGTTGGGTATTCAAAGATATAGGCAGCCAAAAAAACTACACTCATATGGCAGTTTTGTGTTATAAAGTATCACTTCATTCAATGTAAAATATATAAATAATTTATTAATAGTGATCAAATTTTATTGTTTATGATGAAGCTACATGGACTTGGAAAATCGAAATACCACCGAAATTTGAATGATTGAGCTACGTGTACATGTTGGGAATCGTAACAGCTGGTTTCAACCGCCAATAGGCAGCATATTGGTTTATTATGAAGGTAAACGTGGTGAAACAGACATACGGGAACTTTGATTTGGAAGGGAAATAAAATAACATAAATACAGTTTCAAACTTACTGATTTGCCATTTATTCTAATTTACACTTCTGAGCTCCCACAATTTCTATAGGGGATAGGAAATTCCATATGGCTGCCATGTACTGTGGTAATTGAGAATTATTGTCCATTTTAGCACAGCCATTTGTACTGTTTTCATATAGATGCAATTGTTCACAAAACATATCAAGAATCATAAACCTGTTTTGTGACCAAATTTCATAAAAATATCAGTGTAAAAAAAACTTTGTGGTCGATTATTGTAAGAACTGTTGGGTCGAATGTAAATGTTACATCGATCGAGCAGAGAAATTCAAAAAAGGTACTTCAAGGCCAAAAACCGATGTTGGAAAAATGCAAAACGCAATTTCAATCGACAAATGCTGCTCAATGAATGTTCATGAAAATATTATTAAAAAAATTATAAAAAATTTGCTTCCGATTGTACCTATGCAACGAAGGTGTGCAACCAGACCGAATCAAGCGCCTTTTGTTTCTAAACTGAGTCAATAACACCAGTGGACATGATAATTAATAATCTATTTTTCATAAAAAAAAACAAAATCATTTGAAAAGTTTTTATTAATATTACAACAAAAATTATCTCTAGCAGCTTGCAGAAAACATACGAGGTAGTTAGACATTGAACACTTACTTTAAATCGAAATATTGTTTTTGATGCTTGGTTCGGTTTGGCTGCACGCACCAATTATGGATCAGGCACAATTATGGGTCACCTTCACAAAAATACGTGGGTCATTACATACGAAGTGACCACGAAAAAGCAAAAACTAGGACACGACCATCACAGATTTTGCTCACAGTTGGGAGAATTATTCATCTACAGCCACTTTGAAAAAATCCCAAATTTGGTGTCGATTGGAATACCCCCGCTCTGTGGGACTCCCCTGTTTATTGCAAAGTCACGCATTTTTTGTTCAAAATCTCTTTTTTTCTTTTTCTTACAATTAATAGATGTAAGATGTTCGAAAAATACTGACAGATTATTTTTAAAGAAAATAAACCAAGGAATCCAGAAAAAATATAAGTTATTATATAAATCAAATACAAAATTATTTTTGTATTTAAAAAATAATTTACATTTTTCGGCAAATGCAGCCATTTTTATTTTAAATTTGATAATTTCATCGTGTTCTTTCGGAAATTTCACATAAGAAACAACTATCATCATGAGGTAATATGAGCCAATCTCGAGTTATAACATTTTTACGAAAAAAGTTGTAAACTTTGCAATTTTTTTTTACAATTTATAGACGTAAGACACCCGAAAAATAGTGATAGGTGAATTTTGAAGAAAATAAACCAAGGAATCCAGAAAAAATACTATTTTAGACTAGAAGTGTTGCCAGATAAATTATTTTCAAATTTTAAAACTAAATTTGCATTTTTGCAGCTAGTTTTATTTCAAATTTGATGGCTCCATCGTATTTCTTGGAAAATTTTACGTAAGGAACACTTATAACCCCGTGGCAATATGAGCCAAGCTCGAGATATAGCATTTTTACGAAAATAGTTCTGAATTTCGTAATTAATTATTCGTAAAAATGTTATATCTCAAGATTGGCTCATATTACCACGGAGTAGTAAGTGCTTCTGACGTAAAATTTTCTGAGAAACACGATAAAACCATCAAATTTAAAATAAAATTAGCTGCATTTGCCGAAAAATGCAAATTTAGTTTTAAAGTACAAAAATAATCTATCTGACAACAGTTCCGGCCAAAAACAATATTTTTTCTGGATTCCTTGGTTTATTTTCCTCAAAACTCACCTATCACTGTTTTTCGGGTGTCTTACGTCTATAAATTATAAAATAAAATAAATACGAAATTTACAACTTTTTTCGTAAACATATTATATCTCGAGATTGGCTTATATTACTTCGGGATGATAGTTGTCTCTTATGTGAAATTTTCCAAGGAACACGATGAAAATATCAAATTTAAAATAAAAATGGCTGCATTTGCCGAAAAATGTAAATTTAATTTTCAAATACAAAAATAATTTAACTGGCAACACTTCCGGTCAAAACTTATATTTTTTCTGGATTCCTTGGTTTATTTTCTTAAAAAATCATCTATCAGTATTTTTCAGACAACTTACGTCTATGAACTGTAAGATAAAAACAAGAGATTTTTGACAAAAATTGCGTGACTTTGCAATAAAGAGGGGGTCCTGGAGAGCGGAGGGTAATCCAAAGACACCAAAATTGAGATTTTTCCGAAGAGACAGTAGATGAATAATTCCCCCAACTTTGAACAAAATCTGTGATTGTCGTGTCCATGTGGCATGTACACTTCGTATGGAATGACCCACGTCTATTCTCAAAAAAATTACTGATTTTATTCAGTTGGAGTATTTTTGAACTCAGTTGTAACCTTATAGGGTAGCGGACGGCTTCGGTAGTGCTTGTCTTCGGCAGGTTTTCTATAGCAATCCTATGCAGAAACCTGCCGAAGTAAGCCACTGCCGAAGCCGTTCGCTACCCTAAATGCGATTCAAAAGATTTAACTTTGTAAATGTTATTAGATATATTTTTTTTGCCCTGTGTGGACCCATCATTACGACCAGAGACATTTGATCTATTGTGATATTGCTCAGGTGTTTTCTGCACTCCGCACTTTTACTGCCAATAACACTGCCGTAATCTCGCAAACTGACGTATGCGACAGCGAGTAAAATTTTCAGTACGAAGCTTCTTCCGAAAACGTTTGTATAATAAGTGTTAGGACGATTTTCAACTATCTGATTTGTACATAATGCTTTAATTTAATCACAAAACATAGCCGAACGTAAGATTTGTGGAAAGGTTTACTAACTGAAGTTTTGTTACCAACCTCAATTTGTTGTAGAAACAGCGATTTTTTTCACTGTTTCTACAACCGATTGACATACATCCATCATAGTGTGCGACAAATCACTCGCCATTTTTTTCATAATCAATCAAATAGCCGTAATTCGAGAATACGTTCTCGGAAATGAATTTAGTTTGGAATATAATAACAATCGTGCCTCTTTTTTTTTTTTTTTAAAGGTGGCGGGGAAATCTGCAAACAGACACCTGAGAAGAGAACTCAGGGTGTGGGGATGAGACTAGGGGAGAGATGCTGGGGTAGTTACACTCGCCCAGACACCTACTGATCCCTGTCCCGACCCACTAAAACCCCTCCAGTCTCCAGCCCTGGTCTTCCCGGAACGACGGTTAAGTATTACGTCGGGGAGTGGCTTTTGTGCGTGATGCACCCTCTTTACTCTTATAACCTCCTAGCTAACTACCTGGAGACTGGTAATTAGTTACCACTGGCGTGTTGGTGGTTGACCCGCCACACACGTTGCAGCTCCAGAACAATCTGAGAGGCGGCCGCACAGACCGCGTTCCAGATGTCCGGGTCGTCGCACATCCTCCGGACTAGATTGTCCGGAGTAGTGCCAGGCCCGCTCACAGCCATCATGTTGCTCCTCGCTCTTGCGAAACGGGGGCATACGAAGAAGACATGCTCAGCAGTCTCCTCCTCCTCCACGCACTCGGGACACATGGGGGACACCGCGTGTCCGAACCTGTGCAGATATTGCCTGAAACAACCATGGCCTGACAGGATTTGTGTCAGGTGGAAGTTCACTTCACCATGTCGTCTCCCGACCCAGCCGGATATCTCCGGTATGAGTCGGTGCGTCCATCTGCCCTTTGTGGAGTTGGACCATTCCCGCTGCCAGCGGAGCATCGAGAATGACCTTCTGGTACCTCGTATGCCCCTTGTGTCACGTTGGTCGAAACACTCTCTGTCCTCCTTGATGGCGATGCTGATAGGCATCATGCCGGACAAGACACAGATTGCATCGTATGACACCGTACGATACGCACTCGCAACTCTCAGGCACATGAGCCTGTAGGTACTTTCCAGTTTACCACGGTAACTGTTAGTACCTAGCGCTCTGGACCACACTGGCCCACCATACCTAAGTATGGACGAAACCACGCTGGCAAGAAGTCTTCGCTTGCTGCCATAAACCGCTGAGCTATTGGACATCATACGAGATAGTGCTGCAATAGCCGATGAGGCCCTCTTACAGGCATAGTCGACGTGACTCCCGAACGTGAGCTTGTCGTCCACCATAACCCCCAAGAGCTTCAGGGATCGCTTCGAGGTGATGGTGCAGTCTCCGACTCTGACCACCGCCTGTTGCTCCGATTTACGGTTGTTCACAACCGTGACCTCCGTCTTATGATGCGCGAGCTCCAGATTCCTGGAGCGCATCCAGTCCTCGACCTTGCGTATACAGTGCGCGGCCGTCAACTCGACCTCCTCGATAGACTCGCCGTAAACCTCCAGCGTTATGTCGTCTGCAAAGCCGACGATCACAACCCCTACAGGGAACTTGAGTTTCAACACTCCGTCATACATGACATTCCACAACACCGGGCCCAGGATAGAACCTTGCGGAACTCCTGCGGTAATTGGGACGCACTTCTGACCCTCCTCCGTGTCGTAAACAAGTACTCGATTCTGGAAATAATTTTCCAGAATCTTGTACAGCGACACCGGTACATGGATGCTCCTGAGCGCGAGCGCTATGGAGTCCCAACTGGCTCTATTGAACGCATTCTTCACGTCGAGCGTGACGATTGCGCAGTAGCGTATTCCCCTTCTCTTGCGCTGGATTGCTACCTCCGCCGTCTTGATGACGGAAGAGATTGCGTCCAGCGTGGACCTGCCCTTCCGGAAGCCGAACTGGTTACTTGCCAGACCGTGTACACCCTCCGTGTACCTCACCAGTCTGTTGGGGATGATCCTCTCAAGCACCTTGCCCGCGGTGTCCAGCAGGCAGATAGGCCTATATGCCGATGGGTCCCCTGGCGGTTTCCCAGCCTTCGGCAATAAGACCAGTCTCTGCCGCTTCCACCTGTCCGGAAAGAGACAGTCATCCAGGCACCTCTGCATGACTGCCCTGAACAGCCCGGGGGCCGTTTTTATCGCCAGCCTGATCGCCAGGTTAGGGATACCATCCGGTCCCGGTGCCTTGCTCACCTTTAGGGATTTGGCGATCACGATGAGTTCCTCATTCGTAACCCTTGCCTCCTCCCCTGCCTCGACACGGCTGTCGTCGCTCACGGATTGGATGCTCGGCAGGTTGGCCGACCATCTCTGGTCTATGTCTGAGATACTGGAACGTCGGACGTGAGACTCGACTGCCGGAGGCCAAGGACTTGGCTCGTGGCGTGGAAAGAGTCCCTCGATGATACGCTCCAGCATCGCTGGTGATCGCTCTGCAGGCGCCAGCGCGCCTTTAGTCTTGGCCATTACGATCCTGTAGGCATCACCCCACGGATTTGTATTGGCACTCGCACATAGCCTATCGAAGCAGGCCCTCTTGCTGGCCTTTATCGCACTCTTTAGCATCGATCTTGCCGAACTGAATGCTGCGCGGCGCTCTGTCCTCTCTTCTTCGTTTCGCGCACGCTGCATCCTCCGTCTTGCACGGAGGCACGCACTGCGAAGGTCGGCTATCGCGTCCGTCCACCAGTAAACCGGTGGCTTTCCATTCCTAGGTTGGCGAGTCCTAGGCATGGTGGCGTCGCACGCCCGCGATAGCATAGCAACTAGTTGGTCAGCAGTCGGGCGGAGCCAACTGCCCCCCTCGCGCTCCCTTCTCATTGCCTCTTCGAATACCTCGGCATCAAAGTGCGATGTCTTCCACCCGCGAACGGTCGGAGTGTTGGCTCTACCCGTTGCTTGCCGCCTCTCGTTGTTGTCTACACTATAACAGACCGCCTGGTGGTCGCTATTAGTGTAGCCATCGTCTACCCTCCAGTTCTTGATCAGTCCTGGGCTGGAGAACGTCACGTCGATGATCGACTCCGCACCATTTCTGCTAAATGTACTTTTGTTCCCAACGTTGGCCAGATCTAGGTTGAGCTTTGCAAAAGCCCCCAACAGGATCTGGCCCCTCTGGTTCGTGAAGCGACTTCCCCACTCAACAGCCCAAGCGTTGAAGTCGCCCGCCACCACCAACGGCGTTAGGCCCGTTAGCTCCATGGATAGCAGGTCGACCATCTGGGTGAACCTTTCGGTAGACCAACGTGGCGGAGCATAGCAACTGCAGTAGAACACTCCGTTTACCTTAGCAACTACGTACCCTTCTTCTGAGGTTGAGACAACCTCCTGAACCGGGAACTTGCTCGTCGTACATATGGCCGCCAAACTGGACTTATCCGCAACCCAATTACCGTTTCCGGGAGAGATGCGGTAGGGATCCGATATGACGGCGATGTCCGACAACGACTCAGTGGCTGCTTGGTGTAGCAGCTGCTGAGCCGCGAAGCAATGGTTCAGGTTCAGTTGCGTCACCCTTACGCCCGTGGTTTCGCAGCCGGCTTACCGGCTGGGCACCTGGGGCCTCCCATAAAGTGTTTGGCGTCCCGTTTCCCGGAACATACCATGCACTTGGGAGACTCCACACAGTCCTTTGCTTTATGGCCTGCATCTCCACAACGCCTGCACAGCTGGCTCCTATCGGGCCCCTTGCAGGTCCAGGACTTATGTCCGCCCTCAAAGCACCGGAAGCAAATGTCTGGTTGCTGTAGTATGCCCAGAGGACATACAGACCAGCCGACCTTCAACTTGCCCTCTTTCAGGGCCAGGTTAGCGTCCGCCGACGGTAGTCGGAAGGTAGCTATCTGGGTCCCCGCCGGACCTTTGCGGAGGCGGATTGACTCCTTAGCCACCTCCACCCCGCACTTCGCTTTTAGGGCTTGTGCAATGTCGCACCCCTCAGTGATTTCGTCCAGGTTTTTAAGCTGGAGAGTCACTTCTGAGGTGAGTGCCCGCACTTGCACCTCCTTCCCTAGGACCTTTTCAGCTACCGTTTTGTAGGTAGCCCCCTTGTTCTTGGCGTCCTTCCGGAGCTCAAGTATCATCTCGCCAGTGCGAGATCGGCGGATACTCCGCACATCCGCCCCCAGATCCTTGAGCTGGGTTTCCCCCCTCATCTTCTTCAAGACTTCTGAGTACTTCGACCCATCCGTCTTGAGTATGAGGGCATCACCCCTACTCCGCGCCTTTTTGACCTTTTTTGGTCCTCTGGCCGCTCCGCCATCATGTCGCGTCGCACCTTCCCGACGCTTCCTACCCTCTACGGTAGTCCAAGGGTTGCCCGTAGCCTCCCCCTGTGCCTTTTCCGCGGTGGACCTTGAACCGGTTGGCGTGTGTTCCCGTGGGAGTAGCACGACCAATCGTTTCTTGGTGTTCCCGGGGGCCGTTTCCCCCGGGGACTGCCTCGTTCGCTTAGCGACCTGCCCCGTGGAGCAGACCGACGCGAACGAGGGGGCGTCTGTCTGCACCTCTTTAGATGCAGTCGCCCTCCCGGTCCTGGCCGCTTTCTCGGCCGCCTTCACCCGAGCTACGAGTTCTTCGTGCTCCTTTCTGGCTTCATCAATGGTGCTCCGAAGCAGGAGGAGGCTCTGCTTCAGGTCGCCAGCGATGTTTCGCCTGTTCGCCAAGAACTCGATTATGGCATCGAGTTGTTCAGACAGCGCCGCCACTCTTGGCCGCGTGTCCATACACCTTTCGACGGCCTTGACTAGCAAGGGACCGTCTACCGAGATGTCTGGTGTGGACACCGACGGATTCGCCGTTTTTCCACCTCCAGACTTCGCCGCATCCGTCTCCGCCTTCTTCTGCGGAGACCGCTGGATGCCACCTCGTGCGAAGGGATTTGGTAACCCCTCCGCACCCGTCTCTTTTGTTTTTGAGTTCAACATTTTTGTTTATTGGGTCCCCCTACCAGCCGCTATCCTTATCCATAATGGAGTAGTCGCCTAAATGGTCCCAAGGTAGTCTATGCCGGAGCAGTGAGGCCATGGCTAGGGGCGGCTGCCATAGCGCCTTATGGGCAACTATGACACCCCCGACCGGCGCAAGTCAGGAAAAGACATCTGATCCTACTCCTGCCGGGTTCCCACCCGGCAATGGACTCGGAACGTACTGGAAGGCCTGCCAGGTTTTACGGGACGGAGACCCCTGCACCGGTTGTAATCTTGCCGTTTCAAGCCGTTATCACACGACATTACTAAGGGAGCTCGGCGCAGGTGCCAGCCCAAAATCATGGTACGAAAACGAAATCCGACTCTTATCCTATAGTGATGCGACCAGTTGCCGTAATTGGGAACATTACTGGCATCAGTCCCAATGGCCGGTATAGTGCATTTGGGTGGTGGGAGCGGCACTACTCGCTCCGTCGGAGCTGCTTCCGGCCAGTGTGGCTTTTGCGAGAATTCAGTGGCCCAGTGCCTGAATCTCGCCACGACCTAGGCTAGCTCCCGCTGATGGTCCGGGACTGCTTGCTAGCAGTGAGCACTTCCGTGGCCTTCAGTAATCGCCAATTACCGACCCGTGGTGGCATTCAGCTCTGCCATACAATCGTGCCTCTGCCATCTTCCATCTGCACTTCTTCCGTACAAAAATCACAAGTGCGCTTTAATTGTCCACGAGCATGGACTAAGCTTCGTGGCCTTAGAGGCCTTACAGTATGATCAAAGTTTTGTAGATTGTCTTCGTGCCGCGGTGAATTTTATTCGAGCTGAGCGTCCTCCGGAGTCCAAAAAAGGACACGATTTTTCGGCATAGGAACTCGACGAATTTCTCTGCCAATGTCGTTCTCAGTAATCACCAGTTAGCCTTGGTGCACCCACTTGGCAACTACCCCGATTTCATCATCTCTCTTAGCTGAATCCATGGTCGGATATTAACACGGTCTTCTCTGGGGTCGATTGTAGGCTTCTGTGCATCATTTCGATCATTTGAAGCTGTTCTCCGAAAAAATTGTTCCAGATATATGTTGCAGAGAAGGGAGAGGTTTCGTACTACCATATAAACATGGGCGCAACTACGGGGGGCTAGGGGGGGCTTCAGCCCCTCCTAGAAAGTGTTTAGCCCCCCCTAGAATTTTCCAGAGAATGATTGTATTCAATATAAATACATTCCATACTACTTATCAGAGCATCAAAATCAACACAAATTGAAATGTCGTCATTCATTGGCTAAGAACCAGTCATGCCACATTTTCGTCTGTATTTCGGAGCTCAAAAAATCTTGTCACCTTGGTAAAATTTCAAAAAATCTGTATAAAAATCTGCATATGTACTGGAGCTATCCTTCTCGAAAAAATTGACATCATAGCTTGTTTAACATTTATCCCGTGGCTTATTCATGCACACATTTATGCGTAGCATATGAAAATAGTAAAACCTCCGACACGCTGAGCCGCATTTGAGTTAATTTTTGTTTTTCAACTATATCAATAAGTTTAATTGAAGACCCCATGAAAACCAAAAAAATCTGTATAAATCTGTATTTTTTACAGAAAATCTGCAATCTGTATATGCAGATATCTGTATGAAAAATACGTAAAAAATCTGTATAAATGCAGATAAATCTGAATATGTGGCATCACAGCTAAAACTAGTTCTGCACCCAGGATCGATTCTCAAACCTAGTTCTCTTACTCATCTCACCAGTCAGACAAGAGCTGTAGTAACTCGTGCTGTATCAAGAAGTTGTCGCCACTTTACTTGGTTTTGGGCTGTGTTTTACCAGTTCCCCAGACGTCTCATCACTCGCAAGTCTCTTTCGATCTGGCCGAGCCATCATGCACGCTGCGCCCCTTACTTTCTGGTGCCGGTAGGGTTTGCTGAAGAGAAGTGATTTCACAGGGTTGTCGTCCGACATCCTTACGACGTGACCGGTCCACCGCAACCTATTGTCTTTCGCCAGGTGCGCAATGGGGTTCTCTGCAAACAGCGTTTGTAGCTAATGGTTCATGCGCTGTCGCGCTGTTATCCGTCGTCCGTTTGTACTCCACCGTAGATAGTCCACAGCACCTTCCGTTCGAAAACACCAAGAGGACTTCCGTAGAGGACTACCAGTTATATGAGGGTTTTGTATTTTTTTGTATTGAAGTGGTCATGTCCGATCAGCACTGTGATTGGTGCGTACGCGTATATAATGTCTGAAAAGAACGGGCCGTCGATGAGAACGTGGTCAATTGTTTTGCTATACGTTGGTCGAGGAAAGAAGGGACTTTTAACTGCCAGCCCGCGGAAAGCTGCGAAGTTGGTGCATGGCTGGCCGTTGTTGTTCGTCACGGTGTGCAGGCTGTGCGGGCCGAACACCGGCTTATATAAGTCTTTTCTTCCGTTCATGTCCCCAATGACGATCTTGATGTCTCTACGCGAGCAGCTATCGTAAAGTTTCTCCAGCTGTGCGTAGAACGTTTCTTTCTCTGCATCAGGTCTTCCTTCGTGAGGGCAGTGCACATTGGGAATAGTGTAGTTGTAGAACAACCCTGTTATTCTCAACAAACACAACCTGTCGCTGGTTGCCTGCCACTTCATCACACGACTCTGTATCCTGCCCAGCACTATAAAACCGCTACCAAGCTCATTGATTGTGCCACCGCTTTGGTGGTACTGTGCCTTGCGGTCACAAATCCGAAGTCGAAAGGGCGGGATTCTAGCTGATCCAGCAGCATCCAGTCGACATCCGGGGCGTTGAGCGATCTACTGTTACATGTACCGAACTTCCAATCGTCGTCCTTATTTCGTCGGTTGGGTCATTGCCTATTGTTCCGGTTCGTTCTGAATTCTTGATTCTTCGTAGTATGTTTATTTTAGTATGCTGCCTTACTAGGGCTGCGATGCCTAGTCTCGCGACGGGACTGCCGCCATAGATGTAGCTGGCGGGACACCGTATTTCATAGTTCAGCCGTTCGGTCCGGATCAGTCGATGTTTGAGCCGCCCCTAGCCTGTGGGGTTCAGATAAGCTGCTCCCTAAGGAGAACAACTACCCCTTTCCTGTCAGCATACGACCAAGTTCCCACCGGTTCACTGGTTTTCCCTTGGTTGCTCGTATCCCAGTCGGTAACACGTGGAGGTAGGAATAGGGAATTATGCCTTGAACCACACTGGGGTCTATTTTATTCCCGTACTAGACGGGTGTGTTGTTAAAAAGCACTACCCAGCCATTTACCAAACCTTGCTCTCCTCAATATCAAATCAGTGTTGCTGAAAAAGGTTGGCGTTGACGCTGTGTTCAAGATATTTAGTACATCTTCGGAGATTCTATCTTGAAGTGATTTTTTCTGGTGTTACGACACTATTTTAAGCGTTTTTGAATAAGCATAATAAAACTCCTTTTTCTGTTTTTTTAAATTACATGCATGAAAACTAGCCCCCCCCTAGAAATTTTCCTTAGTTGCGCCCATGCATATAAATATTCCCTGCTCCCAAAAACTTCTACATGCCAAATTTGGTTCCATTTGCTTTATTAGTTCTCGAATCGTTGAATGTAATAAACGCATCGCAAACATAGTTGTGTTGGATTTACTTCACATAAAGTAGTAGAAATGGCGGTTACGTCATTTCGTTGTCATGAATTACTGACGCTATTTTTTATACTTTTAATTAAATTTCGGCACCTATAGGTCCAATTTGGTTTGTTCTATCGTTTAATTGCAAAAAACACAAATCGAACACTTCTGCGCTAACGCCAGTCTGCGAGATTAAGGCAGAATAGTGATACGCTTTGCATTTATATGCGTGCTTGTGTGTGAAATTTTTACCCTTCCGTTTAAAGTTTACTGTTCTACTATACCGAGCCTCTTCCAATCCGTCCCCGTGCTAATATCGCCGAAAACAGTTTTCTGGAGAGGATAAATATTTCTATGATCAGTTTGGATATACAAGAAGGAACTAAGAAGGACTTATTTTGGCAAGAGGAGGGAGTCTTATCGAATCCTCGTTCCCACTCAGACCAGTTTTATTATAAAAGGGACTTATGTTTGTGATGAAGAAAGTCAACAGGGGTACTATAGAGTTCACCTTGAAGAAAGGGTATGTAGTGGAGAGCCTGAAAATCAACCCATGTTGAAGTCCCTTGGCAACCAAGTGGCCCGATTCTACTAAGATTCAAACCCACGACCACCCACTTATCAAAGCGGACTCTATAACCTTGGGCTACGATGCTCCCCCACTTAATATAATAGTTTCGACTCATCTAGCAAAGTGACCAAAGTGGATTAATAGTACATTTTGCGGTGCACAATTGTGGGTCAGCCCATATTTTGGCTATTTTAGATACATTTACACAAAACAGGGTGCCACTGTGAAAGTGATACATACATTTGAATTTCGCATCGCGGGGCATATACTGTTAAACAGCTGAATTTTCTTTGATTGCGACACATTTTTTTTTTTCAATTGTAAGTGATAAAGACAGCGTTTAACTATTTTCAGAGGAAAATTGCAATGGATTCAAGCAGAGAACAAATCAAGATCTTGTATCTTGCTGGAACGAGCAACACACAGGAAAAATAGGCTTACTTACTTACTTACTTAAATGGCCGTACGTCCTAAGACATAGCCTGCACAACATAATTCCGTCAACTTGATCAGTCCATGGCTGCCCGCCTCAAATCCCGCGGGCACTCCATACTTGCCAGAATATGCTCCACCTGGTCTAACCACCTTGCTCATTGTGCCCCGCTTCGTCTTGTACCAACCGGATTCGAGGTGAAAACAAATTTTGCAAGGTAATTGTCCGTTGTTCTCGTTACGTGCCCTGCCCAACGTATCCGTCCAGATTCTGCCACTTTCTGGATGCTGGGTTTACCGTAGAGTTGCGTGAGCTCATGGTTCATTCTCCGTCTCCACACTCCGTTCTCCTGCACACCGTCAAAGACAGTTCTTAGAACCCGTCGTTCGAAAAATCCGAGCGCTCGCAAGTCCTCTTCAAGCATTGTACACGTCTCATGCCCGTAGAGAACAACCGGTCTAATAAGCGTTTTGAACAAGGGGCACTTTGCGCGGGAACTTATACGTTTCGACCGTAATTTTTTGTGGAACCCATAGTAGGCACGACTCCCGCTGATGATTCGCCTCCTAATACTTTGTTTTAGACGTATTTATCTTCAGTCCAATCTTCTCTGTTTCACATTTTAGTCTAGTGTACTGACCTGCCACCGCCTCGAATGTTCTGCCGACAGTGTCTACGATATCCGCAAAGCAGATTAATTGACGGGATTTAACGAAAATCGTGCCCCGCGTGTCTATTTGCGCTCGTCTCACAAAACCTGCTATATTGACAAGCAGGTGGGAAAGACCATCATGTCGAAGTCCCCTGCGAGATCCGAATGGGTCGGACAGACAACCCGAAACCCTCACACAACATTGCACATCCTCCAGCGTAGCCTTTATCAGTATGGTAAGCTTCCCGGGGAAGCCGTTTTCGTCTAGAATCCTCCACAGCTCTTCACGATTAATCGTGTCATAAGCGGCTTTGGAGTCGATGAAGAGATGATGCGTAGGGACTTTTTATTCGCGGCATTTTTGGAGGTTCTGCCGCAGAGTCCGTTCGTTGTGGACCGACCCTCCATAAAGCAGGCGGCATTCAGGATAGTGATCGCTCGGTGGTTTTCACAATCTAGCTTGTCGTTTTTCTTGTAGATGGGGTAAATAACCTCATACTTCCACTCCCTTGGTTGGCATTTCGTTTCCCAAATCTTAACAATCAGCCGAATCAGACAACTGTCCAACTTTTCTGGGCCAGAAGAAGTTTCGCTCCGATACCGTTCTTCCAGCTGCCTTGTTGTTCTTAAGTCGCCGGATAGCATTATTAACTTCGCCTATCGATCGGGGTGGCACATCTCCGTTGCTTGCTGCACCGGCAGAGTCTCCTGCCTGTACGCCATTCAGATGTTCATCGAAGTGCTGTCTCCACCTTTCGATCGATTCACGATCATTCGTCGAGATATTCCCATTCTTATTTCTGCACATTATAGCTCGCGAAATAAAGCCTTTGTGGGATGCGTCGAGTTTCTGATAGAACTTTCGTGTTTCATGAAAGCGGTACAGCTGTTGTAGTTCTTCGCACTCCTTTTCCTCCTGGCGGCGCTTTTTTTCCTGGAAGAGTTGGGTTTGGTAGTGGTCCGAGTCGATGTCAGCGCCCCGATTAGTTTTAACGTCCATAAAGTTTGAAAAGTGCCGACCATCTATCAAAAGGTGGTCGATTTGAGTTTCTTTTTCGTTAGGTGATCTCCAGGTGTACCGATGTTGGAGGCTATGCTGGAAAAAGGTGCTACGTATGGCCAGGTTCTTGGAGGCGGCGAAGTCAATTAGTCTTAGGCCATTTTCATTTGTCAGCCGGTGTGCGCTGAATCGTCCAATTACCAGCAAATTACTCCTCCTGACCGACCTGAGCGTTTTTTTTTTGTTCACACAACATTTATTTGACACGGCACAATACAAATTAATGTTTTACGGAGCCAATTGAATTTAATGCCTTATATCTAAAATATCTTACAAGCTAAAGGCAAATTTTTTATCCCCGTTGCCGACTACGAGCTGAAACTAAAACTAAAATGTTTTTTTTTATCCGAGATTCGTATCGTTCAAATAGCTATAAACAAGTAGCATATATGGCTAGTTTCGCTGAGTGATGATATCACGAATTGGCACGTAGGGCTGTGTTCCTCGGGCCCTGAGGGGATTCAAAAGTAGAGATATGGCGCAACCTGAGCGTTGTTATCCCCGATGACAATCTTAAGGGGTAATATCCACGAAATGCTCAAAAAAACAAGGCTTTCTCATATTTTTTTAAAGGACATTTGGTCGGCGTGCGACCAGACCGAACCAATCGCCAAAAACATTATTTCGAGTAATCGGCGTTAAAAGTTTACTCACCCCGTATGCTTCCTGCAAACTGCTGCAGAAAAATTTTGTTATAATACCATTTTAAACTGTTCAAATGATTTCGTTTCTTCATGAAATATAGATTATCAATTTTAACATCCACTAGTGTTAAAAACTCAATTTTCAAAAAAATGGCGCTTGGTTCGGTCTGGTCGCACGCCGACCATTTGAGATGTAAAAAAATCATTGGATTAAGCAGCACCGGCAGAGTAGAAAAAAAATTTATTGCTATTTTTGTTACAAAATGGCGGCTGTGCAGCGATTGCCGTGAACCGCCTTTTTTTTAAGTTGTTCCGCGGCAAGCAGTAGAGGTCGTGCCCAACTCCACCTATCACCAAAACAATTTTTTTTGTTATCTATATGAGTGTCACTGGTGAAGTACACATGATTATATTTTTAGAATTTTTCTACGCAAAATGGCAACGGTTCGAAAAAAAAAATTTTTTTTCGACAAAAAAATCGAATTTCATTGTTTATAACTTTTGTTGTTGTTAATCAATCGCCAAAATCGTGTGTGCTTCACTAGATAATCTAATGAAGAAGCTACAGTTAAAATTCCAAGTCAATCGGATTTAAGATTTTTCAGTTCTACTGCTCGCCAATTTTGAAAACATGGTTTTGAGAAAAACGCGTTTAAAGTTTCAAAATGCTTTAAATCTTAAGAATCGCATTGATAACGCGCCTAATTTTTTTTTTTACCATCAGTCAGCTATCCCTGCGCCGTAAAGTTGTCCTTCCTGGTCCTTATTTGCCTCTTCTTCCTCTATTTTGTCTGATGTAAGGCTGCGCCTAGACTCTTTCGCGATTTCGGACATGCGATGCTCAGCGACTTTGACGCGGTTGGTGTCCAATCCCACGCGAAATCCGTACATGTTCGGTCCAACGCTTAACCCAAGAGCATGATTATGTATTAGAGGACAGTTAAAAATATCGGCATCACCGCAGTTCGAACAAGACACAAGAATCTTGAAGCCTAGTCGACGCTTGCTCGACTGTGAAAACCGCACATCACTATTACATTTTTTCACACACTCCAAATTCAGAAAGAGCAGTAAATACAATGGAAAATGTATGAAACAGTAGCCGAAATCCCTATCAACATCGCGATCACGGTTTAAATCAGAAGTATTTAATTTTTTCGCCGAGGTACTAACGTACTCAGAATCGCCTTTGAATGCATGGCGGTTAGGCGGGTGTCGGTTACTAATTTTACTTCAAGTTGTTCTAGTACTTCTTCTTTTACTACCTTTGTGGTCTCTGTACACCTTGTCACTCATATTTAAGTACTTTTGATTATGACTCACAGTCAAAAAGTATAAAAAACTCAAACAGAGAACGTACATAACGAAAACGGCAGATCGACTAAACAAAAGGAAATTGTGAGTAAACACGTGCTGTAGAGACGCTGTAACGGTCGAAACTTGATGTAGCGACCTCTATACTTTAAATTTAAAACACGATATCGATGATAGGTAACTTCTTCTAATTTACAAAGCCGAGCTTCGCCAAATTAAACGAAAAATGTGATTTCGGAGCATAAAACTAGTTCGGTAAAAATTGATTTAAACGAATTTTGAGTTTAGATTTCTACTTGGGCGATGTAGATTTTGGTTCAAGGATAGTTTTAGCATGATTTAGGCCAATAAAAAAAATTACAAAGGTGGTGGACTGAATGACATTTTTTGGTGGATATTACCCCTTAACATCATGTTTTGGACAGCGAGCGAAAGAAGGAAGCTGTCGCATCTGGGCAAAATATTGGTATACAGTACCATCAAACGATTTGAGGAAACTGGCACTGTTGTCCACAAGCACAAACCGGGTAAAAGTCCGGTGCGGACCATGGCGGTGATCAAAGCGATTAAAGAACGTATCCGGCGAAATCTAGTCGGCAAGAATAAGGTCTCGTGAAACGAACATGAGTCATAACACTATGCATAAAATAGTCAAAAACGACGATTATCTCGCAGAAATTTTGCCAATAGGGTTGCCAGATCTCGCTTACTACTGAAGACGTACGTTGCTCAACACATTTTTTTTTTTCAGATGAAAAATTGTTCACGTTGGAGGCTATTTTGAACAAGCAGAATGATCGTGTGTGTATATGGAGCATATATTCGTTATATTCCAACCGATAAAAGAGGATTGGAACGATTCAAGAATGCTTCAGTTATGATGGTTTAGGGTGCAACATCCAACAGAGGAAAGTATTGATCGACAGGGGTGTAACAAAAAAGAACCGGAGGAAAAATATTTAAATTGTTTAAATTTTATGGCATAAATAAAGTGTATCACTATCACGGTGACACCCTGTAATGCATTAATACTGAACAAAATAATCTTTATTTTCAAGCTTTGACAACAATTAAGTAACTTTTGCGATGGATTTTGACGATGTTATAGGATTATTAATCATGACTGCCAAAGGTGACCCATAATTGTGTCTTTTGCTATGTAAGTAATATTTTCTTTCTCAGCCGATTTATACACATCAGCTGCAGTGAAACTAATTGCTGATTGGAAGAACACATTAGAACAAAGAAATAGACAGTAAATCATTGGCAGTTGATTATTTTTTCCGATTTGAATGACCCATAATTGTAGAATGACTGTACCTGTATACTGCCGTGAGATGACATTGTGACGTAGATCCAAGTGATCAGTTTTTCAGTACGATTCAAAAACGAATGCATTTCTTGTTACTTTTGTATGGAAATCGTGCCTACGTCACTTTGTTTTTTTGATTTTTTGCAGCGTACGAATAACTAAAAACGAAAAGGAAGATACCAAAAATAGGTCTTTGAATAATGAACAAATTGGCATGAAAAACCCATTTTCAAAAAATGGCATTTACGTCACTTCGTCATATCACGGCAGTATACTCTAATGAACCGCTCTCTCCGGAAGACCGCTGCTGATCTGGACGTGTTGTCCAGGACTGCCCACACCATCATGACGAGGAACCTGGGACACAAGCCGTACAAGAAACGCAAGGTTCACGGGGTAACAGATGCTACAACGAAGAAGAGGCTGAACAGAGTAAAATTGATATTTTCGTGGCACGCAAATCGGGAGATGGTGGTTTCTAATGAGCAACTCTCTGCCTTGCCGATTGCGCAAAAAAATGCCGTGAAGCTCAAACAAGTTACCCGGAAAAGGCCGTAGAGTAATTGCTAGCCTAATCGGACATATTTGTTACCTTTCAAAACATTCACATGTCAAATATGGTTCAATTTGCTTGGTTAGGTTTCGAGAAGTGCAGAAATTTTTTTTTCATTTGTATGAGACCCCTCCCTCTCCCTCGAATTATCTTAAGCACCTTTCTCGGCCCCTATAAGGGTTTACAAAATTTTACGCCGATCGGTTCAGTAGTTTTCAAATCTATATGGATCAGACAGACAGACAGACAGAGCTGCATTTTTATATGTTTAGATAGATTAAACTGTGCGAGGTTGTATAATACAACCGAATGTTTTTTAACATATTCAAAATTGCTAAGTAAATGTTGATCTTTTATTTAATTTATTGTAATAATTGATTGGTTAACCACTACTTTTCTAGTTTATTCGCAGCTAAACATCTCTTCACTCAAAAACGGCACTTGGCTATAGAAGCTACACCCAACGCAAACGGGGAACATTTTATTACTTTAGGGCAATTTTTTATTGCTTATTGTGTCTTATGACTGCGCATTATACACAAATAGTAATAACCGAAAAGTAACAAAAATAATGACGGGCATACGCTTGTATGTGTTTCTGCAGGAGAACAAAGAGCCAAGCACCGCAGTGCATGTGTCAGCAAGACTTCACTCGCTGCATTTGTATTGATGCAACGATCAGATTCATTTTTGTTCCCTTCATCCACACATAATGAGAATCTCACCCATCAACCTCAAATGTCTAATTAGAAACAGTTTCGTTTCGTCCCCCAGTGTTTACATGAAATGAATATATGTCATACTGTCTGAACAGAGTTGCCGAAGTTGCGAATATTGTTCTGGATGGGCACGAGTTTTGTATTTTCAAACAGGTGCAAATGAGTTTCCATGAACCAATGAGTATGTGTTTTGGATAGCTTGCAAGAAAGCGAATGTTTTTGTTTTTCTCTAACGCAGTTTACAGATCGTGATGTCATTTAAAGACGCATTTCAAGTCTTTGAAATCATCAACGTTTGCATACTCTATGACGGGGAAAATGCTGCTTGGCAGCTCTTGTCATATTCTTCCTCTACTCCATATGCATACAACGAGCGAACTAATACACGCTCACCGGATGAATTGGAGATTGAAGAAACTTGTAACATGTGCAACATATGCGACGGTGTGTGTTTTTTTTCTTTTTCTTGAGATGGAAAGGGAGCAGTTTTTGATAGAAAAAATCTTGTATGTGGTTGAAACGACCATTATTAGATAGTCGTACTCCCGTAACACGTGCTAAATATATGACAGTATGTGTTGTTACTTGACCGGGGAAGAATTTTATTGCCTTTTTAGTAATAGGATTGTTACCTAAAAAGCAATTTTGCGCTATTGCTTCTAAGGTAATAAGGAAAAGTTTTGCGTGTATAGAACGCGAATTCGTGATTGGGTGAATGCTTCGAAACTAAAGTAAAATTGGTTGGTTTTTATCTCAACTTTTCAATACTTTACCATAACATAGATATGCCAATTACTGTTCCACATGTTTAGGAAACTTTCACCTTTCAATTCAAATATTGGTGGGTAAAATTCTTTTAACGGTAGTATTGCGCATTTTACCTCTGAATAGACTCACAGTGAAATAATTTTGTCACACCAAAATATGCTCACACTGCGCTCTACACTGGTATTGCAGCAAAAAAGGTGGCAGGAAAGCAGTGAATAGCCGGGACGATTCATAGTTCTGCATTTTACTGGATCAAAAGTTAAAGTTTAAAAGACATTGGACATTGTTTTGTTTTGATTTTTTTGTCAGTATAACAGTTTATAGGTGGGTGAATATTTTTGACGTCTATGAATGAAAGGCAGAAAGTCTAAGTAGCAATGAAATAGACAAAAAGAATATGCATTTGATGCGATGTAATTTTCGTTAACCTTTCATCATACTAAAGTAAGACGTAGGCCTACGTCAAAAATTACAGCGTAATAGTTAAACGTGAATTAAAAATAATTTGAATTGGTAGAGCGCTAAAACAACTTGAAATCTGACGACAACTTTGATTTTTTTTACCATTATTAATTCAATGTTCTATGATCTTTAAGAAAGAAGTCTAAAAATCTTTCATATTTTAATAATTTCATATAACTAATAATCTAACCTGAGGAATATAGCGTGATGGAAATTTTCACATCTAGCAAATATAAGCTGAGCATGTCAAAGAATAGTAAGTGTTTTAAACAAAAGTCTTCTGCTCTTCTGTCAAGCTCAACTGGAAATTGCCTCCTGTCGGTTACCTTGATGGTTCATCACTCACAGGAAGTAGAACTTTGCTAGATTCATGTCCAGCTCTATTAGGTTGGAAAAGAAGAAAGAAAATTGCTGTGTAGCAGCAGCAGCACCACCGTCGGTGACAATCGACGGCAAAAAAACTCATTATCAACTAATTACAAACACTCAATCAGCTCTAATGAAAGGAAGTGAAAAAATTATTCTGCTTTGTGATTTCTGCAAAGGTTTTCTGTTTCTTTGAATTCAAAACTTTTCTGATCGTGCCCCTGGCGACCGCGCCAGGGGTGAAACAATCAATGATGTGTTTCTACTCGAAAAGATACAATCCAATAGCAAATTCGGTTCATCTTCATCTGGTTCATCCAAACCATAGTCTAACAAACATTATCCGAAGTACTGTCAAATATGATAAAGTAGGTTCAAATTCATAACAATAATAAAATAAAAAGCGAAAAATCATTTAAAACATTGTATTGCATTGAATTTTACTCTCATTTGTACTACTAGATGGACGGGAATTGTTTTTTATTGGCAGTGATGTGAAAGTGACCCGAGCTGCGGGTTCACTATTGTGGCGCCAGCACTAAATTGAAGTTCGGAAGTCGGACTTCCGACTTCCGAACTTTCTTCCGACTTTACAAACACATAAAGCAACTGCGTGTTTACACAACATGAACTGCGGGAATGATTATAATGTATTTGTTTTTGTAAGCCGGACTGACAGCGCAGTGGCGGCTGAGATGGTTGCAGTGTTGCGAGAACAACAAAAATAAGCATCGGAAGTGAGCCTGACTGCCAGTTCATCAGCGACGTTTTGATAATTTTTATTTAAATGCACAATATCATAATGAAAGAAGAATTGCGCTCTAATTGTGACAGGGTTACAGTGTTTCTGATAATTCTTCCATACTCAATCGGATCGAAAATTCAAAGTTTTTGAAACAAAACTTACAGAATGGTTCTCCAGGTAATTCGCCTTCATGGAACGATTGTATAATTCCATTCGTTTTACGAATGATTAAATCGCAAACATAAAAACTGCATGGCTTTGCTTACTTTTGCTTAAAAACATTATGCGCAAAAAGCAGTGTCCGTTGATCTTTTATCTAGCAACGCTCCATTAATTAGCGTTCAACATCACGCAGTGTCGATGGTCATTAATTATCCATAGCCCTGCCGGGATGGCATCCCGGCGGAACTTGCAGCCGAGTGCCTTTTCGAGCATCCTGTGAATCTTATAATTTTATAATCAACTTCTAGAGCCGCCGTTGTTATCTTTCCCTGCCCTGTTTGTTGTGCTGCCTAATTTTGGACTCACCTGCGGACACATCTTGCACTGGTACTTCCGGCCGGTCCCATTCGGCAGCCCAGCACCAATCTTGGTAGCGTTGATGGGCTGCGGCACCACCAGCAGGGCGGCCGCGTTCGGATGGACGTGCGGCCCACCGGGAGATCCGTTGCTCGTCGCACCCCGCGCTCCGTACAACTGACTCATCTGGGCTGCCGATTGCATTCCATGGTGATCCAGCAGCCGGCCGTCGTCAATCATATGTCCTGTGGGTTCGAGCGAGCGTGGCGGTGGTGGAGAGAGAATTGGTGGATTAAAATTTTGTTATTTCAATATTATAATGCATAACGCTGTACGAGTAGAGACACCAATGAAATTTGATGTATTTGATAATTCAAGAGAAATAGCCAAACACGTGTCACTGTTTGAATTTTAATCATTTCTCTATAATCTCCTACAGCGTCCTAGTTACGAAAAACAGCTTTGGCGTTTTGCACTTAATCAAGTAACTCTTTACCTTTTTGCAGGTTATTGTGATGATGATGATCGACGGCATTCATTTTGGCCTGCAGGAAAGAGAACGTTGTTTAATCTGATTATTAGTTTCGGTCAAAAGTTTTAACAATTTTGAAGTATGGCAGGCAGCAAAAAATCGCAATGCGCAATGCAATGCGACAAGTTATGAATTTTAATTTTGGAGAGCTATGCGAAGACATATATTCAATTGATTCATTCATTTGTTGATTAACACCTGCTTCCTTGGAATGTGCTTATAGAAACAAATCAAATTTGACAAAACACTAAGGTCTTTTTACGCGGGGGATGCGTACCAAATTTGTATGGGCCCGCGTAAAAAAAGACTTTTTTGAGTTGCACATATAACGAAGAAAACCGTCCTAAAATGTTTGAACCATGTTTGAATATGATAGTGGCCAATCTAGAGACCAAAAAGCAATATTTTAAATTTTGAGTATTTACAACAAAAATTGTGAATTTTATTGAAATCTGATATATGATTACTAGTGGCCTAAAACGGAAAGCATGATTGAAATGAGGTCGATATCTTGTACCGTTTTTGAGTAATGGAGGAAAGCAATCCGCGTAAAAAAAGGCCTTACTGTAGTTCTTTGTTACAACTGTTTTGTCAACATTTTTTTAAGTTCTTTGAATGTATTTTTATTTTTCTGCTACTTTTCCTTTGACGTATTTTCAATTGTATAACAAGGTTTCAAGTTAATAATTGTTTTCAACTCTGACTCTTGACGATGAAAAAATATTTATTAAGAATGAAATGAAATTCAATAGGTATATCGAAAAAAAAAACATTCCAATTGACAATAGTTGAGTAAACTAGATTTATTATTTAAGCAGAGAATTAATGCTTGGATAGTTAAAAGAAAATAACCTGCTTTAAAATTTGCAATTAAAGGCGCTGATATTCCCCAATCTTTGATGGAAATCTGAAAACTCTTAAGCAATAACTAAAAAAATTGACTTGTTCGACCATAATTGAGTTTCTTTCCACTCATCAATATTGCTTTTGGAGTACTAACGTGGTCACCATTCAACTGGCAGAGAATGGTACGGAATACACTATTTGCTACTTCTATTGGTAAATAATTGCGAATACCTCGGAGAACGTAAAAAGAAAACCAGGAAAATCAAGCGTAGAAACACAGCACACGGTGCGCTTCAGGCGGGAAAATATACTGCCCATAAACGCATAAGAGTCACACTGCCAAACACGTACAGCTGAGTAAAACGCAGTAGACGCAGGTAAACCATAGCATTTTTTCCTTCCTATGGATTCAATCAAAGAAACAAAAATTTGAAATTAGCATTCATCCGAGGTAAATATACTTGTGCAGAATGCTTTTATACGCAACTAGCTGACCCGGCAAACTTCGTCCCGCCTATTTTTGTGTTTAATTTAATAATTTTTAACATTCCAAATTCATTGATTTCTTGGGATTTGTTTAAATCGTTTGAAATTATTGGTGTTATCGGAATGACAACATCCTCATTTTTTTGCCTTTAGTACATCACTTATATTGGGTGGTATTCAATTATTTTCGTTGTTTTTCAGAAACTGAAAGTGGCCATCTTCGAACTCAAGATGGTGTCCAGGGTCAATGCTTGGCTTCTATACATTATTTCGATTATGGAAATATTCATATGTAGTAGTACCCGGCTGTTTCCCAGAAGTTACCATCTTACAAAGGGTGTCTGAGGTCAATTTTTAGCTTCATGCATCATTCTGGTTAAAGAAACACTCATAATGGGTGGTATTTGGTCACCTTAGGCTATTTTTCAGAAACCGGAAGTCACCATCCTGGATTTTAAAATGGCATTTGGGGACAAATTCTGGCCCCTGAGCGTCATTCTGGTTTAAGAAACACCCATAATTGGTGTTATTTAGTCATTTTCGGCTGTTTTCCAGAAACCGGAAGTCACCTCATCTTAGAATTCAAAATGGTGTCTGTGGTCGATTCTAGCTCCTGTGTATCATTCTGGTATCGAAGCATCTCATATTGGATGGATATCGGCCATTTTTGGCTGTTTTTCAGAAAGCGGAAGTCGCCATCTTGGATTTCAAAATGGTAATTGGAGACAATTTTTGGCCTCCTAGCGTCATTATGGTTGAAGAAACACTCATATTGGGTGGTAGTTGGTCATTTTCGTCTTTTATCCAGTCACCGGAAGTCGCCATTTTACAATTCAAAGTGTTGTCTGGGGTCGATTTGTGGCTTCAGGGCATCATAACAATCCCGGAAATACCCATATTTGGTCATTAGCCGCTGTTTTTCAGAAACTGGAAGTCACCAGCTTGGATTTCAAAATGGCATTTGGAGACAGTTTTTGGCCTCTGAGCATCATTCTGGTTTAAAAAAAAAACACCCATATTAGGTGGTATTTGGTCATTTTTTGGCAGTTTCCCATTCACCGGAAGTCGTAATCTTACAATTCATAATGTTGTCTGAGGTCGATCCGTGGCTTCAGTGCATCATAACAATCCCGGAAATACCCATATTGAGTGTTATTTGGTCATTTGCCACTGTTGTTTAGGAACCGTAGGTCGCCATATTGGATTTCAAAATGGAATTTGGAGACAATTTCTGGTCTCTGAGCGCCATTCTGGTTAAAGTCGCCGACGTCTTTGTTACCCCTAAATATATTCACCTGCCGAATTTGGTTCCGTTTATTTGGTTAGTTTTCTAGATGTGCAGAAATTTGTGTTTCATTTGTTTCTAACCCTCCCTCACATAAGAGGGAGGGGTGTCGAACCATTATAGACATATTTAATACATCTAAAAACATTTACATGCCAAATTTGGTTCTATTTGGTGGATTGGTTCTCGAGCTGTGCGAAATTTGTGTTTCTTTTGTATGGGAATCCTCCCTTTTAAAAGAAGGAGGGGCGTCAAACTGTTATGGATATATTTGATACCTCTAAAAACATCCACCTGCCAAATTTGGTTCCATTTGCTCGGTTGGTTTTCGAGATGTGCATGAATTTGTGTTTCATTTGTGTGGGACCCCTCCCTTCCAGAAGAGGGAGGGGTGTCAAACCATTATGGATGATTTTGTTACCCCTAAAAACATCCACCTGCAAAATTTGGTTCCATTTTCTTGGTTAGTTTCCGAGATGTGCATGAATTTGTGTTTCATTTGTATGGGACCCCTCCCTTCCAGAAGAGGAAAGGGTCTCGAACTATCTTAGTCACCTTTCTCGGCCCCTAAAACCCCTATATACAAAATTTCACGCTGATCGGTTCAGTAGTTTCCAAGCCTATATGGAACAGACAGACAGACAGACAGACAGACAGACAGACAGAGCTGCATTTTTATATGTATAGATAAGGTTATTGTTGTTCCGATCAGTACACTTTATTTAGTCTTTTTATGAAAGTTACCATGATTTTCTGCTAAGTGGTTTCAGCTCTGAGCCTGTTATGCGTTTATTCGTAACGTGGGACTGACCAAAATCAATATTTTTTTCATCATTTTAGCAACAAACCTAACTTTTGTTGTAAATTTTCGAGAGCACACGTAATGTAAAGAAGTTTCTAAGGTTTATCTCAAAAGTGATGAAAACTCACATGGGACTGTTATGCATTTATGGGCAGTATAGGGCCAAGCAGAAATGCTCGCTCACGTACAGGTGTGTGTGTGCATTCGCACACAGACAACTGGCATCAATTGAATCCGGGAGTCGTACGACTGGATTCGAATTCAATTTTCTGCAAGCTTTACTCGTAACTTGCGGGTACTGAGTGTACCCTATCCGGGAAAAAAAGAGTTCATATACGGCAGTGTCGAGTACAATTCTTGTGTTTTGAAAAAAAAAAGCATATATAACCACAGCAGCTACGGAAGCCTTTTCTTTACAATGCAAACGCAATCGTAGAGAAAGATGCGAAAAACCAAAAGTACAAAAAAGAAGAGGAAGGCTAAAACGTGATTTGAGATCGGAAAATTAACTTTCGGCTCGGCGCTCGCCCGAGCAGAACTTCTGAACAGAGGAAGACAAGAGGCACAACAAACAAAAAAAAGCTACCTCGTATCCTTGCTTCATGGACATGTGGTTTCTCGGGGCCGGCCATCCGCTGTACGAGTCCATGTCTTTGGTGTGCTGACCGCATTGCTGACGGATTGACGAAATTTTCCCGTAGTGATGACATCGGAGACCAGCACACGCACCGGAAACCGAACGCCCCCGGGAGGAGCGAGCAGGCCAGCCATAATACGCAGAAGATTACGTTCGGCAGCACCGGTTGTTTGATGTCGTCCGTTTTGCCGGAGTCGGTGCGGATGCAATTTTTGTTTTTTTGTTTTGTTCCAAAGCGAAAGTCGGCATTCCGAGTTTTGGAATGCGGGTGCAGATCAAAGATGGGTGCATGCGTGCGTTTTTTTTCGTCGTTTGATTCCGGTTTCCAAATTGCAGCAGGAAATGGAAGAAAGAACAGAATTTGCGATGGATCAATGTTGGTAGGTTTTCTTAGCAGTAATTAAGAATTAGTTCGTGTTCGGTATACCGTAAAGATCAGTGGAGAAGTGAGAAACGGGGCAGTTTCGCCAGAATTAGATTAACGCTAGTGATGAGTTTTTGTGGCTAAAGGTTTGATGAGGATTCTAGGCCATAGTCGCTTACTTATATTTGAAGATTCGAATCAAGCGAATTAATGATTTTTTTTGCTGACCAAAAATAATCTATTTAGCTATTCTTTGTAAATTGTATATGAATTTGCTTGCGGTAACAACTCGAAAATTAATCTATTTAGGGTTTTTTTCAAATTCTCGGCAGTCTACCTCAGTTTTTATGTTTTAAACTGTCGTCCTACGTCAGCAAGTGCGAGTGGTCGATTTTCAACTATTAATTTGTATAATATTTTCCTGCTCTCCATCTTATTTATTTCAACTAGAAAAATCGCGAAAAGTTAAATAGAGCTTCTAAATTTAATTGTAAATATTAACATTCATAGTTTCGTCTATGAATGTTAATATTCGTTTCGTTAGCTATAATTAGTTCTGCATTAGTATGCATTAGTTCTGCTCCAAAGCAAATTTATATTAGTGATGTCATTTCTGTAGGTGTGTAAGATGTGTCTTTGTATACATGATTGTCGAAGGTTTAATACATGTTTTTTTACTGTATGAGAATAGAAGTAAAAGAAATATTTGCGTAGTATATGGTGCGAACAGTGCTCCCATCAGAGCTGATGAAAATCAGTTGCACTACTGGAAATCTGTGATAATTACAACCAATCTTTTTCAATTTTCACCTCCAATGAACGCAGTGTCCTTTCAAACATACTATAATTTCATCCTTAAAACGAGCTATCACACTCCAATAAAATATTTCACCCGCATCGTTTCCGACACGAAATAAAATCTCCTGGAATTCTAAACAAATTATATTCACCGTTCCTTTGGTAAAATGAATATGACGTTATCAAAGTGGCGCTTGCTATCGTTATCCTAACAAATCGCATAATAATCATAATAAACGGAATGGAAAATATTGGATATTTTAACGTAAGATGGCAAAAGAGAGAGTCCCACGGAACAAGGAGTGGTTTAATCGGCACTAAAGCAGGGATATTATTGACCCTATATTATTAGTTTCCTAAACTTCGATTTAAATCAGAGAAAGTCGTCGACAAGTTTGTTCCCTTTTGCACACTTGAGATGGAATGACCCATATTAAGTTCAAACTAGTGATTACATACTCATAAAACGTTTGAATAATCGAAGAAGTTATAATTGGTAAAAATCTTTGGCGTGGTCGAGCTACGTTTTTCCCAAAAATTTAAAAAAAAACCAATGATATCAAATCTGACGTTTCGTGGACTATCTTTCAATGTATTTTAAAATATTTTTTTCCCTCGTTATTCGTCTTTGTTATTAAGAGAAAGAGAACATTCACAATGTGCTGAGAACCAGGACGACAAGGAGGAAACAGTTGAACATCCAGCGGCTATCAACTAGGGAAGTGGCTACAGAGTACCTGCGGAAGGTTGATGAGCGGATCGATGTTGGGAGTAGCCTGAATGAACAGTGCGTGGAGGCATATCCACAGTACAATCAGCACCACAGCGGGAGAGTGTTGGGTACATCTGCCACAGCCATGTCCAATGAGTGGTTTGACGCTGTGTGCCACCGAGCGACGGATGAAAAGAATGCCAGAGTTCACATGTTAGCCATGGCGGTGACTCGTCAGAGCGTAGGAAGATACCGGAAAGCTAGAGCTGCTGAAAAAAGACTTTATCGCCAGAAGCAACGAAAGCATTGAGAGCGTATTCTTGCGGAGGTGGAAGGTTGCTTCTCTAGGCACGATGCGAGAAGCTTTTACAAGAAGATAAATGGAATCAGGAACCGTGAACGTGTCAGCCCCTGTCACGTGTAACAACTGGGAGGGAAACCTGATTACCGATAGAACTGAGGTGGCTAGGCGTTGGTAGGAACACTTTAGTGTGCTGTTGAATGGTGAAGAAAACAGTGTAGTCCAAAGGGGCAGGTTGGTGATTGAGGATGATGGCAAAACTGTGGACTACAAAATTCTCTCCCGTATTCTGTTCCATAGGCTTAGGCCTTTGTCGGAGACCTTTGTTGGCGATTATAAATGTGGTTTTTCGAGAGGGACGCTCCACTATGGACCAAATGTTCACTCTGGGACAGATCCTCGATAAATTTCGAGAATTCAACTTGCAGACTCACCATATGTTTTTTGACTTTAGGGCAGCGTACGATACAGTTAAAAGCAAGGTTGTTAATCGATAACTTATCGTAAACGCCGATAACGATACTGTCTGCTATCGTTATTGACGATGGCGCTAACGTCTCCAGACATTATCGTCATTGCCAAGGACGATAGCTACTGGACGGTATCGAATCAATAACGTCTGAAAAACGAATCCGCAGTTTGTTTTCACTTTGGCTTCTGTCTTGGATAGCAACACAAACAAAGCTACATTTGGTCCAATAGCAACGGATCGGTTCGTTGCTATTGCATCGACAAACTTATGGATTCGTTGCTACTCGAGAATTTTTCCTTCTTTGAGTTGTTATTTTCCAAAAGTAAATAGCAACGCTCGGTGCGGTTATTTTGTTGGTTTTCAAGCCAGCTTTAGCAACCGAAATATAGACACTAGTGCACTTGGTCTGATAGACGTTAGTGAGCTGATCAGGTAAATATCGTTAACGTCGATAACGTTAATGTTTGAAGACGCAATCGTCATCGTCGATAACAATAGCAGACGTTATCGGTATCGGCGATGACGATTATCGACGATAATCTATCGTTTTAACAAGCCTGGTTAAGAGAAAGGGGTTATGGCGAATTATGCTCGAACATGGTTTTCCAACAAAACTAAATAGGCTGATACGTGCCACCCTTGAAGGCTCTACATCATGCGTCCGGATAGCCGGTGAGATATCGGACTCTTTCGTGACGTTAGATGGTTTGAAGCAGAGTGACGAGCTGTCGAATTTATTGTTCAACATCGCATTGGAGGATGCTATACGGAGGGCTGGCATGTAAAGAAACGGCACCATCATTACGAAGTCGCACATGCTTCAAGGTTTTGCGGACGATATCGACATCATTGGTATCATCCGTAGAGTAGTGCGAAAGTAGGAAAGCTGCGAAAGTAGGGCTCATCGATAACTCTGCCAAAACGAAATACATGGTGGCTGGTAGAGAGCGTGGTAGTCCGATGGATGTTGGTGCTGAGGTGGTGTTAGATGGGGAATCTTTTGAAGTAGTCGACGAATTTATGTACCTGGGTACATTAGTGACATGTGACAACGAGGATAGCCGTGAGTTAAAAAGGCGGATAGAAGCTGCAAACAGGGCCTTCTACGGATTGAGTAACCAGCTAAGGTCCCGTAGTCTGCAAACCCGTACTAAACTTACACTCTACAAAACACTAATTCTTTCCGTGGCCCTCTACGGCCATGAAGCATGGACGTTGAAAGAAGCCGATCGGCGAGCTCTTGGTGTTTTGAGCGTTGGTTTTCAGCGTGTTTGGCGCAGACGCATGAACTATGAAGTGTACCAGGTGTACAGATCGGCGGATATAGTTAAGCGGATAAAACGGAGAATGCCGGAAGAACGATCAGCGAAGACTACATTTAGCAGGAATCCCGATAGAGGCCGTCAATTTCGAGGTAGGCCCCGCACTCGTTGGACATGTGCTGTCGACGAGGATGCCCGCGAAATAGGTGTTAGGGCAGCCCAAGACCGAGTGACATGGCGACGTATTCTGGATTCGGGATTGGATCGATTACCGGTCTGTCGCCGTAAAAGTAAAGTAAGTAAGATTATTCACTCACTCTGTTCATTCAAAGGAAACGGCCATTGAAGCGCATCGAGTGTTTGAACATTACGGAAATGTTGCTTCAACTAAGGGATCAAATCGTAATAAACTGTTCACGTGAAGGATGGCCAAAAATCTTCGAATACACTGAATTAGAAAAATTGCTCGACGAGGATCCATGTCAAACGTAGAAACAGCTCAATTCGGTATTAAGTGTTATCCGCCAAGTCATTCAATTTATTTATTTATTAATTTCACAATCTATGTTCATCTGACATTTATGAGTCTTAATGTATTATTAAATTAAAAATATAGTCAGGTTGTTTGTAAAACATCAATAATTCGCTGACGAAAAGCGTTGATCGGCATATTGAAATCAAATAACTCATAAAACTAACTCATTAAAGCGGCGGGATATGGCGCGAATCGGATCATGGGAGCCATAGAGTCGACTGCGCGATTCCAAATAAAGAAAGTTTCTGTGCCGCAGTGGTCTTTCAGAAGCGTATAAATTGAGCTGGGTCAAAATATTTGGGCAGTCGATGTGGCCAGTCGATAGTTTTGCAGCAAAAATGGCCTGTGCGATTTGTCGTCGATGTTCTAATGGTTGAATACCAAGAAGTCGGCAGCGGTTTTTGTATGGTGGTAGGTTCTGTGGATCCCACCACGGGAGAAAGCGAAGAGTATAGCGGATGAATTTTTGCCTTTCTCCTAGAATGGTATAGCAATCATTGGAAAAACCAAAGGTATAAAAGTGCTCCAAAGGGTCTAATCTCGTATATCAATCGACTTAGTTTGACGAGCTGAGCATTTTCTGTATGTGTGTGTGCGTGTATGTGTGTGTATGTGTGTGTGTGTGTGTGTATGTGTGTGTATGTGTGTGTGTATGTGTGTGTATGTGTGTGTGTATGTAACGCTCTCCCAATCTCACTCGATTTTCTCAGAGATGACTGGACCGATCTTCATGAAATTAATTGCAAATGAGAGGTCTGGTTGCCCCATAAGACTCTATTGAATTTCATTGCAATCGGATTTTTAGTTTAGAGGTTATGTTCAAAAATGTGAAAATCACGAAACATCATTATCTCAGAAAGTACACAACCGATTTTAACAAAATTGGTTTTCAATGAACGAGCTACTTAAAAAACCCCTAACTTTTGAGTTTCATGAAGATTGAACGTGTGATTCAGAAGTTGTTCAAAGAAACGTGTTCTGGAGAGTGTTTAATCTCACTCATGTTTCTCAGAGATGGCTGAACCGATTTCCACAAAATCAGTGTCATTTGGAAGTTCTAATTACTCCATAAGACCCTATTGATTTTTTCTGCAATCGGACTATTATTTTGCCTGTTATGTTTAAAAATGTGAAATCCAGCTTTGAAAAGAAACATATTCCGAAGACTACTTAAACTCACTCACTTTTCTCAGAGATGGCTGGACCGATTTCAATGAAATTATATGCGAATTAAGTTCAAGTTGCCCCATAAGACCCTATTTAATTTCATTGTAATTGGATTTTTATTTTAGAGGTTATGTTGAAAAATGTAAAAATCACGAAACATCAATATCTCAGAAACCACACAACCGATTTCAATAAAATTGGTATCAAATGAACGGGCTATCTAAAAAACCCTTAACTTTTGAATTTTATATTGATTGAACGTGTGGTTCAAAAGTTATGAAAAGTAACGTCTTCTGAATACTGTTTAATTTTACTTATGTTTCTCAGAGATGGCTGGGCCTATTTCCACAAAATCAGTGTCATATGAAAGGTCTAGTTACCCCATAAGACCCTATTGATTTTTTTTGCAATCAGAATATTACTTTGCCTGTTATGTTTAAAAGCGTGAAATCTAGCTATGAAAAGAAATATATTTCGAAGAATACATAAACTCACTCACTTTTCTCAGAGATGGCTGAATCGATTTCCACGAAATTAGTGTCAAATGAAAGGTCTAGCTGACTCATAACACCCTATTCAATTTTGCTGTAATCGGACTGTAAATTCGTCTGTAATGTATCGAAATGTGAAAATCACGAAACTTCATTACCTTAGAAAGTACACAACCGATTTGAACAATATTTATATCAGATGAACGGGCTAGTTAAGGGTTAGCTGATGAATTATGATTGAACACGTGGTTTCAAAGTTTGGCTGCCCTATACGTTCCCATTTCATTTGATTATATTCGAACTAAGCAACCGGTATGTATTAAATTGTTAATAAAACAACGAAAATCTATTATCTCAATCATTTGAACAGAGCAATATTCAGCATATTTAGAGATTTTTCGAAAATTGCTTCTCCTGAACAATTTGCTCGATGGCACATAGACCACTCTGGTTCGCAACGGCTCATATGTGGCCACAATATAATTTGAGTGTGGTATCGTACCATTTGAATGTTCCCGGTATCGCACGTGATTGAATTGTTCGAAATTAAGAGTCATTTCTTTTGTTTCGCTATTTTTTGAGCATTTACATTACATCAAATTTCATATTATATACTTCTATTACAACATCATTATTTTAGAACCCAAAAAGTGAATACACATTTATTGGATTGAAGCGTTCATGTAAATCTATTTTTACAAATAATAAGTTTGAATGAGAAAGGCTGGGTCTGACCGCTAGGTGGATTAATTTAGGTTTTTCTGCACCATTTCCATTATGTGTGACCAATTTGCAAGGAAAGGACTTCATACCACAGAACTGGTCTCTAGGATTGATCCCACGAGGGAACAGTACAATGATTTGAAGCATAACGGATCACGAAATTTATCAGCAATCTTGAATATAAACCCAAGTTGTCGGGTTGCCTTAGCGATAATGCTGTCATAATGGGTATTAAATGTCAGTTCGCGGTCCAAAATTACTCCGAGGTCTTTTACACACTCCACACGGAGAAGATGTTGAATTGCTATAGAGTATGTAAATTCGATTTGCGTACGCTTCCTATTAAAAGAGATTGTGCGGCATTTATCTATGCTTAGCGTTAAGCAGTTCGTTCCACACCAACTCACAAACGTGTCCAGGTAGTTCTGTAGCTCCATGCAATCACGCAAACACTTAATTTTTTTAAACAGTTTCGTGTCGTCAGCATAAAACAGCCGGCATCCTGGTGGCAGCAGAAGAGCAGCATTGTTGATAAAGATAGAGAAGAGTAGCGGACCCAGGTAACTACCTTGAGATCCTGCTTTCAAACAAACTCTACGGTCAGTCAAATACAACTCAAACCAGCGTACGGAATCCGATGTTATACCGAGCCTAAGCATTTTATCAAGCAGTATCCCGTGGTCCACTTTATCGTCACACCGATCAAACAAACCGTTTCGGCTCTAAAAATATTTGTAATCATCAATACCTTTCCAAAACAGCATTTTTCAACTGCTTCTCAAAAATGAGTCGTGTTCCAAAAAATTGAACCAAGAGCACAAAATGGCATCTTTTGCCTATAAAAACGCCTACGTAAAGTTTCAGCCAAATCAAAAATGGTCCATGAAATTGGTTGCTCGTTTTTTCGTGGAATTGCTCTAATTCCACTGTGACTTTTACTGGCCATAGAAACAATGAAATAATACATGTTCTCATACCATCCAATATGGGTACTGAGAACTGAGATGATTTGGATTCCAAAATGCAACTTCTGATATCTGAAAGAGAACCAGAATTGGCCGAATACCCCCGAATATGGGTTTTCCGAAGTCTGGATGATGCCCAGAGACCACCGACCAACTCCAGCTGATATTTTGAAATTGAAGATGGTGACTTGCAGTCTCCGGAATATAGAAAAGATTGATCGGATATCTAATATGAATACTTTCGGAATCGGGATGCTGCTTAGAGACCTGAAACGACACCAGACGAACTGGAAGTCACCACCTTGAATTTAAAAATAGAGTGTGAAATTGATTTCTTAACTTTGGACATCATCCCGATTTTAGAAATACCCATATTGGGTAGTATTCGGCAGTCGCCATTTTGATATTCAAAATAGCCACTTAATATTTTACGTCCTTCTTGCCAGGCACATTATTTTTCTTACGACTACTATATAGACCCAACTATCTTCAAGTTATAATGAACTAGTTGAGCATAGGCGTTTTATCTTGGCGTTGCTGGGATAGAAGGTTTCAAACCTTTTTATATTTCGCTGCTTAACAACGTATGAGGAAAAAAATCCGAACAAACTTTCAATTCCAAATTAAAATCTTGCGCAACTTATTTTTCTATAGGTACTTGTTTGTTTATTCAAGTAATGTAACTTATTAACGACATTAACTGGCCTGACAAGCCAGTTGTCGTAGGTTCGAGTCTCGGCTCGGGAGAGACTGTTAGTGTCAGTAGGATCGCAGCGCTAGCCCCGCAATTGTCCTGTACACTAAACAGTAGGCTGTGAAGTCTGTGTATAACAAACAGAAGGTCAAATTCCGAATCGGAATGTAGCACCAAGGCTTTGATTTTTTTTTTGTATATAACTGTTTTTTGTATCCAAGATCTTTAAAATAGTGGAACACTTCACTTTTAGATTTTTCTTTATTTCGCTCACAAAAATTGAAAATCAATTTACAACGATCTTCTTCCGACAACGCCTTTTTCCTAACTAAGCGTCACTTGACAGAATCGACTGGTCGTGTTACCAGGTGTATAAAAGTGGATCTTCATTTTGTGGAAAAAGATTATTCGATTTGTGCAGCACTTCGAAATCGTAAACCAATTTGAAAGTTGTTCGGATTTTTTTCCTCACACGTTATATTGAATTTCAAGATGGTATTATTTCATGTTAGTTTCCAGTAATAGGAAGACACTATCTCTATTTTAAAATGGCTTCCGAGATCAATATCCGGCCTCTGGACATTATCTCGGGTGCCAAAATACCTGCAGGATGCGTGGGATATTTCTGAGTTCAACTTCAAACCGCTATATTCAATTCTAGCGAAGCATATTTGGCAACACTGCATGGCAATATTGAAGAGAGAGGCAGGTTGAAAGGAAAGTAACTCAATTCAAAGACTTACATGTGGAAAAACGGAACACATGCTATTTAAATAAACCGTTGCGTAGTTCTCAGTCAAAGCATCGCATGACATGAACAGTGTGCCAATGGCAATTGAATTTTCGAAATTTGTTTAGCGGTCAAAAATTTCTTCCTCTCGAAAAAATTCCCCATGCAAAATTTCAGCTCAATAGCGCAGCAGCCTCTTACTCAGAACCACGTATAGATACAGGATTTCATTCCCACAAACAGACAAAGTTCGATATAACCTTCTGTTGCATCCTGACATTTCTTTGTCAAAATAAAGTTCTGATACTAGACACCTTGTTTCCTATTGGAGAAAGGACGATGTCTTCATGGCAGCGAAATAAGTAGACGAAAGAAAGCGTAACGATAAACTTTTATTTTCTTGGTAAATGTAGGCGACAGAAACACAGCCAAAAATTTAAAAGCTGGAAAAGGACAAAAAAAAACGGGCAAGAGAATTGTTTCCCTCCCTCTAATAAACAGTAATGCAGATATTCAATTGAAAACAAAATTACAGACGGAAGGTTCTGGGAGGGTATGAACCCTACTCTCCCCCTCTT
This sequence comes from Wyeomyia smithii, assembly GCF_029784165.1. Taxonomy (NCBI): domain Eukaryota; kingdom Metazoa; phylum Arthropoda; class Insecta; order Diptera; family Culicidae; genus Wyeomyia; species Wyeomyia smithii. The sequence continues at coordinate 201,902,257 of NC_073696.1, forward strand.
TGGTTAAGCCACTGTACTGGACTGTACTGTACAATAGAGGATACTCTCACAAACACAAAACCTCGAGGATGATGACTTCATTATATCGTGACATGTCGAAACGATCTTGTAGCAGTTTGCGGCAGCAAATGATTTCACTCGTTAAGAAAACAGGCAACTTAACCTAATAAAGTCGTTAAATGACTGAACTGTTTGAAAAAAAAAACGAACGAAAATAATTTCAGTAGCATGATTATTAAGTCCAGATTATTATTATTTAGTACAAGTATTTGGCAATTTCGGGCTGTTTTTCAAAAACCATTGGCCCATAGGTAGGGGTTTTGAGGTCGATTTCCAGCTTCTGGACGTCATCCAGGTTCAGGAAATACTCATATTGAGCTACAGTCGAATACATTTGAGAAAGAAAGGGCACAATAACAATAAGATCAACTACGTTACGGGATTTCGCATTTTTCGTCAGATTTTTTATATTCAGGTTATACATGCAAATTTCTTTATTGTTACCTACTTCAAAAGCAATAAAGAAAAATTCTCCTTCTTGTGACAAATTTGTTGTTTAAAAGCAATAAGAATCATCTTCACACTAGTAACAACACCTACTGTTGTACATTTTGAACATCTTGCTAGTTTCTTCCATCTCCAATTCATTTTTTACCTTTTCCAGATTATTCTCTCTTTCAACTTCATCGTATTAATCCTAAAAAAGGCTCATTTTGACCTGTTTTAATTATTGGATATTGTTTAATGCTGTTGCAATCATCGCCAGTAACTCGGGTCGCTATGTAATACCTTTTCATTTCCAATCGGTAAACAGTGCACAGTGGTACAGAACGACAATTCAGGCGTAAATGAATTTATCTTCTAGTTTCATTCAGAAGAGCAACTTCTGTATTTTATAATATCAAAAAATGGAGGTAAGATGCTTCCTAAAACTGGATAACATCAGTCTGATTCTGCTCATTGTTAGTCAAAAAAGGAAAATTATTAACGCCTAATTTTTTTTTTTGGTAACATTACTGTACATATTCTTTGATGAAGTTAAAGGTAAGCCAATTTATGATAACTTTGCTAGAAAAAATCATTCCTCGTTGTCTTCTAGATTGACTGATAAAAAGTTTGCAAATGAACTATTTCTGTTATTTTTAATTAAATTTTTTGCTCCTGTCTTTTATTTTTAACATTCATATTTTGACTGCGCATATCAAAATCCGAATTAGATATAAACTTTGCGTAGAATTTATTTTTTCATAGTAAGGCAAAAATATATGAAATTCGCTTATACTTTTGAAGTGAATACACAGGGGTATTTTTTTCAACCAGGTTTTTCACATTTACGCGGATTATTTTTATGCGATTCGGGAGATTATATTATATTTGTACGCGGTGTCAAATAAGTTTAGTGTTAGTAAATCTAATCTAATCTTTAAACGCGGCACAATATACTGCGTAAAAAAAGACTCCAGGTAGTAACTAAAAACTGCTTTAAAAACTTTTTATGAGATAGCCGTTTAATTTTAGTAAAATTAAAAATATTGATGAAGATACTTTTTTGTGATTTATACTATCTTGTTTTAGAATAACAGTGAAGAAACAAAGACACACAATTTACGATATTTTTTTTGTTAAGAAATCTTCCACTAGATACCAGCGTTAAGTGTACTGGAGCTAAAGTGTTCACAGAGATAAAATTGCTTTTAATTATAATTTATTGACTTCCTACTCTTTTGCCTACTCCTAAGCTTTTGAAATATTATTGTTGTGCTTCAATGATTTGAACATTCTTCTTACATTTCTGTTGCCTTTGTCATTCTTTGATTTAGTAACAGATTTCAAAAATCCATCGTGAAAATAACTAAGCTTCAAAACTTGCGACAAATTTCAACGAAATTGTCAAATCGGTAGGGGTTTTATTATTTGTAATAAATTGAAAGATGCAGAAATAATCTTGAAAAGGCTTGAAGTAGCGGAATTTTCACAATTACACACGACCTATAAGATCATGTACACTCAACGGCAATCATGTTTCAAAACCGACAGTGATTATCTATTGTTTACTCCAACTAAACCTCCATGGTTTTTACCTTCACCAATCTTGTTTGTTAACAATGATTGACGGTAAAAACTTTCCCAAAATCTAGGTTACTTCAAGAACTTTAAACAACAATATTTATTTCATTATGTTTTTTGTCGAAAATCTACATAGTTGATTGATAGCGCTGAATCAATTTTCCTCAATAGCTCCCATGAAGCAACGGAGCAGCGAGAAAAAAATGCCCGTCAGTTTCGTCAAAATTTGCACAGCCACACTGACTGTTTATAGTTGCATGAGCTACGCTGAAAAAATCTAATTAAAAATGTTCAGTTTAAAATTCGTTCAAGCAAATATTTTTCTTCTCGGATCTCGTTACTTTGCTTTGATTTAATTTTTTCCGCTCTCGTTCAGTTGCCACACTGAAATTTTTCCTCCATCATCGGCACCGGATGAAACCCGCGAACCGGAATTCGCCTGCCGATGCCTGCTGGACAAAGCCGACTCCCGATGCTTTCCCTCATGCATATATAGAAACCATCATCATCATCATCGTCGTCGTCATCATCTCATCAGCACTAGCATCGTGAGGCCCGTCACCGTCGCGGTTAGTCGTTGTTGGGCGTCATCGTTTCCCCTCTCTTCCCCTTTTAGTCACAGCCACGCAACGAGTTTCGGCGGCACCCCAACTCATTCTTTACGTAAAATTTGGCATGGTTTTCGTATAAAATTTTTATCACTCAACCCCAACAGACACCCCCCGACTCGTGAAACGGCTCCGTGGACTTGAAATCCTAGCGCTAGTTGCTCGCAACTGGTCATTATGGGAGGTGCTTGGTGTGAAGCGCTTTTTTTGGAGATGCTTCTTAATGAAACGTTTAAGTTACGAACATATTACCCCGTCCCACTCTACGCACTGGTTCCTGTTTGACGATGAAACCGCGGCACAGACTGATGCGCTCATTCTCAACACCAAAAAGCGTGACCGACAGTATAAGTTGGACGGTCTACCTCATCCCCACCGGTCCGCTAACAACCCCGATTTATTTTGCCAAGTAATGTCCATCTACGCTGTTTCTCTCCCCCTTTGCAATGACAATGGCAAAGCGGTTAACCATTTTTGCAAATGATAACGAAGCTTACGAACGAAATCCCTCTGACTTCAACCCTTCGCGCTGCCACGCTAAACACTTTTTTCCAGCACAATCATTCTCGCTTCAAATCAAGAGCTCTGTCCAAACGAATGTAGAGAAACGAAGAAAAAAAATTCAATTAAAAAATAACTTTGATATAAAAATTTTCCACCCTTGAGCTAATTTTTTCCAGTATTTTAAATATTTTTTTTCTCGTCCGGACTAGGACTGCCCCGTGGAAAACGGTGCAGCGGACTCCTCCGTCGGACAACTCTCTAGCATTTTTCAATTAACGCCAAGGCTCTCTTCAACTTTCACTTGCACCAATCTGGGCCGTTGCCGCGTTGCCCGCCAGCAGCGCGGACCCGGACAGGAATGAGAACGTTTCCAAGCCCGACGCGCTCGGTACGTGGGGTGAAAAATGCGAACCATGGTCCGTTTAATTTGCGAAAAGAATGAGTTATGATTCTGTTAGCCAAACTGACCATTGGAAGAGTCTCGTTTTTACTCTTGGCAATGTGTATGTATCTAAGAAGGAAGAAGGAGCGGTAGGGGTGGGGTGTTGTAAAGTTTGCGCCGAGTTCAGAATGAAGTTTGTAGCTAAGAGTGAGAGTGTCGTGAGCTCTGAAAGTGCGCGTAAGATTACACGTGTTTATTTGGACGAATACATGAATTTAATAAATTCACTTTTCACATAACTCCAATAAGCCTAAATCTAATGAAATAATGAATAAATACTTTAATAATAATAAAAAGGCCTAATAAAGTTTGTTGTTGAAAAGAAGGTTTAAACAGATTTTTTATTTATATGAAAATAGAGATACTGTATGGATGAAAATTGCTATTTGTCCGTATCAGACTTTTATGTTACTAGGGGAGTTGGAGTTTTAAAAAGTTTGTCAGTAATTTGAACGAATATCGCAGTACTATCTTTAACTGACTGTGAACTTACCATCAGAGTAGGCAGTGTGACTTTGCACTCGTATCCAAGTTTTAAAACTTGCTTGCACTTTTATTTTCGGTTTGCACGTAAACCCTACTAACAGTGCATTATACTTGAGTTGGATTTGAGTTTGAATCTTGCATAACAACAATTGCATATAAATCGAATTGCGATGAAATTCGCGCCGCGTCTGCTGCAACAGTTTGTTGCATTGTCCTTTGAAAGCATAAATTCAATTTAAAAACAAAACTCATCGCGTCACATCATCGCCTGCATCGTTGGATACATCGTGCACTGCATGCGTTGCAGGCATTTAAATTCAATCGATCAGAGTGTGCGGTGCAAAAAAAACTCAAACTATTAAGAGGAAGCAGATTCAAGTTGGATTCAAATCAGAAAAAGTGTTACTTAGTTCAACTTTGCACGAGTTCATGCCACCACTGCTTACCATCCTATTACAAATACTCACGAAGGAGGTAAGGAAGGAGCCAACCGCAACTTTTCTCTTAAATCTTACAGAAATTAAGATCAACATAAATCTTCTCATTAGAGAGCAATGCGCTGCTTTTGATGGCCGCACGGATGATAACAAAAACATTAGATTTATTTCCTACTGCTAAAAAACAAGGTAAACATACATAAATAAAAATAAATACATCAATTATTAACGAAAAGAAGTGAACTTTTGAAAAAGGTTCGTATTCGGTTTTCCGATGCAGTATTTTTACGTGTGTGTGTGTCAGGAACGTTTGTGTGTTTTGGCGTAATATAATGATCTGGTCAAATCCATGCTTTATATCGCCATGTTATTTTTGATGTAATTGATATTTTGTTCAAACTTTCATTATGGTACATAACTTAATTGATAGCCAAATCGCTGCTCTTGAACCATGATTTAGACGAGTAGAACGAAGCTCATATTTATCCCTTACTTTGGCCGATCTTCTACTACCTTCCTTGTGAATTATTGATGAGGTTTTCAAGGTATAATACACAGTCGGAGGAAAAAATTTGCTTTTAAAAAACTTTACCGGTTACGTTTTGCCACGATTTTTGTGCAGTTAAGGGGTAATATCCACCAAATGGTAAAAAAACGAAGTTGATTTTTTTTAAAGGACATTTGAGATGTAAGTATATAAATAATATATCGTTGGACTAAGCAACTCTTGGAGAATAGAAAAAAAAAATTGTATTGCTACTTTTTTTTACAAAATGGTGGCTGTGCAGCAATTGCCGTAAACCGCTTTTTTTAAGTTCTTCCACGGCGAGCAGTAGAAGTCATGCCCAACGCCACCTATAACCTATAAGTGTCGCTAGTGAAGTACACATGATTATATTTTTAGAATTTTTCTTCGCAAAATGGCAACGTTTTGAGAAAAAAAATCTTCTTCGACAAAAAAAATCGATCTTTATTGTTTATAACTTTTGTTGTTGTTAATTTAATGAAGAAGCTACAGTTAAAATTTCAAATCAATCGGATGTAAACTTTCTCAGTTCTACTGCTCGCCGATTTTGAAAACATGGTTTTGAGAAAAACTCGTTTAAAGTTTCAATATGCTTTAAATCATTGAAATCGCAATAATAAAGCCCCTAATAATTTTTCTACCTTCAATCAGCTATCCCTGCGCCGTAAAGTTGTCCTTCCTGGGTTTTATTTTCTTCTTCTTTTGTTATTTGACGATCCCACGCAAAACTCAAACTTGTCACTCATATTTAAGTACTTTTGAATATAACTCACAGTTAAAAAGAATGGAAAGACTAAAACAAAGAAGGTACACAACGAGAACGGCTGATCGACGTAACAAAGGGAAATTGTGAGTAAACACGTGCTGTGGAGACGCTATGACGGTCGAAACTTGATGCAGCGACCTCTATACTTGACACCGGTGTCAGCGTTGGGATAAAAACTGATTTAAACGAGTTTTGAGTTTAGATCAGTACTTGGGCAATGTAGATTTTGATTCTAGGATAGTTTTAGCAGAATTAAGCCAATAAAAAAATTACAAGAAAAACAATTTTTTGGTGGATATTATCCTTTAAGGTATAGCTGTGTAATGCGCTTGCGCAATTCTTCTTGTTTCGACGCCATTCTGAACAGAACTAAGTCCATATAAATATTCTATGGGTAAGGGTCCGTTCCTAAACCACGTGGTCATATTTTGGTCCCGTTTCATACCTCCCGTACCACCCCCCCCCCCCCGTGGTCTTTTGGCCAAACCCCCTCCCCTCCATTCGACTTTAACCACGTGATCTTTTCGTTTGTCAAGCGTCAAAAATTCGCTTAATTTTTTTAATTTTTTATCATTAAACACATGCAGTACATTCTATATTTCTAAAATGCAAAAGCTTTTGCTCTTGACTTGGTGGCAGCAATAAATTATAAGTCAGGAAAAAAGACCACGTGGTCACTTCGTTCGAATACGAAATACACCCGTTCCGACATCTACATCGACATCGACATCTACAGCACTATTGGACATCAATCAGAGCATCGAAAGAAAGCCCGGCTCCGGTGACCGACGACTCTAAGCGACAAGAAGCTATAAAAACTCATACTAAAGTGGAAGACCTAGGGAAAAGTGACTACATCGCTGCGTGCGGTTGGCTGGGAGGTCGGTGCAACTTGCTAAACAGTGATCCTGGCCTGGCCCTGCCTGGCGAACATGAACATACATATTTAGAAGCGGCAGTCCCGCCCACTAGTCTCGGAGCTGCAGGCAATGACGTAGCGGCAGCGGCTAAATAAGCTCGTCAAATAGATTTTTCCGGTGATGGACGACGAGACCTATATCATTCTGGATGGCAACGACTGGCAGGGCACTTCGTATTTTACTTCCCCCACGAGAAAAGTTAGCTACAAGGTGATGTTAATTTCACATACCAAGTTCCTCAAGAAGGTGCAGCTGTAGCGGACAATCAGCGAGAAGGGGATGTTCGCTTCGGACTGGCCGTGAACAGGGAAATTTATAGTATGTAGTGCCTGCCAGAAGATGCGTCATTCATCAAAAATTGACATAAGGGTGAAGACGCGGTGTTCTGGACAGATCTGGCGCAAGCCTACTACTCGAAGCGATCGTTGGAAGAGATGGAGCGCCTGAAGTGTAAGAGCTACTCCATTAATTTTGTTGCGAAAACCACCATGGCGAATGTTTCGGTTGAGGGGTTATATACCTTTTTGCTCGAGAAAAAAAGGCAAAGTTTGGAATTTTTTTAAAGCGTGAAGCACCTTTTCTATTGTATAAAAGTAGTAATTTTCAGAAAGTTTAGTTATTCAACAACAATAAAACACGTTTGTTCATAAGAAGTATCAATTAATTGGCTAGTAATGGTCGTGTTCCCGAAATGATTATTTTGGCAGAGGTTTGCGGTATTTACGACAGCGACGCAGCAGATCAACTGAAATAAAAAAAAAATCTTTTCATCAGTTTAAAAGTGTGGCGGATATCTGAGCGATCGTTTTCATGAGTATTTTGTTTTCAGTACAAACGGGAACGCTTTTCATGAAAAACACATGTTTTCAGCGCTGAAAATTGCATTTATTTTTTTTTCGACAAAGTTAAGCTTCGTGTATCAAAAATCGATCGTTTAACGACCGGGAAATCTAATAACGAACATTAAAAAGAAGATTATGAAAATCGGTTCAGTAGGTAGGTGGCCAATCGTAAACACGGCAGAGTCATTTTTTGAGAGACACGCGGCCGTGGCGAGACGCGCTGCAAATCGCTCTAACTTTCTCCTTATTGCTCAGATCTTTATGAAAATTTGTAAAAATGTTCACAAGATGTTGTACTTTAAGATAATGCAATAAAAAAAAATCGATTTTTTTAAATTTGACAAGGTTTACAATCCCTCAATTGCCGGGAGGCTGCTTACAAGGGTGTAGAATATTTTTGCAAGTAGGCCAATATAATTACATTCCATGGAAAATTTATCAAACTCAATTATCAGTCTTGGTTTTTATTATCACCATCCGAAAAAAAGGCAAACACAATATCGCACGCTTAGCCTTGGGGCTAATAGCGGTCTCGATCAACTCGACTAGTTGAGAGAATTCGTTATCGATATAGTTTTTGGCACATTTTGCATGTGTAGGATAAGTACAACGATACACCGTGCCCCAATGCTAAGTCGAGAAAATTTCCTGCTCAAAAAGTTTCTTGACTCGATCGGGAATCCAACCCGATATCACAACCGTGTGGGAGAGCTAGCCGACCGACATTGCTAACCACAGAGCCACGGGGACCACATAGGAAAAAAGGCAAACATTAGTTAAATGCCACCTAATATGGGTGTATCGAGAACTATGGGATAGTGTCAAGACTCAACAGATTTGAATCATTTGATTCTAAATTTAGGAATTTTTTAGCGGGAGCAACTTCGCTTGGTTTAAAAAATCATTTATATCCTAATTAGAAGTCATATGTACTGGATCTTAATATTCTTTTGGAAATAATGAATTTAACAGCATATTTTTAGCCATTACTTTTCCATAGACTAAAAATCTTGCAGAAGCAGTTCAAAGCAGATCAACTTGCAGATTCATTACATGTTTATAGACTCCAAGGCGGTGTACGATTTAGTTAAGTGAAACGAATTAGGGCAAATTATTCATGAACACGGTTTCTAAATAAAACCAACTAAGCTTGACCTTTTACAGATTATATAGTCCGCTGTGATCCCGCAGTCTAATCCGTGCTCTATAGAACGCTGATATTCTCGAGGTTACTTTGGGGCCATTAAAAACGCTCAAAGCGAACACATTCAATTCAATGCATTTTGTAGGGATCTGGCATGTTTTCAGCCGTGACCGAATTCACTAAAGTTCACTCCAATAAACTGCGTGTTTTAGTTTCAAGCCTCAAGCAAGCAAATGAGATTGCTGTTTTTGAGTTTTTCACGCGGTAGTACCACGTGTACATTCCAGCTCGTGCAGTGGAGATCGACGGCGTGATCACCGACTCTAGTCCGACCGTCAAGGATGTGCTGAAGGCTCGTTTAAGGATTCAAGCCATTAACAGGTAAAGATACTTGATTGCAAGCATTTGCATTTAGACAAAAGTGTGAAAACTTACACTCAATCAAACTCTTTAGGACTCTGCCGAGCTATCTCCACGATCATTATGTTTTGTTGCAGGCACTCTCCATACGTTTTTTTTTTTCAATAAGCTCGTAGAACTTCTTCTCTACTTTGTCGGCTTATACACGTTGATAAGGCTGTATTTGAAGAATCTACCCTTGATCCTCATTAGGCATAGACGGTCGCTTTGTCGCCGTCACTGAGGTAGACTTGGCACTTGGAAGAAGTGCCCAAGGTCGGGTGTACCGCCCGAAATTAACGTTCTCTGGTATGGCTCCACTACGTATCTCTTGTATGGCTCCACTCCAGTCTTGTCTTACACAGCTCTCAGGCTAAGACGCCCGCGCGTGCCTGTTCGATCAAGTCTGTTTTTGTTTGCCTAGGTCTATACCGACTGGTCTGATTCTCATTGTTCTCGGGATCGTTCGTAGTACAGGTCGGACTCGATTATCTGAAGGTACGATTATTTGGAGCACGACTATACTGAGAGATTGATTCGTTTATTCGGAGTCATCTTTTTTACTTCAATTCCAGACTTTGTTTACATTTGTGACGTTTGCCTTTATGCATTATTTGGGGCTATAAACTGCGTAGTTAACTTAATGCATAAAGGAGATAACACGATTGATTTTTCATCTCATTATGATTAAATTTTCTATGTTTGACAAACATCGACTTGCTAGATAATTTTCATGTTTTATGAGTCGGGATATTTACCGAGGTTGGTAAGAGGCTGGGCAGTGTGTACCAGCCGGGTTTACTGCTAGTTTGCATAAAATAGACCCCAGTGTGGTCCAAAGCAGAATGCCCAGCAACTCCTATCCCTACCTCCACGTGGTACCGACTGGGATACGAGCAGCCAAGGGAAGATCGGTGAACCGATGAGAACTTGATCGTATACTGAGAGGGAAGGGGAGTTGTTCTCCTTGGCTTGCTTGAGCGTCTGTTCTGCATGTTATGGGCGGCTCAAACAGGGTCTGATACGGAGCGGACGGCTGAATTATGAAATTCGGTGTCTCGCCAGCTACACCCAAGACGGCAGCCCAGTCGCGAGACTAGGCATCCGCAGTCCCAGTAAGGGCAGGTCGACATGACCACGGTTCTCAGACAATAGAAGCGCCAGCAAAAGGAACGTGAACATGAAGAGCTGGAGCAACTGTACCGTGCTAGTGATACGCGGGAGTTCTAAGAGAAGGTAAACCAGTCTCGCAGAGGCTATGTTCTGCAAGCCGACATGTGCAACAACGCGGATGGAGACCTTCTCACGGATGCCAGCGAGGTAATCGACAAGTGGAAGGAGTACTTCGATGAACACCTGAATGGCGATACAGTAAACAGAAGCGGAGCAGGAAACCAACCTAGGAACACCAGCAGCAAATGACCGAGTACGAGCCCTCGATGTTCATGAAGTTCTTTTTGAGATCGGGAAGCTGAAGAACAAGAAAGCCGTAGGACTGCCAAGCAAGCTTTTTAAACATGTCAATTCCAGGATTTGGGAGGAGGAAAAATTACCAGACGAGTGGATGGTCGCCCCATCAGCAAAAAGGGCGACAAGCTGAAGTGCCGCAACTCTCGCAATATCTCGCTTTTTATTGCCGCCTACAGAACACTCACAGATCCTGTTCCGTCGTCTAACGCCTTTAATCAGGAGCCATTACCAAACGGGCTTCATGGGAGCCCATGTCACTACGGACCAGATCTTCTTAATCTGACAGATCTTACAGAAATGTTGCGAATACAACGCGCCCACATATCCCATCTTAGCGTATGAACCATATTTGTTTTAGCATGCTGCCATACTAGGACTAGAGCTAGCAAGGCCCCACAAATCAAGACTTCAGCCGTCCGCTCTGAATAAGTCGCTGTTTGAGCTGCCCCTGACATGGGGAAAAGCTGTTTTCCGAGAAGAACATGGAAATGCCCCTATTGAATAATATTTGGTCACTTTTGTCAGTTTTACAGAGCCCTGAAGTCGCCATTTTGGATTTCAAAAGGCACCTGGCATTGATCATCGGCTTTTAAATATTCCGATTCCGTGAATACTCATGTTGGATGATATGTGGTCATTTCTGTTGTTATAAGATTGATCTATTACGATGAGAATTTATAATGAATTTTGATTGAGGTTGGAATAGGGTGACGAGGGGTCATCCATAAACCTTGGAATTAAAGAGGGGGAGAAGCTGGTTAGAGGTTCAGTTTCTTGAAAAGTTAATAGAACTTAACAGTAGGAAGGATTCAAATACGTCTAGTTGTTCTAGCTCTACTAGACTAGTTTTTACTAATCCACATTGTTAATAAGAATGCCTTTCATTATCTGGATAGTCTTTCTTAAAATAACAATTGTTTATGAACGAAATAAATTTGTAAATTAAGGAGTCGAATAATATGTACACATATTATAGAGTCTAATTCATTTCTTCTTCTAGAAATCGAAGAAATCAAGATGGCAGCTGAAGTATTGATTACTACAAATAAAAGCCGTATCATTCCCGGAAGGTTCTATTAATTCAAACAAAATAGGAATATAGTCATCCCAGTGTTATGGGCCAACCAGTATTATGGGCCAGCCTACACTTTGTATTGGTTTCTAACGTATGTCAATAACTTTTAATAGCCAAATTGATGCTTAGGGAACATGAACGACATTTCTTTGCATGCCTTTTGGGCGAAACCTCTGCTCTAAAGACTGGAACGCGCAAGAATTGGTCGACAAAAAAATCGTTTCTTTCAGTCAAAAATCATAATAGAGAAATCTTCCTATTCTTATTTTGGTAGTTCAACTCACATATTTAAATGAAAAAATGTTCGTTTATTATTTTGGTTTGCCAAATCCAAACTACCGTGCCTTCCGCTTAACCCTTTTCATTAAATTTTGTACAGTGGCCTCATCGACCTTATTCGTCGCCAAACACTAGGTAGATTTATTCTGCTGCTTGTTTTCGATGTGTTTATTAGTTTTTTTTTTGATATTCCGTTTGACCAAGTCTCATACTGTTCGATAGGGCGGAAATCTGGGCTGTTCGGAGGGTTGTGGTCTTAGAGTACCATAATCACGTTGTTCGCATCGTACCACTCGATCACCTTTTTCCCATAGTGACAGCTTGCCAAGTCTGGCCAGAATAGCACAGGCCTGTTATGTTGCTCTAGAAATGGTAGCAGCCGATTTTCCAGGCACTTCTGGACGTAAATCTTTTGATTGACGTTCTCGTACTTCGATAGTTTAATGGTTTTGAATATTTAGGCCACCTTCCCTTTTCCTGGTACGGTATAAAATTCCTGTCCCGGAAGCTGCTTGAAATCCACCTTCACATGAGTTTCGTCACCCACGGTCGAACTTTGTAAGCAGATTACAGTTTTCCGGACCATCGCTTTGCCGAGGTGTTTTGTTCGTAATCTGGGTTCGCCACCTTCAGCGTCTTAAACGTCGACAACCCAGCACGTTTCTTGGCCCGCTGCACATTAGTATTGGAGACAATGAGCTTGCCAGTCATCATCACTGCTACATCCGAAGTACGATTGCCGCCGCTTCCAGGCTTCCTGGCGGTCGACAGACGCTCCCCGAACACTTTTAAAATATATGTTACGGTCGATTTGGCCATATCCAGCAATTTTGCAAATCTGGCGTGCGAGAACGTCGGATTCTCTTGTTGTGCGAGCAAAATTTTGACACGCTGTTTCTCTTGCTTGTACGCCATTTTGAAAACTGGAGAGCAACCGGTGAAAACTCATTTTAGCAACCATTGTATATACACTCAACTTCCTAATGCAACATTTAATGATTTTCTAAATGCATTTTTAACAGAAATACACCAATTCGAAGCCGACCAATTTTTGCGCGTTCCAGTCTTTAATGTGCATAACTCGTAAGTTTTTCAGTAAATGCCAACACACTCTCATCAGCTAATAATTAGTTGTTGTTTTTACCGCAGTCGCAAAAAGGTGGTCGTGGAGAATAAGGCTAGAATCCGTGAAAAACATCGTTCTATTCAACAAAATTGATGGGAATACAAGTAATTGATATTTTTTTATTGAGTTTCGTAATATTCGCTTAGAATTTCGTTTTTTTATCATTCTTACACGAAATTCACTTTCACCAGTATTATGGGCCACCCAGTATTATAGGTCAGCCTGCACTTTGTGTTGGTTTCTAACGTATTTTTATAACTTTCAATAGTCCAGTTGAAGTTTAGTGAACGTAAAAAACATTTCGCTGCATACCTTTTGTGCTAAGCCCCTACATTAAAGTGCATAACTCTTATGTTTTCCGATAGATGTCGGTAGACTCCAATTAGCTGTTAATTTATTGTTGTTTTTAACGCAGTCGAAAAAAGTCAGTCGTGAAAAATTAGGTTGAAATCCGTGAAAAACACCGTTATATTCATCAAAATGAATGGGACTACAAAGAATTGATATGTATGTATCGAATTACGAAATATACGTGGTTTATTTAGTATTTTTACCGTTCCTATATGGCACTGAACATTGGCTTATAATGCCGGCCATGAAATTGAAATTTAATTTCATTAAATTTAATCTTTTTTTCAGCAAATTTGTGAAACATTCAACAAAAACCGAAAAGCCGAAAAGAAAATCCTACGATCCAAGGGTTCTGCATCTTGCTTTTGATCAAGCACGACGTACAGGAAAAATTCGGGAATTTTCAAGAGACCATAATCTTCCATACAGTACACTTCAACGGTACCTCCAGAAAGCACCTAAATCAAATAAGCCAGGACCTAACACTATTCTACTTCCTGAAGAAGAAGCTAAAATTGAAGAATGGATTCTTTACATGTCTAGAGCTGGATTTCCTATTAGTGAGTGTAATCTCACTCATACAGTTACTGAGTATGCTGAAAAGATCCGGAAGACGCGAGAACTGCCAGAGTCATTTCCGAGTAAGTTGAAAGCCCCTCTTAAAATATAACGTACGCAAATAGTAGATTTTCATTCCCTTACTTTCGTTGTTTAATATTCCATATTAACATTCTAAAATGAGCTATATGTATATTGTTCTATTCCAGGCAAAAACTGGTCTCAATGCTATTTGAAACGACATCCAGCTAATAAGAAGAAATAATTCACGAGACTTCCGAGAGCAGGTGCAAAAGTAACCAAGAATTAAATTATTGGCTGGTTTTCTGAAGTTGAAGAAGCCCTCAAAGATGCTGATATTGATCTTTCGATTTTCAACGACCCACAACGAATTTATAATTTTGACGAGTCGGGATTCCAACTTGTACCAGCTCGATTTAAAGCCTTGTGTGGTGTTGGAGCCAGTAATGCATATTTTGTTAACAACAACTGCGACAAGGAGAACTTCATAGTATTGTTTGGAAGTAATGCTGATGGTGAACTTGCACCTCCAATGATTATATACCCTGGCAAACGAATAACTCGTGAGATTGCCGAGAATATCCCAAGTGGTTGGTCAGTGGGAGTTTCTAATGAGGGGTGCCAGACGTGTAAAACCTTTTTCGAGTATATAGCCAATGATTTTTACAAATGGCTGATGATGAAAAATATTGAATAATCTGCTATTGTTTTTATCGATGGACATAAAAGCCACGTCAGCATTGAGTTTACAGAGTTCTGTACGGAAAAGAAGATAGTTTTGATATCTCTTTTTCCAAATTCGACAAGGTTCCTCCAACCCTTGGATAAAGTTTTTTTTGGACCATTGAAAAAAGTTTGGTTTAAAATATTAAGAGAGTTCGTTGGAAATAAGAGTGACGCCCGGGTGAACAAAGCCAATTTCGGGACACTAATGAAAACAGCGATCGCAAGTTTCTTTAATTCGAAAGAATGCCTTAAAAAAGGTTTCAAAGTGTGCGGAATTTGTCCCTGGAACTTGAACGAGATCGTTTTCAATAACCTTCCATCGAATGTTCCTGAGCCGGAGAGTAAAATACCTGATGAAAATACAACCGATATAAACGGAAATTTGAATCCTGTGCTACGAGAGGAAGCTGCCGGTTTTTACCTACATCAACTTTATTTCGTTGAAAAAGGATTAGAAGCGGAGGTACTATCGAGATTTAAAGATCTCATAGACTTCTGGTACGGCTGTTTAGAAGAGCTTTTATTTCAATTTTTGGAAAATTATAAAGGACAAGACCGAGGGACTTATGTTTTCGAAGCCTCTTAATCAGTACGGGAGCGTTTCTTTGGATTTTACTCTCGACGGCAGTGGCATCTGTATTCCAGCTCAAATAGTAAAATCAGTGATTGGTAGCTTTTTAGCAGTAATAATTTGTGAGGTTTAATAAACTAAGCATATTTCTCACAGGTTACAAATCAAATATTGATGAATCTGACCTCAATGGTGAAACAAGAAATCACTCTGTTAAGGTAGAAGAAACAGGATCAAATATTCAATCTAATGGATCGATGATATGCTCATTTGGCCTAGAGTAGATGACAAGCAAACTAATCGAAATAGAAAAGCTCAAGAACATGTTCCTTCCGTGGCCACAAGTACCAAATGGCTCGAATGGTACCACAAGAAGGATCACGCAAAGAAAGAACAGGAAAAGGCGAAACTAGCACGGACTGAGAAGAAAATTGAGAGAAAATTGCAGAAACAGTAAAAAATGGAAGAACCTCATATGAAAAAGTTGGCAAAAGAAAACAAGAAAACGAAGACGATGAAATCAAAGTAAAAAATCAAAGAAAAAATTGGAAAAGGCTGCCATTTTGAATGTGGATAAATTTGTATTATTGCGTATTTTAGTAAAATTGAATAAGGATGTTGCTACATAAATAAATTCATTAAACAAACATGTATTTCTACAATAGTACTACTTGCTTACATTAACCCTATTGAATAGAATTCCTAAGCTTTGATTACTGTACCCAGCTTGGAAATTTAAGATGTAAAACATTCTTCTTTTTACTTTTATAAGCGCTATGCTCTTGGGCAGCCGAACGAGTTTCCAACCTGAAAAGACTTGACTGTCTCGGGAATCGTACTCTTGCCTTCCAGCTTGGATTTTTGAGACCCCTACTGTCGAAACACTTGAATATTCAAAGCATTAAAAGAAACAAAAACTTTGAAGAAAGTCTGAGCAAAATATTACAATGATGTATTATCGAAATTGTTTCAATGTCTTTATGATATCTTTGTCAAACCTTAAGTGTTTCTCTCACCGTTAATCCCTCTTCAAAATAGTGTATCCGTTTTTGAAACAAAACAAAAACTACGCCTGGCTCTTAATACTGGGATCTTGGGCCCATAATACTGGGAGAGTCAAAAAGTGGCCCATAATAGTGGGAATTGGATGAGCATATTATTTTGAGAATTTTGATTAAATGAGTTGTGTAAGAACGGAAATATATATTCAACATCAAACTTTTATGTAATTACTACAAATTAGTGAAAATACAAAGGTTTAATCTTTTTTTTTTTCGATTTTTTATCGTTGAATCAATATTACAATTGCGCTTAGTTGGCCCATGATACTGGGATGACTGTATTTGAGCCCACATTGGATAACACGGAGAATATAATCGTCATGAAAAAATTAAGTTTAAAATATTATACATTCTCTACATACTTTCAAAATATAATAACTTTCAAGTTGTTGTATTTATCGGGCCTTGAAGAAATACTTTAGAGAAGGAAGTATAGTGCTACTAGAATTTTACAAATAAAAAAGGTTGTGTAAATTTTATCACTTTCCATTGAGTCTTCGAATAAGTCTTGCATTAGAAAATCACAAGTGAAACTAAGGAACTGTCACAAGTAAAGATTCCAGCTTAGAGTGGTTCCTTTTGTGAGTTGTTTCTAATTTCTAGCCATCAACTGAAGATCAATAGTTAAAAATCAACCGACGGAGGAGAAGTTTCAACAAGTAACGTTTTAATTTTCGGCGTTACGATTGTGAAACCCCATATTTAATTTAGTAATATATCGTTTTTTTACAAGAACTTGAAACCAGCATTAGGTGTCGAAGAACGTCAATAGTGTATAGAGGTTCGCCATAAAACTCAACCGCAGGTTTTTTACTGTATTTCACATGGCAATACCACTAAACGAACACAACTAATTCCATCGAAGCCAATTAAAATCTCCCGTCAGAACCGCTAATTAAACCACAAATTGTCCCCTTGAAGTTAAATCCTTTGACGCGCACCAACCAGCGCAAAAAAAAAACGCACGCCCGGTTACCATGGAATTCACTTTGCGTGAAGCCGAATTCCAGCGGAATCAGCACTTACATTTTGCAACTTTCCACAAAACAGATTTTTCAAATCCCACACCGGAACCCTACCTATAGCTGTGTTTCCTTCGTTTGCCACGATTTGCACGATCCGATGCCACAGTACAAGTGCTACGCATTCTTCCCACACACCTAGCAGCAATTGGATTTTTTCTGTGACGAAAAAATTGGTTTTTTTACATGTAACACCTCTCCCCGGCAGACCACACTCCGTCTCGTGTCGCGTAAGACGCTCAGCTCGAACGGCATTCTATGTCGAACGAAGGTTTGCGGCGCAGTTGTCTACTCATACTAGCACAACTATGACTACAACTACCACTACTAGAAGGTGCGGTAGGGGTCGGACTAACGAGCGGAGCCGTTGTCACTCGGAGTGTCCTCCACGATTCATCCGAGAGTGATTCGCGTGGAAATAGACTGAGTTGAGGCGTCCAGAAGCTGATTGTTCCGGGTGATGAAGGATGGAAAATCGAAAAAGTACAATGAAAGGATTGAGTGGGGGGCAACTCTCTCCCCTCGTTTGGTCAACAGATGAAAAAAGCAATTTTTCGGTTCCCACTCTAGGGGGCAGCAGTGGCGGCATTCATCGATCTCAAGTTTGCACCAGGAGAGTGTGGCCAACTCAACGCTCCACAGATGCAACGAAACCTGCAATGGTCACCGCGGGTCGGTGGGTGGCAGCCGTATCATCAAAGCAGCAGCAGCAGCATCGGTGATGGTTAGGATTTTTTCGTCGACGACGGATTGAACCGTTCAACAGGGTTATGTACTTCGAGACCACCCACCAGTGATAGGGCAGCTCCTTGCCTCGCCAGCTTTTTTTCCGTTGACGTCTCCTGCGGTCGGCACTGAGGGTAGAATGAGTGAAAAGGCTCTCGCTACCATAACAGCGAGAATGAAACAGACAGGATGTGACAGAGAGAAAAGGCAAATAGCCACGAAAAAATCGGTACATAACGCGGAGGTGATTTTTTCCCAGGTTATTTTTTTAAAAAAGTGTGTTTACTTTTTTATTTTTTCCTTTTCTGTGAATGCGATTTTTTCCTTGCACTTTGGGGCGACGTGGTGGATGTATTTTTTCTCCCCTCCTGCCGGAGCGGATCGCGATGATGTAGCAGCGATGGGGTTAAGAGAGTGTGCGATTGTGTGAGTATTGTGGATTTTTTTTCCAGTGCCAGCAATTTTTGGGATTCTTTTTCGTCCTGCGTCCTCGTCCGTCGTGAACTCGGTAGCTGGCGCAGAGAAAATTTTACCGTCGCTGTGCAAACTTGAGCATGACGGGAAAAATATCGGCTGATTGAAATATCATTAAATGCAGCAACGGTTGCCGGGTGACAATGGAAAACAATCAAGATTCTAGGAAATATAATTACATTCGGCTTTTATTCCAGGGAGGAAGTTAAAAAGCCAGTCTATTTCGAGCTATTTTTTAATTGTTCATTATACATAATTTCGTGTTTATCTCGTTAGTGCTTCGCTAGCTCTCACATATACTTAGAGATCCAGCGGTATTTGACTGCTGCTTAGAGGGGTAAGCTTTATGATGAATTTTGTATATGTTTCGAGCTGTTTTAAATACATTCAAGCGTTTTTTTTAATGAAAGTAGTATTTCTCGGGAAAAAATCAAATTGAACATTGATATTCATATGGTCTATTAATGGTTGAATAATCTAATTTTTATTGATACATCTCATTTTGATTAACACTTTTAATCTACTTAATGAAAAAAAAATTTTTATATATTATATAAGCAAGGTGGAATATGACGAATTATGGATAGCGGAATCCCAGAAGGCAGAATAACTAATGGCAAGTAAGACATTCCTTCATGCGGTATAAACTGTTAAAAAATAGCGAATATATATACACTAAAGTCGCTTCTTACGCGGGGGATACGTGCCGTATAAAAAGAAACCGCGTAAAAAACGCGTAAATTCCGGAATCCGCGTAAAAAAAAACCGCATAAACTCCGGAACCCGCGTAAAAAACCCGCGTAAAAAATCGCGTAAAGAGCGACTTTGAAGTACAATCGTTTTTAATTGTTACCTTTATGTTTACTGTCTCAAAAAGAAGATTAGCATGAAATGTCTACCAAATTTTTAATTATTGCTTCAAAATTTCAGATTTGTTACTTAACAAGCAACAAGATTTATCCACAGACAAACAGATGTAATAATCCATACAACATTTGAAAAAAATTCGAAACAGGTTTCGATTAACTGGTTCGACACCTACTGGACATACAGGGTGGACACAAAATCATTGCAACACAGAAAGCATGATGTCAAACATAGCATAATAACCGCATATAATTTAAATTCAGAGAGTAGTTTTATAAATTAACTAGCTGACCCGGCAAACTTCGTATCGCCTATTTTAGTGTTTAATTTAATAATTTTAAACATTTCAAATTCATTGATTCCTTGCGATTTATTTATGTCGTTTGAAATGATTGGTTTTATCGGAATGACAACATCCTCGAATTTTGGCTTTGGTACATCACCTCTATTCCGGAAATATATTGGGTGCATTTCAGTTGTTTTTCAGAAACTGAAAGTTGTCATCTTCGAATTCAAAATATTGTCCAGGATCAATGCTTGGCTTCTATATATCATTTCGAGTATGAACATATCCATATGTAGTAGTATTCGGTTATTTTCAGCTGTTTCCCAGAAGTTGCCATTTTACAATTCAAACTGGTGTCTGAGGTCAATTTTTAGCTCCTTGCATCATTCTGGTTCCGGAGATACTCATATTGGGTGGTATTTGGTCGCTTTAGGCTGTTTTACGGACACCGGAAAACGCCATCTTGCTACTCAAAATGTTGTCTGATGTCGATTTGAGGCTTCAGTGCATCAGAACAATTCCGGAAATACCCATGTTGGGTGGTATTTGGTCATTTGCCGCTGTTTTTTAGAAATCAGAAGTCGCCATCTTGGATTTCGAAATGGTATTTGGAAACATGCCAGAAGAAGGAAGGGTGTCGAAACATTATGGACATGTTTGTTACACCTAACAGCATTCAACTGCCAAATTTGGTTATATTTGCTTGATTGGTTCTCGAGCTGTGCGAAATTTGAGTTGATTTGTATGGGACCCCTTCCTTATATAAGAGGGAGGGGTGTCAAACCATTATGGATATTTTCGTTACCCCTAAAAACATTCACCTACCAAATTTGATTTCATTTAGTTGGTTAGTTCTCGAGATGTGCTGAAATTTATGTTTCATTTGTATGGCACCCCTCCCTTCAAGAATTGGGAGAGGAGTCAAACTAATGTGGACATATTCGTTACCCCTTAACACATCCACATTGCCGAATTCGGTTCCATTTACTTGATTAGTTCTTGAGTTGTGCAGAAATGTATGTTTTATTTGTATGGGACCCCTCCCTTCCAGAGGTCTTAAACTATCATAGGAACCTTTCTCGGCCCCAAGAACACCTACATACAAATTTTCACATCGATTGGTTCGGTAGTTTCCGAGCCTATATGGATCAGACAGACAGACAGACCGGACTGCATTTTTATAGGTATAGATAAACCTAGTTTGCATGTATTAGATCATTTTTCGGAGATTAATTCATAAAACGACTTGCATTTTTCATATTCTTCTAGGTCTTTCTGAGTTCCTGTTTCATCATAGCTCAACACGTTTGGATAGGCTAAAGCTCCGAATTATTAGCCGAATTAACCTCATACAATTCACGAAGTTTTCGAACAGTTTTCGAATAGTAACAAGAGGCTAGATCTTACCAAAATGGTGAGCTTTCTATATGCTGTCTCGGCAGTGGCAAGAGACGTTTTTTGAGGCATTCAGTCTTGTAAATTTCACTGTTGGTGGTTCCTTTTAACATCGCTTGTTACAGGTGCAGATAGTCTCCCAAGGCTGCGAATTTGGACACATTCTCCTTCTCGAAACGATAATCCAATTTATACCTATTCTTTCCAGTGAAAAACTCTTGTCCTGCTAGTGGGGTACGCATTTGGAGAATGAGCTCGTATTGACGCTTGTTCCCAGCTACGTGAAATTTAAATTGGATAATTTTTTCGGAGTCTTTGCTGATTCGAGTTCCATACAGCGGTCAAAAAGCAAATTTTGCACTAAGGACATAGCTTTAGGAATATCCTATTTTGCAACATCAAAATGCAATTCTTCGTGTGTAAAACGAAACATTAGTCCAAAGAAGTCTTTAATGCAGAGAATAAATCTAGAGGGGAAATCTAGAGAAGTCCTCATATCAAAACGTCTAGAAAAGCAGTAAAGATGAGAGCATAAAGTAGGCGCCATAAATCGAATGAAATTAGAGCTACCCACGAAAAGCTCGTTCGAGCGAAACAAAAATAGGAAATTTTCAATATTTCAATAGCTGGGACCGTAAACCTAAATGATGTTGTGCCATGTCAAATGAACATGTTAATACGATAACGAGACAAATAAGTTCGAACACCGTATCTCTGGGTGATTCTGATAACTTTTTCAGATATTCTAGTGTCAAATTAATGTGTGCACAAAAGTATATTCTAAAAACTCCAACAACATTTTAAGCGGTGAACGGTGAGATGTGGCATGATGAGCGCTGGGCAGCCTCAAAACTGATTTATCAATGAAAAGAAGAAACAAAAAAACAGTGAAGTGAACTAGAGAAGTGATGTTTTCAATAAGATATTTGAGTCTGGAGCGCTACGAGAGTAATTTTTTTGTTACTCTCTGTTATTTTTTGTGTCTAATGAGCGGTCATAAGACACAAAAAGTAGAAACAATCTTGCTTAAAAGTAACAAAATCTTCTCCATTCTTTCTGAGTATAGAAGATTTGACTAGGAAAAGATTATTAAAAATATAGTTTTCTCCAAAACTTCCTGAAACGCAACTATTACCAACGCAAAATAAAATTTTATTTGAAGCAAATTGAAAAATCTTGAATAGAACAGCATCAATCTATAGTTTAAAAGAGTTTAAAGATTGAAGATAAAAAGTGAAATTGTCACATAAAGTATTGATAAACTGACAATAAAATACAAATTAAGCGTCATCCATTTAGTACGTCAGGGTCAGACGTCAAGCACCTTTTGATCAAAATTTACCTCCCGGCATTTCGCACTATTTCCAAAGCAGCAAAAACATGTTCGAAATTATTTTGACCCAAAAAAATTTTCAAAAGGACCTAAGTAACAATGAGGGATTCTCTTTGTGGAAAGCTGTTTTCACACTGAAAACTAAACACGGCAGATTGATTGCCAGCATCCACAAAAAAGGTTGTGTGTTGCTGAAAAACGGTCGAGTTTTTCACTGGAGGAAGTGTTGCCCAACGCACCTACCGTTGATGTCGCCGCTATCGTACAAAGACAACTTTTAACTAAAGCCGATGTTATACAGAAGACTTTTCGGCGTGATACGTGTCATTTCTCATATGAAGAATAATATCGACATTGAAAAATAACGCGCGTCAAAACACATCCCGAATTGTTCCGCCGCGTTGACGCTTTCATTCGCTTTCTCTGTAACATCGGCCTGAGGGAAGTACTGCTGCACCTACCGTTGAGACTGTTACCACTATTACTGCTATTGGTACCCGGAGTTATTAGGTCTTCAAATAAGTGTTCAATTTGTCCTCAAACGGACAATTTGTTGTTTAATTTAATATCTAAATATAATGCTGATCGCATCTCTGTGCTATCCCCGGCAGCGGGAATAAAGCATTCTTCTGAACAAAACGAGGCAACTTTGCATTTGTGAAAGTACCAGCTGATGTATCTGCTACGGATTCTACCCGCTACCGCACAAGGACAGCTTTTTACCAGAGGAAGTGCCGCTGCACAAGCTGGCTCTGCCACTATCAATGCTTATACTCGCTACTCCTGCTGCTGCTGATAAGGGACCGTTGTAATCGCTGTCTAGAACTAATATGACCAGTTTAGGCAGAAGCAGGCTCCGGCAATTCTATAAAAAAAAAACGAGTAGCAAATTTAATCAACCATTTCTGATTTGACTGAAACTTTGCATGGACGTTTCTATAGGTAAAAGATGCCTTTTCGTGCTATTGGTTTAATTTTTTGGAACACGACTCATTTTTGAGAAGGTATTGATACTATTTTGGGAAGGTATTGATGATTAGAAATATGTTTAGGGCCAAAACGGTTTGTTTTATCGGTGTGACGTCTTCGGTAATAATAATTTTGTCTTTCCGAAAAAAAACATACACTGTAAAAGAAATTTTTTTTTGAAAAAGAGATAAAAAAAAATTAAACATTAGTTATCTAAAAAAGCTCATATTTTAAAAAACCATTTTTTTATAAAACCACAGACGATTACCTAAACAATTTAACCGGTCCGATCATAGAGAAATCAAGAAAATAAATGTTGTTTAAAAAAAATTGATACCTACAACTTTGCTGGAGACACAATGCCAATCATTCAAACCGTTTTGGCTGTAGAAACATTTTTAATTTCCAATAGAGCACTCTGTGGGGAATTAAAAATATTTTTACAGTCAAACGGCTTGTTGAGCTCATTATAAAAATGGGTCGTGCTCCAAAATATTAAACCAATAGCACAAAATGGCATTTTTTACCTATAGAAACGTCCAGGCAAAGTTTCAACCAAATCTAAAATGACAATTTAAAAAAATATTGAAACTGGGACATTTTTTGTAGAACTGCTCGAAATTAAGCATTAAACGACCATTCAGAGGTTAAATATTGGTTAAGGCAAATTAGTAATAATGATGTCATTTCTGGAGATGTGTAAGATGCACATATACATGCTTTATCTTGTAATCACATACAATTGTTGGTTTCAAGAACAAAAATGAGAGAAAATTTTTCACGCGAACAGTGGTTCCATATCAACCGCAATATTTTTTTGAGCTCCCAAGTTTATTAAGTGTTGTTTTTTGTGTGGCACCATCCGAAATCATGAAATTAAATTTTTGGAGGTTGTATGAAACTCGAGAAATAATCGTTTGTCATTAGTTATCTTTAGTTTCAGACAAGTTTGATTATTTCAATACGTTTAATATGTTCTATTACTGAGCAAAAAATACTAATTCGTTGAAGATTGCACGCCTTCGTAATACTGCTTCCAATATTGTTTCCCTAGCATAATTGATATAATTACACCATTGGGTGAACTGAGGTGTGCATTTTCCATCCATAATTTGGCGTGGCAGAAGGGAGGTTAACATGCCCAGCAGCTGAATCGCCCTCTGTGCCTCGATCAGGCCCAAAAAATCAAATCCATTTTCAGCTACCGCCCGGTCGTCGCTGAAATCAACAGTTAAACCGCGTTCACTCGCGTGTTGCGTCCCGTTGATTACAGGTTTGAAACCAATTCCTCTGATCCTGGCAGTGCCCGCATACACACGTATGTACTCGGTAAGCAATCCGCGGAATGTGGCCGCCGCCGGAGGGTTAGCAAGGCAACAAAAAATAGACGCTTCAAACAGCTCTCATCTATGGAACTAGACTAGTGTAACACACGTCAAACAGTGCCACGTTAAACTAGCTTGGCGTCACCCGCAAGAGCATCCCGGAAATGAAACCTTCGTTCGCTTCCTTCCTTCGTTTGGACTCGCAGCAACACGATTTCAGCTAGCCTTATGAAACAAAGCGAGAGAGAAGCGTTTGGTAGTGCGAAAAAGTGTGTTGTAAGCGGACAGAAAAAAAGCACACGAGACCCATTTCGCGAAGATAGACAATCCGATTATGTACTAGTAGACCACTGAATGGAAGGATAAAAGCTTGCTCGTGCGTTTTTTTCCCGCATACAGTGGTACAAATTCTCTGTCACCGGATGTAAGAAAAAGAACTAATTTTACTGGAACGATCGGTGAAGTTAACCCTGGTGGTTGAAAATACAAATTGCGGAGTAATTCAATCAAAAAATTAGAAATGTCAATTCTAACCTCGCCTTCGTCCCACTGTTTCCGTTTTGGCAGAATGTTATTTTTGCACTAAACACAATCCTGCGAGCAGCATGCGGACTATAGAGCCGCAACTTACACCGCAAGCCAAACCCTGCTAGACGGGAGATAAAAGCTGCTGGTCAGCAACTACTAGAAAAAGGAAACAACATGCCTGCGCTAGAAGCAGTTTTACGAACAAAAGCACACTGACAGCATTCTGACAGCACAAAGTGGGCTCCCACCTCTTGGTGCATGTCGGTTTTCACATGGAAGTTCTACGTGTCTCCAGCAGCAACGCAGTACCTGCAACGCAAAGCAATTGTCTCAATATTGCTTTCACCAGATTGGTTTCTGATGTGCGGAACTTCAGCACCTTTGCTGAGTTCATAGTTTCGATAACTAATACCTAGATGAAACAGTACTTTAACCATATTTTCACAAAAGTGCGGTATTATTATTGTTATCGAAAAAAAATTAAATCATGATTTTTTTCGAAGCTCATTTCGATGATCAGTTATTTATATTTTGGTTTACTAGACTAACTAAGAGGGTTTGTGAACGCCCAGAAACGAACAGTAAAAATATCAGGTTGTAATTTATTAACAGGGTGCGGCAGAAAAAAATGCGAAAATATATGGTACTACTTCAAATTTCATTTTCAACTACTTTAAGCAATATTATTAAAATTTTAAAGCTTATTTTATTTTTTATTAGGTTCTTACAAACAAATGTGCTCGATGTGTCTTCCATTTAAATTATGACATCCTCAAAACAACATCGAAAGGAGAGCATGTCTTACGAACGCAGTCCTCCGATATCAACAACTACGTGTAAATTATAACAGACTTCAAAGTCTTTAAACTAGGATTAAATGTTTTGCAGGTTTGTGCTACAACATACGCCCAATCGAATTATCCTACGAGTTATCTACCGGACTTCTAGGGAGCCTGAAATCTTTGGACTGAAACTTTATATTTTATTTGTGATTTTATTTGTGACATGGCGCTCAATCCTGTTATAGAACAACGTATTGATCCTGGGAGAAGTTGGCTTTCATCCAGGGAAGCCCTCGGTTCTTTTAAATAATGATATACAATACGGTATTGATTTGAACACCACCATCAATGAAAACAGGCGTCATTTTCATCGGAGAACAGGGTTATCATTTTTTTCTTCTTCAACAGAAAAAAACCTTTTTGAAAGAGTCACTCAGTACTTTTTTACTCGCTCCGTAATGAAGTGGTCATTTATTCTAGTTCTGGAAGATGTGTGAAGTCTTTTATGATAATTTTTTGCATAGATTTTACAGAAATGTTGGCTTTCTTAGCAAGTTTCCTGATGGAACATATCGATTTGCGAAGAATCTTTGTTCGGTCCGATTCAATCAAGTTTAGCGTACGTGCAAACCGCAAACCCCCACTTTCCGGGTTCTGCTGCAAAACATCATCCTGTAGAGACTCTAGCCGATTGACATCCCATTGCTCTAGGAACCTCCTTCGGCGTCTTCTGGGCAAGCAGCATATTCGCAGTACCTTAATTGACGTTTATATTCACAGATTCGCCATGAAATAATTCATTTATTTATTTATTTGTAATTTATGTAACTTGAAGAATCTTCCTTTTTTCAATTGTTACACAATGGAGGAAGTTTAACTTTATATCTAAATATAACTAAAATTTTCTGTATCGAGATTACATTACATTTTACAACTTGTTTACGATACATTATTTCATTGCATGCGATCAAGCTTTCCAAGTAAATCCTTGTTTTTGTTTTTAATTTCGAGGCTTTGTAAACCAGTAGAAGTTACCTATGATCGATATCGTGTTTCAAATGTGAAGTATAGAGGTCGCTGCATCAAGTTTCAACCGTTACAGCGCCTCTGCAGCATGTGCTTACTCACAATTTCCATTTGTTTAGTCTATCAGCCGTTCTCGTGGTGTACGTTCTTTGTTTGAGTTTTTTGATACTTTTTAACTGTGAGTTATCCTCAAAAGTACTTAAATATGAGTAACAAGTTTGAGTTTTGCGTGAG
This sequence comes from Wyeomyia smithii, assembly GCF_029784165.1. Classification (NCBI taxonomy): domain Eukaryota; kingdom Metazoa; phylum Arthropoda; class Insecta; order Diptera; family Culicidae; genus Wyeomyia; species Wyeomyia smithii. The sequence goes on from NC_073696.1 coordinate 201,929,603, forward strand.
ATCGGACGCCAACCGCGTCAAAGTCACTGAGCGTCACATGTCTGATACCGCGAAAGAGGGTAGGCGCAGCCTTAGATCAGATAAAAAAAGGGAAAAGAGGAAGATAAGGCCTAGGAAGGACAACTTCACGGCACAGGGATAGCCGACTGTAGGCTGAAAAATTATTAGGGGCTTTATTATTGCGATTCTAAGGATTTATAGCATTTTAAAACTTTAAACGCGTTTTTCTCAAAACCATGTTTTCAAAATCGGCGAGCAGTAGAACTGAAAAAGTTTACATCCGATTGACTTGAAATTTTAACTGTAGCCTCTTCATTAGATTATCTAGTGAAGTACACACGACTTTGGCGATTGATTAACAACAACAAAAGTTATAAACAATTAAAGTCGATTTTTTTGTCGAAATAGAAATTTTGTGTAGAAAATTCTAAAAATATAATCATGTGTACTTCACTAGCCACACTTATGTAGATAATGAGAAAATTTTTGTTTTGGTGATAGGTGGAGTTGGGCACGACTTCTACTGCTCGCCGCGGAACAACTTAAAAAAAAGCGGTTTACGGCAATTGCTGCACAGCCGCCATTTTGTAAAAAAAGCAGAAATATTTTTTTTTGATATTCTCCAAGAGTTGCTTAGTCCAACGATATATAATTTATATATCTTACATCTCAAATGTCCTTTAGAAAAAAATCATGAAAAAAGCCTTGTTTTTTGAGCATTTGGTAGATATTACCCCTAAATACAATTTGCTTCAAGTGAACTCACTAGAAACATTTCTATATACCCGATTCATTCTTTGCACAGAGTATGCTTCCCGTGCAAAAACAAGCGTGTTTAGAACAACCGTGTTATTTCGAAAGAAACCGCGTGTAAAAAGAGACCACACCTCAAGAAAACTTAGTAGTCAATGATTTGATAATATAGATACTTTTTCAGTTCATATCGATATTATCACAATAAGAAGGGTTGCCGTTTTTCAATGTAGAAATGTTTAGCAGTCGTAATTTGTACATAAATGACAATTTTTTTCGATCCCAGTTTATATTTGCGATAAATTCGTTTATTTTAGTGTTGTTTTGAAAAAGAAAAAATACGCAAACCTCACAAAATCAGTGTTGTATCGTTGCCAAAACAGCAACTCTATTATTATTGAGAGAATTTTCCTGCGTCTGGCAGCTTTAACTATATATAACTTTATAATCCAGCTATATAACTTTATAATCCAGCGCTGCCATCACTGAAGTCGCAAGTTGCAGAAAGATGTCGTTAGCATTCCAAAGAAGTAAGAATTTGAAATCTGGCACGCGATTTGTAAATGGGGATCACTTTAGAAAAATTTTGGTGTCGTTTAAATTCAACTATTGCGTCGTTCGGATAAACCAGTACTTCACGTATTAGCACCATATGCTGCCATGTTCGCGCTGCGTCTTTTGTTTCGACATCTGCGCTAGCGTACGTGCATGTGTCAAATTGGGAACCACAAAATATGTATGAGATTGTACGATAGTGCCCAAGACGGTACTGTCGCGCGATGACATCTATTTGATTGGAAATTTGGAATGATCGGTTTTTATGCCGATGGTGCTAGGTTCCAGTGTTACAACTGTTTCACGTAAGAAACACCTATCATTCTCATCCAATCAGCATTTGTACAAAAACAGTTTTTTTATTCTCGCTTATTTTTCGAAAACAGTTAAATTTATCAAATTTCATCAAACAAAAAAGTGTTTGATAGCTTTTTAACCCAAGATATGATTTTTGGAATTTTTCTAACTTTTTAAGGGATCTTAATCTCTCTCCTTTTTGCTGCAGTGTTGCCAGTTCATTTCTCCCGTTCAATTAAGATATTTTAGCTTAACGAAAATATTGGAAACGTGTTGTTAATATTGGAGGCTCGAGCGAGGGTCACGCGTCCCCAAACATGGCTGGTCGAGGTTCTTTCTTACGAGAAATTTTCCTAGAAACGCGATGAAGCTATGCACGAGAACGAGGCTATCTTCCCGGATAAACTGACGCGGCTGATCAAGGCTACCATGAACCATGTGATGTATTACGTGCGTGTCTCGGGGATGCTCTCGAGTATCTTCGAGTCATGCCGAGGATTGAGACAAGGTGATGGACGCTCTTGTTTGCTTTTTAACATCGCTCTCGATGGTGTTATACGAAGAGCGGGCATCGACACGAGTGGTACGATTTTTACGAAACGGGTTCAGCTTAACGGCTTCGCTGATGACTTTGACATCATAGCACGAAACTTTGAGACGGTGGAGGAAACCTACACCAGACTAAAAGCGGAAGCTAAGCGTATTGGACTGCTGATCAATGCGTCGAAAACTAAGTATATGAAGGGAAGAGGCTCCAAGGAGAACAATGTCAGCCTCCCACCCCGGATCACCGTAGACGGCGATGAGCTTGAGGTGGTAAACGAGTTCGTGTATTTAGGATCGCTGGTGACCGTTGACAACAACACCAGCAAGGAGATCCGGCGACGCATTCAAGCGGGAAATCGTGCCTACTTTGCACTTCGTTAGACAATGAAATCCAATCGAGTGCGCCACCTTACAAAGTTGAAGCTGTACAAAACACTAGTTAGAACGGTAGTCCTCTATGGGCTAGAGACGACAACACTGCTCTCAGAGGACCTCAACGCCCTTGGAGTTTCCGAACAGAAGGTTCTGCGAACCATCTACGGTGGAGTACAGACTGAAGACGGAGAATGGCGTAGACGCATTAACCATGAGCTGGACGTGCTGCTCCTAGCATGCTAGCAGACCCCCACTGCACATCTAATCAAAGTGAACAGATTGCGATGGGCCGGACACGTCGCAAGGATGCCGGACGACAACCCGGTTAAAACGACCCTTTTCAGTAACCCCTCCGGCACCAGAAGCAGAGGAGCACAGCGTACACGATGGCTTGATCAGATTGAAAGTGACCTACGAGTAATAAGACGCCTGGGAGCATGGTGCCATACAGCCCAGAACCGAGTAGAATGGAGACGACTTCTTGATACAGCACGAGCCACCCCAGCTCTAGTCTGCTAGGTAAGGTAAATAAGCGATGAAGCTATCAAATTTAAAACACTGCATGCTGAAAATTCGTTTTTATCTCAGTACAAAGGGGGCCCTCATAGCGGGGGGATAGTCCCCATAGAGGAGGGATGATTCACTCCCCACACTTAGAGCCAAATCCATGAAGATTGTGTCAAAAGCGGTACAGACACTTCGTATGAAATGATCTGTATATATTATAGTTTAGTCGGTAACTGTAATTATTCTATTCAGCTCGGGTTTAGTTTTCATATTTTATGTGTTCCACCAAAATTTGTTATAATCTTGTTAACAGAAAATAAACAATTAAACCTCTAGTGCCCAATACCGCCATTTGGCGGGCTCCAGTCGAAGTTTTGAAAAGCTTTAATATGTACTTGAAAAGTGTTTATAATGATTCATAGTGATTTTACCGAAGCCCGTTTAGAAATTAACTTGGGCACTAGAGGGTTAATAAAATGAATCTGAACTCGAAGCTGAGTCTGCCGCATTAGACGTTCCTGTGAATTGCATAAATCTGACTTCGTTTGAGGTAACTCTTGCAATGGTTATCTCTGCTACGAAAAAGTTTAAAAGTTTAAATTCTCCTGGACCTGACGGTATTTCGTCGGTTTTGTTCTGTCGTTGTGCTGTTGATTTTGCAGCCGTTGTTTGGAAGCAAAGCATACTGGGAAAAAATGAACCTGAATTCCCACTAATTAGAAGCCGCTGCACAGTGGTCCAATAAGGCAAAAAGTGGAACTTAATTCCATTACGCCTTTCAACTTCATCCTAGCTTAATAAGGTCTTCGGAGCAATTGTTTGTATGAATGACCCGCATAATCGCAAATTGTCAAAAAACATGAAAAGTTTACTATGCTTAAAATAAAAAAAAATAAAACTTTTTTGTGTTAAGAGATAGAAGAATAGTTTGTTCAGGAAAGTTGTAGAAGATTCAAAAATATGAAACTTTGTTAAAAATATTAAAATTCTATCTTTTTTCGGTAAAAAGTTATAAAGTATATTACATGGAACTTATTTAATAGTTAGTTTTTTGTACTTAACTTTTGTTAGTTGCATTTTACACGAAAGTGAAGTTCGGAGGAATTATTAGGGTAAATAAAACACATATTTTTGTCAAAGACCATATATCTCCAAGACTTTTCCTTACAAAGTTATATCATATATAAGCTTATTTTTTCGATAACTTTAAGAACGTATAGGTTAAAAAGGGGCAAGTGGAATTATGATGGCAATACTTTACCTTGAAGTTATGCTGAAGTACTATAAACATTTTTAGGTTCCATTTGTCCCAATCACCCATATTAGAGTACGACGAGCATATATTACAGTAGGTTTTCATATATCAAGAATACGAACTTTTTTGTGTTAAGAAATAGAGGAAAGGTTTTTTCGGCAAGTTTCAGTACGTGCAAAAATATGAAACTTTGCTGAACAAACAAAATTCCTATCTTCATTGGGAACAGAGTTACAAAGTATTTAATGTAAAAGTTACTTAAAAGTTAGTTTTTCGCACTTAACTTTTGTTAGTTACATTTTACAAGAAAACGTTGTTCTAAAGAAGCGTTTGGGCATACAGAACACACGTTTTTGTTGAAGGCAACACATCTACAGGACTTTTCCTTACAAAGTTATAGCATATTTTAGCTTGTTTTTTCGATAATTTCTACAACTATTTATGTTATAATTAGTGAAATTATTCTAGTGTAGATTTAAATTATTAGTAGATATTTGACGAAGAAATTCCATGAAATAATTGTAAAACTTTAAAATCGTACTTCCACTAAGACACATGGCCGTATAGAAACAAAGAAAAGATGAAAAGGTGCGATGCGATAATTGACGCGTAATCCATACTTTGGCGGTAGAGGAAATGTTTCGCCAACCCGAGCGTCCGTTTGCCAAGATGGTGCGGCTAGAAACAGCGTCTGATCTCCATATTAGGAGCGGCTGATCAACATCATGGTGTCAGCGTGGGACTATGAACAGAGCTGAGAAGATGGTCCCCCGGGGGATTTGGGAAAGCCTAAAGAGCCGCTCCGGCAAACAAGATATTACAAACAACGTAAGAGATAATACGAATCAGAACAATTGGCATGAACCTAGGTAACGAAATAAGGACTACGATTGAAAACTTGGGGCATGGAACCTGCTCTGCTTTCCAAGATGTGACAGGATAATCTACGATGAGCTACATCTACGTAACTTCGAAGTGATAGCGCTGCAGGAACTTTGTTGGACAGGACAGAAGGTATGGAAAAGCGGGCACCGGGCGGCTACTTTCTACCAGAGTTGTGAGCCGGCACACGTGAAAAAAGATTCGACGACGAGAAGGAAGAGTAATCGGGCCAGATGGCCATCGGTGCGTGAATTTCGCAGCATCTCGTGGAGTACCTTCTTCCCTCGCAAAGATATTCACAAAACCACCTGGAGATCATCCGACCAACAGACAGAGTACATTCGTACCTACTGCAGTACGAATATGGATTCGGATCACTTCTAGTAGTGGTATGCATGCGCTCATTATTCTCGACGGTGTATTAATACCAGCCGAAGTCGAACACCGCGACCAAATATTGAGCAACTGCAGGACACTGGGTTTGCACAGGATTATACATAGCAGCTGGACGAAGCGCTACCAACGTAAGAGCAGCTTCGCGCAGCTACTCTTGAAGATGTCTGGATGAGCATTCGATCCGCCGTAGGTGGCACTGCTAATAGGTACAAGGGGTCCGAATCATCACTGGTTCGACGGTGAATTCAAACAGTTAGTCGAGGAGAAGAATGTAGTACGGGCGTGTGAATGCTGCAATATCGCACAAGAGCGAACATGGAACGATACCGACGGGCATGGAACAACCAAAACTCAGTTCTTTGAAGAAAGAAGCACCAACAAGAGGACCGAGATAAGCGGGGGCCTAGCGTGGTTGGTAACGTCTCCGCCAACCACGCTCGACGCCTGGGTTCGAATCCCACCGCCGACATAGGTGTCGATGGTTGTGAGGTGGCGTGATCCACTCACAACCAACCCAACTGGTCTAGATTCAATCCAAGCCGACACCGGGAGATTTTCTGAGGCGAAAAATCTCTGGGATCACGCCTTCCATCGCATGAGGAAGTAAAGCCGTTGGCGCCGGTCCGTTAATCAATGGGTCGTGAGTTAGGGTCCTGGGTGGAGTCGCCTCCCCGGGCGTCGGTGATTGGCACAACAACAGTGGCGGAACTAGACCGACGGAAAATAAGCGAGAATAAAAAAAAAGAGGACCAAGATCGCGCAGCGAATTAATAATTCTACCAACTTTCCAACGGATTTGACTGGTCATCGATGCATCGAAAACGAAGTACATGAAAGAAAGCGCTTCAAAAGAAGATAGTGCAAACCTCCCACCACGAGTTTAAGTTGCTGGTGATGAAATCGGGATGTTCGATGAGTTTGTGTATCTGGGCTCACTTATAACTGCCAACAACAACACTAGCAGAGAAATTCGTCGACGCCTTGTGGCAGGAAATCGCGCATACTTTAGTCTACAGACATTCGATCGAGCAGAATTCGCCGCCGCACCAGATTGACCATCTACTGGACACTTATCGTACCGGTAGTCCTCTACGGCCATGGAACATGGATTATGCTTGTGGAGGACCTACGCGCCCTTGCAGTCTTCGAGCGGAAGGTTTTGCGTATCTTTGGTGGTCTGCAGATGGAGAACGGATCGTGGAGAAGGTGAATGAACTGCAGGAGCTACTTTGGGAACCATCTATCGTCCACACCGCTTAGGTTGGTTGATTGTGGTGGGCTGGACAATGTCGTAAGGATGTCGGACGATAGACTGGTAGAGATGACTCTTGATAGCAATCCGTCAGTGGCGAGACTGAGAGGTGCACAGCGGGCAAGGTTGATCGATCAAGTGAACGACGACCTACGGACCCTACGCCATGGATCAAGTAGAATTTAGACGACTCTCACGTACAGCGAAGGCCATACCACGGTTTGGGACTGTCTGGTAAAGTAAGTAAGCGTGACTTCGTGGAAACACGGAGCTCGCAAAGTTCTCGTTTAAGTAAAAGAATAGAATGCTTGGCGTCCAAGCGTAATTTGTCAAAGGTCAAAATGTTGAGTATACTATGTCATTTCATCATAAAACGACTCAGACACAGAACAACGATGCAGCTGTCATTTTCTTGTACGACTCGTTATGTTTGACAAACATTCAAAAATAGTCAGACGGTTAGTGAGTTTTGTGGATTCACAATTCGGAAAACTACGAACTACGAATAATTTGTAAACTGTACTGAAAATCGCATTCCGATCAGGCAATTTCATTTTTTATTCCAAACAATCACAAAAGAACAATAAAGCATGAAAAATATTATTCCAGAAATATACTCTACATCTGTTCATTAAATTTGACATAATGTTAAAGCTCAAATTTTTGTCAGTTTTAAACAGCAAAACCAGGACAAACTCCGAACATGAAAGAAGATCCGCCACTAAGTATCGAGTTGCAAACGGCATGTGGCGGCGGTATTCATTGGCCAATTTTTTCTTCGCTCTTTATTCTATAAGTTCCCCCCAAATTCTGTGTCCATCAATAAACCAGACGATTCGTCGTCGTTGTCGTTCACATAGACGACAACGTCGTCGTCATTGCACGCGGGTCGATTCGCAATCGGAAAAGTGCAAAAGAAACGCGCGGATCAAACAGGATCCCGTGTGTCTGTGGCCAAGGGAAGAGGGAGTAAATTGCCTGGCAGAGGGAGCATGTCGGACTTGGAATATGTATGACGGAAGAGAGAGAGAGAGAGAGAGAGAGAGAGAGAGAGAGAGAGAGAGAGCGAGTGACGAACCTGACCCGACTCACTTGCCGGCCCGTTGAGACTTTTTCCACACTCGACGGGCGCGAGATTTCGCTTCCTTATTTTTATATTTCTGTTTTGTTTTCTATTGCCAAGGATTACGAGCACGGGGCGGAAGGTGAACGGGTGGCATCGGCGTTGGTAGCTTTCCCTCGCATATGTGGGGGTGGGTAGTTCGGTGTGTGTTATAGGAAAACAGGGAATAAGAAATATATTTTTCGACGCCGAACTCGCTTGCTCTTCTTCTTCTATTATTATATTTTTTCATAGCTAAGAAATAACTCGTTTCCTATGTGAAATCTTTGTTCGCTGTTTACTCTCACTCTCCTCTCCCTGCTTCTTGGAAAACCGTTTTAGTGGCGCTCATGTGATGTGGAAAAAGAAACGTTTCCTCGGCGAAGGATGTTTTTGCAATGCAATCAGCCAGTTTGGCTTTTAATGTATTTCTGGTTTTTATGTTTTGCGCTTTATATGAGTGCAATATTCGAAAGTAAGAAGGGTAAGCTTTGTTACTTTCGCTTCAAGGAAACGAAACACTAGCGCTGGTGAAGATGAAGCAGTGACGGATAGTGACCAATCACCCTGTTACTCTTGGTTTTTATAGCTGGAAATAAATTTTATTTTTGTCACAGCAAGCACATTCTGGTTGGAAAAATATTCCAACATCTTGTCAGACATGACAAATTATACCGAGTGGTCTCATAATCTCTCGTATGAAGAATGGTTTGCTTCGAAGGTTTATTCAATTTTAATGTGAATTTTTCATTGTTTAGAATAAATCAATTATAAAAATTCTAAATAAAATAAAACAATTAAATTATTTTTTCGATTATCTTACCTCCATCGGTCCATTCCACATGTAGTGCATCCCGACACCGGCAGGATCGTGGTGCGAGTTTGATGTCATATGTTCCGCCATTACCGCGCTCATCCAGTGAACCAGTCCCTGGGTGGGATTCTGGCCCTGGACCGAACCCGGTACGGGCATCTGGTTGAAGTTTGGTATCGCCGCCGTCGCCGTCGTGCTGCTGGAGTCGGGAGTTGCTCCCTCCGAGGCAGACGGGTGGTGACTACCGGCGTTACCCGGTCCTGCTCGTGGAGAACTGTTGCAGTTCAGCGGTACCTTCGAATCCTCCGGATGGCGGCAGGTGCTCGGGTGGTGATGATGGTGATGGTGGTGATGGTGCGGGTGGTGGTGGTTGTTGTTGTTGGCCTTTGAATAGTCGTTATTGTTGGTCGTGTCTGACAGCCAGGGAAAGGAGGATGGCGCTTTCTGGAAGTAAGACAGACATGATAAAGTATTAATGGGCTACTGCACACTCGGATAAAAAAGTAAGATGCTTGGGAAAGTGGAATTTCATATGAAACTTTTTTTCAATTCAATAGATTAGGATTGAATGGAAAGAGGAATGTAGCGAATTGTGAAGCGAATGTTTAAATCAAGATGGTGAATTGATGTTTTGGGAACACGAAATCTGTCCTCTCTGACAGTTTTTTTGATAGCACTTTATCAAAAATGTCGAAAGGAAAGCTTAGCTCTCATGAGCTTGATTTGGAATTACTTTTGTTTTCAGCTGATTTATTCAGAATAGATTTTTGGTAGATAACCAAACTTGAAAAAGTACTTGAATCGTTTGAATATCACCAAGATGCTAAAATAATTGCACAAAATAGTAAGTTGGGAGAAAACCTTAAAAAAGGCCATCCTTCACACAGTTTTTTTATACGAGGGTTTTCATTTCTATTTAAATAAAAGTTTAAGTTCTTAACTGAATTAAGTCTGGAAAAGATATATTGTTTTTCGCAAAATGTGGGAGAGTAAGCCTTGTGGATTTTATTAAACATAGCAAAAGCTTGACGTGAAACATTGATTTTTGTTGGTTGCATTTATTTTCTGCATCGATCATCTCGAATATATGTGAAAAATCAAATAATCAATCTTAAGTAGAAATTTGTTATGCGAAAATAAAACAAGAAACTTACTGATTTGTCTCATAGCGTTAACCAAGCTTTACTTTTAAACCACGATGTCATATCGCTGTAAAATCGTCATAACATTATTATCAGTCTGGCGAATTAAAATAAATAAGAAAAAAATCATCTTACAGAAAATTACCAAATACGAATTTATTTCAACATTATACTTTTCAATTTTCTATTTTATATAACAAATAAATAAATTGACTTAACCGTTATGTACTCGGCAGGGTACCCGGGTACCTTTTCAGACTTTATTGCTACAAAAACCAAGGATAACGTCAACTTAGACAGCTGAAACTTATGGAATGCTCCTAACTAGTGGAAATAAACCATTTTCCATCATTAGTCTGTTTGTAGAAACAAGGGGGGTTGAAGGGGGGGGGGGGCTTCGAAATTTTTCACCACGTAAGTACTCGGCAGGGTACCCGGGTACCCACAAAATGAAATGCTTCTTGCTTATTCATTTCTTGACAGATTTTTGATCTTGGCCTATCAAAAGATTGGAAAATCTGTCTACTTTTAGAATCTGGGATCGACATGGACCTGTAACCACATCTGGTTCCTGTAAATCCGGATCTACGGGTGCATGTTCCGGTGAGACAAATTAGTACAATTGTCAATAAAACCGAACAACATTGGTATCAAAATTCTTGAAATCACTCCAGGAATCGATCTACATCCATTTCGAGTCCAACTGGTGAGTTGTCCTCGAAATTGTCTTACCGGAGCAGATTCCCGTGGGGCCCTAAATGGCCATAAGCATGAGTGGATAGAAACCCTAGCAATATGCATATGAGCAAGTTATTGGCAAAGAACTCGGATCAACAACTGCAGCTGCTACATCTACCTCGGTCAAACGAGACTCAACTGGAAGAGTCCCACAAGCTGGCGTCTGCCACATTTGCAAAAATTTGGACAATAAACGCAGGAAGACAAGGAAGACGTGTATAGCATGCTGCAAGCCAATATGCAACGAGCACAGCAAGGACATTTGCAACGATTGCTAATTTTGTTATTTGTTTTTTTTTTTTTATTCATATTACTAAGTTTTTTTTTATGTTTGTTATGTTTCAGACTTAAAACGACCTGTTATTCGTGCAAAAACTTGAAATAATAAACGATTTGCAATGGGCCAGAAAACTCTAAATAAAAATATAAAGCCTTTATCATTACATTCTGAACTGAAAAAGTTTCGAATAAGTTTTTGAAATAAGCCGTTACGTAACTGTGATGTTCGCTCAAAATTTCAAATTTGAAAGGAGGGGAAGTTATCCTGCGTTACGTAAAGAAGCCACGCATAGCTACGGGGAGGAGAAGAGAGATATCTCTTTCTGACACTAGGGTATGCAGTCAAAATTTATATGATATTCTGCCTGAGCAAGAAGCCGGCGAAATTGAAATGTTCGAAAGTAAAACTATTCAAAGTGAAATTTCTGTGAAAATGGAGAAAATTCCACCTATTGTGGTAACTATTACTTCTGAATTTAATATTTTTAAAAGAGAACTTTCTACGTTTCTCTCCTACGTCAAAGGTACTTACTAAATTGGCCGAAGAGGCGAATGCCGTTTACTGGCCCAAACATTGAAAGATTGGAATCGTCTCATTCAGTATTTAACTGAAAAGATGTATAATTTTTTTACATATGACAATAAGAGCGCCAAGCCGTTCAAGGTCGTATTGAAAGGCCTCACCAACGATCAAAACGTTGATGAGATCAAACATACTTTAACAGAATTACTTGGCATAGCCCCTACCCAAGTAATTCTAATGAAACAAAAATCACGAGGCGAAAACAGTCAACGAACTGGAATTTCCCTTGTTGATTATTTAATTCATTTTAACCGCACTGAGGTTAACAATTTGAAATTTTTTGACAAAGCACATGCTATTTATAATGTGCGAGTGAAAAGGGAATTGTATCGAAAGTTTGGCGGAGGTGAAAAGCATATCACCCAATGCCGTATTTGCCAACGTTATGGCCATGGTTAAAAATTCTGTAACATGGACCAAAAATGCCTTATTTCTGGAGACTCTTCTCACAAAAAGGACACATGTCCTGTGAAAGAGAGTAAACAATTTCGCTGTGCGAGTTTTAACGGCGACCATATGTCAAATTTTTATCAATGCGCAGCCCGTTCAACAATTGTTAAGGCAAGGCAAGGTAAACAAAATTCAAAACAAACATCAGAACGAAATTCTCCAAGCGTACCAGTACTACCCACTTTCACAACTCCTTTGCATACTCGTTTAACATATGGACAGGTTACAGGTAGTTCGAACATTCTACCGCCTAATGTTGAGAGTTCGGTAAGTAAAACACGGTGGAAAATAAATGTACATCTATTACCCCAGCTAATATTTAAGATCGGAGTTAGGACCACCTACGATATTGTGCAATATGGTTTATGCTATGCTATGCTACCTATTACCCCAGCTATTATTGCTACCGAATCCTATCATATCTATGAGCCACGTAATTGGGATCATATTTTAATTTGATGTTAGGTTTCAAAAATGTTTCAGTAATAATTGCAATATGCACGTTATTTACTGTTAAAAAATTAAAAAGCTCATTCTCATTGGCTTTCAATGAGCAAGCATTCCAATTTAAAATTTTGATTGGTTTATTTAAAATCATTGCTACATTTTAAGTTAGGAACAATTTTAATTGTAAAATTTGTACCTATTTAATGGTTTCAAACATTGATTTTGCCTGCAACATGGCGTTCATAAGATCCAACATTGCTTGTTGCAGAAAAGAAAGTTTACCTGCCGTAATAGGCCCCTGGCAGTTGACATTAGAAAAAATATTTTCGGTAGTAATATTAGCTGGGGCAATTTATTTCCCACCGTGTTTTGCTTACCTCCCATATTAACGGTCATTTTCGAACTACCAATATTAGGCGGTAGAATGTTCGAACTATCTGTAACCTGTGCATATGTTAAACGAGTATGCAAAGGAGTAGAGAAAGTGGGTGGTACTGGTACGCTTGGAGAATTTTGTTTTGAAGTTTGTTTTGAATTTTGTTTACCTTGCCTTGCCTTAACAATTATTAAACGGGCTGGGCATTGATAAAAATTTGACATATGGTTGCCGTTACAATTCGCACAGCGAAAATTTTTACTCTCTTTCACAGGACATGTGTCCTTTTTGTGAGAAGAGACTCCACAAATATGGTATTTTTGGTCCATGTTACAGAACTTTGAACCATGGCCATAACGTTGGCAAATACGGCATTGGGTGATATGCTTTTCACCTCTGCCAAACTTCCTATAAACTTCCCACTTTACACGCACGTTATATAAAGCATGTGCTTTTTCAAAAATATTTAAGTCAATAACCTCACTGCGGTTAAAATGGATTACCTAATTAACAAGGGAAATTCCAGTTCACTGACTGTTTTCGCCTCGTGATTTTTGTTTCATTAGAATTACTTGGGTAGGGGCTATGCCAAGTAATTCTGTTAAAGTATGTTTGATCTCATCAACGTTTTGATCGTTGGTGAGACCTTTCAATACGACCTTGAACGGCTTGGCGCTCTTAGTGTCATATGTAAAAAATTAAATACATCTCTTTAGTTGAATACTGAATAAGACGATTCCAATCTTTCAATGTTTGGGCCAGTAAACGGCATTCGCCTCTTCGGCCAATTTAATAAGTGGGTCATTCCATGTCAAGTGTCCGAGGAAATGCATCGACCATCTCCGATTTCGACCAAAATTTGTGAGTCGATGTATTTTGGGCCGGAACTTATATGTACAAAGTCTTGTACCGATTGGTGGACCCCTCGGCCAATGAGACGGCCTCCACTTTTTGCGAATTAGGCAAAACACCTTTTTTATTTTGTGAATATCTCGGGTCCCTGAAGAGCTACAGGTGATATTGACACATCATTTTGAAGGGTTTTAGATGTAGAATTGAACTACGTGATCAATTTTTTGAGCAGTGTTGCCAACATTGCATTTTTTCGATTCAAAACTTAATTTGCAATTTCCTCTAAATACATTGGATCATAGATGAATAGGACAAGACAAAGAATTAAAAATGACCATAAACAAACAAAGCCATGAAAAAAAAAAACAATTAGAATAAATCCAAATTTTTTAATTTCATATTTGCTACGTAGCTTGGCTTGACCCCCTAGCCTCCCCCTCGTCAAATTTCGTCACAAAACTGCTAGTCGTGGCATGTTCGAGTCCCGGCTCGAGAGAAGACTGTTATTATCAGTAGGAATCAGTGGCTGAGAAGCCTGTGTCAAATAAACAGAACAGAAAAAGCCACCTCCGCTCTAATCCTGGGTAAGAAGAAGAAGAATATAAGCAGTTGAATGTTATGATAGGCTTTCTTGCTCCATGACGTGCTATGATATAAGCAAATTAAGATATTCCGTTTTGATAAAATATTTTGGATGCGTTCGGAGATTTGTTTGAACATGTGATCTTGAATGTAAACATGCAAAATTATGGAATGAAATTTGTAATCAGCATTTTTTCCACGTTATTAACAATGTCACAAGTTGGTTTCAAAATTCGAATCATGGACAAAAGTGTACATTTAACAAAAAACAGTTTGAATTTAAATACGAAAAGTGTAGCCAAAATTCTCCTGTAACCTTTCGTGAAAATGATTCTAGAGCGGGATTTTTTGCATTACATCATTAACGGATGCTCCTCTAAGGTACATCTTTTCGATTACACAAACGCCTGCTTGGATACCATTAAGATAGCAGCAATTTATGTAGAAGCGCTTTCGTGCGTAGACAAAACCGAAGTCTTGCAGTTTTGAAAATGTTGTATCTCTGGACCGCTACATTTTGTTTTTTTTGCTGATAAGTGATTCCTATGTAAAATTGTCTGTTAAAGACATTGGCGTGGTCAAAATCAAAATCGAAGGGGGGGGGGGTATTTTGAGGAAATTGCAAACTAAGTTTTGAATCGAAGAAAATGCAATGTTGGCAACACTGCAGAAAAAAATGATCACGTAGTTCAATTCTAAATCTAAAACCCTTCAAAATGATATGTCTATATCACCTGGTAGCTCTTCAGAGACCCGAGATATTCACAAAATAAAAAAGGTGTTTTGCTAAATTCGCAAAAAGTGGAGGCCGTCCCATTGGCCGAGGGGTCCACCAATCGGTACAAGACTTTGTACTTAGAAGTTCCGGCCCAAAATACATCGACTCACAAACTTTGGTCGAAATCGGAGATGGTCGATGCATTTCCTCGGACACTTGACATGAAATGACCCAAGTACCTTTGACGTCGGAGAGAAACGTAGAAAGTTCTTTTTTTAAAATATCAAATCCAGAAGCAATACTTACCACAATAGGTGGAATTTTCTCCATTTTTACAGAAATTTCACTTTGAATAGTTTTACTTCCGAACATTTCAATTTCGCCGGCTTCTTGCTCAGGCAGAATATCATATAAATTTTCACTGCATAAGCTAGTTTCAGAAAGAGATGCCTTTCTTTTCCTCCCCGTAGCGATGCGTGGTTTCTTTTTTCATTCTGCCATTCCGGGTGATACGAAAAAAGTTCAAAAATATCAAATTGCAAGTATTGAGAAACAAAGAAATAGGTAGTCTTGAGAAAGACTGATGTAAGTTAACTTCCAGGTAATCTTTAAAAGACACACTGACAAAACACAAACTTTGAAGCTATAAGCAGTCAAAGACCAGTCCACAAGCAACCGAAAACACGTCTGATCTGTCCGGTAGCTCAAGA
This sequence comes from Wyeomyia smithii, assembly GCF_029784165.1. Taxonomy (NCBI): domain Eukaryota; kingdom Metazoa; phylum Arthropoda; class Insecta; order Diptera; family Culicidae; genus Wyeomyia; species Wyeomyia smithii. Next base: position 201,945,214 of record NC_073696.1, read on the forward strand.
CGCACTGAACCCCATGAGCTCTGTTTTTTATTATAACAAGGCTAATTGGGAAAGATACAAAACTCATATTGAGAATAATTTCAATAATTAGCTTGTTTTGCAAACGAAGTGAGTATTGATTCCGCTTTGGAAGCATTGAAATGTGCAATTATTGATGCCAGAGATTATTCTGTTCCAAAGGCTCAAGTGAAATTTGATTCACCAATAATTGACGAAAATCTTCAACTTCTAATTCGTTTGAAAAATCTCAAGGTTCAGTCTTGGGTCCAGTCCTGTACAACACATTCACTTCAGACCTTCCTGATTTGCCTCCAGGATGCACAAAGTCATTGCTCTGCGATGACACAAGCATTTCCGTAGGAGGAAAAAGTCTTCGTGTCATATGCAGTCGATTGCAGAAAAGTTTAGATATTTTTTCTTCCTACTTACAAAAGTGGAAAATCTTTCCCAATGCTTCTAAAACTCAAATGATAATTTTTCCGACTAGGGCTTCTTTCCTCAAGCCAAACAAAAAAACTTATTTTCAAAGAGCACATTGAAGGAATTCTAAACATTGTTTTAAGTACAAACTATTGATTTACAAATAAAATTTTAGATCAGCAATGCTTTATGCTGTACCGATCTGGTCAAGTTGCTGTTTAACAAGGAAGAAAACGCTCCAAAGGATTCAGAATAAAATTCTAAAAATGATTTTGAAGCGTCCTCCTTGGTTTGGCACACTCGAATTACATAGACTTACTGGTGTTGAACCATTAGAAGCTATGTCAAATAAAATTATTAACAATTTTCGACAAAAATCGTTCCAATCCTCAATTGCTACGATAAGCTCTTCTTAAAGCCAATAACCAATAAGCAATTTAGTTAGTTGTATGTTTACTTCCCCTTTTTTGACAAGTAGGTTTAAATCCCTACGAATGATTTGAGTTTTAATTGCGAAAGCAAACAAATCCTAATAATTAAAATTACAAATTTCTAACAGTGTTGAGAAGTCACCATTTGTGATTGGACACACATACTCATTATTTATTAATATTTATCATAAGTCCTTAAGCCACTAACAATTCCCTCTCTTAAAAAAAAGTAATGGCGGACTAAGCAATTTTTCTATTTATTACTTTGTTGTTTATCAACCTTGCTCTTGAAACATGACTGTAGCAATCAAACAAGCCATAGTTCAACTTTAAGCCTAAACCAGAGTACCACAACATGATCCCCCACTTCTCTCTCCCACGCTGCGAGCAAATTCCAAGCCAGGGGGTAATTGATTTGGAAATATCGCCAAGGGGTACGCGAACAAAAAAAGGTTGAGAACCGCTGGCTTATAGCAAAACACAAGCAGCATTACTGATGCTTTTTATCTTCGCTAATACGTGTGCATGCACACTAGGGCCCTATAGGGTGGGATAAAATTTCAAACTGTATGAAAGTTTGAATGGGAAACTCTACTTTTCTGCATTTTCATTTCTAGAAAGCTCAGTAATGCTCTATATTGCGTTAAAGGATAGTGTTTTAGATGCTTAACAACTTCGCTGAGAACACTGAAAAGCTAGGATGTCTTTAAAGAAAGTTGTAAGTGTTTGAAACAAGGGGCTGGCACGGTAGTTTTCTGGCGTAACCAACATGTATTTTTGAACCATTCATCAGAAAACCATTTTATCTGGCACCAAAATCTACTTCACTTCATTTTCGAACAAAATAAATATACTAACTATCACAAATAACTTTAAATAACATGCATAACATTCAATATTTGGCTGTTTTGCCTGGATCAGCACAAGAAAAGAGTAAACTATCCATTTTTGTAAATGTCTGGTAGCCGACAGCGTTGCCATTCCCGTGGTTTGAAGCTCCAATCAACTGCTGAAAATTGTTTTTTCTGCCAACACTACCGGTGTAGCGGCGTCAGTGGGTTTTCCTCAGAAACCTGTCGTATCAAATTTATACACTCAAGCAAACATATGTAAATCAATATTCCAGCCGTAGGTAGGATCTACAACATGTAAATAAATATGTAGATGTAGATGTAGAATGTAGATTTCGCTCGTGGAAATAAAAAAATCTGCTTTTTTAATACGGTCTTCAGGAAAAGCTACTTTAGTTCAGGAAGATTAATGTTTGGTTCTAACTAGATTTAGTTTTTAATATTCTTTGGGATTGAGCAGCTGCTGCAATTGAAATGTGTTATTATGTAATTACTAGAGTCAGTGGTGGGCACCGCTAACTGAAATTTTAGCGACGCTAATCGCTAATTCGCTAACTGGAGCATTTAGCTCGATAATCGCTAAACGCTGAACGCTAAACTCATATTAGCGGAACGCTAATCGCTAATCGCTAACTTTTTATTACGTGAATTGTCATATGGTTGTATTTATTGCTCATAAAAACGAAAATAATTGGATTGGAGTGCTATTCACTAGTGTACTGATGGAAATCGACTTTACAAATATCGGTTAGCGATATGGCTCAAAAGTTTCGTCTTCTTGAGAGAAGCCTTCATGCAAAGTTCCAACTCAATTGATCTTTGGGAAGTTGTGCCTTAAAGTGGTAAAAATTTCACTCTTGCATCAATTAAGAAAAACAATGATATCGTGCAATTCGCGGACTACTTGTCCTTTAATTTTCATCGGCCAAAAGAGTGAAACTTTAAGCGCTTGAGTCACGGCTTCCCAAAGTCCGATTGAGCTGAAACTTTACATGAATACTTCATTCGAAACGACGAAGAGCTTAGGCGCTAAACGAAACTCGAAGGTAAAATTTTTCCCATTGGTACCTCGAAATTAACAACACGGATTTTATAAAAACGGGCTAACGGGTTTGATAAAAATTAAATTTTTAAGAATGTTTTCATAATAAAGTAGCGTCGAAGCCTAATGAATAGTGCATTGTTGCTTACAGAAGTTTTTGTGTGTGTGAATTAACGGAATTGTGCCCACCACTGACTGGAGTAAGTCACAATCTCAGTAGAACAAAAAAAATCGATTTCCGCTCCTAATACTAAAACAGGTTTATAAATCGTAGCACAGACCGACCTAACCACACTCTTTTGAAAGTCAAAAAAAGTCAAAAAAGCATCTTTATTGTTTCAGTGCTAAGGTTGTTGTTTCGATTTTTATGCTGAATGAAAATTATTTGTTCAAAAAAAGTTTTTTTATTTGTAAAGTGCGCACCTTTAAGTTTAATGCAAATGGTGTTCTTGCAAGTATAAAGTACAGGGTCTGATATTATAATCTGATACATTTCAGTTAAAGTCTTGTATACGGCTTACATTTTTATAGTTATAGAGTATCCCAGCATTTCAATCACTCCAATACCTTAAGTATAAAAAAACGTGAAGAACTTCGCCACGTTCTTCAACAGTCAAACCTCAAAACGCGTTCTAAAGGCAGTTGAAAGATCCTAATCAGTTGTGAAGGAAATAATAAACCAAACCATTCCTTTCGTCACATCGTACAAGACGTGCAATAATCAAATTAGTTGGCTAACAGTGCCTAACGCTAACCTCCTGTCTGGCTGTCACCGTCTTCACATCGCCCGGATCGCTAGGTGCTCCCGATGAGCCACGATGGTGGCCATCGTCAGTTGAATGGCGAAGCTGCTGCTGCTGTGGTGTTTGTCCATGGCTGGAAAGTTTTTCTTCCTCGCCGGTAGCTCCAGTGGTGTGTGCATTACAGGACGCAACAGGAGATGCGGAAAACAGGAGATTGCGTGGAAAGTGTGCCATCGCCTGGGCCGCAGCCGACGACGACGAGGACGACGGAAAAAACGGTATCGGTGGGCCCGGGGTGGAAAGATCTTCGGCTTTCTCATCGTCAATCGGTGGTGGTGAGTAAGGGGTGTTATGAAGGGGGGAATTGTTGTTAGGGGGTTTTTGTAGCAGTGAAGCGGAGGCTGCGAAAAGATTTTTATAAAACTGTGCTGGAAAAAGAAAGGATGGTTTCTGGGGGATGACGGCGGGTTCGATGTGAGGGTCAACACCGATTCGATTGGACCCCAACGGTGGTTTCGTGTAAAGATCCTCTTTGATTCGGATATGGGACGTCATCAGTGTGGGTGTGTATGTGTGTAGTAATCCAGAACGACAGGTTTAACATGCACTAGACACAGCACAGCAGATGATCTCGATTCCAGTAAACGTAAAAGTTTCTAAGCTAACTTTTCAACAAACTTTCACTTGTTGGGCAAATTTTACTCCTTTTGCTTTTCCGCTTTGTACCCTTTTGCCGCTCAGTGCGAGTACGCTCATTCATGCATTTAGGAGAGTAATTAGATTTTCACTTTCTTCTTTTGATTTTCCAGGTAGGATCACTATCACTTGGCTGCGCAAACAGACGCAATTCAGGGGCAAAGAACTTTTCGCGTTTTTTTGCTATCGCGAAACTTGTTGCCCTGAATAATTTTTTGTGCGCATTGGAAACAACTTTCACTTCTCACTTATTTATGTTATTTCGCAGATACTTTTTTTTACAATTTAGGAACTTTCTGTTGACAGCACTTATTCTACGAACATTTGGCCTAGTTTGAGGAACTTTCGTTGCAGAAGGCAATTTTTCAACCTTTAGCACTGGTTTAGGAACAAAATCCGCCGGACTGCTAACCGTGATAAGGCAGCTATGGTTAAATTGTGACCTTGGCGGTGGTCACCGGATCCGACCGGAATGGTCGACCAGGATGAATCCGGAACACACATTCGCGTCTTGTCCGCGGCGCGCGACTTGCTCGACTCACTCCGAGCGATGCACAGTGCACTCTCGCCAAACGTCTTGACGCTCGTAATACAACTTCTGGTACGCCGTCGACGGATTTTTTTTTTATTTCTAGTAGCTCCCGCTGCTTCTTTTTCCTGAATATCCCCGTTAGTCAGCACCCCCCCCTCCCTTATTCTTGGTGCTACCTCCACACTCGTAGCGTCCTAACAACGTAGAGTAGTGCTTTCAAACAAAACGAGAAAAAAGGCAATGAGAAAAATATAAGTTTTATATATACACACATATATTTTTTTTGTCCCGTTCCTTATTCTAGCGAGCGCTTGGTATAGCTTCCTTTCGGTGGTGATCCTCGATTCTTTTTTTCTTCTCCTATGCATGAACCCCTCCGCAACCACCGACTTATCCATGCTGAAGTCCATACGCTACCACCGGCGGCGGGCCGCTTGTTGTTGCTGGAGCCGCTCGCTAGCTGTTTTTTCCCATAGCAAAAGCTCCTTCGCTGTTGTTACTCCAATGCTACTTTTCTCGTGTTTTCTTTCACGTTTCTTTGGCGGAAATTCCCTTCCTCCGGTGGACGCGCGCTCTGGCAGAGTCCATCCCAACATACACATGCATTCCATATTTTATGTGTTGTATATGTGATGCACTCTACGGGTGGAACGGCAAGTGGGGGAGGGCAGTGGAGACAGCGAAAAAGAAAACGAAGGACGGCGACGTCGAAGTGCGCTTTGCTGTGCATAAATACAGGGGTGAGATCAAACCGGGAATCAATAGTTTCTTGCTACCCATTTTCCGTTAAGTTCTCTCTTTCCGCTTTTCCGTCCTCCTCGCTTGAAACTGATTGGTTTAGTTGCATCAAATCTTGAAATTGACTGACTATTTTATTGGAAGAAATTGGCGCTGGGCAAGGCCAGGCTACCGAATTACCACGTGGTTACACCAAATTGAAAATATTAGTTTTTGGAGCTTGTACAACATTGTACCAAGCTCAGCAACAAGAACCTACAATAGAAAAATTCGATTTCATTTATTAGTGAAACGGATCACTCCAAAATAAAACTACAATGCGATTTGTTGTCGTTTTTTGTTACTTCCATAGCTTTACTCATTGTAGGAAATAAAACATAAGCGGGAATGAGAAACCTTATACTCGATAACAAGTGGCGTGATGAGCTAATGGAGCGTGATTCACCAATTGTGGAATGAAGTTCTCGCGTTGTTTTTGCGCTATCTTGGAACTTGAAAATTTGTTATATTAGACTGCAGGTAAGCTAGATTCATTGTGTTATGAGGTAAACCATTTTAACTTAGTTTTTGTTACACCATATCATTATTCAGTTAAAATTTAATAATATTTTCAGGACACAAATAAGAATTTTGATGTTGAGCGCCTTACGACTGCAGTGCTTTAACTTCAACGAAGCTTCTCCAATCAACGGAAGTAGACGTTTCTGCAAACACTCTTTTCTATAAAATTTCGAATCCATTGTCTTTTTTGTGACGGCAACCTTGGTTGTTTACTTCAAGTTCCTAGTCAAATCAAGACCATCGTGGCAAATGTATCTTCGCAGTTCGTCATGGCAGTGGCTTTGTGAAATTTTAGGCCTGAAGGCTGTCCAAACTCCATCCTCAAGTACGTGTTGTCATCCATCAGCATGCATTCTTCGTGCTTCGTGAAAATCTTGTTGTACAACTTTCTTCATTAGGATTCTCCGGATGGTACATTGGTTAGAGTTATGTTTTTTTTAGCAATATCATAGTTGAAGAGTCCTTGGTTTGCATTAATTGTTCTTAATAGCTTGAACCTCAGCTTGAGGAGGACCCCAAAATACACACGAGTAGTGTTTAAATAGCTATATTCTTTCATTTTTTCCGGTTCGAGCCTGTGGAGTGCACCTGTGTTGACCAGTGTAATGGATAGAAAATTTAACATATTTTCATTTGATAGTCAGATCGAACATGATCCATAGCTTGACTGACATTCTAGACATTTGTTTTGCGATTTACAATGACTTTGATATAAGCCTGTCTCCCTTAAGAAGTTGGTTAAAATATCATTATACAGATCTGTAAATACTGTTTCCAGCAAAATTTGTGATCCTATATTCATGCCAACGTTTTTTTCGAGATGGAGAATAATTGAAAATTTGAAGGTCAAGGAACAGGGATCCACATTCTCGAAGCATAAAAATTGAATTGAATATTTCGCACAGTTTTTTATCTATTCGAACAGGTTCATTTCCATTTCATTCCTGAGTTTCTGTCATCGAATAAAGATGAACATTTTCGCTGTCAAGCAGGTTTGGTTACAAGTTCTTCCACTTTCGCGACAGGTGTTCATTTTTACTAGTCGTTTCAAACTAGTCGTTTTTAAACTAATGACAATTTCAATTGGCGGAGAGAGTGACGCAAAAATTTCTTTCACAGAAAGTATCGAATAGGAAGGTTAAGAACCTAAACTGAGCTATTCAATTTTACCAATTATTATTTTTTATTTCTAAACATATTCCATGTGACGTCACTCAATTATAGCATCCTCTCCACGCCACGCCTACGTCACGTTTCCTTCGAATTTTGTTAATTTGCGTGAAGTACTGCATGGAAACCCCTTGCCATCGTCAGCGCTCAGTCATTTTCAGTTGACAATCGTTAGGAGATAGTTGCACAGTTGACCTTCGCTTCCAATCGAAAATTACTTCTTTCCTTTTCGAGCCGTTCAGCTGTCAAATTTAATACCAGAGCATTTTCATGTGACTCACAAAGTGCTTAAAAATGAAACAAATGTTTTTCAATTACGACGGAGATGCGCGTCGAACCTATAGAGACATCACGTAAATGAAATCTCGACCTTCATCTAAACCCTTGAACCACAGGTTCATCGATACTCTAGGGATGATGGAATGTAACCATCTTCCCAGTTTCCCTATGGTCCAAGAATTCTGCCAACTGATAATCGTGTTCTGACGTACAAATGGGAAAAAATAATTTAATGCATCAGGTCTTTCTCGGTAACAGTCAATGCGTCATTTGTGAAAATGCTATTTTATGTTTGCTTCCCCGCAGCATTAACTGGTACCGAGTATTGTTCTTCTGAAAATTCGAAGTGGTGGCTAGAATTCTACGCTGGTAAACAGGAAAACTCATTCAAGCCTAATGCCTGTATTACACTCTTTGACCAATGCACAATAGTCCAGAAACCAAATTTAGGGGGAAATTTGGGTCCAGAGCTCTATAGCAACATTTAAGAGAAAAACTTTCTTCTACAAAATTGTTAAATATGATAAAGCGCTTACCGAAAAATTATCAGAAATTAGGGTGACCAACATTTTCGATTCCATTAAGTATCTAACTTTTTTATCTTTGTAGATAGAAGAAAAATTTGTTCTACAATGTTAAAACTCCATTAATTTTAAGTAACTTTGTAAATGAAACTTTTTCTTTATCTCTGAAAACAACCGATTCATATTAAAAAAACACATTTTAAGCTCTAACTTTTTTATTTCCAGTTTCATCTCAAAACTGTTTTTGAACGACTTTTAGAGCCGTAAATATCTCAATTTTACTCAAAGTTAATAATATTTTTCATCAAAAAATATGCGTTTTTCATTTGTATGCATTCTTTTTGGGGCAAACATAAAAAAAATCACTTGGCCTCATTTTGAAGGGCATGCTTGACTCTATAAATGGAGGAATTTTTAAAAATATGTTATTTTTTAAATTTGAGTAAATTCAATTTAAAAACAAGACGGAAATTTCAATAAATTCATACATTATGCATATAAAAGCACCCAGATTTATTTTTTGGTATATTTTCTTATAACTAGACATAATTACCTTTAATTTGACCCAAAAAGATCGAAAATCGATCAACTGGTTCAAAAGTTACGAATTTTTTGAAATAAAATACATCAAATATAGCCGTTTTTTATGGTCACCATATTTCGGAGCGAGTCCCCTTAACACAACGAAACAATACGGGTTTGATTATTTTCAACATAGATGCATCCCTGCGATTTTGAGCACAATTGAAGCACTTTGCGTGACTAACTTCGAAATAGGGTGACCATAAAAAACAACTGTGTTCGATGTATTTAATTTAAAAAAAAAACATAACTTTTGAACGAGTTGATCGATTTTCAATCTTTTTGGGTCAAATTAATGTAGTGATTATTCCTAGTTATGAGAAAAAATACCAAAAAATAAATCTGGGTGTTTTTGTACGCATAATGTATAAAATTATTGAAATTTTTGTCTTGTTTTTGAATTGAATTTACTGAAATTTGAAAAATAACATATTTTTAAAAATTCCTACATTTATAGAGTCAAGTATGCCCTTCAAAATGAGACCAAGAGATATTATTTATGTTTGCCCCAAAAAGTATGATATACAAATGAAAAACGCATTTTTTTTTCATGAAAAATATTAATAACTTTGAGTAAAATTGAGATATTTATAATGTCAGCATTGCAAATTGTTCCCCTCAAAAGCTCTAAAAGTCGTTCATAGACAGTTTTGAGATGAAACTTTAAATAAAAAAGTTAGAGCGCAAAATGTGTTTTACATTCAATATAAATCGGTTGTTTTCAAAGATAGAGAAAAACTTTTTTTACAAAGTTACTTAAAATTAATGGAGCTATAACATTGTAGAACAAATTTTTCTTCTATCTACAAAGATAAAAAAATTAGATACTTGATTGCATCGAAAGTGTTGGTCATCCTAATTTTTGATAATTTTTCAATAAGCGCTTTATCATATGTAACAACTTTGAAGGAGAAAGTTTTTCTCTAAAATGCTGCTATAGAGCTCTAGACCCGAATTTCCCCCTGAATTTGGTTTCTGGACCATTGTGCAATGGTCAAATATTTGACCTTTTGACATAACGGTCAAACTTATTTGACACCTTGATTGTTGTTTGCCCGTGTTTGCCAGTTGCCACATGTAAAAATTGGAGAGTAACAAACAATTATCTTTTACCAAATTTCCATCTGTCAAAAAGTGACGCTTGATCAAAGAGTGTAATCCAGCCAGGGCCGGATTTACGATTGTGGGGGCCCGGGGCCCAATTATAGTGGGGGCCCCGAAATAAAACAAAACCTTTTTTTATCGTACGAGTTAAAAACATTTATTTGCTATTGAAAAGTTATCAAAAATTTGTTAAATTTTTTTCTTACGTGTTGTTTTGCAGAAAACTTAATAATTAAATAATCAACATTCAACTCCTTCAGTAAACTCGTACTCGCAACTTAATAATGCTAAGACTGCCTTTCATTCTCCTCAGTCGTACGCAACCTATTTTTAATTAGTTTCATCTTCGATTTTTTTTTCTTGACACCTGAAAAAAAACCCAATTTGAAAAAATTGCGATCCACAGGCAAAAATTTGCACACAATTTGAGAAAGACTGCGCAAATATAAGACGACTCTGACAATAATCTACAGAAACTAGGAAAAAACTACACACATCTGCAGGTCAATAAAATCTGCACACGAACTCAGAAAATCTGCATTTTGCAAAGCACATCTGGTGTTCCTGATTCGGACAAGTTAGCAAAAGCAATGCATTAAAAAAACTTGTGGGTTATTTTCTTTCTCTGCTTTATCTCCCATGCGCGCTGGTTCGATTCAAATGGTGTGTTAATGTGTGTCATTCCAATAGAATTCAAGGCAGGGATGCCACATATACAGATTTTTCTGTATTTTACAGATTTTTGAACTAAAAAAGCAATACAGAATCTGTATTACAGAATTACAGAATATTGTCAAAAATACAGATTTTACAGGATCTTTTGCTATTCGAAATGAAATCAATTTTTTGGAAGGTTAAATTCAATTCAACGACTCTCAAACTTTTGTGAAAAAACCTGATGCTGTTTATGTTAGTATCGTTGCAGAAGAAGAGGGATGAGGCTTGGACGAAGGCGGAAAATAACGATTCGAAATATTTGACGGGATTTCTATTTAAAATTTGTGAAACAAATTGCAAAGCTGTTCGTTTTTATCGATCCTGTTGTGAAAACGGTAGCTTTATTCAATTCTAAACATTCGTGAAATTGGAAAATTTAAATGATTTGATTTCCAAAATTCGTAACAGTAACTGATCGACAAGACATGAATAACGAGTTTTACTCGCTAAGAACAAACTTTTTGACCGGAAGATTCGATGAAACAGATGACTTAACTTGGTCTGAGTAGTTGGACGCCACAATGCCAATGGTAAATTCATGTTTCCGTTACTGAGATCATTTGTGCGAATTTTTTCAATAATTCCACATTCTTCGGCTTTTGTAGAACGCATATTTTCAATATATAATTGCAGCAAGTCTAAAGCCAGAAATCTCATGGCCCCTAAGCTTATGAGCTCAATTTTAAAAGCTAAAAGCTACGTTGCTAACCAAGCAGGAGCTACTAAAATTAAATTAACAAAAACATGCATGAACATCACGTAAAGATAAATAAGCAATATCGTGTTCAGTTACTACATTTGATTAACTCGCCTAATTATAAGTTTGGAACCAATAAAAAATTAGGCCAAAGCAAAAAATTGTGATTTGTTTCAATATATTCTTTAAGGAAGAAGATTTACATGCAACATTTTTAGTTTGCTGGATACAGATTTTTTATATAGATTTTTTAGCCCGTGAAACAGATAATACAGACATTTTCGAGCAAAAATACAGAAATAAATGTGGCAACCCTGATCCAAGGTGAACTCTTATGGATGTAGTTGTGATATTGGCGCTAGCGAAAAAATAACACTGAAAGAAAGTGTCAGATTGAAATGGTCTGATCAAATTTTCTTACTGTAAATCGAACTTTTGATTAAATCTCATTTTTTAAAGAGAAAAAATCTTTTTCTCAATTTGTGGGGGCCCCAAAAATGTGGGGGCCCGGTGCCCGGGCCCCCTGGCCCCCCCATACATCCGGCTCTGAATCCAGCCTTAAGACAAGACGCGGCAATAGGCTTCTTATTTTTGTTTTCGTAACGGTCCTGTTGACATGTTTTAAAACGTTCCACATCGATGTTGCCAGATTGAATATATTTAGAAATTCTGTATTTCTGCTCTACGTTTCCTCATAAAAACTGCTTTACATTTCATTTTGGAAAAAAATCAACCTAATCACTTACCATATTACGAATAAACTACACAGACCGCACGATACAAACGCTTATGAATGAGCCACGAATATGCTTGCATAGTAGGGTGGGGAATCGTTATATGGAAAAAACGAAACTTGATAGCAGAAAGCCAGAAAAAGTTTTTTTAGTTTTGTTTGGGGCCCCAAACAATCCAGAATTTATTGCAAGTCGATTGGTTTTGTCTCCGCTTAGCGCATTGCATTTTAAATTTATATGGAGATTTGTATGGAAAAACCAACTTTTTTGCATTTCCCATTCTAAAGATCTCAAAATGGCTCAAACCATAGGTTTCATGACTTCAAACGGTAGGTTTTTTTAAGCCTAACAACTTGGCCGAAGACACGGAAGAGCTACGGTGTGCCAAAAAATACTAGAGCTGTTCGAAATTGAGTATGTCGAAATTTATGTTGCAAATCATTTTTTCTGCCAACACTGCCAGTATACCGGCATCAGTCAGATTTCCATCAGAAGTAACCTCTGAAACACGTAGTAGATTTTACCTATGCCTATAGAATATTGACCTGAATTTGTTTGTTTGATCCAGCTGAGTGTATAAACTCATTACGACAGGTTATTTCTGATGGGAATCCTACTGGCGCTGGTACATTGGTAATGTTGGCAGAAAACAAGATTTTCTGCATTTAAATTGACATACTCAACTTTGAACAGCTATAGCTCTTCTTGGGCCCATCCCAGCTCTTCAGTGCGTTCTGCAAAGTTGTTAGGCATCTAAAATACTATACTTTTACGTAATGTAATGCATTTTTAGATCATTATTGAGCTCTCTGAAAAGGTAAATACAAAAAAGTAGGTTTTCCCATATAAATTTTCATACAAATTTGAAATGCAATGCGCCAAGCGGAGACAAAACCAACCGACTTCCGGTAAGTTTAGGGTTGTTTTGGATCCCAAAAGGAACTGAAAAAACTTAGTTCTGGAAAATCGATCAATTTTTCCCACCCTATTGCATAGTCTCACATCGTCTCTTATGGACAATGAACATTTATAACAGCTTAGTTATGAGTCTCCAGCAACACTGCGTTACAATCAGAAAGCAACCTGGTTGTATTTTTCACGTAACGGCCAGATGTTAGATTCAGCCAATCAGCAGCCTGGTCCAAATTGGTTCCATGTAACGGACACCGATTTTTAGATCCGGTCCTAGATTTAATCTCTTAAAAGTTAGGAATGGTCAAAAAGCATTATTTCGTTTTTTCCAGTTTGAGCTCTAGGGTAAAATCTGTGTTTACTAGTGTTGTCAATGTTAATGTCAATTGCATTGTCAATGTTAAACCCAATGTCAATGTCAACGTGAATGTTGATGACAATCCAAATCTCCTAGGACAGGCCGTGACAAGTGGCTTCTAGTTATTCTTCTTTTCGTTCAAAATAGGCCTCATAAAACATTTTAATTTTTCGGCACGACGCTTGCCAGTGTCGCCAAAAATATTTAGTAAAGGAAATTTCAATACCTAGGATTTTTCAAGTTCTGGGTTACAATTATAATTGGTTACTTGATAATGAATACTCAATGAATCTTGAATTGATTTGAAGATATATTTTGGATTCATAAGAACTAGATATAATTTCAACTTATTCCTTTAACTTTTCTTGAAATAAATCTGCAATCGTTCATCATAAGTAGGTATTTTAAAATCATGACTAATATTTCGAATGTTAATTTCCACAGATCCGGTGTATGAAAATGTTTCGAAATGTTGTTGAACGAAACACAGTTCATCCACTTGTTATGCAGAAACAGTGTAAACCAAAAATATCGAAAGTATTTGCAGCACGGCCAACCATACCGACTAATAATAAAACTTAACAGTGCGTTGCGTTGAATAAAATCGACCAATCAGAGAGGGCTTTCACTTTGACAGAACAAAGTTCTGGTTTCTGGTTTCTCTTGTCACATCCTGTCCTAGCTAAACTCAAGTACACTAAACGGAGAAATCACGTACTATTCATCAAAAACAGCACATAGTTTTTCACTAACGCAAATCATATACGTTTCATATGTACGCGATCAAAATCATGTGAAAAAAACACATACATGTTATTGCGTCATTACGATAAATTGTATGTGATTCAACGATACGCGTTCCAACAATTAAAAGTTCAGTGATTTGCAGGTGTGAAAATTCCATTGCTGTCTCCCCTGCCATACTGCTTCAAGATGGCGACGAAGGAAGAATTTGTAACTTTGCCAAATTTAGCGTCGGTTTATCACACCAAATCTGCTCTAAAATGGCTCTCCGATAAAACATAAACATTTTTGTTGAAATCGCTGGCAAAGTTATGTATGAAAAACGCCCGCGGGGTTACGGGGAATTACGATAGTCTGTCTTATGTCAATGTATTTTATGCAATAGGTTTGGGAACACACTCGATTGGGGTTAATCAATTTGATGGAGTGAAGCGGATAATTTTAGTAATATTTCTCTTTCAACTCTCTTTGCTTAAATTATTGGTAACCGTGAAGGACAGCGTTGTATAATTAGTTTGAAGTCATTCGAAAATAATTATGACGGTTGCTGAAACACAGCTGTAGGTAGAGCACCACTTCACCGTCGGAAAATGAGCACCTCTTCACCGTTTACCAGAAAATTAGCAGACGGGGTTGTAGTGATTTATTTTTTCTACAGTCTCGAAGCGAAAGTTAGTTTAGCTAGATAAGCTGCAGTTCTGTATGTAATTTCACATATTTGCAAAACGACATTATGTATGTTTGTTGTACTGTCGACTGAGAAGTCACAATAAAGTAGAACGACTTATTTTATACTGTTCGACGTTTCGTCACTGATCAGTGGCATTTTCAGGGGAAACTGTGGAAAATTATTACAAATTGGAGGTTTTCTACAGAATAAACTGGTTAACAAATGAATTTTGGGTACATTCTATAGTTTTGATATTAACAAAATCTGTGGAATGATTTCAGCCAAACAATATTTTAAACTAATTTACGAATCTATCTGCTGAGGATCTATTGCCTAAAATGTATTGTAACCTAAAATCGTTCATATCATATGACGAACGCTGCAGACTTATTGACATCCAATCATTAAAAGCCCGTCGGGAATTCACAATGATGTCATTTGTTTTAACGATATCGTATCTCAGCGTGTCGATTCACCCGAAATATTATCAAAACTCAATTTTTATGTACCTTCTAGAAATTTACGAACTCGGACTTTGTTTTCTTTAAATCATCAACGAAACAATTAAGCTAAATACGGGCCTATTCATCAAATGATGCTAGTATATAACCATCACTGTGAAGCAATTGACTTTTCTATGTCGAGAACTAAATTAAAACAATATTTCAATTCAACGCGTAATTTAAATCGATAGAATACATCCATTGTAATAATCCGTCAAGTAAAGAAACCATTATTCAATTATGTATAAACTCTTTTTTTTTCCTCTTTCACTAGTATAAATAACATATAGCATGTAAGTGAGTTATAAACATATGTAGTCTACTTTTGTTTGACGAAATAAATAAATAAATTAGTGTTGATGATAAGCTTGAAAAACATCTGGACAAGGAACGAACAGGATACATGTAAGCAGGGCTCTACATTTTCGAAACAAAACAATGAAACTGATATCTCGCGCTGTCATTTCGATTCGAACAGTTTCATTTTCACTTGATACCTTCCGGCTACTGTCAACGAATCACTCCTTTCTCTCTTTCCCGTCTGTTGTGCATCGGATCGTTTTAAATGAAACTAATGACTATTCCAATCGACGGAGAGAGTGACGGAGAGAGACTCTTTCCTTTCCTTCAGCGTCTCAATTAAAATTAGCTCCGCATCGCGTCGTTTGATGGTAGTTTTCTAATACCGCAAGCCGTAGTTAGAACGGCAATGGCATCCAATAAATACGTTGCGCAAGTTCCGATCAATATTTCCTCAATATATATGCGTGAAGTACTGTATGGAAGTCGTCTGTCTCCGTCAGCGCTCATTGTCATTTTCAATTCAGAATCGTCATGTGAGAGTCATGGTGATAATCTCCGCTTTCAATTGAAAAGCGTTTGTATCAATTTCAAGCCCTTCAGTTGTCAGAATCACAGCAAGAGCTTTCGACTGGGTGTCATGTGACTCACAAAGTGCTCAAAAATGATACAAAAGCTTTTCAATTGAAAGCGACGCGACGGGTCAAAGCGTCACTATAACCTGATGATTGTCAACTGAGAATGACTTTGTCAGGCTCTGCATGTAAGTCACAGACACAATCATACACAGACACAGACAATGAGCTAGACTATATTCATTTGATAACCAGTGTATTATGCAAAAAAAAAACACATAGTTTTCCCTGAAGACTGATCAGTAAATGAACGTCGAAAAGTATGAAATAATTTGTTCAATTTTTTTTGTGACTGGTCAGCCAAAAGTACAACCAACATACATGACATTTCAACAGTTGAAGACTAAGCAACATTTTAAAACGCCATTGTTTAAGAAATCACTGTTTGCAACGTTGCATAGCCATTTTCTGCACGCTGCACGGCGGTTCAAAACGTGTAAAATGTGATCGTCAGCCTTTTTAGTATAAAAATGTCATTTGATAGCTATAGTGCATTCGACAAAATTTTCGTAGATCTCATTGCGCAACTTTTGATGCAAATAAATTTTTGATCATTTGATCTAAAAGTGAGAATGCCGAATATAGCTAAGCAAAAGCCTTGGTGCTACATTCCGCATCAGTACTCGACCTTCTGTTTCATTATATACAGACAACTGTTAAGTGTACAGGACAATTGCGGGGCTAGCGCTACGATCCTACTGACACTAACAGTCTCTCCCGAGCCGAGACTCGAACCTACACCGACTGACTTGTTAGGCCAGCATCATTGGGACTTCATGATCAAAAATAAAAAAAAATGAGAGTATCTATCTCTGAGCTGACGTTTCCTTGTCGGAATGCAAGTATTGAAAAAAAGGTCAAAGCATGCTGCTAATTTCGTTTCAAAAGCCTTGACATCTCCACACACTAGTGACGTAGTAATCGCTATTATTTTCGATAAAAAAAAATCTTTTTCTATCATCATAATTTCCAAATAACGTACGGTGCCCTGAACATTAATAGTTTTCGTACTTTTTTATGGAAGAACAAAAATCCTTTCGAAAACAAAAAAAATTCAATGGGGCATCCGAAAACATGTTCAATGCTAAGAGATGGCGCTGTAGTGGTAGTGGTAGTAAAATCGAAATTTCCACGAGCATTTGGCTTATTGACCGGAAAAACTTCTATTAGTTATTCTGTTGTTATATTATTCTAACTTTCTAGTACTTACTTCTACTATATGCAATCTATTTTTATCGAGAAACTTGATTTTCCTACACAACTCAACTAACTCAGTGGATCGTATTTGTGTTATCTCTGAATAAGGCGTTCCTTCTGATAACTCGACGGAAAGCTGTTTTCAAACTGAAAATTTGACGGCTAACATATCTTGAATGCAAACATTCCAGAACATTAGAGTGTAGTTAAAATACGGCAGCTTTTCATTAAAGGAAGTGCCGGTTGATGTTCCTATTACTGATGCTGCCTGCTACCGCACAAAGGTAGCTTTTTACTTGAGAAACTACCACTGCACCAGCCGACCCAGCCACTATCGATGCTGATACCCGCTGCAACTACTGCTGCTTGCCGCCGCTACTGCTATCTGCTGTCACCAGGGTTGCCACATTTAAATTTGTGTTTTCCCTTGAAAAAATCTGAGCATCTGTATCTGGAACAAAAATATCTGTAAAAAAAATCTGTATTGTTTAAACATAAAGAACTTTGTATTTTTTTAGTTTTTATGGTACATAAACAAAATTTTTAGCTTAAAACGTGTGAGAAGTTGAAAATATGTTCAATTTGCTTAATATTTAATGAAATAAAATTTGGAGTGTTTATAAAAATTAATGTCAATTTCGAAAAATCTGTAATTCTGTACTTTTCGACGAAAATCTGTATATCTGTATATACAGATTCTGTACCGTTACTTCGGCCAAAAATCTGTAAAATACAGATTAATCTGTACTTGTGGCATCCCTGGCTGTCACTGCTGTTGCTGCTAAGCAAGAGCTGTTGTATTCGCTGTCTAGAACTCCAGTTAAGGCTGGAGCAGGCTCCTCTAGCACATTCCCGATTTAGCAGGTCTATAATTCTGTCGACCGTGCTTGGGAAAGTAAGCATTAAACGAATAATCAGAAGTTGAATTTTGCATTTCAACAATCGAACAATCAACATGCTGTTTTCTGCATATGAGAGGATGCAAAGAAAATTTTCCAATCGATTGCTGCAAGAACGAAGGAAATCTTTCGAAAACTAACCGATTTATTAACATTTAACATTGGACATATTTTTCGCTTTTTTCGTTTATAGATTTTCATTTTACAACCCTAGGTAGCCGAATTTCTTGAAAGACGTAGTTCTACGTCAAAAAGTGTTTAGAACACTAACACTGTTGATTAGGTATTTTCTGATTGTTGGAAATTTTAAGAATGTCTGTGTATAAAACCACCTGCATGTGGTCGATTTTCAAGAGATAAAACCAAAGTGTCTTCAGCAAATATTTTATTCTTAAGATTACCTACAACTTTGCTGAAGACTTCATTTTGATTTGACAAGTAATTAAAAAATAAAATTTATATCTTACTTCACATCACGTTTTTCATGTTCATGTTCGCTGCAGATAATAAAATCGGCCCACCGGGAATTGGAACCTGGCACAAGAGAAACGGGATGTTGACTTTCTCTGCTTTGCCGCGACCGGACCTCACCGTATGTATGGCATCGTTTTAGTAATAATAAAGGTAAAATTTCAGTCTGCTATCTTTTACACAAGGCTTTCGACAGAAACTTTAAGCAGAGGAGGAGCTTCGTTAATTAGAAAATTACATGAAAATACCTGTGTAAAATCGTTACAAGTAGGGTCAAATCGTTTGTTTACTTTAGTGTCGGCTGTGTTGGGAAGGAAAGGTAGTTATTGATTGTTCCGTTTGATTTTTACTAAGACTGAGAGATTCGCCAGATATTTGGCCTTGTTTTTAGTTCTGACTTTTCGAAATATGCGTTCAACAAGGCTCTACATCAGTGCCTTAGAATATCAATGTTTATTCACGAGAAGATGAATTGAATTAATCTCAGTGTCAGCACATATATTCTCTGATGCAGCTCAGTAACCTATGTTCATTGCGACGATGCATGAATATCGTTTCTCATATTCAATGACAGAACAGTGGAATGAATATCAAAGGCCTCGTAATGATATTATTGGCGGGAAAGAAGCTTCGGTGATTATCAATCCAAGTAGTGCAAATCTGTTCAGACGCTGTACACTGCCCAGTAAGGTATTAATGGTCGAATAAGGTTAATTTTGATTTTCACTATTTTGATATGATTTTCATTCTTGACGATCAAAATATCAACACGAGTGTTAAAGTTTATCTTGTCGGTGTTCAGCGGTTGTTTGGTATCATGAATACCAACGGTCGCATGGGTAGTATGATGATCAATATGGAGACGGCTGAAAATCGCTGCTTTTGAATATCATGACAGTGAATATTCTCAGCACTGCTCTACATTGCTTAACAAATTTTTCGCATTTTGATGGACGTATATCTAATTTTCCAATCGACCGCTGTGTGGACAATTTTTGTGACGATGTTTCCAGTTTTTCAATTTACACCCGTATAAAGTTAGAATTCATTAATTTTTCTTCGAGCTGTTGATAGAATCTATACACTTAACACTTAATCTACTACACTTTTTAATTCTATCACTTTCCACCGAAACAGTCTTTTGCTGTTTTGGTAGCACGGCGCACAACAACTGTCAACTAAGATCAACAGGAAAAGTACACCAGCGCCACCACCGCTGCGGTGGAAATATTTCGCATAAATATAACTCATTTCGATTGACCGTTATTTTGATCCACGAAAATAAATTGCGTGGTACGTCTGTTTGTCCGTGTTGGAAGTTCATTATCTCAAAAAGCTCTTTACTTTGCTCTTCACTAAAGAAGGTCTGCAAAACAATGTCGGCTGTCCGATCATGGAGAAATGACAAACAAAAAAGACATAAAGTGAGTTCTTTAAGATGTTTGATTTATAATAACATTTTAGTGGTTCTTACCTGAATTTTGTTTTTATCTTAAGGTGTATATTTTTTACTGTTTATAACTTTGCCGACTTACTTAGCTATAAAACAAACCGTTCTGTTTTTTCTTCTGTTTTAGAACATTTTAACTTTGTTGTTTCTGTTTTTTTTTATTTCTCTATGAGCGTAGAGCCATCATTGTTTAGCTAACCTTTTCTAGTTTTAGTAAGAAAAAGGCGATTTTAAATCTATTTGAGATGATTATATTTATTTTATTTTTCTTCCTTGAAAAAAAAAATTTTTTTTGCGGTGTATATTTTTTAGAATCCCAAATTGAAAAAAAAGCTTTGTCGAAGATGTCACGCCGATTAAACAAACTGGTCTGGCTCTAACAATATTTGTAATTTTCAATACTTTTTTTACATAGGAATTTTTCCAAAATTAGTCCTGATTCAAAGAACATTAACCTTAATTTTTGGAATTTACAATTTGGTAGGTTCATTTGTATCCGTAGGGTACAGCTAGTTTGAAGAGTTATAGCCGTTACAACAACCTGCATACGCAAATAAATCAAACTTTCTAAGTATGTTTCTCAAAATAAATGTATAGACGTCGCCCCTGTCCCCCTGTCCCTGTCTTGAAAACAGGTAAACTTCACGTTGCACATATTATAGCATACTGCAACCACAACACTTCACCTAGCGGAAACATGACTAAGCTAATCACCCATTGCTGTGTTGCACGAATCGATGAAACAAAGAAAATTATAGCAAACTTTCGCAGCGCAACATTTTCCTCTTCCTTGACATCATGTTGCAAGGGCAGCCGTTTAATCGTAGCACGTTGCTACACATCTGAGCAATGCAAGCCGTATCAATTTTCCATAAACGCATTGAATGAGGCAAAAAAAGGTCGCCGCATTACTGGTGGAAACTAATTGTACATACGATGAAGGAAATTACCTCTGAAAACAATTGTTTTCGCTTGCTGCTCTCTTCTTGCCCTGCTGAAGAGTAGAATCTAGGAAAGTGGCTGGGAAAAAGCCAAACTGCATGTATGTCGTCAAGTGGAAAATTACCGTTTGCCGGCTCCCCAGCAGACAGCTCAGTTCCGTATGCATGTGATCTGCGTCAGTGGCGCGAGACCCAAGGAAAATCACATTTCAACAAGTGGATGGCGCCGGGTATTAAAATGAAATAGCGTTCTTTTTTTCGCCCGTATTTCGATTTAACTTGGCACCACTAAAGGGGCAGAGAGAGAGAAAACAAGTGACGGAGAGAGAAAGCTTTTAAATGGCTCCTCTACATGGGCATTGTATTTATGGTGTAAAACAATTGGATTGTTTTTTTTTCGTGGTAATTTAGGTTCGATGGCAAGAAAAACCAGTTAGGACTGAGGTTCAACTAAGCGAGTCCGATTTTTTATGCTAGTGACACGCAAATAATTTATTGTTCGAAACCGCAGGGTTCGTCAATGATGATAACAAACGTTGGAGAAATCAGCTGACATCTAAACTTTGATTACAGTTTCACAACTATACTTGAAATTTGGATGGATGAAACTATTAAACACGGTGAGGAAACAGATTGATCTCTAATATGCAACGTAGTTTATGTCTTTTGTGCATATAGTCATGGTATTCTTTCACAGTGAACTAAATTTGGAATGGGGAAATCGGCAAGAAAAGCAGAGCGGCTACCAAGGTTGGTATTCCGAAGACAAATTAAGAACGCACAAGTTCGTGACCGCAAAAGCGCAATTCATTGTAACCATATCAGAAATTGAACTATTCCAGTTTATTTTAAAGTCTCGTTAAATCTGAAAATGTCAAAGAGGAGGTGGCCAAGAAACATTTCATTTTTTTTTATATTAATTCACAAATAACTTCTTCCGCAGTTCCTCTTATCCTTTCCCAATTGCAGCGTAAAATTTTCTGCGAGTAAAGCTCCATCGTCAGCAACTGACCGCTTTGAGGTGCATCGATTGAATAGCAATTCAATTCCTTTAGTGCAGCACAGGAAACCCGCATTGTTGCAAACTTCTAACCAAGCCTTTGGCCGTAACAGCTCACGTCGACGGATGCTAGGAATGCAGCAAAAGTCTGCACTTATTTCCGCTCATATAACGTGTTTTGATTTGTGATTTCTACCCTGCTGTGGCCACCCGGTCTCTGCCAGCCGGTTTTGCTGGCACCATTTTTTGGTACAAATAACTAAAACCAATCGACTGGAGTGAGTGCGAACTGAACCAGGTCCAAGTTTTCCTTTTTGGGATCTTTTTGAATGAAAAAAATTTGTTGAACTCCCATTCTGCTAGAAAACTCCCACGGAATTTATTTCATTTACCTATTTTATGGACGCAATACCAACTCAGATTGAACTGCAATCGGTTTCACCAGCAAATCGTTCCGATTTCCACTGAAATCCATCCAGTTGGTGCCGTGTGTCGGTGATTAATAACGTAACAGGTTTCCTTTTGCGGGTTCACTGATTGCTGAGATCCAGGCCAGACGCTTCCGATTTCCGGTACGATCGGGGCTTACGGTTCTCCGCAAACCGCACAAATTGTGCGCGTTCTTTCATTTTCCAGTTTCCCCCCGTTGCTCCCGGTCTTTTCCACCGTACCACCTCTTACTCGAATCGATTTCTACCTTCATTTAGTGCTGACTGCTGACCCGATGTATACACAGATTTCCGACGATTGCAGTCTCGATTGCAGTAAGGCTACAACAATGCGGTTAAACGCAGCATCCTCAATCAGAGCTAAATGAGCTCTTCTCGGAACAATGACGCCTAACTGCGTCTGTCTGGTAGAGGCTAAATTGGTTATCGACGATTCACGTACTTTTCCTGTATAAAACTTGCTGTGGCACCCATACCATGAAACCGGTCAGACCCAGCGAATGCACCGAGCTGCATTTCATCAGGCTGCGCGGAAAACGTAAATCCCGGGAGACATTCGGGACCGGTGCAACCCGAACCGGAAATGAATTCGGAAACGAGCATAACATTTTCGACGTGGCATACTTGCTAGAGTGTGTGTTAGTGTTCACATAAAAGAAGGTGGGAAAGCCGATGGAGGAAGGAAAGGGGAAGGTAAACTGGTAGAGCACGCGACGCGACTCGGATGCCACCCCGAAGGCTCATTCTCACTCGCACTAGCTGCTGGTACGAAAAACCGGACCCGCGCGCGTTTGGAAAGGCGTGGCTAATAGCGATATTTTTGGTTGCCTTTTTCGAATTTGCACTGATTATTTCACCTTCGTCCGCACGTCTGCTGCTTCACTCTTTGCCTTGGGGCAAAGCAGTGAAAATTGTTTATGATCGACCGTCCGATAGCGTGCAAAAAATGCCACGCCCGAACTTGAACCAATGATATGTGACTGAATATTTGTAGTTTTATAACCAAAAATACTAGTTTTCTTTTAAAAATCGATACAACTTATTCAGTGCGTAGGAAACGATTTCTTATTGGAGGTTTTAAACTTCGATTTCGCTAAATACTAACTAATATAAGGAAAACGCAAAACTAATCAATTTCACTGTTTAATCTAAATATAAAATCTGAGGCAGAATTCGAAATTCGTCTACACAGTAAAAAAATTTAGCTTTGTTTAAATGCACATAAATGGAGCATTGGAAACCATGTAATATTCCGTGTGGCATCATATTCACATACAATGTAAATGAATGTATTGTTAATTTTAATGCATATTTATATTCAAAGCTTCAAGTTTATATCACTTAACATACAAATTTACATGGTTTAAAACAATTCTGTATTGTGCGTTATTAACGGTGTGAAATTGTATTTGTTTTTCACGTTATGTGCTAGAAACCGTTATGTGCTTTCATTTGAAGAAAATGAAAATTTCATTTTTGGTTCTGTGTACAAAATATCTGATTTAGAAAATTGAGTATTTTTCACAGCTGGTAAAAATCTTTGAGCTCAAAAAAAATTCTATAAATGGGTGTATACATTTAGGCAAACACCGCATTTGAAGCACTAATAAGTAAGCTCTGAAACCTCTCGTTTTAGCTCTTTATAGTCTTCAGCGCAAAGTACCATTCAGTCTGGCGCAACATGTTATAGTACACGGTAACACAACAAAACGGAATAAGCTGATTCGTGCCATTCTTGACGGTTTCACAAAGTGCGTTAGGGTAGTGGGCTTTATTTCTTGGGTGGTTTTAAGTAAATTGAATTTGCTGTTCAAAATTGCCTTGTAAGTTGAATTATTTTTAATAACTTTGAATTGTGGGAACCTTTACTAAAAAGCTCCAGGATAGGGAAATGCAAAACAATTTTTCAAGAGATTTCCAAGAGTTTTTTTTAATTCAACATTTTTCAAAAAAATTGTTTTCCAATGATGTTCAATAATAAGGCAGTCATGATTTCAAATCAAAAAGCATATAATGACTTTCAAAATTTTCTGTTTTGATGACTTTAATTTAGGACAATTTAATTGAAAATATTTATAAGAAACACGTCTTTTTTGTAAGTTATTCGTGTTTCTTCAGCAACCTTTTGGCCCCAATGATTTTGGTATTTTGGCTCAATGAAGTTTGATCAAAACCCTCGTGCAGATTGAGAGTCGCAAATAAAGCAAGGCTCTTTCCTTTGAATCGTCACCCAAATGTTTTAAAAAAAAGTGTGAACACAGTTTTTGTATTCGACTAACTGTTACTTTTTATGTGAAAATTTTTCTCATAAAAGACACTTGAGCTATGATTAAAAACCAAATATGTCTTTTTTGTCTCTGTGACAGTTGAATTACAATTTATTTATTTTCTCTGAAGAGTTTCAACCCAAATAATTTTACTTTGGAAAGAACAGTTTTTTTTATATTTTAGTTACGGTGTTAATTTGAAGTACAAATGACATTTAGTCATAGAATAGTCACCGAATCGGTAAGAGGTACGGTTAAATTCTCTCGATAAACTCATGGTTACACTCACCAGTAAGAAAATGCACCCTTTCAAAAAACACTTGAGGTAATAACATTGTCACAGTGACTTTGGTAAGCATCTCTTTTTGGTTTGAATAAATAGAGTAGTGAGGGGCAAAAGTACGCACCCAAGCAGCAAAATTTGTTTCGATTATGAACTTTGTGCATCACAGCAACAAATTCTTATGCGAAATTAAGTTGCAGTTACATCTCAGTTTCTCATACAATGACAAAAAAACCGCAGGAGGTGGAGCCAATTGCAACATTTTCGTTGTTTCAACACAAGTTTCAAGAATGAAACCACAATGTCTATGAACTAATGCATGAATTTCGATAACAACATGGTAAATGCTGCATGGTTCAGCTACGAAGATGCATCGTAGCAGCAACTAGGGCGCAAAAGAAACTTCATGGCGTTGTGGTAAGATTGTAAAATGGCAAATGGTCAGAATGGAAAGAGATTGTCTGTATAGCGATTTATTTTTGATTATTTCCAGAAATTTGAGAATCCAACTCCAGTTATCAATTTATAAATAATTTAGAAACACTTGCAAGTTCTTGGCTCAGTTTTAAATGTTGCTTCCCCTATCATGCTAATGGTCATTACCAGTTTCAATTTTGCTTCTTCAATTCATCAGTACCTCAGCGTGATAATAAAATTCAAAGCAATTTATCACATTTCGTTTTAGAGACCCACACTTTTTGGACGACTTCTAGTCCAAGTACCCAAAAGTTACAACGCAGTAAACAACCTCATCTCAAAAACAAATATAAGGAGAACGATCGAGCAAAAGTTGCTGTTACATGGCTTCAGAACATGACAGCAACTTTTAGCAGTATTTTTGTGTGTTTGTTTTTTGTATCTCGCAAGCATCACGTTGGCAACCTATATGCTCCACCTACTAGATCTATTCAATGAAGATTAGGTTTTCAAATGCCGTTTACATGTTTTTGAAGCAGCGATGCCACTTTAGTTGTTGCTTGTTTCTTTACAATTTCATCGTAGTAACAAAAAATGTTTCTTAAAACCTCGGAATTTCATTAGTGCAACAAATGATCACAATTTATTTTTTTATTATGTTTCAATTGTTGCTTGGGCACTTAGTTGTTTTTGCAACAGAACTATTGCAACAATTATCATAAAATTCACTTTTGTTTCCAAGCGGTACATGAACCTTTCGCCTTCAAAATGTATCACCAGAGTTTTTTCGAATTTTGTTTGTAGCATGAGAATTTAACTTTTTAGAAAAAATACTCAGATGCGAACGTTTACCCAGCATACGGGGCAAAAGTAAGCAGTTTACGGGGCAAAAGTTCGCACTATATGAACAGTGTATTTATTACACTATGCTTAAAAAAGGTTAATTATTTTTCGCTGGTTTTGCACTAATTTTTTTTTAGCTGCGATAGAGCGGTGCCCTGAAAAAATTTTCTTACTTCCGGAAATTCGGTTTTCTGGGGATATGTTTGGGTGTTTTGGTGATATATCCCAAAAATGGACCTTCCAGAAGAGATTCCACTGTGGCTTCTAGAGGACATAGAAACAAATTAATAAAATTTACTTTCGAAACCGGGGTGATATACAGAGACTCGAAAACGACCCCAGATGCCATATTAGATTCCAAAAAGGCGACTTCCGGTTTCCAAAAAACAACCAAAAATGTTTGAATACCACCTAATACTGGTATTTTCGAATTCGAATTGATGCTCTGAGATCAAAAATCAACTTCAGACCATTCTTGGTTGTTTCCTAGAAACCGGAAGTCGACATCTTGGGATCAAAAATGGCGTCTGGGGTCATTTAATGGTTTAAAAGCATATTACCTAGTATTTGATCACACTTTGTTGTTTTCCGGAAACCTAAAGTCACCTGTTGTAATCCAAAATAGTGTCTGGGGTCGTAATCCTGTCTCTGGACATCATCTCGATTACGGAAATACACATATTGGAGGGTATTCGACCATCTTAGGCTGCTTTATAGAAACCGGAAGTCGCCATCTTGAAATTCAAAATGGCGTCTGGGCCATTTTCTGATCTATGAACATCATCCCATTTGCAAAAATAAATTTTGGATGGTATTTGGCCTTGTATTTTTTATTGTTTCTTTGGCTTCTAGAAGCCCCTATCTATTCCGGAAGGTTTGATTGATTGATTATTTTTATTTGAGACCTTTTAACCATAATGGTCATTCGGGTATTCCGGAAGGACCATTTCGAAAGCATATCAACAAAACTATTAAAATGGTTGTAAGATTCCATTTAAAAAATCATGAAACCATAATATTCCTCAGTTTCGGAGCACATCCGCTTATCACTAGTTATTTTTGAGTAATCGTGTTCCCCGTAAAAGTGTATCAGAAAATTATTCATTTTCTCGATTTTTTACAATATATACTGCTTATCACACCATTGTGTAAAGTTTGATGTATATTTAACAATACATAGTGCAACAACACAATTTATTGGAAAATATATAACCTTACTTACTTATTTTACTTTACGACGACAACCTGATCATCAATCCAGTGCCGAATCCAGAATCACTATGTCACCCGGTCTTGGGCTGCAAACCTCCAGTTGCCTCTAACACCAATTATGCGGGCATCCTTGTCGACAGAACATACCCAACGAAGGCTGAGTCTACCGCAAAGTCTACAGCCTCTATCGGGATTCCTGCTAAATAAAGGTTTTGTTAATCGTTCCTCCGGCATTCTGGCTACATGCCCAGCCCACTGTAGCCTGCCGTGTTTCTTCAGCTTGACTACATCCATATACTTCATGGTTCATGCGTCTGCGTCAAACACCATTTTCCAGTTTGCCGCCAGGAATTGACCGTAAGATTCTACAATCAAAAACAAGAGCTCACCGATCAGCCTGTTTCAGTGTCCATGCTTCATGGTCATACGCAGTCCGTAGAAGTTCCTGTTTGTGGCCGCTATCCGCCTCTTTATCTCACGACTAACCTCATATTCGCACGTCATCAATGTACTCAGGTGAATAAATTCACTTCATTTTGGTAAAGTTCCCCCTTGAGTGGTCCAGAGGTCTCTTCAACCGCTCTACGGTTTATACCAATTATGTCGATATCGTTTATACCAATGATGTCTATATCGCACTTGCATTAACAAATAAATAACGTATCTGTTAAACAAATAATTGTTCATGAAATCCTCGCAACACTAAAAGAACTGGACGCTTCAAAAGGTCCAGGCCCAGATGGAATACCACCCTCACTTATAAAAAATCTTGCTCCTGCTTTCGTAAAACCCTTGTTTGGTTTTTCAACTTATCCCTTACGTCCGGGCAATTTCCATCAATCTGATCGTCCCCAGCTGGTCTCGAGGTACGATGCTGGCCTAACAAGCCAGTCGTCGTAGGTTCGAGTCCTGTCTCGGGAGAGACTGTTAGTGTCAGTAGGATCGTAGCGCTAGCCCCGCAATTGTCCTGTACACTTAACGGTTGGCTGCGAAGTCTGTGTATAGTAAACAGAAGGTCAAGTTCCGAATCGGAATGTAGCACCAAGGCTTTGCTTTGCTTTTAAGAGATCTGATATCAAAAATTACCTTGGCATTGCAATGATATCATGTATTCCCTATCGTAAACCAACAAATATTTAATCAGGTAATGAACCGCAAAATGTGTAACCAACATGGTTTTTACAAAGGAAGGTCTACGGCTACCAACTTACTTGAATTTGTTTTGATTATGTAAATGTAAAAAATGTAAAATGTAAGGAAAAGAAATACTGACCATTTCAGTTGCACTCTTGGACATCAAGTTGTAGAAAGGTGTTATCAAATTAGAGATTTGGGAGTAATTATGGATTCTAAATTAACATTCATTGATCACTACAATACGATCATCAATAAAGCCAACAGTATGCTAAATTTTATAAAAAGGTTCAGTTATCGTTCCGTAGAGCCGTACACTATAAAAACTCTCTTTGTTACATATGTTAGATTTAGAATACTGTAGTGTTGTTTGGTCGCCTTATCAAGACGTCCATTCCAATAGAATCGAATCCGTACAAAAACAGTTTTCGTTATATGCACTAAGAAAACTAGGTTGGAATTCATTTCCTCTCCCTTGTTATGAATCGCGTTGCATGCTTATTAATTCAGCTTTCCACGAACGGTAATGGCAGACAGTTCACGCAGCTCATTTTGACGTTTTCTGTAGGTCAGAGAATTTTCAACCGCAGTAACGGAGTAGAAAATATAACAACGTCGTAGCGTAGCCTGGCAACTATAACAAACAAAGGGCGTTTTGTTATTTAAATTTCGTCGTGCGCATGCGCGGATCAAAACAAACAAAGGTGTTTTTTAAAGTTGCCATGCTACGTTGCGAAATTTTTATGTTATTCACTCCGCTACTGCGATTGAAAATTCATCGACCTACAGAAAACGTCAAAATGGGCTGCGTGCACTGTCCGCCATTACCGCTCGTGGAAAGCTGGATATAGAAACGCTTGAAAAAAGAAGAGAAATAGCTTCGGTAACTCTTGCCAACAATTTAGTTTCACAACGCATAAGTTCGGAAAATTTGCTAGGAAAACTCAACTTTTATGCTCCTACACGCTCATTAAGAACGCAAAAAATTTTTGTATCAAATTCTTATAGAACAGAATATGCCATGGCCAGGCCAGTTCAGATATAAATATATAAATATTGTGAAGTTATTGATTTAACGATGTCACGAAATGCTTTTAGAAAAAATTCAACACTTGAATTACATAACTATATCTGTGATGATAGTTTTTAAGTTGTAGTCTACTTTGATTGACGTAAATAAATAAATAAATAAATAAATAAATTGCTCGGAACTTGCGACAATATGCAAGGTAAACATATGGTCCGTGATGGAGCGAATATCAATGGGGTCGAAAACCACATTGGTATTCGCCAATAAAGGTTTGCTGCAACGGCCTCAGTCGATGAAACAGGATGCCGGAGAGAATTCTATACACGTTATTGAAAAGAGTTAAGCCCCGATAACTTCTACAGTTCAGGCGGTGGTTTTTTTTGTAGATCGGGCATATGAGACCAGACGTCCCAACCAGTTCGAGGGTAATTCTTCATCAGCTCACACTTTCAGCATGATCCAATACGACTGTTTGTTGCCAACTTTGAAAAGCTTGGCGAGAATGCCGTCTTTTTCCAGCTGCCTTGCAGGTCTTCAGTTTTCAAACTGCTTTTTACTTCAGCTGGTCTATCATTCTCAATATTAATCCTGCTCCTTTCAACGTCTCAGTTTTCCTTTCCATTCAACAGCACACTGAAATGATGTTTACAACGCGTGGTTGCCTCTGAAGCTCCTTGCATCGTGCCTGGAGAAGCAGCCCTCCGCCACCGCAAGAACACGCTGCCAATGCTGATGAAATTCCGATGATGGAACCTCTTTTGAGCGGTTCTAGCGGCTCGATATCTCCCTCCGCGCTGACGCGTCACAGCCGTACACGCTCGTGACGCCGTACTCATGAAGTGAGCAACTCTGACTCAGTTTAGAACGATGTTCGTAGGCGTCAAAAAATGAGTAGAAGTCCTTTTTGGTTTTGAGTAACCTTGACTCTCTTTTTGGGTTCCCTTCATATAACTTCTTTCTGAGTAACGTCGCATATAACGTCACCTATTTTGGATGTGATTCTGATGCGCTTTAGATTGTGACAATGTTTTTATTATGTTCGCAACAGAAGGCATTATATTTTAAGTTTTTGTCACCAGGTATGCTGCCGGTACCCGGATAACTGTCCCATAATGAAAACCAACATGTTGAGAAAACGGCGATTTAATATTATCCGCGAATTTTCGGATTTCCAGCAATTATATCCAGAACCAATAACCATAACAGTTTCATGGCACCACAAGTTTATCGTTGAGAACAAAAAACCATGGATGGAATTGGTTTTACGTTATATGACTTGAAAAAAAGACAAAATGGGACAAAATATGCGGGTACATTTCAAAAGTACTCGCATATTTTGTCCCTTCACATATAAATTCAACCAGCAACCGGCAGGTTCATTTGGCAACGTAGATTGTACTACAGAAAAACAACATTAGTCTAGTTAATTAAATGACATACTTCTATATGCCTAAAATAATCCGATATACACTAATCTGGAGCAAAATTATATGTTTGCAGTTTGTACCACTATGCAGTGGGACTGTAATGCGGGTACTTTCAATATGGGACAAAAACAACTTGCTATTTTTTCCATGTTATTCCATTCAAAAGTATCAATTTTAATTTTTTTTCCAGAAAATATGATAACAATTAAGTCGATTCCCGATGATAACTCAAGAGTGACCAAAATCAGTATGGGACAGTTATGCGGGTACCGGCAGTATGATTATTGATGACTATTTAGTGTCGTTCATTGGTCATGGCGGATTGTATCCAGTACTGGAACTGAGCTGTACCCAAAAAATGAGTAATATCGTACGCAAATTCTGAGTAATAATCACTCATTTTCGAAGACGCCTAGTGTTACTCAGTGTTTGTGGAATTACTCAGTTTAAGAGTCGTTCCACTTTTTACGAAAATGCGTCATATGTTACCCATTTGAGAGTTTTTATTTCCGAGCGTGTAGACAGTTACGTAACTGTGATGTTTGCTCGGAATTGAAAATTCCGGAGGAAGGTCAGGCTGATCAACCTTACGTAATTTTAAGTGGGAGAGTCATGTCGAACGTTACCTATCGTTACATAGGGGGGGAGGGGGTCTGAAATCTAGATTTTTAGCGTTACGTAATTTGTGTACGACGCCTAGAGTGGAAGTTTCTTTACCAATTACGGAGCGGAAGAAGTCTTCCTGCCCGACTTGAACATTTGCATCTCCGATGACAATCCTGATGTCATGTCCTGGGCAATCGCTGTACGTCTTCTCAACGAGATCATAGAATCGGGTTCAACATTAGTCGGTGCGTACACATTGATTAGGCTGTAGCTGGCGGATTCGCCCTTGATCCCCAACACGCTTAATCTGTTTCCCAATAAGCACGATACCCCGCCACTGTAGTAGATGTGGTACCTAAATGAAGTATCCGCAATAGGATCTACTGCCCCGAATTCACGTTCTCTCGGTTTTGGCCCCCGCACCTTGTGGATAGCCTCCACATTAACCTTCTCCAGCTCTCTAGTCAATATACCTGCGCGTGCCGATTCGAGCAGAGTCCTTACATTTCAAGTGCCGAGTTTCCAATAATCGTTGTCCCTTTTCGATCCACTAGGTCCATGCCAATTATTCAGTTTCGTATTATAATTATTGGATCGGGGATTGCGTTGCAACGTCCCATATGTGCGTAATGCTGATTGCTTTGAAAACCGGGACGAGAACGTGAAGCAGCATGTCTACCTATCAGATGAAACCACGGCAAGCTGAGCTGGGAGTCACCGGTGGGTGAACGTTCTCCTCTCGGATGTCAATTACGTTCCATAGTTCGAGACCAACCTTTGAAGAAATTGGCTGCAAAAGAAGTCAAGTTTGTGTTCAATACGGATGGATGCCGCATCTTCAAGAACCATAATTACGTCAGGCGGACAGTACGAGTTGAGGACAGTTTGTGCTGCGCTGCGAGTGAGTGACATTGAACATAATCCTGACTGCTCGCACACATAGCACCGCATGTTTCGGGGTCGTGAGCTAGATACCATTCGAAACCTGCGAACCAAAAGACTGGTGACCGGAATCATGGACTTTGGATGCAACGTGACCTGTGAGTGAAGAAAATTGTCATGTCTGCCATTCCAGAAGCAATTCTGCGTAACCGTCTACCAATTCGGTGCTACATTCCGATACGGAACTTGACTTTCTGTTTATTATTTACAGACTTCGCAGTCAACTGTTTAATGTATAGGGGAATTGCGGGGCTAGTGTTACGACCGTACTGACGCTAACAGTCTCGAACCTATAACGACTAGGTTGTAAGGCCAGCATCGTACCTCGAGACCAACTGGAAGAGACCGTCTGCTATTGAAGCCATTGGTTTATGGAGCTTCCCAGAAACGGTCGAAGCTTAAGGTGGAATCCAAGGAAATGTTGTTCGTGGGCTATAAAGTCTACCTCTATCTAACACATTCCTTCACAGGGATTCTTTTCATGTCTATTTTCTAACGTTTCACGAATGAATCGTACAGATGGTGTTCTCGTTTTAACAGCACCAGATAAAGACGACTACGTATATAGTTTCGTACAAGGGCTCGGACAATAGGTGAAAAAAAAACGGCTCGGACAGCGATGTGGATGATGTAAGTGAGAGCATAAGTAGTAATGACCCAGATAATGACGAGAAGAACGAGGTAGATGTCAGCGGTTTGGAGATCGCAATTTCGCATAATTAAGATGACTCGAGCGATACCAACGCTATCGACCGAAATGAGCCAGATTACACCGAGGAGTTTGGTGATACACCAAAGCCGCAGAGGTATGGCGACAAGGTCAGATTAACCCTCTGTTACCCAGTGCCGCCTTTAGACGGTCTTCAGTTGAACCTACAGCCTACAATAAGAACTTAAAAAATGTATATAAAGCTTCATAGTGATTTTTTTTTGAAGTCCGTCTAAAAACTAATTCTGGCACTAGAGGGTTAACTACCCAGAAGTACAGTGAACCTCGATCTTTCGAAGAAGCAATGAGGTACCCGGGTCGTGGCATGTGGAAGCGTGCTATGAAGGAGGAGATCCAATACTTGCACGAGAATGTGACTTGAGAAGTTGTACTTTTGCTCTATGATCTGTAGGCTGCAAATGGACGTTTTAGAGAAAGCTGGATGAAAAAAGTGACCTGGTACAAGACCGAGTCAGTCGCCTATTCAGCCAGAAATGCGAAACGGATTATGACAAAGTCAATGCCCCCGTCGCTGTTATCGATTGCCGCCAGCAGAATGCTGTTATTAACCCGAATCAGCCCAGAAATCCCTGAAATGTTGTTTTTTTTTCAACTTCGGAAAGCTACAGCGTCCATATGCAAAATTAAACTTGCGTGATGTGATTTTCTCTGACAAGCGCCATCTATTGGTGTTCATAAAAGTGTAAGGTAATCCACGAGACAGTTGCGATCAGCTGATTTCAGTTTGTTTTCAACTTATGACAGCTTTATGAATGTTCAATCGGTCGCAACTTTGATTCAATCCGGATCCAGAAGCGTGAAAAACAAATGTTATCCGATCGGTACCTCGAGTATCGTGAGTGCCAATCCTAAATACAACAATAAAAAATCACTTTTGATATTATTGCCGACATTAAAAGATTTCAGTTTTGGTCGTGTTTTGGTTTTGCAGCTTGCACAAGCAGTCACCCGTGGATTGTCTTATTGCCAAATGATGGAAATGTCC
The DNA here is from genome assembly GCF_029784165.1 of Wyeomyia smithii. Lineage (NCBI taxonomy): Eukaryota > Metazoa > Arthropoda > Insecta > Diptera > Culicidae > Wyeomyia > Wyeomyia smithii. The sequence continues at coordinate 201,979,440 of NC_073696.1, forward strand.
TTGAACTTCGTTTTATGTAGAGAAATGTTCAATCATTGGGTTGGTTCGTACCTATTCATTAGGACAAACAACGTGGACGATATGCTGGTCGTTTAATATGACGAAGCGGAGTACAACAGGATTGTGTCCATTCTGAAAGCGCACTTCAGCATAATCTGCCTGGGAGATATTAACAACTATCTAGGAATTCGGATCCAACGACAGAACGGACAGAGTGGCTACAAAGTACGGCCAGACGCAAGGCCATCCCGAATCTCAATGGACCCCAGTTATTCGATGCTACAGCAAAAGTAGCAGGATCCAACGCCAAGGAAGGACGACTTCCAAAGCTTAGCCGGTGCTTTACCGTAAAATGTGGTGAACTGGAAACCCGACATTGCCTTGCGAGTGTCAATCTTAGGGTGCTTGGTGAGCAATGCTAGCCAAACTGATTGAACGGAGCAATCTTCACAAGCTTCTCAGTTACTAGGTGAAAAGTTGGCCAAAGAACAAAGCACGTTAGGTTACATTGAAGCCTCATCCTAACAGATTTGAAATTTTATGTTATAGGATTCAGAATTCATAAATAGATTCATAACTCATGTACTTAGTAAGCTGTTCACCATGATTGTTTAATGATGGTCACTATTGAAAGATGTGATAGATCACTTTGTAATTCAATAAATTGATTTTTAGTTGTGTTTTGAACACGAAACCATAGTTATTCATATTTTTACCACGATATCTTTCTCGAGCTGAACAAACCAATGAGTTTGGTAAAAGAAAAAGTTACTGAACCAATGGATAAAATTGTTTATTGACCTTCGTATCCTACCGGCAATCTCGCCATTTACTTGCTAAGACGACATATCACCCACGCCTCCCTTTGGGATACCAGAACACAACTGGCACAATGTTTTATCCAGCCCAACCTAACGTACATTTCCCGAGCACCCAAAAGATTTGCTTTAGTTCAAAAATAGTGTCACTTTCCACAACCGGTAACGAGTTTTCAATTTTATCTGAAAAATGTGCTCGTTTTGCATAGGTTGTTACTTACAAGGTTTTTGTTCGAGTCGGTCTGATATCAACCAGCATTGCATCTACCAATCCGATCGCCATTCTTATTCGTGGCCGGCTAGTAGCTTAGACTTGTCGTGTGCGATGTTTATCTGATGGCAGTGTAGCTGCCTGCTATATCAGGTAAAACCTGAACGAGGAACAGCAATTGACTTCCAGCCCAGGGCGAGAGAGGAAAAGTGATGGAAAATTTATGTTTTCTGCTCTGCACTCCCAATGGGTGGCAACCGGGTACGATTCTAACTTTCCTCGCAAATGGAAAGGATTTTATGCGCCAAAACTATAAATACAAGACACTGAAATGAACATTCAATTAACTTTATCGCTACGTGCAGGCCTTCTGGCCTCTGGAGCTAGGGTCGGCCCGGTAGAATGTAAAGCAACCTTAATCAAGGAGTATAGTTGAAAGTATTTAAAATGCAATACGGTAAATAACCTGTCGGTTATCGGTTCGTTGCTGAACAAATTGTAATAGTTTGCTAGATTTATGGTTTGTACGATAATGAAATGCGTCATTGGTAGGTAGGTACGGTATTGCAGAGCATTTTCGAATAATTAAAGGAAAAATATACACGTCAGTTGAATTTGAATAGAATATTTTTTTTTATTTGCAATCGCTGTTCCAAAAGCGATAAAGTTTTACCAAAGGTCATTGTACATATCCAATCACGCAATAGTCCTGCACAATTAAACTGCAAAGCTGGAAAACCAGTTCCAAAAATGCAGTGCCCGCACATTGCTTTGCTTTTAGTTATCTTGAACATGCCGACAACATTTTATGGACTCTAAAGCTCGTTTCACAACAGTACAGTAGATCTAATTAGTTGAAACGGTTAAATGAGCTCCACGCGATAAATTTTAACACATTGCTGATATCTTTTAGCAGCCGGAGGCGGCCCGACTTTTCAAGGCGGCAATCGCTTATTTTAATATTCTCAACACCTTACAAGCTATATCGATTAAATTTTTCATAATCAATTTCTCCACCCATGATTACCATAATTTTCCCGCGCAAACATCGTTATCCATCAAGCATCTCAATCGGTAATTAATATGTACCTCTTGTAGTTAGTTATTAATCAGCTCGCCGCGTGACAGACTCCGGACCGTGTGGCTGCGGGTTCCGATCAAACGCCCATATATGATAATGGCAGTGGCGATGACGATGATCATTAAATATCGGCAGCTCGCGCAAGCGATAATGTTCAAGCATTAGGGACACATGCTTGACAACAGCGCGACGGAGCTGGTAGGACTCCTGTCTTCGGAGCGACGACGACGTTAACGACGCGTCGGGAAGGCAATTTTTCTTTTTGCTCGCTTCTGTTTCATCAGCCCGTCACAGATGACGACCAGCGAAGGGCCTGCGTTTATCCGTGCGAAGGCTAATTGTATGGAAATTATGCAAATTTCAGTAGTCAAATTGCCAGTAGTTGAAATAGTTTCGTCTTCATTAAACGGTGCATTTATGGTCGGTTATCACTGTTTACGTTGATTTGATTGCATGTGGCTGTGATTGGTGGGTATTATTATGCCAAGTATTTTTTGTGTAGTCTGCAAAAAGATGATGGTTATGGGGTTATTTATTTTGCTGTACATTGCGGTTTTCGAGAAAATGATTAATAATTAAAATCATTAACGAGACAAAATATTAATTTTATGAAATTATGGTGTTGTTCATTCATATTTAAGGTTGGGTATACCTCAGCATAACTAATTTAAGGTGCGTCCATTCGTGAGCGGTTGGTCGCAGGATTGAACCCTAGGAAAATCCAGGCCATTCAATGTCAACAGACTAAAGCATCGCACACTGGGAAAAATGAACCCTAATTCCCACTAATTAGAAGCCGCTGGGCTGGCAACCTGAAATATAGCATTTCTTATGTAAAATTGATCAATAAATCCATTGGTGATATTTTCATTCTGTCCAGGGCACGGGGAAGGGTATATATTTACAAAAATACGCAAAAATAGGGTGAAAAGGGGCAAAATAGACCATTTTCCGTGCCCTGCCCAAAATGAAACCATCACAAATCGATTAGAATAGATTTATTTTCTAAGATTACATATCAGGATTGATGACACGGACGGCTGGCCGAATGGATGCGAGGCCGAATGGACGTAAGTCCAAATGGACGCAAGGCCGAATAGACACAAAGCCGAATAGACACAAGGCCGAGGGGAAGTGAGGCGGAATACGGTATTATCGTCATCATCATCACAGCCCTCTTTCAATAACATGTAATTCGCTTCAAAGTGTCTTTCGGAAGTCAATATACTTGCGGCCTTCGGTCGACTCACTGGTCGAGCGAATGTTGTCCTTACTCGCTACCGCTCGTTCGGACCTAACTAAGGGAAAGAAACTCTGTTTGAGTAGACTTAGCAAACCAGTAGATCAGTCGGTTGTGTGCAAGAGGCCGCCGCTTCCGACGGCGAATCGGCGGCCGGCTCGGACTGTGGAAACCACGGCGGCTTAGTGCCGCCTCGTTTCCTTGCCCTCGATTATGCGTCTGCGCTGCATGATTTAAAAATTATTATGCCCAACCTAAACTCTTTAGGAATATATTTACACTTGAACTACATACGTAGATTAAAAAATATCTGAGTTAAATATACAATTCATTGAATGACGCTTTTTGTCAATCATTAGGGGTGCAACATATTTTTAAATAGATTCTGTTGCGGAATGGATATTGCAAATCCGGAACACATAGTCAAGATAATTGGATCTCATGCGATCATACAATATCGTATTCGGCCCCGCGTCCATTCGGCCTTGCGTCCATTCGGACTCGCGTCCCTTCGGCCTCACGTTCATTCAGCCTCGCGTCCGTTATGCCTTATGGCAGTATGCCTCTTATCCATTATGCCTAACATCCATATGCCTAGCGTCCATATGCCTCGTGTCCCGTCACCATCAGGATTAATAAGCATGCTTTTAGCAGCCAAGCTTTTCGAAATCACTTTGTGTTTCTGAGAACCTATGTATTTATGTTTAAATGCTTTTAAATACGAAAAAAAAGTTACGCAAACAGGTGAGAGCTTGCGAACAAAAATCAGAGCAGCGACCTACCGATCTGTTTTTCTATATTCCCAATATATTTTAACTTATTTTCAATATATTTCAACTGCTGGACCATTGGTATAACCCCTTCTTTCAAATATTAAACAGATCTGTGTGAGGTGTGGTTCTTCAGCCTTTTGTCCATTAACTACTATCCCTGCCTTTCCATGGCGCCCTTCACTTGTATACGAGTAATTACAGGAAGAATCAGGTAATCAACCCCGGTGAGACCACTGGTTGTCTGCTGACAGGGAAGGGAGGGGGAGGGGTTCCTGCCTGGAGTTATTTCGAGCGAGTCACGATAGAAAGAATATGACTTCATGATTCCCAAAAGTACTCCACCGGTAAGGTATGTCTCGATCAAGGCGAATAATATAATTCATGGAAGTTAAGATCAACAGTTAAAGTGAGCCAAGTTTCACCTGTAGGGAAAATACATCGCATTTGTACTTATTACAAAACTTTAAATGAATCAATTTTGAGGATGATACTTCTACAACTCCAAAACAGAGATAGAATCCTTCGACTCAACCGATAAATTGGCCATCGAAAGATACGATCGCTGCAAGTAGGGTCATTCAACAGTCATCTGCTTCAAAAACGTTCTAGCTGTTGGTATGAATGCCCACAGACGAGAATTGAGGGTATAAGTTATATTAAAGTCCAGTCCATAACATTTAAAAACTTCAGCAGTCCAGATTGTGGCTGAAACTGGACGAAAAAGAAGGAACAGTTGTTTTTTATGCATGCTTGGTTTCGCTCTTTTGCTCTTTGAATGCTCATTAGGCTATATTTTTCCAAGGAGCATAAAGCAGTATATCTCTACACCCAACGCAAACGGGGAACATTTTATTACTTTAGGGCAATTTTTTATTACTCATTGTGTCTTATGACTGCGCATTATACACAAATAGTAACAAACAAAAAGTAATAAAACTTATGACGGCCACACGCTTGTATGTGTTTCTGGAGGAGAACATACAGCCAAGCACCCACCGCAATGCATGTGTTAGCAAGACTTCACTCGCTGCATTTGTATTGATGCAACGATCAGATTCATTTTTGCTTCCCTTCATCCACACATAATGGGAATCTCACCCGTCAACCTCAAATGTCTAATTAGAAACACTTTCGTTTCGTCCCCCAGTGTTTACATGAAATGGAAATATGTAATACTGTCTGACCAGAGTTGCCGAAATTGCGAATATTGTCTGGATAGGCACGAGTATTGTATTTTCAAACAGGTGCAAATGAGTTTCCATGAACCAATGAGTATGTGTTTTAGATATCTTGCAGGAAAGCGAATGTTTTTGTTTTTCTCTAACGCAGTTTACAGATCGTGATGTCATTTAAAGACGCATTTCAAGTCTTTGAAATCATCAACGTTTGCATACTCTATGACGGGGAAAATGCTGCTTGGCAGCTCTTGTCATATTTTTTCTCTACTCCGTATGCGAACTAATACACGCACACCGGATGAATTGGAGATTGAAGAAACTTGTAACATGTGCAACATATGCGACGGTGTGTGATTTTTTTTTGCTTGAGATGGAAAGTAAGCAGTTTTCGACAGAAAAAATCTTGCATGTGGTTGAAACGACCATTATTAGATAGTCGTACTCCCGTAACACATGCTAAATTTATGTCAGTATGTGTTTTTACTTGACTTGGGAAGAATTTTATTGCCTTTAAAGTAATAGGTTTGTTACCCAAAAGGCAATTTTGCGCTATTGCTTCTAAAGTAATAAGGAAAAGTTTTGCGTGTACAATTTGTCCAAATATTATGGGTATTCATGTCGAGCTCGTAAACAAATACCCAGCCGTAAAAATATTCACCTCCATTGACGAGTAATGGAAGATACACAGTTTACGGCTGGGTATTCGTATACGAGCTCGATGTGAAGACCCCTATTGTATTGTTGAAATTGTAAAAGTCAGGTTAAGCTTGTAAAACCGGAAGAGCTTCTCTTTTGGTACCTGCGAAAATAAAACTACTCTGGCTATGGAACTATAGCAATTTTTACATCACAATGTTCAGACAAATCGCAAATATAGAGTGTCTCTACAAGTGCTTTATAATGACTTGTTCGAATTCTGCCTCCTTGACAAAATATGGCCTAATGAGCATTCAAAAAAAAAAAAAAAGAAGAGCGAAACCAAGCATGCCGAAATACCATGCGAAATACCGGAAACTTCTACTAGAGTTCGATTTTGCTAATCCCGGAAGAGTTTGTTTTGGATTGTCTACAGTCCTTTTTTGCTTCTTAGTATCAGCCATTTCAGAAAGAGACTTTCTCTATCCCTTCCTTGGAAGTCTAGGAAATGATCTAGGGATGGTGAAAGATGTTTTCTTCCCAGACTTCCCGGGTTCAATAAAAGAAGGTTGCTCAACTGAATCGTCAGAATCAGACGAAGGTTCCGGAAGAGCAGTTTGGGCATTTCCGCTTGATCTATCCTTGGCGCTGTTTGTACGCGGGACATGCAGATAGCTCATGCGAAGTCTGCCCACAACAGATGCACTTTTCAGCACTCTTATCACAGGCGTCATCCGCATGTTGCTCTCCGCATTTGCCACAATATGCTTTACTGCCGCAGCGGGTGGCCGTATGGCCCAACTGCTTGCGCTTGAGGCAATTTATTACCCGCGGCACAAACAAGTGCACGGGTAGACGCACCTTGTCCACGAGCACATAGTTCGGCAGAGCAGACCCGGCGAAAGGCACGCGAAAAGATTTAGATTGAGTGTAAGTTTATACACCCTTGTCGAGCGACACTGAATGTAATCACTTACAATCAAGTATCTCAACTGGTTGAAGGCTGGAATTCTTGAAAAAGCCCTCTCCAGCCTTCAACAGGTTCTCGGCGATCAGACTCGATTCGCTGACCACGCCGCCAGTCTCATCTACACGGGCTGGAATATATATGTTTTACTCTCGCGTGAAGAGCTCACAAGCAGCAATCTTATTCACTTGCTTGGAGTTGGGCACCGGAACACGCAGCTTGTTCGGGTATACTTTGGTAACATCGGTCACGGCTGAAAACAGATCCATATACCTACAATTTGGCATTGTGTTTAATGTTACATTGGACCGGAAGAACACAACCCCAATACCCGGTTTGTTCTCCGGATACTGTTTTACCCGATGGAAAAACATCAATATTATTCTGCTTGTACCATTCCAATACAGCCCGGATGTACTGGCAGCTAGCTAGATCGGGCCAGAACTTCACGGGGCCTTCGTGTGACTGAATGAACGACAAAACTATCTCCAACCTGGGATGTGTTCAATGGGCAGTGCGTACCATCAGTACACCCGAATTAGTTGGCATAAAATAGACCCCAGTGTGGTCCAAAGCATAATGCCCAGCAACTCCAATCCCTACCTCCACTAGGTACCGACTAGGATACGAGCAACCAAGGGAAGATCGGTGAACCGGTGGGAACTTGGTCATATGCTGACAGGGAAGGGGGAGTCCGAGCGTCTGTTCCTCATGTTAGGGGCGACTCAAACAGCGTCTGATCCGGAGCGGACGGCTAAATTATGAAATGCGGCGTCTCGCCAGCTACACCCAAGACGGCAGCTCCGTCGCGAGACTAGGCATCCGCAGCCCATTAAAATACTACGAACAATCAAGAATTGAATACGGACCGGAACAATTGGCAACGACCTAGGCGTCGTCTTCGGGGACATGAACGCGCAGATCGGTAGGGAAGAAATGTGCAAGCCGGTGATTGGCCCGCACAGCCTGCACACCGTGACGAACGACAACGGCCAGCGATGCGTAAACTTCTCAGCTTCCCGAGGACTGGCAGTCTGAAGTACCTTCTTTTCCCGTAAGGACATCCACAAAATCACCTGGAGATCACCTGACCAACGTACAGCAAATCACATTAACCATGTTCTCAACGACGGCCGCTTTTTCTCAGACATTACAAACGTACGTACCTATCGCGGTGCGGATATTGGCTCGGACCACTACCTAGTTGCGGTATCATTGTGCTCAAAACTGTCGATCGTATACCACGCGCGACACCGCCGAACCCCGCGGCTCAACATTAAGCAGCTCCGGAACTCCCAGGCTGCGGAGGAATACGCGCAACAGCTTGAAGCGGTGCTACCAACAGCGGAGGGGCTGGGCGCATTGCCTCTTGAAGACGGCTGGTGCAGCATTCGCACAGCTATTGGGAAGACCGCGACACTAGGATTGGAACAACCGAGTGGCAGAAATAGCTGGTATGACGGGGAGTGCGAGGCAGCGGTGAATGAGAAGAACCGGACCTGAGCGATATCTGGGCAGGTCAACGAGAGAGAAAAAGTCCAATTACAAACGAGCACGGAACGACTTAACCACGATTCTCAGACGAAAGAAGCGCCAGCAAGAGGATCGTGAACATGAGGATCTGGAGCAGCTGTACCGTGCCAGTGAAACGCGGAAATTCTATGAGAAGGTAAACCTGTCCCTGTGTGCAACGACGCGGATGGGAACCTTCTCACGGATGCCAGCGAGGTGGTCGACAGGTGGAAGGAGTACTTCGATGGACACCTGAATAGCGAAACAGTAAACAGAAGCGGAGCAGGAACTGACCTAGGAGCCCCAGCAGCGGATGACCGAGTACCAGCCCCCGATATTCATAAAGTTCTTTGTGAGATCGGGAAGCTGAAAATCAATAAAGCCGCAGGCAAAGACGGACTGCCGAGCGAGCTTTTGAAACATGGAAGAGAGGCGCCGGCTAGAGCGCTGCACTGGGTCATTTCCAGGATTTGGGAGGAGGAAAAACTGCCAGACGAGTGGATGGAGGGAGTCGTCTGTCCCATCTACAAGAAGGGCGACAAGCTGGAGTGCCGCAACTACCGCGGTATCTCGCTTATCAATGCCGCCTACAAAATACTCTCACAGATCATGTTCCGTTGTCTACCACCTTTAACCAGGAGGTTCGTGGGTCAGTACCAAGCGGGTTTCATGGGAGCCCGTGCCACCACGGACCAGATCTTCTCAATCCGACAGATCTTACAGAAATGTCGCGAGTACAACGTGCCCACACATCACATCTTCATTGACTTCACGGTGGCCTATGATACTGTCGATCGAGAGCTGTCGAGCATAGCTATCTTTGGCAGATCATGCACGACAACGAATTTTCGAATAAACTGACTCGATTGATCAGATCCACCATGGCGCAAGTAATGTGCTACGTGCGTGTTTCGAGGATACTCTCGAGACCCTTTGAATCGCGCAGAGGGTTGAGACAAGGTGATGGACTTTCCTGTTTGCTGTTTAACATCGCCCTTGAGGGTGTGATCCGGAGGGCGGGCATTGTCACGAGGGGCACAATTTTCACAAGGTCTGTTCAGCTTCTGGGCTCCGCGAATGACTTCGGAATCATATCACGTAACCGAAGCTGGACGGATCGGACTGCGGATAAATGCGTCGAAAACAAAATACATGCGAGCAAGAGGCTCCAAGGAGAACAACATCAGCCTCCCAACTCAAGTCTCTGTAGACGGTGATGAGCTTGAGGTGGTCGATGAGTTCGTGTATTTGAGGTCACTGGTGACCGCCGACAATAACACCAGCAGAGAGATCCAGAGACCCATCCAGGCAGGAAATCGTGCCTACTTTTCACTTCGGAAGACACTTCGATCGAATCGAGTGCGACGACGCACGAAGTTGACGCTGTACAAAACCCTGATAAGACCGGCAGTCCTCTACGGGATCGAGACTACAACGCTTCTCGCGAAGAACCTTAAAGCTCTTGGAGTTTTCGAACGGAAGGTGCTGCGAAATCTACGGTGGAGTACAGTCGAGAATGGCGACGGCGCACAGTGCGTTGAGCCATAGACAAAAATCGTTTTTATTTTTTTTTCATTTGGATGCACCAAGTACCCAGAAGTGTTCACAGATACCTCTTGGGTTGTGAACAAGTATTGGTGAGCTTTGGGAAGCATCACAAATACCAAAACAAGCATAGCAAGCGTTGGCGTTCAGAGCAATCATTAGTTTCACATTTCGTGCTGAATTGTCGCTCGTTTTCTAAACGTTGGTAAAACTTAATGACTTCGTGTATTCCAATAACACAAAATGGAAAATAACAATCAAGGTTAGTGCAATATATTTCATTGATAGAGAGACTTGGTTTCTATTGCGTGTATGATAAATCGGTATCATGAGTTGGTGAAGGTATTAATCCTTAAAAAACGCGAACTCAAACTTTCGTTAGCGTTTTAAAAAAAAGTTCCACCAAGTTCCTCTCTAAAACATACATCGAAAGTTTGCTTGAAGTGTCTTCTACAAAATATATAAAAATTAGCTGCAACTTTCGCAACTCTGAGAGATTTTTTATTTTTCGTATGTCAATGCCGATCGCTCGTGAAGCGGCAGATATTTGAAAACTGGTTTAACTGCAATGCAAGCGAAAAAACACCATGTTTATTTCGTTATTGTCTCTACCAGAAGACACAGTTGAGCATGTTTATGAAAATTTGCACAAGTTTTCAGCTGTATATTGTCCGAAATTGAGCTCGGAAAGGGAGAAATGCAATGGAATAAAAAAGTATTTTATGAAAAAGCATGAAATTTTGTTGGAGTCACCGCTTGCTCTTCCTCGATTCGGTGAGAATAATAATTATGAATACAATCACATTTCTTCTCGTGAGCGTCCTCAGAAACTTCTTGAAAGCTGCTCAACCAGAATTAAAAAACGGTGAGCTGCAGAGCTCGTTGAAAATAACTCCTCAAAAGAATTAATATTTGCTGCTACCGTTTCGAACAACTATTCCAATTCGTCTAAAGATGACCCAAAACTTGACTTGATAATATAATATGCATCACGAAGAATTTTAAATTGTTTGTTACTCTGGTGATTACATATACAAAAAATAATAAAAAGAATACCTAAAAAAACCTTTTTTTTGTTATAATTGCGCATAAGTCACTTTTGCAATTATGTAAAAGTAAGTAAAACATAGAAACCGCAGTTTTCGTTACAATGTATAACTTTTACAAAGAGATTAACGGTTTCTGGTATAGGATGAGTGCGTTGGCGTTTGGGACAGTTTTGTGATTAAGTGTATCACATAAGACTTTTATGCATTTGGTAGCTATGAAGGTAACGAATAACTTTCCTTGTTACATCAACATGTTTTATCGACAAAATCGTGTAGTTTTGATTTTTGTCCCGTCTTACCCTACATTCAACGCACTGTGCGGCGCATGAACCACGAACTGCACGCGCTGCTTGGAGAGAATCCCATTGCACACCTGGCGAAAGTCAATAGGTTGCGGTGGGCCGGTCACGTTGTAAGGATGTCGGACGACAACCCTGTGAAATCACTTCTCTTCAGCAACCCTACCGGCACCAGAAATGGAGGGGCGCAGCGTGCACGATGGCTCGATTAGATCGAAGGAGACTTGCGGGTGATGAGACGCCTGGGGAACTGGCGAAACACAGCCCAAAACCGAGCAACATGGCGATAAATTCTTGATACAGCACGAGCCACCACGTCTCTCGTCTGATTGGTAAGGTAGGATATGTTGATTTAGCTAAGAGACCTACACTGTAAGCGAAAAAAACCTGTTTTGTTCTGAAACTTTTGAGAAACCTTGAAAAAACGTGTTGGCGTAACTGCCAGTTGGTTGCAAAGCTCTATACAAGATGCAGTTGTCTAAGATAAAATCGATGAAATTTTAGTATTGTACATACATGAATATTCATACAGACACTATAAAAAGATCTAAAATGATTGTGTTTTAAGACCCCATCAGATCCATCAAACTGAACAATCAAAGCGCTTGTATATGTATATGAGGGTGAGTACATTTAATCGGTTCGCCAGTTTTTTTTTCAGGTTCCATTTGGGCCCCCAAACTATCCTGAATACTGATACTAGCAAAAAACATGCGTAAAAGAAGGTTTTCCCATATTACCATTTTCATATAAATTTGATATGTAATGCGCGGCGGTACGAGCAATGGATTCCCGGCACGTTTAGCATTATTTGGGGACCCAAATGGAACAAAAAAGTGCTTTGTTCTGGCTCTGTGCTGTTAAGCTTTAATTTTTACATATAACGATTACCCACCTCAGCGTATATGTGAGTCTTAGGTATGTGTATGTGTTTGTGTAGTGTATGTGTTTGTATGTGTGTGTGTGTGTATTGGTGTGTGTGACATTGAAACTACCAGTGGACCGATTCACGATTATTAATATCGAACTGAATGCGTTGCGTTGAAATTGACAGACCATTTTGTTGAAAATTACTTTTGATATGATTATTTGGGTTCAAATAACGAAAACGCATTTTTCTCGAAACGATTGGTTGTTACGTCTATCATGGAAACAGGTATGAAGCCTGGATACTGAAAAGTATCTGTGGTCGAACTGACTGAGCTCTCGCACAAAGTGTATCCTGTATAAAACGCTCCAGAGACCTATTGTCCTCTACAGGCACAAGACGTGGACACTGCTCGAGGTACACTTGCGAGCACTCGGAATTTTCGAACGTCGAGTGCTAAGAACCAGCTTTGGTGGCGTGCAGAAGGACAATGAGTGATGGTGAAGAAAGAATCACGACCTCGAACAGTGAGCGATGGCAAACCCAGTATCTCGAAGGTGGTCGAAGCCGGACGGATACGCTGGATAGGACCTGTTGCACGGATGCCGGACAACTACTCCGCTAAACTGGCGTTCGCTGGAAATCCAGTTGATACAGCCTGTTTCATACAGGACGAAAAGGATGCCTGCGGGACTGGAGAAACGCGGCTAGTAACCGAGTTCATTGAAGGAATTTTGCTCATAAGGCATAGAATGATGTTACACCAAACAAGTAAAAGTAAAGCAAGTTGCAGAATAACTTATAAGTACATTATTCCCTTTTAAACGTTGCTGTTTAGGCTTTTCGGAAAACTAACTTGAGTTTCTAGGTGAAATTTGTTTTCATTCCGTACGTAACTCTGCAACAGCAGCATACTGTAGCATTGTTGCTGGTAAAATCCAATGTTGAGCAGTTTGCGGTAAATAATTTTTCCCACAAGCATTTTTAATTTTACGGCCCAAAAAGAACATGACAAAAATTGAAGAACAACGTGAACTTCAATTGTGTATCGGTTCAATTATCGTTAGGTATGTCCTATTATCGCCAAGGATAAATGATATCCTAGAGCTTTATTTTCTTGCATGATGGTTCTTCATATCACAGAGCAGCTTTCTGCGAAAGATTAGTTCGCTATGACTTCATTAACCCCCCTGACGATAATGGGACAAGCTCGACGATAATAGAACAGATACCCTACGTAATGGTATTTTTCGGAAGAAAATTATCAAAACACTCCGTGTTACACTTTGGTCGTCTGCACATCCTGGCTGGCAACGCAAATTAAGAGACTGATTTCTCACGCACCTAATAATTGGATGGAAAACGTCATTACGTTACGCCACGAAACAAATAGAAGTAAATAATTCAAAAAAGAACGGAAAGTTTTTTTACAACCATCATGTCACTAGTTCAGAGAATATTTTAACTAAAGCTTGAGTCAGTCAATATTTGTACCCAAAAAAAATCATCAATATCAGAACCGTGGTAATAGAATTAAAATATTGAGAACTCATGATGAACTTTTCTACGAATACTACTCATGATATATTGAACACAGCCTGTTGACCTGAGCGACGATTTTAATCAACCACCTCTGAATATTTGTTGCATCCTGAGTCACCCTTCCATTCTTCTTTCATTTCTGTTTGACGATTTTCCAGTATTTCTCAATCGAATCAATCGGGCGTTAAAACTCTGATTTTTTTATCCGTAGCTGAAAATATATTTTCAGATCATGACCGTCGCACTACCAATATAAATGGCTAAACTTTTTTATTTGGATGTTATGTGCGACTGTGTATTCTTAATTTAGTCGATATATTCTTCTGAATTCAAATCGAATTATATTTTGTTTCTGGAAAACTCTTGTTGAAAGCAAATTGTTCCAAGTCAACATACATTGAAAATATGCAAAATATCAGATAGCATGCCATATATTTCTACGTAATCTTTGTTTTTTTAGAATCCACAGATCTACGACAATATTCAAGCATCTCTGGTGAGCAATCGCTTAATCAGCAATAGCGAAATAAAAATCGCTACTACAGCACTTCATCAGCAATGGAATATTTCTGGTTGACTGCTGACAGACGCAAACCTCCCTTTTCTCTTATCCCATCATTGTCGTTGCATTTCGATCATACCCATTCCGAATTGCCGTTTGGAATTCTTTGTTTCTTTTTTATTTAATACGTCATCGCTTGATTAATTGTCCTACACGATGAGATGCTAATGATTTGTCATTGTTCCAGATCCATCGTTCCGGAGCAGCCATAATCCTGCGACAATCCAGGCTGCCCTTCTTCTACGTTTAAGGAGTCGCACTTAACACAGCATCTCAGACAGCTGATGTATCATCCTTCAAATGACGTCGATTCGACGTTAGAGATTAGTTAGTTCAACTGCTTGCGGCTGACTGTGCATTACTCATTTCAAGAGGGGATGTCGCTGTCGGGTGGCAGCACGACGTTTCCATGGATACCGCTAAGACTTACATCAATAGATAACAATTACTGTTTTATGGAAAGAAAAAATCTCATTGAACAGTCGATTACAAAATAATGCAGTCAACAGAAAAGCTAAAACTTTAAGCGCCGTAGATATTCATTTAGATTAGGGTGTTTGTATGGTTCAATTCAAATCTCGATTTTCTGTCACGTACTTCCGCTTGGTGAATGTGTCTGACAGCGTGACGAGAACCTATGCAGCACCGAGCATCACCAGCCACGTACATCTGGCGTCGCTGTCTACCATGCCGAATGATAGATGAACATATACTTAACCTCAAACGAAAACAACTTCTCAAGGGGGCGTTCCTGTCCTCTGTGTATTGTGTATTCCCCTCGGCGGTAACGATGATAGTGCTAATGTCAGCCGTGTCTGCTCCGTTCTCATCAGTGAGTGTGGACTGTCGACACTAATGGCATCCGATCGATACTCATTTGTGGCAATCATTGCACGATTGCAAATGAATTTCACAGCGAAAACTTGTTTGAGCTGAACGCTGCAAGAATGGCACGAATTTCGGCTCACATGTCGTAATTGGTCAATTTCCCGCTGGCTCTAAAAGAGAGCTCCATTTTGCAGCACATTTAAATTCGCTTTACTGCCCCACTGTGAGGACCAGATTTTGCTTCCTTTTGCAAATCGGGAATACCTTCTAAATTAGCATGTTTTCGCTGTAGATCCGTGCAACGAAACAGAAGCGTTACATTAGCATAGATATCCATCATCATTACAATTATCATAATAAAGCAAAGAGTAAGGAAGCTAATAAACCAATCGTTCCGAAGGCGAGAGGATGCTGCTATGTCGGGTTGTTTACACAGATTCAATTTTACGCATAACAATTGGTTTCCCCTTTCACAGGCCGGAAGAAACGGCCACAGAACGGTCGAACGCGAACCAGAGGACTCTTCTCGTTTGGTCCCGCAAAGATGACACAGTCCAGGTTGGCTGCCATGAAGAGGAACGTAGATCGAACTGATTTGCATTCAAATGCGAACGGAAGTGCGGTTATCAATATTCAATAAAAATAAACTTCGAAATAATGAATGGTGTTTGGATCCGGTATCGACTGAGCACAGGGTTTAATCCGCAGAAAAGCTTCAGACTGTGCCATCATTAAGCATTAAATTGCCATTCATACACTTGATGAAACTAGTATAAAACTGTGTCGAATTTCTTCAGGAATAAGTGTGCACTTCAATCCTGTGTTTTTGTTTTCATCTTACGTAATCTACACCGGTCCGTCTTCCCGAAGCATCCGTAACATTGATGAATGGCACCGTGCGCGGTTTGATCGAAAGGGCATTAATATAGACGTGTAGAATCCCTCACACATTTCCATCCCGAAAGGCGCTTGGATTGATGCATATCGACATTTTAAATTCATCCAATCGGCTTCTCTCCACCGAACGAGACTCCGCTCCGAATGTAGGGAGTAGTGAGCGAAAGATTATCGACGATTGCTTTCGCATCGTTCGCGTACAGGCAGACGACGATGACGACGGCTCAATCGGGGAGGTCGCGAGTCACGACGCTCAACGGTCAATCCGTTCCCTCGAACGTACGTACTAAACATGTTCGGTTCGATCGGAATCTGATTGCTTGCATCTCTCTCTCCTCCCGTGCTTCGAAGTTCTTCACTCACGGTGGAAATTGGCAATTTATTGTAATTCGTATTTAAATCGTTCGTAACGATATACAATTTGTGGAGTTGGGAATAATGATGGGATGATCCTCTGCGGTCAACGGGTACCGAAGGCTGTGAACATCTGGGCCTTGAACGCTCCGGGGGTCACAGCGGAAGCTGCTGCCGGGTCAAGAGAAAAAAGTGGCATTTCAGGGCGTAATTGAAGGCGGCTGCCGACTTCAGCGAAATACCAACTGCACCTGTTTTTGATTGAAGGCGTATGCAGGTTACCGAGTTTTTTCGGCGGAAGGATCGGCACGATTTTTCGCGTTTGTTCAGGTTTAGGAATGCCTTCACTTGGTTTTGTGTTATCGTTTGTTTACGAGTGTTTTGGACATGTTTGTTAAGAAATGTAGATTCAACAATGATGAAAATTCCGCCTTAATGGAAGTTTGCTTCGAATTATACCGACTAATGTACTTCAAGGTAGTGGCCAGAAGTCTGCTTCTTTCAAAAAGATAAAAGCACTGGTTTTAGCCACGCTAGTGTTTCTTTGAATTTTTTAAATAGTCTAGGAATATATTACCTAAATAGAGATGAAAAAGTTCTTAGCATTAAATGTTGCGATTTTCTACTACAAATTATGTACAAAACTCTAACATCTCATAATGTATTTGCTGAAAACTATCGTTTCGGTGATTACAATAAGCACTCGAATTACAAAGATTGAAGTTGGAAAAGATATCAAACAAGTTTTTTCGTGGGACCGGATGAATCCACATTATTTGCGAATGATTTAAATGAAGTATTACAAATCATTTTCTTCTGTTGTGAAAAAGAAAACTTTTTTTTTTTCAATAATACTAAAGGTAAAACTTATTCTTATGCTATGGAATTTTTAAAATAAACTATAAATAAATTATTAAAAGTTCTAAGAAATTATAACTATTTACTTAACTTATAACATAATTAAAACCGATTCTACTGTTTTGCACGGTGACACAGAAGACTGAAACGCTAAGCTGAAAACAAAAGGGACACTGAACGTAAGTTACTTACATTCTAAACTTAGCCTAATCTAAACTAAGCATGTGGATTAGTTGTTTCATTTCAAATATCCTGTGTATACCTTTGCTAAACTATAATATGTTTCTATTACAGGTAAATTATATTCTCGCTATTTTATGTTGAAACCAATTAAATTGATTTTCATTTCAGTATCGCGGGTAAGGTAAGTTCCGTATCGCGGGAAAATATAATTTTGAAAAACTCTCGTTGACTTCATTTCAACACATGGTAAACAATATTTGATAAGATGACTGTTGATACCAAGGTAAAACAGCTGCACATGAGCAGTTCCACATAAATGTCCCATTTTTAATATTTTTTTTTAAATTTTTATTTTCGATTTGGCTGAAACCTCGCATAGACGTTTCTATAGGCAAAAGATGCCATTTTGTGTTATTGTTTAAATTTTTTGGAACACGACTCATTTTTGAGAAGCTATTGAAAAATATTATTTTGAGAAAGTATTCATGATTACGAATATTTTTAGAGCCACAACTGTTTGTTTGATCGGTGTGACTCCTTCGGCAAGGTTGTAGATAATAACTTTATCTTTCCGAAAAAAGTTGAAAGAAAAGTAAAAAATTAATTATCTTAAAAAGCTGATTTTTAAAAAATTTGATTTTTGCCTTTCTCCTAGAAAGGTATAGCAATCACTGGAAAGACCGAAGGTATAAAAGTGGTCCCAATGGCCGAATGTCATATACCACTCGACTTCTTTCGACGAACTGAGCATTTTCTGTATGTATGTATGTATGTGTGTATGTGTGTGTGTGTGTGTGTGTGTGTGTGTGTGTGTATGTGCAACTTTTTTTTTCTCACTCACTTTTCTCAGAGATGGCTGGACCGATTTTCATGAATTAATTGCAAATAAAATGTCTAGTTGCGCCATAGGTTGCTATTGAATTTCATTGTAGTCGGATTTTTAGTTTAGAGGTTATGTATCAAAATGTGAAAATCACGAAACATCAATATCTCAGAAACCACACAACCGATTTCAATAAAACTGGTTTCAAATGATTGGGCTGTCCCCAGAACCCTAAACTTTTGAATTTCGTTATGATTGAACATATGGTTCAAAAGTTATGTAAAGAAAAGTTATCTTGAGGTTGTTTAAACTCACTCATTTTTCTCAGTGATGGCTGAACCGATTTCCACAAAATTAGTGTCAAATGAAAGGTATAGTTGCCCCATAGGTTGCTATTGAATTTCATTGCAATCGGATTATAACTGTGTCCGTTGTTCATAAAAATGTGAAATCACATAATGAAAGTAAACATATTGACTTTCTCCTAACGATCACTGGCTAATTAAAGGTAGAAAAATGATTGAAATGGCCGAATGTCATATACTACTTAACTCAGTTCGATGAATCGAGCATTTTCTGCATATATGCATGTATAGGTGTATATGTTTGTGTGTGGGTGTGTACGTGTGTATGTGCACCTTTCTTTCGCACTCACTTTTCTCAGAGATGGTCTGATCGTTTCTTCTATCTTGGTGTCAAATGAAGGGTCTATTTGCCGCTTAGGTTGCTATTGAATTTCATTGTAATTAAACTTTTAGTTTTGGCGCTGCGTCAGAATGTGAAAAACGCTCTTATATCTCAGAAGCTTTTAACACAGTTGGATTCAAATAAATGGGCTTTCAAACCCTTAAACAATGATTTTAATAATGTTTAAACATGTGGTTTGAATGTTATAGAAAGAAACGAAACCCGCGGACTGTTTAAAACTATAGCTCCAATCAAAATATGTGGCCTCAACATCATTTAAATTTAATATTGTACTATTTCAATGTTTGCGGCCTTGCTCGGGATTGAAGTTGAAATTAAAAGTCATTTCTATCATTTCACTTTTTGCCTTTCTCCTAGAAAGGTATAGCAATCACTGCAAAAATTAAAGGTATAAAAGTGCTCAAAAGGGCCGAATGTCGTATACCACTCGACTCAGTTCGACGAGCTGAGCATTTTCTGCTTGTGTGTGTGTGTAACGCTCTCCCAATCTCACTCGATTTTCTTAGAGATGGCTGAATCGATTTCAATGAAATCAATTGCAAATGAAAGGTCTAGTTGCCCTATAAGACCCTATTGAATTTTATTGTAATCTGATTTCTAGTTTAGAGGTTATGTATCAAAATGTAAAATCACTAAACATCAGTATCTCAAAAACTACACAACCGATTTGAACAACATTGGTTTCAAATGAACGGGCTACCTAAAAGCCCTCAACTTTTGAATTTTATGAAGATTGAACATATGGTTCAGAAGTTACAGAAAGAAACGTGTTCTGGAGACTGTTTAATCTCACTCATGTTTCTCAGAGATGGCTGGACCGATTTTCATAAAATCAGTGTCATATGGTAAGTCTTGTTGCCCCATAAGACCCTAATGATTTCTTTTGTGATCGGATTATTGCTTTACCTGTTATGTTTAAAAATGTGAAATCCAGCTATGAAAAGAAACATATTCTGATGACTACTTGGGCTCACTCACTTTTCTCAGAGATGGTTGACCCGATTTCCACAGAACTAGTATCAAATGAAAGGTCTAGCTGCCTCACAACACCCTGTTGAATTTTGCTGTAATCGGAATGTAACTTCGTCTGTAATGTATCGAAACGTGAAAATCACGAAACTTCATTATCTTAGAAACTACACAACAGATTTGAACAATATTGATATCGAATGAACGGGATAGTTAAGGGTTAACTGATGAATTATGATTGAACACGTGGTTTCAAAGTTTGGCTCCCCTATACGTTTCCTTTTTATTTGATTGTAATCAAACTTAAGCAACCGATATGTTTTAATTTGTAAAACAATGAAATTCTATTATCTCACTTATTTGAACATAACTAGTGTCATGCTTATTTGAACATAACTAGTGTCATGCAAACGAGTCATCTCTCAAACTTACAAATAACAAACTTCATAAAAATTTGATATACTGTTCAAAAATTTTGTAACGAAAAGAAATTCAAAGACTATTCAACACTATAGCTGCTTTGATCAAAATATATGGCCTCAACATGATTTGAATGTGGTATCGTACTATTTGAACGTTCCCGGTATCGCTCGTGATTAAATTGTTCGAAATTAAGAGTCATTTCTTATATTTCGCTATTTTTGAAGCACTAACATTACGTCAAATTCATATTTTATACTTTAATTACAACATCAATATTTTGGAACCCAAAGAGTGAACATACCTTTTTGGATTTAAGCATTCATGTAAATCTATTTTTATAAATAATAAGTTTGAATGAGAAAGGCTGAGTCCGACCGCTAGGTGGATTAATTTAGGTTTTTTTATAAAAACTTCGGAAGATTACCTGATCAATAAAACCGGTACGATCATGGAGAAATAAAAAAAAAGTTATGATTTTTGAAAAAAAAACTGTTTTATACCTGTCCTAGACCTGTTTTTTTTTTCCGAGGGAAATATTTTATTTTAAGGACAAAATAATCATCTACAACTTTGCCGAGGACACTATTCCAATCAAACAAACCGTTCTGACTGTGAAAATATTTTTAATTCTCCATAGAGTGCTCTATTGGAAAAAAATCCCTCGTGCAGACGGGACTCGAACCCGCATGGTGTTTTGGCCAATAGAACTGGTAGTTTCCCCTGAGACCAACATCGAATACCTTTCTCTATTGCTCTATGCTCAACATACGCCTCGATCAACCACACACACTGCCTTGTGGAATTTATTTTGTGTAACTGAACGATTGCCTGCTCTCACACTATTTTATCTTTCGTTGGCTGAAAATGTGGCTTTCTGACAAGTAATTCCACTCGAAGGAACGAAACAAACAACAATTTGAAGGATTCGATGCGCAGCACTTAAAACTGGTATTGAAATGATAGAGGAGTGCTACAAGAAGTGCGTTACTTCAGATGGAGACTATGTCGAAGAGTAAAACAATTTTTTCATCGAAACTTTTGTTTTTTAATAAGTAGGCTCACGACTTTTCATCTCTTCTAGTAATTATATTCTTAAAATAAGAAAAAAAGGTAGTGGTTGTTTTTCATATAACGACACGCCCCCCGTTAATTTAACAATATAGAGGCATCCCATGGAAAATTGGTAAAAAAAATGTCATCATTCCCGATTTCGCTGAAACTTTTCACAGTTGTACCTTTTTGATAAAGAAGTAATTTTATGATATCAGTTCTTCATGTAGACTCGCGACTGCTGCTTCAAAAGGGCCTATTCAAAATGGTGACTAATAGATAAAAATTTCTATATCAGAAAAACGGCTTGTTCGATTGAAATGGGGTTCTCAGCAAAGTTGTAGGTAATAAAATTGCGGTTCTAAAAATGTAAATCAAAGCAAAGCCTTGGTGCTACATTCCGTATCGGAATTCGACCTTCTGTTTATTATACACAGACTTCGCAGCCAACTGTTAATTGTTAATTGCGGGGCTAGCGCTACGATCCTGCTGACACTAACACTCCTTCCCGAGCCGAGACTTGAACCTACGACGACTGGCTTGTTAGGCCAGCATCGTACCTTGAGACGAGCTGGGAGACTTTTAAAAAAATATATACACTGTAAAAAATATTTTTCTGTGTCAAATTTTCCAAATTGTTAGAAAATATTAAATATCTCAAAAACATTGAAGATGACAATATGCACTACAATCTTTTAAAATTTGGTGATGGTAGAATGAAAAACAAAAAAGTTATGAACGTTTGAGTATTTTGACTCTGAACTTTTTTCGAATGTTTTTTTCTAGTTTCTCATAACAAAAAAATGAAAATTTAGCACTGAATGCATTACACCAATTAAACGCACTGTTTTTGTACCATAATTGAACATTACTGGCCCTGTTGAAATTGAATAAGCGTAACTCACCGGCGAACCTTGTTATCAGTAGGTTGTAAAAATAAGACGACCACACAAAGTAACCAATTTATACAGTGCGTGTTTATATCAAGTAAATCTTGATTTAGAGAACCGGGTGCTGGGATATTGAGCAGAGACAGGTTTCGCTATTAAAGTTGCGCCTGATGTAGTCCACGCTCAACAGTAAGTATGACTCAACACGTAAGACAGATGAGACTGTGGGTAATAAAATATTGAAGTAACAAGCGTGTATGTATCAAGAAAGTTGTGTTTGTGGAGAAACAGAAAAAAAATGTTGTTAATCAGATAAAACTGTCGAAAATTGTATCCCAGTATCCAAAGAAGGAGGAGTCAATTGCGGGGAAGTTGGACGGTCGGGTGTCGACGGTCAAAGGGGGCGTGGGAGAATAGAACTAGAAGGAGGCCGAAGACAGCATAGCTCGAGGTCGAGTCTAACATATGTAACTATTAGACAAAGACGATTCCGCCACAACTTCAACGGAATGACGAAACGAAAAAAGATTACAGACTGAGGTTATAGGAATGAGAACCTTCCTCATTAGTAGAACGTAAGAGAAAAAGGGAAGCCAAGCATAAGATTGCAAATTCCCCCACGACTTTGGTTCTGTTTCGTTAACACAAATTGCCTTCTTTATCGCATAAAAAACAAGCAAAATAGTGTAAGCGGGTTTTTTGAAACCCCGCACGATCGATCAAGGGCAACGAGCCAATCGACCTTATTGTACAACGGGACCACAGGCATCCACCGATTCTCTCGCCAGGTGTCCATAAGGACGAAACCAACAACCAGGTGCGCAGGTGTATGCGCGGAAGACGAAAGACGAGCATTGTAATCTATCCGAATAAGCTGACAGAATCCCCCGTCACACCAGACACGCCTCTACCGTCTTACTTTGCCTGTAACCCATCACATGAATTCAGTAGGCCAGCTCTAACCAATGAAGATGGTGAAGCTGGATGAAAGGAGGTATATCTCCCGTTTAATTCACGTAACACGTTAGGGATCATTCATTAATGATGTCACGCGTTTAGGGGAAGGAGGGGGTTTTAATTATTGTGACATTTTGTGACATATGGGGGAGGGGGGTTAGCTTGAGTGTGACATCATATTCCAACTAAAAAAAAAAATTAAAAATAAAAGTCACATACCTAACCACAGAGATCAACTCAGAACTATTTATAATATTTGAATCATTCATTTGTAGTTCTACGATCCCTTTTTTTGCTTAAGATTTGCTTTAGATAAAATAAATGACAATTTTTTCTCGCTAAAAAACATAATGTTCTTTATTTCTGTTTTACCGTGCATGTTCTTTTATGAATGACAGCGCAATTTCGTTAATTTTTAGTGTCTCTCAATCCAATCAATACAAAAATTGTGACAAAACGTAAATAAAAATGCTTGGTTATTGTAACATGTGGAGAAGATTTGGATTGCGTTGCGAATTGATTGAAGAAAAGGAGCTAAATATTGACGGTTGTTCAAAAATCAGCAATAATGCTGCAGTTAATGTCTCGGCTTTTTATGTCGTCGATATGCGACTCCATCAGCAGCATCCTTGGACTAAGAACTACACGCCTTTTCGTTCTTATTAAGAAAAAATACACTCCTAACAAATTTCTTGGGGATATAAAAACGTGACGTAATGAGGGTGGTGGGTCAAGGAAGTTGTGACAACTTGTGACAAGGGGGAGGGGGGAAGTTATTTTTTCCAAATTTTGCGTCCCTTAACATTTTAAATAACTGCTATGTAATGTAATGTAATGTAATGTAATAAAATATTATATGAGGTATATCTAGAAACCAGCATGGCAGCCCGATGTGAATCTTTCTCTTCAAGGAGACTTACACCATATTGAAGTGGGGGCGGATGTAACGGTAACCCTGTTTCGCCACGCAAACCTGCAGGATTCCGTCACTTGTTTGACGTATTTAGAACCCCGAAAAGCACCTTATACCAGGCCTTCTGCTGTGATAAATTAAGGTAAGCTAAAGAGGGAACGTTGCGCATTCGTGTCAGTTGGGTAAAAGAAAAAATAACAACAAAACGGTAAGGTATTTAGCACGAAATCTCTTTTGGTCTATTGTTATGTTTTTTTTTTGCACCGGTTCAGAATGGCACATTAGTGTGATTTTCTATGAATTCAACTACCATATTCGGATTTTCTAACAGTATTGCAGAAGGACTTGAAATACCCTTGTTGAAAAACTGTTGTCAACGATTGTACAGAGCTTCACAGTTGCATAGCAAATGTTCAGAGGTTTCAGCTTCACTGTATCGCTGTTGTTTTCTTAAATGATATTTCCCTGGACAGTACCTCGTGACCAGTTTAGTTGATATACTAAGTTATGCTTTGTGAAGACATAATATTCTATTTGGCTTTTGTTTGTTGGGTGTTATGAACAGCGATTGTCTTGAAGATTTTTCTAAACACTTTCGAAAAAAGAATCAATAGCAGTGTTATTTCCGCCTGTGAATCGAGTTTAAATAATATTAAAATGTTAGGCCAAATCAGTAAATATTCCATAATTGGATTAAGTAAAATCATAGGACACTCCAAATTAACAATTTAAAAGTAGAACCATCAAAAACATGCTGGTACCGGCTGCTGTTATCGTTATCGCTACCGTTGCCGCTAATTACCAGCTGCTACTAAGCTGGGACCGCAACCATCCATTAGTAAAATGACTAGTTTGAGCAGAAGCAGGTTTTTTTTATAAAGATTTCATTTCCGGTTATGCAATGGACGGAAAATCAGAGGTTGAAGTTTGCTTTTCAACGAGGCTTGGCGGTTTTCAATAGTACAATAGTTCGAATAATCTGCACTTGGGCGGATGCATAGATGATTTTCAATCGAATCCTGTAAAAACGAAGTAAATTCGTTGAAAATTAACCGACTTATAAGCATTTGATTTGGACATATTTTTCTCAGTTTCCCTTATTAGATTTTCAGTTTATATCTCTATGTAGCGGAGATTCCTGAGAAACGTAGTTCTACGTAAAAAAACGCGTTATAGTTTTTTTCAACTGCGAATTTTCGTTTTTGGCACGAATAAGGTTCAAAATATATGCGTTCTCACTGATTTGTCAATAGGTGAATAACAACGGTTGGCGTGCGACCAAACCGAACAAGCGCCATGTTTTTAATTTAATCTTTCATGTAAAAAGGAAATCATTTGAGCAGTT
This sequence comes from Wyeomyia smithii, assembly GCF_029784165.1. NCBI lineage: Eukaryota > Metazoa > Arthropoda > Insecta > Diptera > Culicidae > Wyeomyia > Wyeomyia smithii. Next base: position 202,004,919 of record NC_073696.1, read on the forward strand.
ATTAATAATATTATAACAAACTTCTTTTTAGCAGCTTGCAGAAAACATATGGGCCAATTACTCGAAATAATGTTTTTGGCGCTTGGTTCGGTTTGGTTGCACGCCGAACAAATGTGCATGAAATAAAACACGTAGTTTTGTGTAATCCTCGTGATAAGTATTAGTGTAAACCGTCAACATTTTCTTTTGATTCGATTCAATAGTATGCGTCACAGTAGGCGTGCGCTTGTATATGTAGAACGACCGTCAGCTGTCGCTGACAAAAAAAATGGTGAAATAACAATCGCGCATCGTTTGGAGACGTTATTCCGTTCAATACCTATACTAAATGTGACTAAATTGTGTTAGTAAGTCTATTAAGTAGTTTACCTTGCTACAATAACCGTTGCATTTTGGTGCATTTATTTTTATATGGCTCATTCGGATACCAACCTGCAAAAAATTGGAAATGTAATAATTAGATTACTAAGTAATAGGCAAATTATTTTTTTTGTTAACATCGTTTTTGGAAAATAAATCTGGAAAATGCCCAAGGGAATAGTGTTCACGGAGACTTCAAAGGTACTGGGAATCAGGAATAACTTTCATCAGATTGGACGATAAGTGATACTCAAATACTTGTCAAATTCTAAATAAAACTGTAAGAACAGAAGAGCTCTACGTAATTGAAGCCTAACTGAGATAAACGAGAAATAGTAATAGTATAGTATTAAATAGCTTGAATTCGTTTATGCAAGAAAACGTCTTTGAATTTTGCTGAAATCTGTTGAATGTTTAAAAAAAGAAAAAGAAACTTAACACTTCGCTCAGTCATTCCAATTCTAGCGGCTTCACTTTTTTCATTCATTTTAGTTACTATCATTGAAACTCGATGAACACTTTCGCTATCAAACTTGTTTTGATTACGGGTTTCTTTCCCTTACGGGTGTTCATCGGTTTATTTCAAATGAAACTGTTAGCAGTTTCAATTGACGAAATAAATGAATTGACGCAAAGTATGACTCTTTGCTTTCCTTCAGTGTGTTATTTGAAACGCATCACGTGTTTTTTAATGTCAAGGTTGAATGTACTTACAGTCGAATGTACTTATAGCGACTTCGCAAGGGACTGTCGTTGTAGCGAAATGTCGCAATAATACAAATAATTTTTGTATATGGGTCATTCCATACGAAGTGCCCACAAAAAAGCACAGACTTGGACACGACCATCACAGATTTTGCTCAAAGTTGGGGGAATTAATTATCTACTGTCTTTTGGAAAAATCCCAATTTTGGTGTCGATTGGAATACCCCCCGCTCTGTAGGACCCCCCCCCTCTTTATTGCAAAGTCACGCAATTTTTGTCAAAAATATCTTGCTTCTGTTCCTTACAGTTCATAGACGTTAGATGTCCGAAAAATACTGATAGATGATTTTTGAAGAAAATAAACCAAGAAATCCAGAAAAAATATAAGTTTTGACCGGAAGTGTTATTTATTATTATTATTATTATTTATATGTAAAGTCATCTGACACAGGTATGGTCTTAATGATAAAATAAATTAAGTTACAAACACAATTACACTAAACATCCCAAAGTCGTAAAGTTCGTAGACAGCATTGAATTGTGCGGCCATTAATCAAATTGGATTAAACAGCCCATAGTTCACTCTGCTTGGCTCGAGGTACAGGAAGTCTCTTGTGCGGGGTGGTCTCTCGGGTGCGTAAAGGTTCATCTGTTGTAGTATTGCAGGGCAGTCAATTTGTCCGGAAAGGATTTTAGCAACAAAAACGGTTTGAGCAGTAGCTCGTCGCTGCGAGAGTGTTTCAAGTCCTAGTAGCTTACATCGAGCTTCATACGAGGGTAAGTCTAACGGGTTGTTTCAGGGTAGTATGCGAAGTGCGTATCGAAGAAATTTTTTCTGGACAGACTCGATTCTAGCGGTCCAGTTTGCTTGTGATGGGCACCAGACTACCGAGCAAGACTCGAGGATAGAGCGCACTAGCGAACAGTAGAGCGATCGGAGGCAGTAAGGATCCAGAAACTCATTAGCTATCTTGAAAATAAATCCCAGCTGACGATTAGCCTTTGAGATCATTTCATCAAAGTGTGGACGAAAAGTTAGCGCACAATCAAGTTTTACACCAAGATCACGAATGTGAGCTACCCGTTGCATCATACATTAAGTATGGTGTAATCAAATAAGACTGGATTCAGCTTGCGGTGAAATGTTATTACATTGCACTTCTGAACACTTAGTGTCAACAGATTCTTCGTGCACCATGCCTCAAATTCGTTGATCAAACGTTGTAGTTCCAGACAGTCGGATAAGGCTTTGATTACCGCGAATATTTTTACATCATCTGTGTAAAATAGGCGACACCCAGGTGGCAGTAAAGAGGAGACTTCGTTGATGAAAAGAGTGAAAAGCAGGGGACCTAAATTGCTTCCTTGTGGGACGCCGGAGATATTCGTGAAATATTCTGACTCTTCCGAACCAGTTTTCACGCAGAGATCTCGGTCCGTCAAGTATGATTTTATCCATTTTACGAGATCACCAGAAACCCCAAGTTTCTCTATCCTACTCAGTAGAATTCCGTGGTCGACTCGATCGAAGGCAGCTTTCAGGTCTGTGTAAACAGTGTCTACTTGTTCCCCGTCACTCAGACGGCTCAAACAAAAAGAGACAAATTGAGTGAAATTCGTTGCTACAGATCTTTTGGGAAAGAAGCCGTGCTGATCCACGGAAATGTATTGGGAGCTACAAACAAACAACGCTTCATGGACGATGATTTCAAACACCTTCGAACAAGCACAAAGTGACGTGATTCCGCGATAGTTCTCGATATTTCGTTTGTCTCCTTTTTTGTGTACTGGAAACATTATCGATTTCTTCCACATCGTTGGAAATGTTTTCTACTGAAGGGAAAGATTCAGTATTATAACTAGAGGTCGAATAAGCGCAGCCATGCATTTTTTGAGAACGCAAGAGGGAATCCCGTCAGGTCCAGCAGAACACGAATAATTTATAAGTTTATATAAGCTTTTTTATAGCTTTTTCAACTAGCTGATCGGTCACGTGGAAGATATTCAACTGAAGGAGATCACGTGGAGTGTTTTCGATAGCAGCATTTATCTGTGCGTCTGAAGCAATGACCGAATTAAACGTATCCTTGAAATGCGCAGCAAAAAGTTCGCATTTTTGCGCGATGTGTTGGCCTCTTCGTCTTTTAAGAACATGCATACTGGTAAACCTTCCTCTTTTTTCTTAGAAGTCACAAATGACCAGAACAGTTTCGGGTTTTTACGAAGACTTGCTTGCTTGTGCAAGGTATATCGTCGGTACAAGAAACGATTGTAGGAGCGGTAGGCTAAACAGGTATAATACGCCCCCCCACCCCCCCCCCCCTAAGGAACATCGTCAATATTTTAGCTATGTTTATCACAAACAACAAATCTTTCATGCAGTTAGATACACTATTTATTTAGTGTTGCACTGCTATCATTTTGTTTTGTAATTACTGTTACACAAAAACGCTATAATTTTATTAAAAACTATGACAAAATTGCAAGCTTTCCAATCTACCGGGGCAAAACGCCCCAGATGCAGTATAATAAGCCCCATGCAGTAGCTTCATATGCCAGCTCAACATGCGAAGTGAAACAGCGCTTGAAGTCTCAGAAGCAAACGCTAAAGCAATGAACAAATCAGCCGGGCTAGCGGTGGGGCATATTGCCCGGGAGCTGTGGTATAGCAGAAAGCATTGAAAACTTAAGCAAATCATACAATTTTTATCATTTCTTCACTAGATACAGCTGCTTAGAGGTTCATTTGAGATATGTAAGTACAAAAACAGGTAATAAACTTTATACAATAGTGAAAAAACGTTACGGAAACGCTGCAAGAAATTAGATCTGAAGCAGCTCAAATCAAAATTGTTTGTTATTTATTTTTTGCTACTAGTGACAATTATCAAACTTGCACAGAAGGTTGGTCCTACGACCCGTTGCGGATTCCCAATAGTCTCATGTCTTATTTTTTGTGTGTTTCCGAATAAATGGACTGGGGCGTTTTATACATATTTACCCTAATTACTACTGGCCAAGCTGAACTGCTGTTTAGAGAGTGGGCAGCGTAGCCTACTGTAAGCACGTAAAGCAGAAGATCTGAGATGTTTCAAACGTCGCAAATGTGCATTGCCCCAAGGTGGCTTTCGAGGAGGTTGGCGGACAGGTACCGAGTCTGATATCAGTTGTTTCAAAATATGTGTGAAGTGATTGACCGCATCGTCAACATTTTCGAACAACTCTAAGCGACTGAGGGACGCGAAACTAGCACTACCAAAATCCAGGTTATTTTCGTCCAGAGTTTCAACGAATTCAATGGGTGCGGAGGGCTGAACAGTGATTTCAATTGCGGGGTGGTCAGCGTCAAGTGAAGTCAATGGCTCAGCGGTTTCCCGAACGCAGCAAACCGGGAACGTACATTCATTGACCAAAACTAAGTCAAGTAGGCGAGAATTTCTGTTTGTAACATGATTGATCTGCACGAGGCCCTGCTCACTAAAATCACCCAGGAGAGATGCACAAGCAACAGATATACGAGACTTCAAGCTGTCAACTGTTGGTGGCGCATTCATCGGAAAGCTCCAAACTAAACCTGATTGATTATAATCATCAAATAACAATACCAGATCACATAGACTAAGGTTGGAGGTAATTGCTTCTACTGAACGTATGTGGTCCCTGATGCAAATTTGGTCACCTCTGCGGTCGGGAGGCAGATAAATGACGCCAACACTCAGTGATTGATGCGGTAGTTTCACTCTGATCCAAATCTGCTGGAGCGTGTTACAGATAGGAATAGGGTCGATATATGCACTCAATCTTTCTGACACAGCAATAAGTACGCCGCCGCCACGTGATTTGTTGCTGTTTTGTGAACTCCGGTCACAACGAAATACTGAAAAATTCCCGCCAAACAATTGCGGTAAGTAGATTTTCTCATCTAGCCATGTTTCAGTCAGTACGATGATGTCGAATTCAGATTCAGCCACACCGATGAACACTTCGTCGATTTTAGTGCTTAATCCACGAACGTTTTGGTAATAAACTGATATACCATCCTTCATCGTACCACGTGCAGATGGCGCAGATAGTGGAAGAGTAACGCAACTGGAAGATGAAGCCTCCTCAGAGAGTAAATCAATGTCAACGGTAGAATACTTGCCGGAGCTGGCATCCTGGAAGATCCCACCACTCATTCCGACCGCAGGATCGGGACGGCTATGTTGATCGCTGGCTGCAAGAGGCTCGAATGGGTTGGACGAATGGGGGACTTCCATAAAGCTTTGCACATTGCGTCCCGATGTTGTAGATGACATCACGTTAAAGGTGGTAGACAGATCACTGCTGACTTGTTCATGGTTGCTAGAATCCATCGTCAAATCAGGAAACGAAATCTGTTGACACGAATTACAATACTTGCCTGGTAAGGCGGGTCGGAAAACCCCGTTCCCCCGATAACAGAACCGAGACGACTAAGATGAGGGCTGGCTGCGATAGGCGCGACTGCATCGGGGGGGGGGGAGGGGGTAAGGGGCTTCCTTAAGGCTCAAAACATTGCGTCTCGGTGGCGGTCGGGCGTGGATTATGTCCTCACAGGGAGCTGTTGGCGCGGTGTGCCATGTTCCGAATCCGAACGATTGCGAAATTTAATTGAACCGTAGTCTTCAATTTCACGAAACAATAATCCTTCGGACCATGTTGACGATGAAAAAAAAAAACTAAACTTGCATTTTTCGGCAAATGCAGCCATTTTTATTTCAAATTTGATAATATCATCGTGTTCCTTGGAAAATTTCTTATAGGAAACAACTATCATCCCGAGGTAATATGAGCCAATCTCGAGATATAACATTTTGACGAAAAATGTTGTAAATTTTGTAATTATTTTATTTTATAATTTATAGACGTAAAACACCCGAAAAATAGTGATAGGAAAATAAACCAAGGAGTCCAGAAAAAATATTGGTTTTGCCCGGAAGTGTTGCCAGATAGATTATATTTGTATTTTAAAACTAAATTTGCATTTTTCGGCCGATGCAGCTAATTTTATTTTTAATTTGATGGTTTCATCGTGTTTCTTAGAAAATTTTACATGAGAATCGCCTACCACTCCTTGATAATATGAGCCAATCTTGAGATAAAACATTTTTACGAAAAATTAATTACGAAATTCAGAACTATTTTCGTACAAATGCTATACCTCGAGATGGTGATAACCACGGGGTGATAAGTGTTTCTTACGTAAAATTTTCCAAGAAATACGATGAAATCATCAAATTTTATGTAAAATTAGCTGCATTTAGTTTTAAAATACAAAACTAATCTATCTGGCAACACTTCCGGTCAAAAATAATATTTTTTGTGGTTTTCTTGGTTTATTTTCTTCAAAACTCACCTATCACTATTTTCCGGGTGTCTTACATCTATAAATTATAAAATAAAATAATTACAAAATTTACAACTTTTTTCGTAAAAATGTTTTATCTCGAGATTGGCTCATATTACCTCGGGATCCTATGTAAAATTTTCCAAGGAACACGATGAAATTAATAAATTTAAAACAAAAATGGCTGCATTTGCCGAAAAATGTTAATTTAGTTTTCAAATACAAAAATAATTTATCTGGCAACACTTCCGGTCAAAACTTATATTTTTTCTGGATTCCTTGGTTTATTTTCTTCAAAAATCATCTATCAGTATTTTTCGGACATCTTACGTCTATGAATTGTCAGAATTGGTAAAAAGAGATTTGGAACAAAAAATGCGTGACTTTCCAATAAACAGGGGGGTCACACAGAGCGGGTGGTATTCCAATCGACACCAAATTTGGGATTTTTCCAAAGTGACAGTAGATGAATAATTCTCCCAACTTTGAGCAAAATCTTTGATGATCGTGTCCAAGTTTGTGCTTTTTCGTGGTCACTTCGTATGGAATGACCCATATGTCCTTAACATGATTTAAATGTGGTATCGTACTATTTTAACGTTCCCGGTATCGCTCGTGATTGAATTGTTCGAAAGTAAGAGTCATTTCTTTTATTTTGCTATTTTTTAAGCAGTAACATTACGTCAAAATTCATATTTTATACTTCAATTACAACATCAATATTTGAGAACCCAAAGAGTGAATATTCCTTTATTGAATTTAAGCATTCATGTAAATTTATTTTCTGCAAATAATATTGAATGAGAAAGGCTGAGTCTGACCGCTAGGTGGATTAATTCAGGTTTTTTGGATTTCTTGACTGATTTCCTTCAAGTTGCGTTTTTATGTGTAATGTCCACGGTCCATACAAAATTTTCAGAATTAATATCTGTCCACGGGGGGGTTGAAATTGTTTAAAATCTGTCCACGTGGTATGTGGATGGCCCCTAACGCGTTAAAAAAACCATTTACAGAACAAAATTATAAATTCTTGCATTCTTGCACATAGGAAAATAATTTAGCATTGTTGAAGAAAATGGTTTGTTATAACCATTACTTGTGTGGGAACCCTATCAACGAAATAAACTAAACAAAATAAACCCAAGTAATTTTAACAAACCATGATCGCGTTACACTAAGCAGAACCAGCCAATCTAACGTTCAGTTGCGTCTTAAAGCACGCCAAGCCAACGGCATATGATAGAGATAAGCCTCCAACCGCAAAGGGCACCCAATCGAGCTGCATCACCACCACATGCCCCTTTCGGTACTGAAAATGGAAGGCAATTAATTGACACGCGTTCAGCATTTCCAATCACGAACGCTCGCAGATATCGTTGCGTATAGCGAAGGAGTTTCACTGCACGGTCCGCCTGTGGAGCCACTTGACTGGTTTGACATTCCCCAGCTTCAGCTCTAGTGGGTTACGGTTAGAGTAGCAAACAATTGCTAGACGCAATCAATCATCACACATCGCACGAGGTTCGTCTGTCCAACACTCTCCTCCTGACGTATGCGTAGCTGGTAAGTTTCTGCCATTTATGCTGTAGTGCAGCAACATCGCACCTATCGGTGCGTGCGTCAACGCACAAGAGTAATTAGAACTGGAACCACAAATGGGCTCACTCCCTTTGGGCTTTGCGGTGGTTACTTACGGGCACAACGAAGGCGACAGTCGGTCGGTGCGTTGAGCTGCAGGATGATAACCGCAACCAACCAACCGTTTGCGGACATTTTTGGTTGGCGGCTAATTAATTGAAATCGCGACCGCAGCAGCTGCCCTTTCTTTGCGATGTGTCGCTTCCAATCACCTCCATTCTCAGACGAAAATGGAATGAAAAGATTTGATTTTAATTACTAGTAAACGAGAACTATTGCGAGGGATTCGATTCAACTGGTAAATTGTGGCATTTTGAAGATGCAGGCATTTCGCCTGGTGATGCTATCTGGATGTGTAAACCATAGCCGTCAGCGGGTTTTTGGTTTGGAGTTTAGGTTACTTAAAAAAATATTTAGATGGTTTTGTTGCGACATAGTACCGGCCAATGGAAAAAGTTAATATTACTACGTTTGCCGTTTTTACAAATTAACTACCGGTAAACCAATTTGTATAACAAATATTTTTTACAATTCGCTCAATTTGGAATATTTTAGATTATTGACTCAAGGTAAACTTAATTCTGATTGCTGAAGTTTCTTTGTTATCTCCTAATTTGTTTTTTATGCATTTGTGTATTTGCATTCATTTTTAATGAATTTATTGGAATTATTACCGCTACTTTCGTTTCAAACTTCAATGCTCTGACATTAAATTTTTTACTGATTCTCTATTTACTACTCGAAAAAAAAACCTTCCCGGTTTAATTTTAATAATAACCGACTGTTAGTGATCTGTATTTCTCATTTTTAAGCATATTGATTTTACTGTTTACAAGATTAGGCCTAGTGTGGTTGGTAACGTCTCCGCCAACCACGCTCGACGCCTGGGTTCGAATCCCACCGCCGACATAGGTGTCGATGGTTGTGAGGTGGCGTGATCCACTCACAACCAACCCAACTGGTCTAGATTCAATCCTAGCCGACACCGGGAGATTTTCTGAGGCGAAAAATCTCTGGGATCACGCCTTCCATCGCATGAGGAAGTAAAGCCGTTGGCGCCGGTCCGTTAATAAACGGGTCGTGAGTTAGGGTCCTGGGTGTGGAGTCGCCTCCCTGGACGTCGGTGATTGGCCACAACAGTGGCGGAACTAGACCGACGGAAAATAAACGAGAATAAAAAAAAAAAAATAGGTGTCGATGATTGTGAGGTGGCGTGATCCATTCACAACCAACCCAACTGGTCTAGATTCAATCCTAGCCGACACCGGGAGATTTTCTGAGGCGAAAAATCTCTGGGATCACGCCTTCCATCGCATGAGGAAGTAAAGCCGTTGGCGCCGGTCCGTTAATAAACGGGTCGTGAGTTAGGGTCCTGGGTGTGGAGTCGCCTCCCTGGGCGTCGGTGATTGGCCACAACAGTGGCGGAACTAGACCGACGGAAAATAAACGAGAATAAAAAAAAAAGATTAATTTTTCAGCTTCCAATGCTGAGTAAATTTCTTTCTGCGAACAAATAAATTTTTATTCTTGTTTTTTTTTTTTACGATTTTGCCATAGTGTCAAAACGATACAAATCGAACCGTCGCGACAAAATCCTCGCCACACATTCCTCGATACACCCGACTGCATTTTATCGCATCTGTCGGCCGCGTACAAAAACGGACGTACAAATCTCAATTACGGCAAATAATTAGAGCGCGAAAAGACGGCGTGCGGCTACTGCCCCGATATTCGCACTTGCACCAATCAAATGTGCCAAACAGTGCCGATGGTGATGGTGTAGTGCTGATGGTATGTAGTACCCTTTCCGAACTGGAGTCAATCGCCACCGGTACTTATTTGGTGCGTGCTTCGCTCACTGCTGCGAGAAGTTACGGGCGTCGTCGTTGCCGGCCCACGTTGGTGGTCCTCCTCCTACTCAAACGGTAATTGATCTCTAGCCCTGCAAGCTGCAGCCCGTAACCACGGCGAGGAGTTCCAAAAGAAGTATGGTTGCAAGTCGTGACGGAATGCGCCCACACCAAAGATGCGGTTCGTGATGTGTCGCGGAAGAATCTGTTCATCGACAAGATTCAAGTACTTTTTTGGTGTGAAATAAAAACTGTACAACATTTGCTACATTTTTCTAATCATTTCAGACCAAGTTCCGCCGAATCACTCATTAGGAGATGCCATTCCGATGCCTACCAAGAGGTTTCTGCATTTGTGTTACTTGCGGTCATTTTTATCATCCTGGCAATGATTAGCCACTCCATATGTGTCAGCAGCATGACAATCGTTGTGTAATTTTCATAATTTTTAGCGATCTAGCGACACGTAAAAGAAACTAATTCAGGAAATTTTCAACACTTTCTGGAGCCCTTGCGGATGGGCGCAGCAATTCAGCTCCATTAAGAACAGAGTAATCACTGAAAGAACATCTTAAGGAGCCATTATCTGAAATTGAGTTGTCCGCACCTCTGCAGTACTTCGGCTCCTGTCAGCCGCATCCGGCTGCGGCACGGGGCTCAGGGTAATGAAAAAAAAAGTCTCCATAATTACCATTGCCAACGACAAAGAAGCGAACCCAGCAGAGAACAAGTAGCCACAATAGCATTGAGGAGGTCCACCGGGGTCGGTCCGATTAGCCAGGGCATACTGACTGACAACCGCAAGAGCTGACACGATGCGATCCTATTAAAAGTAGCAACTGCGCACTAATAACTGCTATTGAGATTGGCTGCCTGCCACCACCGAGATCGAGCGAGATCATCTCTCGCCCCATCATCGTCGTGTTGCGTTGCCGGCACTGCGCATCAACTAGAATATCGACGAGGGCATTGCGGTCAAAGCGCTGCTGCTACCCCGGTGTATGTGTTTCTGTTCAATGGCTGTGATTATGAATGATTAGCAATTTGGTTTGAGCAGTGAGTAGCGTTCTAGTTTTTTTTTTTGCATTTTGTAGAATAAATTTCATTCCAGTGAATTTAAATCATATAATAATACTACACATCCCGAACAATTCTTTCTATTTCTTCATCGTAAGTAAAATTTCCTCTACTTTCCAGAAAAAAAGCGATAATTTTAGCACAATATAGCGCTCATAAACCAAATATGAAATAAACGTCAGAGTGATCAAGTGAAGATAACAAAAAAAAGGTTAACACAGCACTAAAAGTACTAACAAACAAATTATAGAATTTTTTAAGACGGTTGAAATTAGAAAAATGAGAAAAACTAGTTAGTGCTAGCGACAATGCTTTGTTTACAAGTACATATTCCCCCCCGTTCGTGAGCAGGAACATGAACTTGGGATCTAATTACATGTTGCTAAACAAAGGTAAGATGCCTCCGGAAAAAGTGTTTAACGTAATTGTGCATTTCCACGCGGAATAGGTAAATGACCCATTTTGTTACGAATGAAATTTTGCATTTGCTTTCGACTAGAAGACATATGACTTTTCCACAGATATTTTGCCATTCTGGCTCAAGCGTTATTTCTCTTAAAGACGTTTATATTTTATTATGTGAAATCTTCAAAGGATGGTAGTTTTGTTGTCCATGGACAAAAAAACATTGATTTCTAGATTTTGAAAAAATATACACTGTAAATCTTTTTTTAAATTTTTGCACGAAAACTTTTGCCAATTTTTTTCAAAATTTGTTTAACTTTCATAAATTTTTGCTTCAATTTGGATAACGATCAGCATAGTCTTCAATATAAACACAAGTTTTTGAGTATTTGTCTTTCCAGTTCTCCGTGCCATGATCTCCAGATTTGATCCCGAAAAACATTTTAGTCTGGTTCTACATGATGACGGAGCTTGCTGATTACAAGATCAAATTGGAACAGTTTACAGAAAATCTGCGATGAAATACCCATGGAATCCGTGCTTGTGTATCACTAATTCGAGCACCCTTCGAAATATCACTTTTCTGAAACTTGCGTTAAGGAAAAAAGGATAGTATTTTTTAGGACTCTTCATTGGATATGTTAGTACATGATGTTCTTTTTAAGAAATTTAATTCAAATTCAAATAGAAGGGTTGTGTGCAAAGCCACGACCGCAAGGTTCACATAGAACTACATAGAGCTGTTCGTTACCACATTGTTGCATTCGACTTTGGATTTTAAAATGGCATCTGAAGCTGATTACCGGCCTCTGGACAGCATGGCCTTTTTTTGATATTTCCCAAGAACTAGAAGTCATTATCATAGTTTCAAAATGACCGTAAATTGGCTTCAAATGACATTTTGAATCTTTTCAATGCCATCACATAATTTTCAGAGAGTTATTTTATTACTCTTGGATAAAAATTATTGTGTTCATCTCTCTCGAATACAACAACGCAAGTAATGTAATAAAAATTCTTATATGATTCTACGTCAAACTTGTGGTCGTAACTTTGCATACAACCCTCCTGTTACTACTTTCAGTTCTTGCGCAAAACGAGGAAATATTGATTCTTTGATCATTTATTTGGTTTATCCTCAAAAGGGCAATTGTTGTTCAATATAAAACCGAATATGATGGCATATCTGTGTAGGGGATGACAGTGGGGATTAATGTACTAACAACACAGTAGAAAGCTGTACCTTGAATATAGCTTTTCTTATGTAAAATTGGTCAACAAATCGATTGGTGATGGTGTAATTTTGGGCAGAGCACGGGAAATGGTCTATTTTGCCACTTTTCCCTTAATTTTTACGTATTTTTGGAAATATTGACCCTTTCCCGTGCCCTGCACTGAAAGAAAATATCACCAATCGATTTATCGACCAATTTTACATAAGAAATGCTATATTTAAGGTTGCCAGCCCAGCGGCTTCTAATTAGTGGGAATTTGGGTTCATTTTTTCCACTGTACAGCGGTAAAACCTAGCCTTTCTTTTTTTTTTGACGTGGGTCTTCGTCTTTCTTCACTATACTAAGGTACATTCTGAGAAAACTGGTTTGAGCATGTAACGTTTTTGGTTGGCGGAATGGAAGAATTTTGATGCTAATAGCGCTTAAACAACTGATCAGATTTCAATAGTTAATATACCGTTGGAGAGCTAAAATATAAAAGATTTGAATAACATGATAATTTTAGTTACCATTTTCTTATTACTTCGAGAAAATTGCGGAAAAGTTTGAAGGTCGAATATCCCCATACATTTTTCATACGATTGGTATATTTCCCTAACGCAGATTTCAAAAACATAGACGAAATCATTTCACGCATTCAGTCATTGGCTAGCAATGCCAGCCAATTGGCATCGCATTCATCACCCAACGTAAGCGACGAAGAAAGAAATCAGAGATACTTCCACGTGATTGGTTCTTCCCCCAATCACCCAAGCTCCCCACACTGAGTGACGCTATAATTGGACATTCCTTGTTGAGAGAAGGAGGACATTTATTGGTCGACCGTCAAGGCGAACAGTTCGGCTTACTTTCGATTTGAGTTGGACCCCACCAGTGGTAATCTAATTCAGATATCGTTGTTGGAATACAGCCCGAAATTGGATGTGAACGACACTGGGGACCATTGGAAGACTTGGAAGCCGTTTGGGTGCTGCCGATAGTGTAGATATAGTGTGTCGTATATCAAGCGTGTGTGTCTGAGTAGCGTGTGGGTGTGTTAATAGCGTGTGTGTGTATGTGGAAGTAACGTGTGTGCGTATGTGTAAGTAACGTGTGTGTGTGAATGTGGGTGTACGTGTGTGTGTCTGTATTTGTGTGTGTGTGTGTGTTTGTGTGTGTGTGTCTGTGTTTGTGTGTGTGTATTTGTGTGTGTGTGTCTGTGTCTGTGTTTGTGTGTGTGTGTGTGTCTGTGTTTGTGTGTGTGTCTGTTCGGTATGTGTGTGTGGTGTATGTGTGTGTGTCTGTGTGTGTGTCTGTGTGTGTGTGAATAGTGTGAGTAGCGAGTAGTGTGTGTTTGTGTGTATGTGTTTGTGTGTGTGTGTGTTAATAGCGTGTGTGCGTATTACGTGAATGTGTGTATAACATGTGTGAGCAAGAGGTAAATATTAAAAATAAATATCCAAGGTAAATATATTTATGACAGAATACTTGTAGGGGTACTGGGGGTAAGCCCGGCCCCCTAAGGAAAATGACTCTTTAGTAGCACTTGATGGCGAATATTGTTATATTTCCTTAACAGAATCATTGCCCAAATTGTTTTCTACAAGATATGAAGGTTTTCAGTACTTTCAAACTGTAATTAGATAAAAACGACGTTTAGCAATTAGTGCGGGTGGAACCGGCACCCCTTGGGGGTAACACCGGCACCTAAGTTTGCTCATGAATTTACTCGAATTAACTGAACCAATTTGAACTCTAAAACCGCCAAATGAGAGATCTTACATTTCTGTATGTCATTGTTGAATTTGGTTGGTGTCGGTTAGCTGGTTCTGAGAAGATTGCCGGAACAAGTTCCGGTGAACATTATGTATAAACAATAAAGGAATTTGATACTAGGCAAGCCTATCATGTGGCACTTCAAATCATATTATTAACTAGTTTAACCGAAGCCAGGATCACATTAACCACACCGGAGCATATTCCAAATACCACCGGGAAAGTGGTCAGTTTTGAGACTGGATTCAGTACATTTGACACCTCTAATAACCCTTGGAATCATTCATAAATCACAGAAGAGCTTGGATACATGGTTCTAAGTCGATTAATCAATTTTTTTCAGCAGCGAGCCATCGGTAATAGATGAGAAATGTGTGTCAGTAACATCCAACTACCTTAGACAATGTCGGGCTTACCCCACTCACTGGGTGGCGGTGTTACCCCGACAGCACACATTTTTTTAAAAAGAGTAATTTATCGCTTCAATTTACCTCAGATCGAATTCCTGTGATTGCTAACAATACAGGCAATAAATTGTAGAGCAACGAAAAATTATTTTAGTCTTTTCAAACGAATAAAAGCTTAAGTTCCACTCACGAAAAATTAGATCCGTTTACGCATCAGCTGCAGTAGCGTATGTTTTGTCTATTATTTTGACGTTTGACGTTTCACGGTGGCTTCAATGTGTCTTAAAATGTCTAAAATATCAAATACCAACACTTAACATCCAGCTTAAGCTAGCTATTTTCAGCACTGAGCTTGTTTTGCGTTTATTTGTAACATGGAACTGACCAAAACTCATATGTGTCTAATCAATTTAGCAACAAAAAGCTTTTTTTGCGATTTTTTGAGACCACAGGGTATGTGAAGAAGTTTTTGTGGTTTAAGCAAAAAGTGATGAGAAATTACATGGGACTGTTATGCAGTTGGGCAGTTCATGTGGGTATTGGTTTTGTGTGCTGTGGTTTATGACAGGTGTATGTGGTTTTTTGTGAAATGTTGCATGGATTATTGTGTATAGTATTTGTACGTTTGGTGTGTGTTATACACCATGGCTATGGCAGAATTAAATCTTTACACCCACCATAGTCCCACAGAAAGCCTACGTTTGTGCACTCAAGCACATACCCTTTAACTTTTTCTCCTATGGACTTCCTTACTGCGACCAAAATCGTAGATCTATTGTGAGTTATGCCCGGGTGTCTGCTGTATTCCGCACTTCTATTATTAGCAATACCGCTATTGAGAAGTGGCATATCTATTATTATTGTTTATCAGTGCTTGTGTGCAATGTGATGATACCCTTCCTTTTACGCGCTAACTATTCTACTATACCGATGCTCGTTCCTCTTGCCAAATATCACCAATTACAATTTCCTGGAAAAATTTCGTCGTGAGTCCTTCTGGCCGTTTTCATTAATAAGAGTGACTTATGTTTTTGTTATGAGGATGTCACGCAAAGGTGTTATAGATTTCAGCGTAAAGGAAGGGTAAGTGATGGGGAGGCTGAATGAATGGAGTGAAGAATAGCATCCACCGTGGACTTACCATTGCGGAAGCCGAACTGGTTGCTTGACAGACCGGTTTCTCTCTCGGTTAATCTCACAAGTCTGTTGAGGATTACCCTCTCAAGCGCCTTGCCCGCTGTGCCTAGCAGACAGATTGGTCTATATGCCTATGGGTAACCTGGTCACCTGGTGGTTTCCCGATTTTCGGCAGTAATACCAGTCTCTATCGTTTCCACTTATCAGCCCTGAGCAACCCGGGGGCTACCTTTATGGCTATCTTAATGGTCAGGTTCGGGATTCCGTCTGGTCCCAGTGCCCTTCTCACCTTCAGGGAGTTTGCGATCTCATTGAATTCATCGTTCGTCACTCTTGCCACTTCCTCGACATCTGCGCGGCTGCCGTCACTCGCTATTTGTGGTCATTCAGCAGCCGGAGGCCACGAGTTTGGCTGGTAGAAAGATTCCCTCAATGATCCGCTCAAACATCGCTGGGCTGACGAGCCTCTGGTCTTGGCCGTAATGACCTTAAGCGTCACCCCTTGGGTTCGCATTGGAACTTTCGCAAAGTCTATCGCAACAGATTCGTTCACTACCCTATATCGCGTTATTAAATGTTACCTTAGCGGATTTGAATCGTGCCTGCCGCGAAGGCACGGCTGCGGAGGTCGGCTGTCGCGCCGGTGGCTTTCCATTTCTAGGCGCGCGGCCGCGATAGTGTAACAATAAGTTGGTCCGTACTCAAAGGGGCCTCGATCGACCATCAGAGCGAATCTTCAGTACACCAACGCGGCGAGCATAACAACTGCAGTAGACTCTACTGTGTCCACCTTGGCAACCCCGTAACCTTTATTTGAGGTCAACACATTTTCCTGAGTCTGAGACCTGCCCGTCGTCCAGTAGTCTCGCGCTTCGTGGCCTGCACCACCGTAACGTAGTCATAGGCTAGACCTGTCGGGCCCCTTTACACGACCAGGATTTATGACCCCTCTCAAAGCACCTGAAGCTGACGTCAGGCTATTGGAGGATATCCAAAGGGCATGACAACCAGCCAGACTTCCGGCTAGCTTTTTGCAGGAATTTGTTTCTCTTCTTTGCCGAGAGCTTACTGGTGGCTACCTGGGTCCCAGCTGGAGACGAATAGCCCCTGTATCCACCATCATTCCACACTCCTCTTCGAAGGCTTCTGCAATATCGCACCCTTCGGTCATCTTATCCAGGTGTTTAAGCTGGAGTATTACCTTCGCTTTTTTACGAAGTTCTAAGATCATCTCGTCGATACGAGATCGGCGAATGATCCAAACATCCGCACCCAGATCTTCCAGTTGTGCGTTGCCTCCTAATGCTTCAGAACCTCAGAGTAATCGGACTAATAACTCTGAGTACGAGCGCATCGTACTTGCATCTCTTTTCACCCGCGGCGAATTTTTAGAGTGATTTCAGCGTTTCTCCTGCGTTTATCGCTTCTACCGCTACCGCATTTTCCGTCGAGGAGGCTGGCAGCACGGTCAACAACCAGTACGCGATTTCTGTTTGCTGTAGTTTTATTTTAAATTATCAGTGTTACTCACAAAAAGAAAAAGCAAAAATAGTGGAATACAGTAGAACTGTGTGTGCCGTGTACGAATGTGATAAAGGAACCTCATCTGAGTGAATGAAATGATTGAATGTTCTTGAAAACAAATATGCAAAAACGTCTAGTGTCTAGTTATGTGTGTGGTTTCAAGCTATAGGTGTGAACAAGATAGCGCAAGTACGTCTTACGAGAAGACGGGTGAAAAACGCTATAGCAAACATCGGTACGAACAACATGATCAAGCGAGTGATGAAGGAGGGAGAGCGAGACAGAAAAAACAGCTAAGTATCCTATGCCAATTCTTCTGCATCTTCTGCATTTTTTCAAATTGCTGCGACGTTGATTACTAAGATGGTGTTTTGGTAGGTAGTGGTTTTCATATTCGCTACGCCGCAAATTAATACTGCGCTGCGACTTGCGTGTGGGATGATGAATAGTTCTATAAGTTCATTTCAATGAATCATTGAACCCATCGTTACTGCATTGGGAATGTAAAATTTCATGGGGTAATGCAACAATTTTCGTGTTTCATGATTTCTCTAGCTTTTGACAAATTTATTGTTTTGCTCTTAGGTAAATTTTTGATTATTATGCAGGATAAAATAAAATAATGATTACTTTGGCATTTTGCGAATAGATTACGAAAATTGAATTGTTATTGATGCTTATACGCTTTTCAACAAATTTCCAGGCTTTGGATGCATGAATGTTGCTCAATTTTCAATTTAATAGATAGGAATGATTTTTCTTGCGTCAGACAGAGATAACGATTTTACTCTCGAGCTAACCGAATTTCCAGAAACTAGCGTTACCCGTGTAAACGACGCGCATAGTACTTACGAGATAATACTATGAATTCGTGAAGCTTCCATACCGGTATTTATAGGCTGACCAGACGTATTGTTTTGAACCAAACAGTACCGTTTTTTCGACTGTTTTTAACCGTCCCGTCTTTTTGCCATTTTGTACCGTTTTCGAATAACCCCTGAAAAAATCTTAAACAGAGCTTTGCATTGAAATAAGTTTTCAAGTAGCCAGGATTTTCTAATATTACTGAGTACGTTTTGTGCCTTCCTAAAGTACCGCACCATTGGAAGGACATCCCCTATTGTGAATTGATGAAAAAGTCGCGACTGAAAGTTGAGACCATGATAATTGTTAGTTAAAACCTCGATCATCATGTGACAAATTTCAGGAACTCATTGCAATCTCCAATCACTCTCCAAAATCGGGCAAGTTCATCAACGCACTGAATAATTGTTTGTTTGTATGTAATGAGTTTTATCATGTGTCCCGTTTCTTGAACCCATTTGTCCCGTTTTTATCCCAAGAAAATCTGGTCAACATAGGTATTTAATGTACGGAAAATTTGTTAGATCGTTTATAACTAGCTAGAATCTATAAAGCAAACTAGCTGATTCTATCCCGGCCATTTATTTTTCCTTAATATAGTAACAAATTAAACTAACTGAATTAATACGTTAAAATAAGAGCGATACAATATCCGTCCGGTGTGTTTTCCGCGGGATCAAAAGCGTTTTTTAGTCGACACTTTCCTTGAGATCGTATTAACTACAGATAGATCAACAACGCGTAATAGATCCGGTAGAAAGAGGAAGTAATATGAGTGGCGAAGCGTCAACGTAGATATATTTTTTGCAAGATTGTCTACTCGACTGCGATATATCGATTATATGTTTAGGTAGTAGTGTAATGACTTCGCGAAGACCAAAATACAAAAATATCAGTTCAAATTGATAACATGTATCGTGACCTCGCATGCGCTTTATTTTTGCGGTGATACAGCAGAAAACAGAATAAGTTATTATCCCATAAAGACTTACACGGCCGATATAGTGAATTCGGAGGCGCGATATTTGTTAGTAATGAACCCGGTAGTCGAACTCAGCGCATCGTTTACCAAAACGAACCCTGCTGCAAACCCTACCCTTTTTCCAACCTCCCAGTGATTTCTCGTGGAAGTGCAGAGGTGTTCTCGGCTTCCAATAAAGCGAGTATCACGTCAACATATTCCTATAGACACTCCTTCTTTGACCTGCATTCGGATTCGGCCGGCGCTGGTATTACCTAATATAAAGATTAATATCACCAGTTTTTACACATTGAGAATGAATGTTAGTCCCAAGCATCATTCGTTGGTTCTCTGTGTAATTACAGCTGATCTGCCAATAACGGAGTAGCAACCGCGGGCGGTCAATCATGCTCATGCTCATGCTCTACCGCTACCGCATTTTCCGTCACCCGTGGCTTCTCTGTTCTTCGATTCTTTCGTGACGCGTGTGGGCTCTGTGGACGAACCAGACGGTAGGCTTAGCTCGATCAACAGTCGCTGGATGTTCGCGAGGGCCTGCTCACTCCGAGACTGTTTCCGATTCAAAACTCTAAAAAATGTAATGCTTCGCTCTAGAGCTTTCTTTTAGCGTTCATTCCTCTTTTTCTCTTACAACAGAAAACTCTGTTTCAAGTGCTTCGAGATATTGTTGCGGTTAAATGCAAACCCAATTATGACATCGAGTTGCGCCGTTAACGCCATCAATTTCGGCTGCGTTTTCACTTGGGATTGCACCACGCTACTAGCAGGTCGCCGAAAACCCTTACTCTGTCAGGGGTAGCTTCAGGTGTACCTGCCTTGCTATCACCCTGGATCGTATCCACTGATGATCCATGATGCCACCCGTGGAGTTAGGCGTATTTGCCAATTCATCACTCTTAGCCGCATCCGTTGGTCTCGGTGGAGACCGTTGGATGCCACCTCTAGCGAATGGTGTTGGTAGCTAGGCATTTAGCTAGACTGTCGGAGGAACGATCAACAAGAACTATATTCAGCATATGGGTGGGCGAAGCGGCTCTTTTGCAAGAGCGGCTCTGAACCGCTCACTCACCGTTCCGAACCGGCTCATATGAACGGCTCATGGTTCACACCTGAGAGTTCACACTAATTCACGAATGTTGACAGTTCGTGTTGTCTCGGTAAACTTCGGGTTCGCGCGAACTCATCAGTTCTGGTGCGCTTAAACAACCGTGATTCTTTTTTGTGAGTCGTTCGTTCTTTCGCTTTTCAACGGCCCAGTATACGAAATCCCACCACACCCTAATCAAACACCCGCTGCTAGTTCCAGATGGTTCATTTGACATTAGTGGTCACGTAGCACGCAAGCGCCTACTTGTGGGGGTATGAAGCTCGGCCCATCATGAGTTCTGATCGATGAAGGAGGCCGACCTGCGAGCACTGGAGTCTTCGACTGGATCTTGTACTCAACCATGAGGTGTACTACCCATATCACCAGGAAAATTTTATTACGCTGATAAAGTACGTCACGGGGAAATTTGTTTATTGCATCAAAATACATAAAAAATCATGTATAGAAGCCAAAGCAGAAAAAAAGTAAATTTTTGTTGCACTGTGTATTCAATTGCTTTGACTCATATTCTAATACGACTGCGACTCAAGTCTTAAATCATAATGCGAACGAATCGTAACGTTGGATAGCATGAGGAAAAAAGTATTATACTTGTATAAATGGTCTTTGTACGCGAATCTATAATTTTACTTTGCTTCGCGAATGCTCGTAAACTTAACGAAAGAGTTAATTATTCTGAAGAACCAACTCTTTCGATTAGTTCGCGAGCGGATTGTTCACATCTCGCAGATATCTGAGCAATATCATAATTGAATTGAATAGTTTTTTCGATAAAAAAGTATTTTTAGAGCCAAAACAGTTTGTTTGTTCGAAATAGTGTCTTCGATATTTTTTTTTCTTTCAAAAATATGTAGGTTCATATGCTAGTAATGGGCCCCTTAGTAGATGTATTGCATAATTTAGATGTAAACGGCTCGAATTCTCTATATTGTCTAAGCAGTATTTTTATATTTGGTTAGAATATGAAATCTTTTACCTAATCTAATGAAAAATTCTTTGGCCAAGTTCCATTTTCAATGCCAAATATCAATAACTATTACCGATCTTAATGTGCGCATAACGGACCCTTTTTCCTATTATGGACTATACGTATAATGGACCCGGGTCCACAATACGCAAATAATAATATTTGGTCATGGAATGTTGTTTTCTTTCATTAGTACCAAGGTTCATTAGTCTTCATCCTAAATATAAATTCCGAGAACCCCATTTCCGAAAAACTTTACACATTTTTTAAAGGTTTTTTTTAAAGGATTTCGATGGTTTAGCTTAAAAAAACAGCCAAAAAAAAAGCAAAAGCAGAAAATGGTCCTTCATCGGAACGTGATTCTGGATCGCTGAAATACACTGTTGCACATCTAATTTTGTGTAATTACACTCACACATTGGTTTTCCCCATTTTGCTTACAATTCACTTAAACGCACACGCGAACGACAGATTTTGTTTATTAATGAACAGAAATGAAGGGTTGTCAAATACGCAACATAGTTACCTGAATTATGCTTTTGATGGACCCTCAGTGAATTAGTGTTATTCAATTTTTTTCTTCGTTTTCAAGGTTTTCAAAGTTAAATTTAGTATGAGTGCTTGGTATTAACATGTTCAAGATCATATTTGTAACACACAATTCGCTTGGAAAACAATAGAATATAATTTGCCTCTGCTTACAAAATGGCTTACAAACCGCTGTGTAATGCTGTGCAGAATGAAAATTAGTTATTTTTTCCTATTTCCTTGCAGAAATTTTGAAAATTTATATCATCTTTATTCATAGCATGTTGCAGTTATTTGTAAAAGATATTAATAATGGCATGAATATGATAATGATAAGAAACAAACGCACAGGGTCGTTTATACGCATATTGTCCCTACACTATAACTAAGTTAAAAAAAATCTTTTTTAGTTTTTATTTTTACATGTTCGAACAACCGTCAATTTATAGGTTTCTTTTTTGAGTTTTCATAAAAATATCGAACGGTGATTAAATCTCATTCACTAAATTTTCTCACCTGTCAAGCTTTTTACAGTTAAATTTATGTGTGTACAACTACAAAAATCAGTTCCTTCCTCAATTAGCGGTGCCAAGATTCGGCGCACAACTAAAACTTCATCGCGAATGAAATAACCTGCACTTCACTGTGAATGTTGCCTGCAAGACACGCCACCAGCATGCGGAAAAACTTCTTACCCAAGAACCGTCCTTAAGCCACCCGTCGGAGGTGCCGTTCGCGTTAAAACAAATGTTCCCAGCAAAGACAGAGAGTGCAGCTGACTGGTATAGAAGAAGAGGACGTCATTAATTCCTAACATATCATCAACACATTTACGCGCAACTTGGCCGAGGAAAATTTATCGCTCATCATATGGGAAGCAGCGGTGGCCCCCCGAGGCAGCGAGCGAGCAGAAAGCAAACCAGCAGCGGAGTGCTGTGGAAATGAGGCATTGCCTGCCTTCATTTGGCGCGGGAAAAAAACTTGAATGAATGATGATTTATGTGAGTTTATGCGCGAGTTTAAATGTAATTCAAATGGTTCCGGACTTTTTTTCTCGTTCTCTAGTCTGGTTAGGTGGAGAGGGGGATTGTCGTTTTTTGCTCCACATTATCAGCAGTTCACTAAACTTCCGATTCGGGTGACAAATGAATTTGTAACACGGCTTTCTTTCGTACGTACGTACTCCAAAGCTGTGATCAGGGAGAAACGATTACAAATCGGTACCAATGGCAACATTTTGGAGCATATTATAAAAATTTTCTTCATGCACTGATGAGCATATTTTTACTAAAGGTAATCCAAAGTACATAAATCATTTCCAGATTCTTTCTACCTAAAATTTCACTGCTTCTTTTCAACTCTTTAATAGTTTTGATTTTTGTTTCAAATTAGGAAAAGTAAAAAAAACATAAAAATATGACTAATAACATAATGCAGGCGGCAAAAATGAGCCCTATGGTCGGACCAGCAAATGCACCGTACATAGTTACCAATGTAACCGTCATAATTGCATTCACGTGAATATTCACATTCATCATCCACTCAACCGGCACCGGTTAAACAGCTCGGAAACCATGGTCCGGCGAGGCGGATGGACTAACGAACGTATGACGGTTTGGGGTTTGGCTGCCTGGGTGAGTTTTGGCTAACGAGCCTCACCGTACGGTGACGACAGGAATGGCCAACGGAAGTGGCCATTTTGAACCTGAGACAAGGTATTTACGCAAAATGCCCGAATAAGAAAAAAAAATACTGCGGCAATGATTTAATAAATGGGGTAAAAATTTTCTTTCGGAAACCGAAAATATTCTACACTATCCGTTCCAAACTATGTTGCACAGAAAACGGGTTCCCCACCACGGGTCAGTAACCTGTGACTGCACAATAAAACATCTTCATTCAACCAATTTCTCAGATCACCGATATGGATCGGCGGCTCTTCCAACAACGGCAGTAATCTTAAAACGTCCCTGCGGGACCACACACACGCACTCACGGTGACTCGATCGGGGGTGCTCCCGCGGATTGTCGTCGCCTGCAAGAACAATGATCGGAGATTTGTCCTCTGCGATAGGGATTTCAATGGAACAAGCACCAGAGCAGCTATTTTAATCGTGGCGAGCACATTATTAGCTACCTTGGGGCCCTAGTCGGTGGCAGTTATGTACTTCGGCGTTCTGAAAGAGAAAAGCCAACAAAAAAGGGCCCTGTTTTTTGTCGATGAGCTTCCTTTTTCTGAAGCCTCATAAACAAACTAGATTGGCAAATTGAGGAGCGAACGTCGAAATATACGGAACGTGAGTAAAGTTGAAGCTACAGATAAATAAGAGTATCTCAGGCCACTTTTTACTTCCACCTATATTTGCATCCAATAAATATTTTGATTGTTTCCGAGTTGTAGCTTTTATTTAAGTTACAAGTGGAACTTGGATATAAATCATAATTATTCAAAGCTGTAATACAACCGAATGCCTATTAAAATGAAAAGAAATGCCCTGACAGAAATAACAACCACTGACTAGGTGCCGTTTTTAAATGCAAATAACTTCAATATCAATGACCAGATTTCGAACACGAATAGGAAACGTTTTCCCAAACTTCTTGCATGATGATTGGATTATTTTTCCAGTGGTAATTTAGTGGAAAGTGGAGTTGATTCTAACACGCATGTGGCAGACGATTGGAATGGAACGCTCGCAATAATGCTGCTTTGGAGTCTACAAACAAACCGACTTTTTCAGGATGAATATTTTCGAATAAAGTTGAATGATTTTTCACGTAAAAGTTCTGTATCTTAAACACGTGCTTGATTGACTGTACGATAGATGGTTTATGAGTTTACCTTTTTAAAAAAAATTTTTCAGGATTGTTTTTATTTTTCTCTGCAAGCGCTATAGAAGCTATTTTTGGTGTATCACGAAACGAAAATAAATCTTAAAGTCAAAACGTGATGAAAAATATTAGAAATAGACAAGGTTTCCATTTAATCCTACAACATTGTTTTTGCCGTAGAATTGAAAGAACCTTCCCCATTTTCAATAATTATTATGTAGAGCTCAAATACCGTTACCATAAAAGTGTTAGTTTTTTGGAACTATCCACAAATTAAGCGATTTTGAGCTATTTTATTTTTTGATGTAGGATACATCTTACGTTACTAGGGTGGCATGTCCTCGAACGATGATGTGTACTCTTTAAATGCCTATAATGTGGCTACCCCTGAACGGATTTTGAACGCCAATGTCTTGATCGAAAGATGAAGGTTGCTCCAAACTTGTACTATAATAACTAGCATATCTTTTCAATAGTAAATTGATGAAAAGTTTCAAGTTGAAAATCAATAATTTATTTCAGTTTAGCCACATAATAGTCAATCAATCCTTAGCTCGCTTTGAAAGCTGAGAAAAAGGATGATATAGTGTAGAATCGTACGTACTATGTGCCGTTTTAAATGCAGGCAATCTGACTCATGTCTTAATCGATAGGTTAAGCTCTTCCCAAACTTTTGGTATAATAATTGGCATATCTTCCCAATTGAAAGCAGCGGCTATCTGAGCACGCTATCTGTTCGCGATGTTTATTCTACAGCCATCTTCTAAAAAGCTTTAACCTCATGTTTTCTCAGTTTCGTTTGGTTTTGACATCCAGTGAAACCGGACCGATAGAGCTCTCGCAAACGTAACAATGTAACACCTATCGTGTCCTATTGTGGCTTGCAAGGAAGAAAATATAATTGTTCTCATGTAGGATGGAAACAGATAGAGTGAAACTGTTGCGTGTTGCATATTGCCAGTGTGCGACTAGGGGAAGATTCTGTTCGTGCTGACGTTAAACAGTGTCAGACATGGGTATGAAGTTCGAAAGTTCTGCTGTGATGTCAAACTATGACCGTCTTTTTGTAAGACCGGTAATCATTTTTAATGGAGCTTTGTGAATTTTCTAAAACGGATTTGGCCGTTAGTTATCACACTATCATTGAATTCTGATGAACATCACACTATTGCGCATTTGCAGTGGTTTTTAATCACAGTTGCAGTTTATTAAAAACTATTCATTATGCTCTTCCTAATACATATAATAGCCTTGAGAAAGAAAGTACAATGCAATTGCAAATTTCATTCAGTTATCGCATAAATGCATCATGCTTAGACCACGTACGTATATCGTACTAACATAATTAAGTGACTGAAGAGTTTGACGAATAATGATTTATGTAGTCCCACGTCTGTCATTCAACCGTGTCTTGGATACTACCTTCCAACTATTTTATAAAGACATCGCATAGAGGTAGAACTACTAATCAGACCATGTGCCAGTGAACTTACTTACTTACTTTTTATTTGAGCATTTCTATGTAAGTTTTGAAGACTCTGGTAGTTTGACGCCGAGCGTTGTCATGCATAAGAATCACTTTTTCGTTCCTCTACTAGCATCAGTGCGGTGTCAATAGCTCACAATAAATACTCAGTATAACCTTCGCAGCGTGTATATTCGACCAAGCCACCGACGTAGAAGCATGACTGGGTAGTACCCATGATTGCAGTCCCTTACAGACGAAAAATAGATGACGTTGCCAATATTTTGCTGTTTTTTTTTTGTTTTTGATAGTACTATTGTGATAAATGTGCCAGCTGAGAGTGTGGTCTGATGAGGAATTGCCCTCGGACTGGTTGGAGGGTCTAATATGCCCCAACTACAAAAACGATCATTGCCTGGACTGTAGCAATTATCGGTGCATAACACTTCTCAATACCGTGTACAAAATTCTCTCCCGCATCCTGTTCCACAGACTGAGACCGCTGCAGGAGACCTTTGTTGGCGAGTACCAATGCGGTTTTCGAGGGGGACGCACCACGACGGACCAAATTTTCAACTTGCAGACGCACCATCTGTTCATAGGCTTCAAGGCAGCGTACGATTCAGTTAAGAGAAATGAGTTATGGCGGAATATGCACGAACATGGCTTCCTAACAAAGCTGATTAGGCTGATACGTGCCACCCTTTAAGGTTCTACATCAAGCGTCAGGATAGCCGGTGAGATATCGGACTCTTTCGTGACGTTAGATGGCTTGAAACAGGGTGACGGGCTGTCGAACTTATTGTTCAACATGGCATTGGAAGGTGCTATACGGTGGGCTGGTGTGCAAAGAAGCGGCACCATCATTACGAAGTCGCACATGCTTCTAGGTTTTGCGGATGATATCGACATTATTGGTATTAATCGTAGAGCAGTTGAAGAGGCCTTCGGACCTCTCAGGAGGAAAGCTGCGAGATTAGGGCTTGTCATTAACTCTGCCAAAACGAAATACATGGTGGCTGGCAGAGTGCGTGGTAGTCCATCGGAGGTTGGTGCTGCGGTGGTGCTAGATGGGGAAACACTCTATAAAACACTGATTCTTCCAGTGGCTCTCTACGGCCATGAATCATGGACGCTAAAAGAGGCTGATCAGACAGCTCTTGGTGTTTTTAAGCGTAAGATTTTCCGTTCAATCCTTGGCGGCAAACTAGAAAATGGTGTTTGGCGCAGACGCATGAACCATTAAGTGTACCAGGCATTCAAATCGGCGGATATAGTCAAGCGGATAAAACACGACAGGCTTCAGTGGGCTGGGTATGTAGCGAGAACGCCGGATGATCGTCAAGCGAAGAACCTCACATGAGGTCTTGCATACTGCTTACGAGCGAGACTAACAACACTGCATAGAGCACCGAAGTTGTCCGAGCTGCCCGCGGAGCTGAAGGTAGTGGATAAGGTCATGGCAGGGTATTTTTGAAACTGCCATGCATTTTACTCATCGAATCAGAAGATCAAATGCATGATTAATTCGAAAGAAGTGCGCTAGGAAACGAGATTTTTCTTTCATGAACAAAATATATCCAAAACTGATGTCTATTTTGAGCTTAGTTTAGTTCTGACTGTACATATCAATGGTTGCTACTCCGTGATGGGTTCGTGCTACTTAAGATGCACAGTGAATCAACTGAAACAATAATCCAGAGTCATAAGTAGATTAGGGATACCATCCGTCCTGATAAAGCAGGACATGTCCTGATTTTGAAGTCCTATTAGGGCGTCCTGATTTATTTTTTATATTTTAGGATTTGTTCTGATTTTCTTGAGATATTTACCTTTGGTGTGTGGCAATGAGCAGAATTTTTCAAAATTGCTCAATAAGTGTTTTCGATTCAAGGTCACAACGCTCACTGCGATCGAAATTTTTCATTGGTTGAATCTCACTAGAGTAATAAGACGAATCTCTCACGCGTTGACCGTTACCATTGAACATCTGGCATTTGTTAAGTTTAAGTTGAAACAGTTTACGTGTGTTGAATTTTTAAAGTATCTACTAATGCGTAATAATTCAAAGTGGTTTGATGAAAGTGGATCGTCAGAGATACACTCAGATTTTTTACTAGGTATTTTTCTAAACGGATTTTCGAATTAACGGTTTTTTCACGCGGATTTTTAATTCGAAGGATTTTAAAATTACGCGTTTTTATACGCGGATTTTTTTTATTAACTCGGTTTCCCGCGATGTTCGTATCCCCGCTCATACTCGAATAGAATAGAATAACTTAGACAAATTTGTGCCCAGAAAAGGTGTCCTGATTTCTAACTTCGACCAGATGGTATCCCTGAAGTAGATGTGTCTTGGCAGTTCAAATCAAAAACATTGAAAGATGATATAAAAGAGGTCTTATAATCGTAGTGTGTATATAATAGACTCAAATAGGCACGATGAGAAAAAGAAATCCTAAAATTTTGAGTAAGGAAGGTAATTTTAAACGCTAATGCTCAAACCCGTTCGCTAGAAGATTTGAATTTCGAGCTTTGCCAGTGCCGCACGAAACTTACACTGTGGAAGGAATGTTAAAATGTGGACTTTGCTTTGTTAGAGACCGAGTATAAGTTGTTGTGCTGACTCTTTCAGCTAAAAACACGAATTGGAATAAATTATTACAGCATCATTGTGGCGCTTGCTCAGACGTGTCGCTCCTTTCTACAACCATTCACCGCATAAAGTCATCCAATGAAATAGTAAAATAAATTTTAAAATGTAATGTACAATCGATTCAGAAACTCGTAGTTATACACAGATATAAAATTAAACTTCCTCCATTGTGTAACAATTAAAAAAGGAAGATTCCTTAAGTTACATAAATTATAAATTAATGAAATAAAATAAAATGAATAAACAGATCATCCACACATTCACGCATCTACTCCCTCGCCAACGCCGAAAGCCCTCAAAAAACCACAAACGTTATCAGCAAAAGATGGAAAAAAATCGCAGCAACGCGATGCAACAACTTACAGGCTGAGGGAAAGAAAAACAACGCTACGATGTTAGCTGTCAATGAACGGCTCAATTACCAAATTGAAAGCGCAAAACCAAATAAAATGACCGTAACTGTCCAATCAGAATTCCACATGATGGGCGATACGATCAAATACTCTCAGTATAGTGCGCGAATAATACGTAGTGTAGTTATCTATATAATAAAACTAAACATACAAAAGCTAGATAAATATTCAACTAGTATATTAGAAATTGTTACGCACTCATCATCTTTCCAAGAGCGAAATGAAACACATTTGAAAGCCAACTACAACATCGCAATCCAGCATGAAAATTTTCAAATGATTCTTTTGACAAAGAACTACGTCTCTCAGAAAATTCAGCTACATAGGGTTGTACAAAAAACGCTCCATGCGTTGGTCAATGACTGGATCAAAGGCGCATAACAGTTCCCACTAGTGAACCTCACCCTTCCAGCTACCGTACCCCTACCTTCTCGTGGTACCAACTGATGTGCGAGTAACCAGTGGAAAGATCGGGTAACCAACCCTGGTGGGACTGCTGGTCGCATGCTGACAGGGGGCGGGGCTTCCTTCCTCGGAAGGGAGTTTCCTGGGATCGACACCAACAGAAGCGTTCTGAGTAACGCAGTGTCCTTCTCAAGTCCTGATAGTGCCCGGGACTCTAAACAATGGCACTAAGATGGCCCTCCTGCGACATAGTGGGGTTGGCCTTGCAAGCCCGCACCATTTAAAAAACAACAGCAACGAACGCAATAACGTTAAGTACGGACCGGAACAATCGGCTAGGACCTAGGCAACGAAAACGGACCAACGATTGGATTCTCGAACATGGAACTGCCGATCTCTCAACTTCCTTGAAAGTACCCGCGTGCTTTCCGAGCAATTGAAGACCCGCAAGTTCAACATCGTAGCGCTGCAGGAGGTATGCTGGAAGGGGACGATGGTGCGTACGTACAGAGATGGTCACACCATCTACCAGAGTTGTGGAAGCTCACATGAGCTGGGATCAGCTTTTATAGTGATGGGAGAGATGCAGAAGCGGGTGACCGGGTGGTGGCCAATCAGCCCTAGAATGCGCAGGTTGAGGATCAGAGGCCGTTTCTTCAACATTAGTATTATCAACGTGCATAGCCCACACCTCGGAAGTACCGATGACGACAAGGACGAATTCTACGCGCAGTTGGAGAGTGAATATGACCGCTGCCCAAAACATGATGTCAAGATCATCATCGGGGATTACAACGCTCAGGTTGGCCAGGAGGAGAAGTACAGACCGGTGATTGGACGATTCAGTGCACACCAGCTGACGAATGAAAATGGCCTCAGACTAATCGACTTTGCCACCTCCAAGAACATGGTCATACGTAGCACCTTCTTCCAGCATAGCCTCCACCATAGACTCACCTGGAGATCACCGAATAGAACAGAAACACAAATCGACCACGTTTTGATAGATGGTCGGCACTTTTCGGACATTATCGATGTCAGATCACATCGAGGCACTAACATCGATTCGGATCACTACCTAGTGATGGTTAAGATACGCCAAAAACAATCCGTTGTGAATAACATACGGTGCCGTCGCCCGCCACGGTATAATTTCGCGCAACTAAAGCAACACGGCATCGCAACACAGTACGCGTCATCGCTCGAAGCTGCACTGCCAGAAGAGGGAGAGCTTGAAGAAGCCCCTCTAGGGTATCGCTGGAATGCCGTGAAAACAGCTATCAGCAGTGCTGCGAAGGGAGTCCTGGGACACGTGCAACCGAATCGACGTAACGAGTGGTTTGACGAAGAATATCGGCAGATTTTGGACGAGAAGAACGCAGCGCGGGCAACAATGCTGCGTAGAGCCACCCGTCAGAATGTGGAGCGATATAGACTGAAACGGAGGCAGCAAGCCCAACTCTTAAAGGAAAAAAAGCGTCGCCAGGAAGAGGAGGAATGTGAAGAACTCGAGCAGCTGCACCGCACACACGAAACACGAAAGTTCTACCAAAAACTCAACGCATCCCGCAGAGGTTTTGTCCCACGAGCCGAAATGTGTAGGGATAAGAATGGAGGCATTTTGACGGATGATCGTGAGGTGATCGAAAGGTGGAAGCAGCACTACGATGAACACCTGAATGGCGTGCTAGCAGGAAACCACAACAGGAGCGGAGAAGACGTGGTCGGTGCAACGAACGACGAAGATGTGCCACCCCCAACAATAAGCGAAGTTAAGGATGCGATCCGGCAGCTCAAGAACAACAAAGCGGCCAGAAAAGACGGCATCGGAGCTGAGCTTATTAAGATGGGCCCCGACAAACTGGCTAGCTCGCTGCATCGGCTGATCGTCGAGATCTGGGAAACAGAACAGCTACCGGAGGAGTGGAAAGAAGGGGTTATCTGCCCCATATACAAAAAGGGCGACAAACTAGACTGCGAGAACTATCGAGCGATCACAGTCCTGAATGCCGCCTACAAAGTTTTTTCCCAGGTCATCTTCCAACGCCTGTCACCATTAGCCTACAGATTTGTAGGAAGTTACCAGACCGGCTTCATCGAAGGACGGTCTACAACTGACCTAATCTTTACACTGCGGCAGATCCTCCAGAAGTGCCGTGAGATTAGAGTCCCTACACACCATCTTTTCGTCGATTTTAAAGCCGCATACGATACGATAAACCGACAAGAGCTGAGGAAAATTTTCGACGAAAACGGCTTTCCGGGAAAGCTGACAAGACTGATTAAGGCTACGATGGAGGATGTGAAGTGTTGTGTGAGAATTTCGAGTGGAACGTCGGACCCATTCGAGTCTCACAGGGGGCTCCGACAAGGTGATGGTCTCTCCTGCTTATTGTTTAACGTCGCGCTAGAGGGTGCTATGAGACGAGCGGGGTTTGACATGCGGGGCACGATTTTCAACAGATCAGGTCAATTTATTTGCTTTGCGAAATTTTGAGACGGTGGCAGACCAGTATACCCGACTGAAACGTGAAGCAGATAGGATCGGACTGAAGATTATTACGTCAAAAACTAAGTATATGCTTGCAGGTGGGTCCGATCACGACAGGGCACGCCTAGGCAATACGGTAACAATCGACGGGGATGAGTTCGAGGTGGTAGACGAGTTTGTGTACCTCGGCTCTCTGGTAACTGAGAACAACGATACCAGCCGGGAGATAAGGAGACGTATTATCAGTGGAAGTCGTGCCTACTATGGGCTCCATAAAAAAAAACTACGGTCGCAAAATGTGAGTCTTCGCACCAAGTGTATCCTTTACAAAACGCTAATAAGACCGGTCGTTCTCTACGGGCATGATACGTTCATGATACGACTTGCGAGCACTCGGAATTTCTGAACGTCGGGTGCTAAGAACCATCTTTGGCGGTGTGCAGGAGAACGGAGTGTGGAGACGTAGAATGAACCACGAGCTCTACGGTGAACCCAGTATTCAGAAAGTGGCTAAAGCTGGAAGGATACGCTGGGCAGGGAATGTAGCTAGAATGCCGGATAGCTACCCTGCAAAATTAGTGTTCGCTTCAAATCCGGCGGGAACGAGAAGGCGAGGGGCGCAACGAGCGAGATGGGTGGACCAGATGGAGCACGATCTGCAAAATACCGGGTGCCCGCGGAACTGGAGGCAGGCAGCCATGGACCGAGTGAATTGGCGGAACCACGTTATGCAGGCAGTCTTAGGACGTACGGCCATCTAAGTAAGTAAGTAAGGGATGTACAATGATAATCTAAAAACGGAAAAAGTGAAAAATATGTCCAATTTCAATAATAATAAATCGGTTAGTTTTCGATGGATTGCCTTCGTGTTTTCAGCAATCGAAAATCTTCTATGCATCCTCCCAAATGCAGAAAATTGTAATTTGTTTTTCCGAACTGTTGTACTATTGAAAAATGTCCAGCCCTGTAAAACGGCAAAATTCTACCTCTGATTGGTCGCCAAATGCTTACTTCCCCAAGCACGGCCGAATTATAAACTAGCGGTGTTTTGTCCAATTGGTAATTCGGTTCAATGATGGCAGTTTTGGTCAAGGGTTGCTTTCAAACACGTTTATTTTTTGTCTAGGCCAACGTTTCGAAGATATATTTCCTCGTCATCAGGGCAACTACGGTTTACAGTGTACAGTTCACAAGAATCAGTTTCATAAATTATCACAGTATTTAAACACTTACAAACAATTACAACAGGTTTTCTTTAAGTGGTGGGGGATAAATTTTGACATAAATATATACTGAACTACCGATGTACCGATGGGGATTGCTTGCTGGTCAGTTTGCGCAAGAACACGCATGAGCGGTGCGCGTAAAAATTAACCAGCGGACAGCCGATCAGATTTTTCTGCAACTGACTTACGTGGGCTTAACGGTTCAAACCATAAATAAAGCGTACAGAAGAAATCAGAGTGACTCATAGCTTATCCATGGACTTGGTTTCACGTGAAGTAGCTCGCCAAACATGAAATGAGGTAACATCAACGCTTTGAATAGTTCCAGGCTTGTGGTCTCGGGAGCAGAGGAAGTAGATCCGTATAGCGATCGTAGGCTTGCGTAGATTTTACCGCATTGCTGGTTTATTGGCTTGTCCCATTTCAGATCGGTCTGGAAAATGAAACCGAGATTTTTCGCACTCTCCGTCCACTCAATAGCTTGCCCATCCATAGTAACAGGGGGTGAAGGATTGGTTTGAGCTGTGTTGCTTCTACGGCGACCCTTCAACAACATTGCTTTGCTCTTCGATTGTTTGACGAAAAGCTGATTCCGTTGAGACCATTCTCTAATTCTTGCGAGATCTTCATTCATCGTCATAATAGGTTCACGGGAACAGGGACCAAGCTGACGAATATACAGTTGAACGTCATCTGCATACATTTGTATTGAGCAATACCTGAGTACGAAAGGCAATTCGTTGACATAACAATAGAAAAGTAGAGGTCCAAGCACCGAGCCATGAGGAACTCCGAGGTTGAGTAGCCCACTTCGGACTGCTGATCCCCGCAGAAAACAGTTTGTGATCGTTCCATCAAACATGACTCGATTAGGTTAACAGCGGAAACGGCAACGGTTAAATTGAGTTTCTAGCTTTTAAAAAGCTGCCTTTGTGCGGTAGCGGGTAGCATCAGTAGTAGGTACATTAGCCAACACTTCCTCTAATGAAAAGATTCCGTATTTTGACAATACACAAACTTTTTGGGATGCTGGCATTTGAAATATTGTTGGTTTCGTCGATCTGTTTTCTTCGCCTGTGAATTATTTCCGAACGAGAATTGTAAAAGTACAAACTGTTTTGAAACGAGGATTGTGTCGCATCGAGTCTGCTGATATGTCAACCCATCTAACCACCCGCAACTAGCTCAACGACGCAAACACCACTTATAAAACGTATAAACTGCAATGCTCCATGCTCCCAAAGCCCCAAGAACTTAAAATATGCAGAAAGGCACACCTCTCGCGAATTCGTGACTGAGGTCTGGTTACAAACAATAGAAACGCTCATGTATAACATCGTCTTAAAAGTCAAACAAAAGGGTCTATGTTGAGGTATCTATAGTGATAGCACCTTAGTGCTTTTAATAAAATTTGCAGCTTAAACACCATCGTGTTATATTCAAACATTCTAATGGACAATGGGTTCCAGAGTTTTATTTCACGGGTAGTTTTCGACCTTCTTCCGATTTATTCGAACATCGCCTTCATCGAAAAATAATCATATATCTGTTCCCTGAGCTATGAAAATTAAAAAAATAAATTCAGTATTGCGAAGATGGCAAGCTCGAGTCCCGTTTGGATGAAGATATTTTTTTCTAGGCCTTAGCCTATTTCTCGCATTTCTAAAATAACATAAATTGCTATTTTAATAATCTCGAAATGTAATCATAAGACTTGAAATGACATCATTAGTATTAATCTGCCTGGGAGAGTACGGGACTGATAGCGTAAAGATTTCAAACATACTTTGAAGTTTGAAGATTGTTTTCGGTAACGTTTTTCTAAATGAATTTATTAGAATAACTATACATAAGTGTAGCAATATGTATCATAAAAATTGCTTAGACTGCCGGAAACATAACATACCTCGCACCCAAACAGTTTTCATTGCTAACATTTTTAGTCCGAGTGTTTTTTTAATTTCAAGTAACGTTCGAGAACTAACTCAGAAAATCATCATCCGATCCGATCATTTTTTCGAATATTATTATCATCGTCAAAATTTTCGCTATTTCTTACCAGATTATTTCCAACTACTAAAAATACTCACGTACTACAATAAATGTGCCATAAATGGCACTTAATTTCAATATTTATAATAAATGATAATAATTTAATTTATTTATAATAAATGATAATAATTTTGTTATAAATTTCGTCGATGTGGTATTTGTGTCGATTCTTCTTTGCAGTGTGCGTTAAATTTAAAACTGTTCTCTGCTCTTGTTACAAATAATAATAATAATTTTTAGAGACTTGTCAAGGAAAATTGCACACTATCTTGTTTTTTTTTTTTTTGGATATGATAAAGTTTTTTTTTGCAAAACTCTAATTTTCTGCAGCCCTGCACAGAAATAGCCAATCTTAACTCAAACACAGAATATCATACAGAGCTGTTAAGTTTCCACTTCTGGTTCCTTAGTAAGCTGCAATCAGTCCGGCAATATTTCAATCGCAGCCTCACTTTGGCAAAGCACTACGATGAGATTCTTCAGTTGTTCCAAGCACGTATTGCACGGTTGAATAATTGCTCCAATAAGGGCATTAACTTCGAATTATTCGACCTGAATGTGCAGCGTTAAATTTAAAAAAGAAGTCCGCTAATTATCACCCTAACCACCAGAATAAGGAGCGACGGCTCTCCAGTCAATTCGATGTAAAAGGTGAAACAATTTTAATTAAAATAATTGCTGGTATTTCTTGACACGAAGCGTCAAACAGCCAGAGGCGACATTGCCTGGTCGGCCAACAATTGTACCGCCGATCATCGATTTGCAACCACCACCGACTGGCCAGAAGGTGTGGTATCAATGCACAAATCACAGTCACTACTCTGAGGCCGAACTCAAACACCTAAAACGCATAATGCTAATGATGCCTATCACCGAAGCTATTTCACAGAACCAGGAGGCCAATAAGCCTTAAGAAAGGCTCTAATTGCCACATACGCACACTAATATGCGCAAGCACCCTGAATTCCTTCTCGATTCCTCACCTGGCTGTAAAGGTGTGTGGGCTGCGCTAATATGGTTAGAATGGTAGCTGGACATGGGTGCGAGTTCAAGGCTGCCATCCGTCAGTGACCGCAGAGCGGTCCGGCTGTGATTGTTCGCGGTATGACAGACGGGCACATGCTGGACAGCAGCCGGCTGCCATGGAAGAGTAATTCCAAATTCAGACATTAACGCGCTAACGTCACAACAGCAGTCACCATTGGGGTGTCGCTGTCGTGATGTCGCCTAGCACACTGGTCATGATTAGAGATCCCTCAAGCCTAAAACCTAGGTGAGACTGAACGGCCGTAAGTGTCCCCAGAGTGGCTATTTGTTGACGGATAATGTAACCATATTAAATCAGCGAGACGAAGTAACTTCTGTCGTGTGTATGTATTTTTAGAGCTTTGCAGTGGGCTTCTACACGTTCGCACGTGTCTTGCTAATTTACCGTACAGAAAAAGTCAAAATGGTTTTGGGAAAGGTATTTTAAAGAAAGAATGTAAAGCCGGAAGTTATATGATGATGAAGATACCAGTACTTAATCGTAATTCTTAACATATGTTATTTTACAAGAACACATAGCTTGATACCGTCATTATATCTTAAGTGAACTTCCTCAAATGAGCTTTTTTTGTTTTCCTCAACCCTAAGCTCAATTACCTCATTGTGTGCACCATTTCATTTGCATAATTTTCAATTTGTACGACCTCAATCGGGTACCAGCGGGTACCTCCCGGACCAGGCGTCAATCATCGTCAATCATAACCGAAGGTGAAAACAAGAGTGCCTGCAGTAATTTTCGCACAAAATACGAAACTCCATTCACGAGTGTACGGTCTGAGTGCTATTTTCACACCTCGACGCACGAGATCCGTTGGCCGCCGTCGATCAAAGCAGACCTTGATGACATGTTTCATGCAAAATGTTGATATAAAATTATTTTGTTTCTTGCCGCCCATGCATATGCTGCAGGCACAAACAACAATGCAACGGTTGAGAACGGGTATCATAAAATAAACAATCTTCAAGCTCATTCCATCATCATCATCATCATCACCATCACCATCACCAAGGTTATCTCATCACCTCTGGTTACATTCAGTTCAGGTGCTTCGGCATTTTTCATTGTTCAGGTTTTTCTTTGTAGATCTAGAAATATGTTTGACATACCAGCAACCACGCCTTGATGTAATGTCCTAACCAGTACTAATATTACCGGTAAAAATCTTGTTTTTACCTTCTAATACATCGAACGAAAAAATAATGATGCGGTTGGTACAAGTGGAGTTATTGCAAACACATATGCTTTAACTATGTTTAAACATTGCGCTAATATCGAATAATTTCAATGAGATTCCGCTTTTCTCAAGTTTGTATTATGTGGTGATCTTGGTAAAGACTATTTTTATAGTTCTTGTGGACGAAAATGATAATAGCTGCTTCACTCAATGTGAAATATGTTGGCTTCGTTTTGGATTCAATACACTTCAAACAACATTTTGAAACATCTTAAGAAAGACGGTTATAATTGGACGTCACAGCAGCATTTCGAATTCAAAACAGAATTTTGTTATTCCCCAACAGTAACCGCAGGATTCAACGCACAACAGCGTGATATACCGTTGCATGTTGTACTCTTGATATCTGCTACATTCGTATTACATACGGAATAAAATCTCTTTGCGTCTTGAGAAACCGTGAAAACAACGTAACTTGATAAAAAGGTGGGGTTACTTACAATATTGGTCTAAACTAAATAGTGCGACCAGAAAGCGGGCACGTGATTGGTTAACCGCTTTTTTCAATTGAGTTTTAGTTCTTTTTTTTTTTTTCATTAGTAGTAACACGAAAGTTACATTCCATGCATTCAAAATGGCACTTGACACGTACGATTCTACACTATCGCATCATATTCTCAGTTATGCAAGCGAGCTGATAGTTGGATGAAGGCTGCGAAACTTTACCAAATAATTGATTTTTAACTCAAATTTTCAACAATTTAATAATAAAAAGATCCGCAACCTTCACTTACAGATCATGATATTGGCGTTTGAAATCCGCAAAGTGGCAGTAATTTTCTTAAAAAATCATTTATCAGTTTACAGCACATTATGCTTTTGTAGCTATCATTAGAAGAAAATAGAGGATTTTGACAAAAAAAATAGCAATTTTTTCATAAAATGGGAGAGGCATACGGAACGTAGGGTGGTTCAATCGGTACCATACCATAACTGGGATTATTTCGTTGTGATCCTATACGAACAATTCCCCAAGTATTCAGCAAACCTGAGAACTTGTTAGCATGAAGTGTTACCACTCGAAATGAAAATAACCCTTATATCTTCTAAACATATAAAAATGCAGCCCTGTCTGTCTGTTTGTCTGATCTATATAGACTTGGAAACTACTGAACCGATCGACGAGAAAATTTGAATGTAGGTGTTTTTCGGGCCGGGAAATGTTCCAATGATGTTTTGAGGCCTTACACTCTTATGGAAGAGAGGGGTCCCATACAAATTAAACACAATTTTCTACTTAGACCAACAACTATAAAAATTCTGCATAACTCAAGAATTAATCAAGCAAATGAAACCAAATTTTCGTAGAGGTTTATTTCTGTAATACTTTAACACCCCCAATCACAAATGATACCTACACAAATTTTTGCATAACTCAAAAACTAATCAAGCAAATAGAACCAAATTTGGCATTCGGGTGTAAAGGTAGTACATTTTCACATGGTGGTTCGACACTCTCTCCATTTTCTAGAAGAGAGGGTTTCCATACAAATTAAACACAAGTTTCTGCATAGAGGAGAACTGGCAGCGCTGGTCGGTACAGTTCACGAATAGCGAGTGTTCCAATAACTAAATCTATTATGATGTGAATTATTCGAATAGACGGAATCACGTTTGCCTATATAGTGCTGGGATATCAGTGTAATGTAGACAGTTGAATACTGTAAAATCGTGTGTTCATTACCGCGAATTTTGATAAATTTCTCTGTGAGCTTGCGGAGGTTTGCAGAAAGGATGATAGTGTGCGTGTGTAGAATAATTGAAGTGTTGCTCCCGAGCCTTTGGCATCCCTATACCGAGTAACAGTGAATGACAATGAACTCATGTCCTGGGCTCAAATTAATTTGTGCCCTATGAAGATGTATGAAACGAAGCGGTGATATGCTATCTCGTTTTTACATATGTTGAGATGAGCCCTTGAAACATGGCGTGATGCCAAAGGGGTGGTTGCTTCACACTGTTCAGGAGTGTGTTGATTGTGAAAGAGTGGCATGGTGCTACGCCACCGGCAGCTGTTTTATTTGGCTTTATTCGATGCAATTGATGAAATGGCAGAGTTCGGTTTCTCCTGTTAACTCTGAATGGTGAAGAGGGGGATCCCCCGACCGCTCTTGGCAGGATAAGTACCGTTACATTTTTGAAGTTTTTTATTAGTTTTGGTATCAGTTAGATCAGGCATAAAAAACACCAACCGTGAATTTTAATTTGACACGCTCGCAGCGCCACCGCCGGTTGCTGGCGGGTGGATGAACTAACCAATAAAGCTGCCCATGAAATAGATGGGTAGATGCTTACGAACAAAACAAAGCCTGTTAGTAGGATAAGCCGTTTCGCTTATATAGTGAAACTTCATGATTTCTCTAGCTTTTGAACAATTGTTAAATATTCACATTTTCAATTGGATAATGTTGAAATTTATAAGTGGACTTGACACGAGTTTTACTATTCAATCGGGTTTGTATTGTTATGGCTTTTTGTAAATAAACTTTGTTTGTACACTAAGGTCTTCTTTCACACGGTTTTATTTTAAACGTTTTCTACGACGGTTCTTCAAATAACGCGGTTTTTTTCCACGTCGTTTATTTAAAAAAAATGCCGTTTTCTTACACGTTTTCTTTGTACGGTTTTTAGTCATCGCCTTAAATAGTGACAGTAAGTAACAGTAACGGTAAAGGCTATCGTAAGGTGTTTTTACACAGTTACATCTTTACACGAATTTTTATGCGTTTTTTTTTCAAATAACGTGTTAATAACCGTGCAACAATATCTATCCCTCGTATAACAAAACACTTTACTATACTTTGTTAAATATGCACATTTGCAATTTCTTCAGTTTTTAGGCTTCGAATGCATGGAACTCTGCCAGTTTTTATACTAAATAGGTGTTTTAGGGTACTCAACATATTAACGGACTCGTTCAAATGATATATATAAATTGTAGAACTTCACTAATAACTTCCGTATTTCTTTCGAGTAAACCACACATATTTGTGGGTGACCTAAACCCTATCGGTCTAAATCGTCCACATCATGTAGTATAATATTTTGCACACACATACTTGTACGTGGCACGGCATTCTATAGTCTTTCTGCTCTAAATAGGTCTCAAATCAAAAAATCGTTTTTAAGAACAGACGAACTGCATACGAAAAGCGTCGTTAGTCGACTCGTTGAAAATAGAGCCAGTTGTGCGGATTAAAGACTTCCTTAATGAGTCGTAGGTCCGGGCTTGGGTGCGCTTCAATTTTACGGTGTTACATTATCAAAAAGAAATGATCGCGTTATGATTTCCGTGTAAGATATAATGAACTCGTACGCGCGATATTTGTTATAATAAGCCCGGTACTCAAACTCAGCGCATCATTTACCAAGATGAACCCTGCTGCAAACCCTGTCCTTTTCTCCAACATCCCAGTGATTTCTTGTGGAAGTGCAGAGGTGTTATCGGCTTCCAATAAAGCGAGAATCACGTCAACATATTCCTATACAAACTCCTTAATTGACCTGCATTCGGATGCGGCCGGCGCTGGTATTGCCTAATAAAAAGATTGGGGTCACCAGTTTCTAGACATTGAGGATGAATGTTTGTCCCAAACATTATCCGTTGGTTCTCTGTGTAATTACAGCTGATCAATAACGGAGTAGCAACCGCAGGGGGTCAATCATGCTCATGCTCATGCTCAAATTAAACACAAGTTTCTGCATAATACTGTCTATCGAAATGATCGTGATGCCGTTGCCACAAGGAGAAAGCGAGGTGGTGGCGAGCTCATTGCAGTATCTACAACGGTCTGCTCTTCTAGGTTCTCGTCACGAGTCGACAATTGTATTGAACATCTCTGAGTGAATGTTTACGGTTCCGATAATACGATTGCTGTTGAAGTGGTGTATATTGCTCCTGACTTTGCAATTGATGCCTCATTTGTTGAAAAACACATAGAATCTGTTACAAACATTCCTGATTCGTTAAGGCCATGCAATTATCATCTGCTTTCTGGGGATTACAATCAACCAAACCTAGTGTGGACGAGCTTTCCTTCAGGTTTTTTTATATGTTGACCCTTCTGAACCGAGATTTGCGGTGTCAAGTTCTACTTTTGCGAAGGCATGGCTTTGCTAACATGAAACAGATCAACGATATCAAAAACAACAGAGACCGCACATTGGACCTTATTTTTATCAACGCTAAAATCGCCTCGGAGTGTGTCGTGTCAGAGGCAGTCGAGCCCCTGCTTCAGACTGATGCGTTTCATCCTGCTCTTGTTTGCAATTTGAACTGCCCTCACACTTTTAACTAGGAAGAACAATGATATTACTAACGACATGAAGTTTGACTTTCGCAAGAATGATTTTGCCACTTTTGGTGGCGCTATTGCAAGCCGCAACTGGTTCCGATTATTAGATAGTGATATCGATAAAGCCGTTGAAACCTACACTAGCCAGCTGTTTCAACTTTCCCGCCAACATGTGCCTCTTTAACGTCCTCGGAGGAAACCCCCTTGGTCAAATGGTCAACTTCGCGAACTGAAACGTTTACGAGCAGCTGCATTGAGAAGATATACTAACTGTCGCAGTTTTATCGAAAAGCATCGCAAGCAGCAATTATCGGACTTTGAATCGTTATCTCTACAATAGATATGTACAAAGGAAAGAAGATGATATGAAGCGCAACCCCAAAAGCTTCTGGAACTTTATGAATGAAAAACGTAGAACAAAAGGACTCATCAACTGTTTTTCTTGGTACGAAAGTAGCCGAATCTCGTGAGGACATTTGCAATCTTTTTGCAGACCACTTCTCTGGCGTGTTCAGGGCTGAACCCGCTAACGAACAGTCCGTCAACCTGGCGTTGAGATCAGTACCTCGCTTTGTTATTGACGTAACAACATTCTTGTTCACCGTAGAAGAGGTTCGCACAGCAATTTGAAAACTGAAATCGTCTGTTACAACAGCTGGGCCCGATGGTATACCATTCATTGTACTGAAGCTCTGTGCTTAGTTTATTGCAACTCCCCTGACTGCCATTTTCAACGCGTCACTATCACAAGCGAAATTCCCGGAGATGTGGAAACAATCATTTATGTTCCCTATTTGCAAAAAAGGGGACAAGCGTGATGTCGGCAATTACCGAGGAATAACATCATTATGCACTGTCTAAGCTTTTTGAAATTTCAGTTGGAGATGTTCTACACCCAACGCAAACGGGGAACATTTTATTACTTTGGGGCAATTTTTTATTACTTATTGTGTCTTATGACTGCGCATTATACACAAATAGTAATAACCGAAAAGTAACAAAAATTATGACGGCCACACGCTTGTATGTGTTTCTGCAGAAGAACATACAGCCAAGCACCGCAATGCATGTGTTAGCAAAACTTCACTCGCTGCATTTGTATTGATGCAACGATCAGATTAATTTTTGTCCTCTTCATCCACACATAATGAGAATCTCACCCGTCAACCTCAAATGTCTAATTAGAAACACTTTCGTTTCGTCCCGCAGTGTTTATTTGAAATGAAAATATGTTATACTGTCTGAACAGAGTTGCCGAAGTTGCGAATATTGTTCTGGATGGGCACGAATTTTGTATTTCCAAACAGGTGCAAATGAGTTGCCATGAACCAATGATTATGTGTTTTGGATAGCTTGCAAGAAAGCGAATGTTTTTGTTTTTCTCTAACGCAGTTTACAGATCGTGATGTCA
This sequence comes from Wyeomyia smithii, assembly GCF_029784165.1. Lineage (NCBI taxonomy): Eukaryota > Metazoa > Arthropoda > Insecta > Diptera > Culicidae > Wyeomyia > Wyeomyia smithii. The sequence continues at coordinate 202,048,357 of NC_073696.1, forward strand.
ATTGAAGACGCATTCCAAGTTTTTGAAATCATCAACGTTTGCATACCCTATGACGGGGAAAATGCTGCTTGGCAGCTCTTGTCATATTCTTTCTCTACTCCGTATGCATACAACGAGCAAACTAATACACGCTCACCGGATGAATTGGAGATTGAAGGAACTTGTAACATGTGCAACATATGCGACGGTGTGTGATTTTTTTTTCTTGAGATGGAAAGGGAGCAGTTTTTGACAGAAAAAATCGTGCATGTGGTTGAAACGACCATTATTAGATAGTCGTACTCCCGTAACACGTGCTAAATATATGACAGTATGTGTTGTTACTTGACTGGGGAAGAATTTTATTGCCTTTTAAGTAATAGGTTTGTTACCTTAAAGGCAATTTTGGGCTATTGCTTCTAAAGTAATAAGGAAAAGTTTTGCGTGTATTTACTGTGTTCATATATTTCACTTGCTCAACATTGTTTCTTCAAGGGACGGTCAAATGTCACTAACCTCGCAGAATTCTCAACACTTTGCATCAAGGCAATGGAGGACGGAAATCAAATTGATACAATCTACACAGATCTTAAGGCTGCGATCGTGTAGACCATCAATTATTGCTAACTAAAATAGAGCGTTTAAGAGCCTCTCCTCACTTCGTTAAATGGTTGGGATCCTACTAGATCAACCGTAAGCTGAACATCAAACTTGGGTCGACTTTTTCTTACAGCTTTACAAACAGCACCGGAGTGCCTCAGGGAAGCAACTTGGGGCCTTTACTGTACTCGATTTTCTTCAACGATGTCTGCCTATATCTACCTTCTAGTTGTAAGCTAGCGTATGCTGATGATCTCAAAACCTCATTATTATTGTCGAATCAGTAGAAGATTGCATTGAACTACAGCGACTGATTAAAATGTTCGAGATCAGCGTACAGAAATGCTGTGTCATATCCTTTACAAGAAAGGAATCTGCCATTGAGTGGCTTACGAAATTAACGGACGCCCGGTCGTCAGAGTTGAGGTTGTGCGAGACCTTGGAGTTTTATTGGACTCACATACCTGCGATCACTGTTCTACGCCCTAGTTCGCTCAGTATTGGAAACCGCTTCAATCATTTGGAGCCCCTCGGCTTCGCAGTCTTTAAAATGGGACCGAGACTATCGTTCGCTGATGACCAAAAGATTTTCCGCAGAAATGAAGTTGACGATGATACACTGAATCTCCAGCAGCAAATCGATGTTTTTACCAATTGATGTGAACGGAATCGGATGGGATTAAATCCAATGACTTCCTTCTGCCGTAGAAAGGATACAAATAAGTTCGAATACACCCTAGTAACAATATCGGTTTTATCAAAGGTTTATAGCGCTTATGCAGCCAAAACAGCACTATAAAACTTCGATAAAACCAATTTTGTCACTTGGGCAAAGTTGCTGGCGTGATAGTTCCTCGTGTTGAACTTGTACTTGTTGTAAAGCTTCGAAGAACTTAGGCTTCATCTTCCGAATGACCAGAAACTTCACAGACATTAACTGCCTAAGCAGCATATACTGCTCGCTTGTTCGCTCAGTTTTGGAGTATTGCTCAGTAGTGTGGAACCCAGTGTACTTGAATGCAGCTGAAAGAATCGAAAATGTTCAACGCAGGTTTCTTCGTTACGCCCTTCGACAGTTACCCTGCATGATCCATCAAGACTACCAAGCTACGAAAACCGATGTCAACTCATCCGTCTCGACCCTCTGTATGCTCGAAGGAATACAGCTCGGGCTTAAGTAGTATCCGATCTCTTGACAGGACGTTGTGATGCTCCATCTCTACTAGCACGCATCAACATCCAAGCAAGGCTGCGTAGTTTAAGAGGCAGTTCATTTCTCCGATTAACCCATAGCAGAACTAACGTTGCCGCCAATGCTGCCATTACAGGGCTTCAAAGACTGTTCAATCGTGTGTCGCATATTTTTGACTTAAATGTTTCGAGGATTAGGTTGAGACAACTATTTTTGGATTATTTTAAAAATGTGTATCAAGGCACGAGAGGACCATTCTCCTGTAAAGTGGTTCTTCGGTTAGAGCATTAATTGTCAAAACAGATAATCATCAACATGATGACCTTTTGCCATCTCTCGAGTAACATCATGAACCCACGTTCAAAAAATTTCTGGTTTTTATCAGCAAAAATCTTAAGCAAGTGCTGTTTCACACCTTCGTCTGAATCGAATCGTTCACCATTAAAGGAGTTTTGTAAAGATCGAAACAGATAGTAGTCGGGTCACCAAACTTGTGTGTGGTCTCGCGTTATCCCGATGAAATACAACACCTTTACGATTTACCAATTCTGGCCGCTTCTTTTTGATGTCTTTAATCAAATTGTCTAATTGTTGACAATACACAGCCGTATCGATGATTTGATGTTGTGGTAGCAGCTCATAATACACAACGCCTTTGTAATCCCATTAAATTGAGCGCATAACTTTTTTTTGATGAATATTTGCTTTCGAAGTGGTTGTAGCTTGTTCCCCTGGCTTGTATCATGATCGTTTTCGTTTCGCACGTAATTATTATTTTTCATCGCCAGTGACAATGCGTTTGAGAAATGGATAATTTTCATTTTTTTTTCAAGAGCTTATCACAGGGATGAATTTCTTTCAGTTTTCAGGGAACCCAAATAAGTATTATGCTTTGTAACGTATCCCAGCTTGTGTAAATGTCTGTCCACGGTTGATTGAGAATTGTTCATTATTTCTGCAATCTCTCGCGTCGTGTAATGGCGGTTTGTCTCGATTATTGCCTATAATTTGTCGTCCCCAGCTACAACTGGTCATTCCGAACGTGACGCATGTTTTACATTAAAATTACCGGAACGAAATTTGGCAAACCAATTCTGGTGTTGACGTTCTGTTAAGCAGTCTGCACCGTACACATCACACATTTTTTATGTGCCTGTACTGCGTTCTTCCCTTTTCGTTGATAGAACAATAGAACATACCGATATTCCTCACTTTTCTGTTCCATCTTTCAGCCACTGTTGTATGATCTGATCACTACTGAATTGATTCAATTATTTGTGTTTTGGTAAAGACAATTGAAGTATCTGCTATCGAATGGTATTCAGGTTGGATGATTGGAGTGGAGACAATTGGTTGACAACACAAGTGTAGGAATCTTTTGTTCAAAACCGAAATTACTCATGACTCAACCCAATATGATAGTTTGATACTCCTCCAAAGTGGAGGGAGTATATTTCAAGATGGCGACTTCTGGTTTGAAAAAAGCCCAAAATGACAGATTTTCACCTCATTTGGGTATTTTTGGAGCCAGAATGATACATAGAAATGAAAAATCGACCACAAACACCATTTTGAATTCTAAGATGGCGACTTCCGGTGTCTGGGAAAACGACCAAATACCATCCAATATTAATATATTTCTGGAACCAGAACGGCACCCAGTGGTCAGAAATTGACTTCGTATGCCATTTTGAAATCCAATTGGACAATTTCCGGTTTTCAGAAAACAGCCGAAAGTGACACAATCGTAATGATGCACAGAATCCAACGATCTACCTATAACACCATTTAAAATTCTAATATGGCGACTTTGGGTTTCTGTAAAACATCTAAAATGGCCGTGTACCATCCAATATGGGTATTTCCAGAATAAGGATGACGCACAAAGGCCAGAAATTGACTCCACATACTATTTAGAAATCCAAGATGACGACTGCCGCACGCCGTGTCAAAGTCGGCATATTATGCAACTTCAATGCAACTCAAGTAACACACGTTGTAAAATAACAGTTAAGACAATTCCTCCAACACAACCTTCGGTTATAGATTTCAGTTGACATTACCTTTTCCATGACATATCTATCACCAGAAAAGCGCAAAAATCGAAGGCTACTAGAACAAGTACTGGTGCTATATGAAGTATTATATAACTTCATGAAAGCAAGCCAACTTGCTAGACTGAAGCTGCAAAATACATCTCGAGTATCATGGCGGTAAAAAACATGGAAAACAAGTTATTTTCAAGTTGTTATTGTTAACTATTAAAAACTTAGTTGACGCAAGCATAAAACTTCAGAATAGAAATATTGTAGAACAACGCTGCTTTATATTAGGAACTACAAAGGAAAAAATAGTGATTATGGCGTATCGAATATTCACCAAAAATAAACAATAATATTAGACCAACTATTTGACGCTTTTAATACAAAGTTCTACGTGCGCGTCAAATTTCATAGTGAATCATTGCATTTTACTTCTGAAAAAATTATGCGTCATTAATTGGATACGATTTTATATTTATCCATCAGTGGAAAATAGATTATTCATTACAGAATGGTTGCTGATTCATTTAATTGCGAAGAGTCTCAATTTAGCCCAACACCGCATGAGCTTAGTTCGTAAACAACTATCTGACATCTCTTTCTTACTTGCCTAGTAAATCGCAATGTCGTTTCTTTTTTCCTGGGTTGATCTGCACTGACCTAGTGGAATAAAAAAACTCGCGCATTCGTGGGTCAGAATTCGCCACACCAGCGCGCATGCGCAAATGTGTTGCTATGACAACATTTACCCAGCGCATGCGCAAATGTATTGTTACGCGCAGTGTAGCTAGATCGAAAATTGTGTTCGTCAGTGGCATTTTTAATTAATTATAAATTGATGATAAAAAACAATGTTCAACCTTTCAAAATGAACTGTTCCTGTCGCCCAAATATTAAAATTGTTTTCGCATAGTTTTAACGTCATCTAAACATAAAATTTAACAAAACTAGAAACGTTGTTAGATATACGGTAACCAAAATTGGTGTGACATTGGTTGCACTGCAAGCGTTTTGTTTACATTTTTATGGTGCATTTTGACCCAACTCAAATAGTTTAATTGAAATCGTTTAAATAATTTTAATAACAATATGATCAAGTAATTGACTGCTGAATACTAAGACCAACCAAAGGAAAAGCACTTAACAGGTACGTAAATTATTATTGGGCGTGTAATATTGAAGTGGCGCGGCTGCCTCGGCTGGACATTTCTACACAGTTGTTATAGCAGGGAAAACATCTGGAAGACATCTTGAAGACAAGTGCCATTTATGTCATAGTTTTTTGTTTGCTGAACTCATGTTAGTGAAAAACATCTCCAAAACCAGAAAAACGAGCTTGTTTTTGAAGTGTGTGGTTGAAATACTGATGAAGAACAACTTCTCACAAATGTTCTGTTTTATGTTGTTTTCTGTACTGTTTTGATAACATCATGAACATAACTTAAATACAAGCAAAGGCAGTTTATATTTATGATTCTATGAAATACACTCATGATATAAAATAATATCTCCAGAGCAAGAAAATAACAACACAAGTTTTCGAATGCGCTCATAAAACTCTTATATGACTACTGTCATTGTGAATTATTTTCTAACATGTTTTGTGTGTTACTTGGGAACTCGGGTTTCTCTTTACTAAAAGTTAGTCTAGGGTCTATGTTTTCAAATGAAAGTCGTTTAAAAGTTGAAAAAAAAGAGTTTAAAATTATTTTCAATTTTTCCTTCAATTTGGCTCACTTATGGAGACGCTAGATACGTTACAACATATGGTATGGTAACGATATCCATACATACTCAATTCCAAAGCATAACAATAAAAATCACATTAGGTTTGGTAAAACCATTTGGCTTTTAACCTTGGCTCTACTGTTTTTTTTTTCATGCAGCATTCGCTTCCACGTCCTGTGGTAACTAAATTATGTGATAACGATGAATGCTAATTACTGTTTCGGTAAAAGACGGTATCATCAGGGATGAGCGAACATCTCAAAAGCCGTTCATATAAAGGATTTCACGCCAACTCGACCAGATGTTGGCAGCACCCTATTAAAATTCAATGAAACTTCGTAAGTGTTTGTAGACCTTACTACCCTTAGCAACTTTGCATGTTTTTAGAGATAGAGAAATGTAACTGTGATATAGAGAAAAGATCCCTTTTAGAAAGTAGGGTAACTGCTCCATTATTCATCTCATTAAGCCGATATTCACGAAGAATGCACGAATTAAACACCAAATTTTCACGAAATCATTGAACAAATTAACAAATACGCTTACGTGCTCTTATGGAATCATTCAGCATTCTATATTTGGTAAATTTAGCTAGATTTATCCTGAATTTTGTAAAACAAACCTTTTTTCACAACGCTTCCATATCCATTTCAAAACTTGAATCACTGCTCAATTATTCATCTCACGACATCCCATATTCATCACACTATTAATCATGAATAAATCACATTATCATGAATGAACGTAGCCGCAGCCCGTCGTAGTAGGTTACCTGTAGTTGTAGTTGTTAACGTGCAAAACTGGTAACCTAGGTAACCACTGCAGTGCTGTCGATTTATGTCAATTATGTCGGAATAATTTAACATATTCAGTATAATTTTGACGTACAACTACGTCTCTCAGGAAGTTCGGCTACATACTCGGTTACATAGGGATGTAAAATGAAAATCTAAAACTGGAAAAGGTGAAAAATATGTCCAATTTCAAATGTTAATAAATCGGTTGGTTTTAGATGGATTTCCTTCGTTCTTGCAGCAATAGATTGGAAAATCTTGTAAGATTCTTCCCAAATGCAGAAAATTGTAATTTTTTATTCAAACTATTGTACTATTAAAAACTGTCAATTCTGTCAAAACGAAAAATTCGACCTCTGATTTGTCGTTGTATTGCTTTCCCAAGCACGGTCGACAGAATTATAGACCTAGTAATTCAGAATGAACTATTCGACCTATATAAGAGCCTGCTTCGGCTGAATTTTAGTTCTCATTTTAGTTCTAGACAGCGACTACAACAATTCTTACTTGCCTGCAGCAGCTGTGTCAGCGGATAGCATCAGTAGCAGAAGCAGCAGTGATATTGGAGCCATCTGGTGTGGTGGCACTTCCTCTAGTTAAAGTTGCCTTTGTGCAGTAGCGAGCAGAATCAGTAGTAGGTACATCAGCCTAGTGAAAAGATGCCGTATTTTGACAACACACAATCGTTTTTGAATGCTGGCTTTCAAAGTATATGGGCCGTCCAATTTTCAGTGTGAACACAGCTTTCAACTGTGTTATCAGAAAAATGCCTTAATCTCCTCTGTCGGGGTAGCAAAAAGATGCGATAAACATTATATCCAATATGAAACTGAACAACAATAGTCCAAACAAATTATTGTAAAATGAATTAAATAAAAGTAAAATGTTATTTCAATCTCCATACACTGTTGAAACTTGTTTGTTTGTGTTTATGTAGTTCTACGTCTACCTTGCGGTCGTGGCTTTCCATACAACCCTTGTGATGTTTTCATATTAACAGAAACTGATTTGGCAACTTTTGATTTTCTTCAACGCAGTGAAAACAGATGAAAATACATACAGTTGAAATTTAGGAATTATAGAAATTCATCTCATATATTTCTACTAATTCAAGCTTGTTTTTGTAAATTTGAGGTGAAAATTTCAAAAATTAAAGTATTCTTAGTGTAGTGAGTGCTTTTTTCAGTGATTAAAATAAAAAGTGGTCCGCTAGTGATTAAAAAATCTTTGCTTGGCTGCTGAACGAGTCCCGTCGTACCCGTATCGAACAATGCGTGGATTTTGTTTTTTGAGGCAGGTGATTGATTTAAATGAGTTTTCTAATGCAGACGCCCGACTATAACATCAAATTTAGAGCTTTTAAGTGAGTTTTTGAGGATTCTACTTTATGAGAAATCTAAAGTGAACTAAGAAGAATCCATTCCATGGATTAGCAGATTGGTTTATTTAGAAAATAGGGTAACCACTCCAATATTCATATCAGTACCTACATTCATCTCATCACGCCTTTTGGATCAATTTATCGTCAAATTTTACCATATTTTCAACGTGCAACTTTCAACCACTTGACAAAATCGAGAAGCAAATAGGTTTACTTACAAACATTTGTAGAAATTTTATGATAAATAGGACAAATGAGAGAAATAGGATGAATATAGGTGCAGCTAGCTGTTGAGATGAATAATGGAGCGATTACCCTATGCGTTTTTTTTTACTGTTTTCAATTGTGTTTTCATGTTGTTTGAGATGAATATATGGGCTGAGATGAATAGTGGATCAGTTCCCCTATCTGAATTTAAAAAAAAATGACAAATGACAAAAGTTATCTCCAATAGCGACTAATTTTCAAGGAAATAGCCAAAATTCAAAAAGGTGTCCTTTTTACTAATCGTGTTCATTTTAACCGCAAATCCCCTGTGGAATAACTGGTGTAGAGCGTGGTAATGCGTATATTCATTTGAAGTATGTTTATTTAGATAGTAATAAAATTTACAGAAATTAGATGAATTATTTAATTTCTGATAATTTTAAAATTATTCCAAAAAAAATATTTGGCCTTTCTGCCTATGGGTCATTCCATCTCAAGTGTGCACACCTCATGTACGCGACCTTCTCAGATTTGGCTCAAATTTTGTGTAATGGTTGGTTTAAGGTCATTATGCAAAAATCCAAATTTTGGTGCCGATCGGTCCACCCTTCGCCCCGTGAGACCCTCCCCTTCTTTAAAAAAAAGTGCAATTCTTCGTCCATAACTCTTGTTTTCCTTTAATTATAGTTTGAAAAGCAAGCAAGTTTATTTTATTTAAAATCAAAATACACTGGGGTTCTATTTTACGGGGATTATTTTGCGCAGTTTATTCATACGCGGCTTTTCTACGCGATTCTCAGAAATCGATTGGTAGGTGTCTGATCCACGTAAAATACATGTCGATTTTGCCCCAATTCCTCTACAATACTAAAATAGGTTTATCTCGACGTTAAGTTAACTTTTTTGAAATCTGTTCAATGTAATGTTAAGAGTGCAAGCACAGAACAGATATGCAACTTCGAACAAAACTCTGCTGCAAATCCTAGCCCACGCTTTCGCAATTTGTTTTTCGCCTTTCCATCCTACATTGATTCTACAGTGCATCGTTGAAACAGTTCGCTCCAATAGTTTGAACATGCAACAAACATCTATTCTTTATTTGCTTTAATGACCAAACAAAGAGGTGATCATGAATCTATCACAATCAAGTTAAGACAAAACCGCATTCAAGAGATTTTTAAGCAGAAATTTAGTAACCATTCACAATTAACATGATTAGAAAAAATTTAACTAAAAATCTCTCAACCATTCAAACATTGCCTAACAAATTGTCTTGGATCGTACACCCCGCGACTGTTGAAACCGTTTTAACCAGTTAGTTTAATTACTGAAATATCTTCGTTGGAGTTGGAATCCGAATTTCTCGACTAACAGCTATAATATTTTTCTCGCACCGTTTATTAGTCCTAACATTGCGAGTAGTGCATATCGCGCTGTACACTGCACTGCTTGCGACATTAGGTACTATGTAAAAAAACGATTGTCGTTAGTCAAGATATTCAGTTTTCAACTCGGGCAGCAATGAAATTCATCAAAAAAAAAAAAAAAAATTAACAAAAAACCTTGCACGTATGCGGGTGGTACTGTACGATTATCATGAGAAGGCACCCTCGCTGTACCAGTACCGGAGAGAACAAAGAATTCTCTCGACGAAAGAACGGCGCGAGGTCGCACAGTTTTTTTTGCTTTTGGTTTTGTATGAGGACAAGAGAGACCGAAATAATTCTTCACCACGAGCAGGTATGAATGAAATAAGTGTATTAAAATTTTGAGTGTAAGATGCATTCTCTCCACCGCTAGATGTCGATACTCAAATTGAAGAGATTTTGTCTCGTTTTTGGTTCTTTAGTTGAACAGATGTGGTGCAAGCGATACTCAAAGATACATGATCCTCCTTCTTTTGCGGGGAGGGGGTTGCATTTTCAGCAAGGATCGGTCAAAACATAAAAATCTTACTTCAGCTGTGAGACAACACTCGAAGAGCATCAACTCTTTAGTCAAAGCGCGGTTTTCCGGCAATTTATCTGAGAATATTTCGAATTTGGCAAAAGAAATTATAAGTTCGGCTACATAGGGATGTGAAATGAAAATCTAAAACCGAAAAAAGTGAAAAATATGTCCAATTTCAAATGCTAATAAATCGGTTAGTATTCGATGGATTTCCATCGTTCTTGCAGCAATAAATTGGAAAATCTTCCCGAAAGAAGATAATTATAATTTTATTATTCACACTATTGTACTATTGAAAATAGTCAAGCCTTGTCAAAACGAAAAATTCGACCTCTGATTGGTCGTTATATGATTGCTTCCCAAGCACGGTCGACAGAATCATATACCTTGCAATTTAACACATGCTATTTGGCCTATATAAGAGCCTGTTCCAGTTGAAGCCGTTCATAATAGTTCTAGACAGCGACAACAGCAGTCGTCCTCCCTTAGCAGCAGCACTAGCAGTTTAGTGGATACCAAGCGATGGCGGAAAGCGGCCACAGCTGGGGCGTAGCAATGGATAGCGCACTAGTTACAGCGGATTCCAGCAACGATAGCAGCTGGGCCAGCTGATGCAGAGACAGTGGATAACAATGGCAGCGTATAGCGGCCACAACTGTGGCATGGCTATGGATAGCGCACTAGTTGCAGCGGATCTCAGCATCGATAGCGGCTGATGCAGTTAGGCACTTTAGTGAAATGCAGTCTCTGTGCGATAGTGGGCACTAGTAAATGCATTTAATGAACAGATGACTCATTTTGACAACACGTGAGCCGTCTAGTTTTGAGTGTTAAATCAGCTTTTCACTGTTTATTTTATCACAAGGAATATTTTATTCACACTGTCAGTGATAACGCAAAGATGTGATCGGCATCTTATCCGATACTAAAATGAACAACAAATTGTCCTTTTCAGGATGAAATAAAAACTTGATTGAAGAGTTAATATTTTCTAATGAGTTAATTCACATTTTTAAATTTGTAAACGTTATAAATTTTACATCATGTGTCTCAAAAAGTACTGAATTATCTTTTCCTTCAGTCATGAGCACGACATCCGAAAAAATTTCATCTCAAAATTTAAAAAATGTTAAGCCCTAACCATGGCGAGCAACTTACTATATTATTGAAAATGGTCAATCCTTTTTGAAGCGCGAAATTCGATTGATCTGATTAGTCAAAGATTATTAACTAGAAAAAATGACTGACATGCAAGCAGCTGGGTTATCTTTCTTGTTAAAGTATTCTACTTCAACCTTGCGGTCGTGGCTTTGCACACAACCCTCCTGTTATTTTTTATATCTTAGTTTTACCGTTTATGTTCAATTGCAGCGAAACAATTATTCCACCAAATAACCTACAAAGAAAACAGACAGACCAAAAATAGAAAAAAATATAATTATTTCCAAGCGCAAAAATGGAAGAATTATGCAAATCCAGCAAATCCACGCTCAATCAATATGCAACTCACTAGCGCATTCACATTCACAAACACTTTACTCGAATATGTTGCACTGTAAACTAGAACCAGTAGAAAGTGTGTTGTGACCGTAAACGAGCCGCGTGAAATATTTCATCAGAGTATGACAGCTCGTTACAAGGATGAAAACCTAGTGTTTCTGAAAGGGTGCTGCCTTTATTGCAAGTGAAAATTACAATGAGATTGGTTGTAATTTTTGAATATTTTCTGTAGTGCAAATGGTTCTTATCAGCACTGGACGCTATATTCTGCCGAATTCTGTGTCAAAACATGGAGCAAACAATGTAATCAATGAATTTTTTATTAAGGATAAATATCGGAACAGAATGACAATTCATATCCGCCGATAGTAATTGAAGTACTCTTCCGTTAATAAAAGGAAGTTGGTTTACGAGGCCAGATTGTTATGCTGCGATAATTTACGATCGCATAAACATAACTTTGTAATCATTGCACACTTGATGTAAAAAATATTACAATACTATAAAAAACATCATGCAGCTCATTATGTTAAGTTAATAACCTAATTTCGTCAACTTGATATCGGTTTGCCACCTGCACCACTTTAGCGCACGTTGCGACAGACATACAGACAGCTACTAATGAAGCTTTCACTCGGCTGCGCTAATACATGCAGCGACTCACACTTGGGAGCCAGCCTGGTGGTAAATATGTTTACTCTAAAGACAGCCTACGGTTAACAGGCAATTACCCTCGAAAAATGGGCCCGTCGGTCTTCTCTCCTGCTACTCCTTCCTGTCCAGTGGGGGCCTGGAGTTTTCCCCGCCACCGCATTGGATGACCATGACAACGTTGGACTGATTCTTTTCAGGCATCAGAGCGCGAAAAATCATCCATCACACACATACACACATATCAGATCCAACGACCGGCGAATGAGCGAATGAATAAATGAATGAATAATAAAAATATTATAATAACAATACGATAAAAAATGGAATTCTCATCAATCGGGCACAATAATACTGTGCACTCTGTCAGGTCCTATTAATTCTATCAAGTCAATTATTTCAATTGTGCCTCGTGCGCTACCGCTAGGAAATTATGTAAGCCCCCATTCCCCCGCTGTACCAGCACTGTTAATTCAAATAGTCAATAGGTTTACATTGGAGCGAGCATTTGAAATGTTTGATTATAGCAGACACGCGGTTTTTTTTTAACTGATTACTCCAACTGTCACCCGCCAGCACTCGGGTCTATTTAATTGAATAAAATCGTACCATGCACTGGGATTCGGACATTTTACACGCAAAAAGCGAACAAAAAATACAAATATACCATTCAGGCTCATTAGTAAGGCATTCCTCGTTATACATTGCAAATCAGCCATTTATAAGATCCATTTCGTGCCAACTTCAAACTCAACACCTTACAGCCGAAATTTATTCACCGGCATACACTTTCCAGCAAAGGGATATGTTAATCCAGCCACACAGTCTTTACACTTTACTTCGCAACAAATTCCGCAATTTTGTTAAACCTGGCCCCTCCTCCTCCTTTGTTCCTCACTTGACGTTACATGTCCTTCCGTTCTGTTTTGTTTTATTTCTACCGGCCAGATTTTTATGCATTCATGAGCTGCATATATACATAAATGTTTCCCCAATATTTACACTCTACCCCTCCCCTCCTTCACAAACCTACCCTCCCAGGAGCGGCCACCAAAGGACCAACAGGATTCGGGTTGACTTTATGCAGTTGACTGCATGGGAAATGGTAAGTAGTTGCGCTCATCGTCGACCATGTCGTCGCTTACTACCGGTTCTGCTGAACAAGACATTCTGTAGAGCCTCGCCGTCTTCCGAGACTTGCATCTGTTTTATGGCTCCAGACAATTTTCGGCTCCACTGCCAGGGTTGGAAAGCCAAGTGTTCCCGGTATGCACTTTTTCTTGTAAACCTCCAAGCCGTAGTCGATGTCGTCGTCGTCGTTGTCTCCGGTTGGTAGGTCGTGCGGAATGCTGCCAAACAGTGCTACCGTATTTTGTTATTAATCGGTATAATTAATGTTTCGGAACAAGTGCAGGATCGGGAAACAACCAAACTACAACATCAAACTCGATGCACTTGGTGGAGTACGCGCAGGCAGCCTTTGTCGCAACCGCTTGCAGTCGTGTAGTTTGTAAATTCATTTTCTGCTTTACGTGGGCCGGAGCCTTCGCAATGCATTCTTCTGCGCGGTCGATGCGATGGTGCGGGGTTGTGCCAGCCACAATCGAGCTGTGCCCCAGTGGATAAGGTTGGTATTTGGGTGTTTTACAGAAAATGAAAATGTCAACCAGCAGCGATGGAGAAAATGCATTGTGGGTTAAAAATGTCACACCGTTATCTGTTACAAACGGTTGCAGCTTTGGGCCATGTTTGCTATTGAAAACAGCAAGAGCATACTTACGAGGTTCTGCAGTCGAATGCCTGTCGTCAATAGACCGACACCGACAATTCAAACAGTAACAAGCGGAATAAGTGCAAAGGTAAATAAATAATAATGGTCAAGTAAATTGCTCCAATTTTTTTACAAGTCAAATTACCCAAAGGTTATTGTTAATGTGGAATAACTTTGTTCATCAAATAATTGACTTACACACCAAAAGGTGTGCATAATTATTCGCTCGTTGGTAACTATTTGATTGCGCTATGAACTAATGCGTGTCAAATTGAGGCTGCAGATGCACGAGTGCTGAAGGTTGTTATAATGATAAATAGAATTAAAGGCCCTTGAGTTGATTACTTTTTACCATGAAAATATAATTTATAACATGCTTCATCCAATCATCACTTACACACTACCGCTGTTTTTCATTTCCGCACAAACATTGACCGAACAAAAAGTTAGTGTGCGAGAAATTATCACTGAAAATTTTGAAATCCAAAACCTTTTACTCTTTGAAACAGCAATTGCTTAGAAGTGTATCGAAAAGTAGCCGTATTAACGAAAGTTATTACAATGATATGATTCCAAAACATGCCTTGATTGAATCACGAATAGAGATAGATCTGTTTTCCAAAATGTCTTTCCGGTTCTTTGCAGGTTTTTTAGTATCGAACTTTTCGATGATCCGCCTCGCGCTTCCTGGATAAATTTTCGTTCCGCGATTTGGCTGAATGTTGCTTCCTCTTTGATGCATTAGATTTGTAAACCTCTATTGTTTTTAAGTATCGCGAAAATAGCTCACACAAACTTGCCGAAGTAAATTGTGTTTATACTTTAGACACTAAACAAAAACATTGTGCATCACGGCAAAAAAATCTGTAGTAACGACAACTTTTCGATCTACTCCCTAACTATTTTCGTTATGCTTTTGACGTAGGACAACGTATAACTGGGAGTACGGCACGCAAAATTAATCTGCACCTTTAGCAATGCAACCATGAAAAAAGTAGTCAGAGTTGGAGCGCTTATATTTTTATTTTAATCATTCTTTATGAGATTCTCGAGTTTTTGGAATCAATCAATTCAAAATTCTTTTACGGTGAAGTTCTTGTAACAAAAACATCGACTGATTGAGATGCACAATTGGAAAACTGGTAAGAAACATGGATCAACTGAATCAAACCGTCCAATCAATCACTACCGTCACTACGGTCGAGTTGCTCACAATAGAGAACCGATTTGAGGGTCTGGCCATAGTTGAGCAGCTCGTAGTGGATGATTCCCTTCCATCCCACCAAACTCACAGCAAAACCTTCCTGGCCGTCAATCCGGGCTTGGCGATGGTTTGGGCCGGTTCACCACACTTCGACCACGATTTTTTCGCTTGAGGTTCTCGTACGTGATCCACTTTTCATCACCAGTCACCATCCGCATCCAAAATGGGTCGAGTTCGTTCCGTTTCAGCAGTGCAACGCAAGCGTTGATTCGGTCTACCAGGTTTTTTTGCGTCAACTCGTGTGGCACCCATACAACCAGCTTTTTTTGGGATCCAATCTTCTGCAAATGGTTCCAAACAGTTTTATGGTCTATACCCAGTTCCTGGGTTCGAAAACGGCTGGGCACGTGTAACTTGAGACCCCATTGTGGTCATTCACCTCTGTCCAGTAACTCCTATCCCAACTTCCACGAGGTGCCGACCGGGATAAGAGTAACCTTAGCGGAGATCGGGTAACCTACCCTCTGTGAAAACTATGGTAGTATGCTGACTGGGAAAGGGGGATCGTACGCGGCTGTATACCCATGTTAGGGGCAGCGTATAACAACGTCTGACCCGGACCGGGCGGCTAAATTACGAAACGCGGTGCCTCGCCAGCTATATCTAAGACGGCAGCCCCGTCGCGAGATTTGGTATCGCAGCCCTAGTAAGGCAGCATACCGAAGTTAAAATACTACGAACAATCCAGGAATAAATACGAAACGGAATGATCTGCATGGACCTAGGCGTACGAAAGAGGACAACGGTTTTTTGGAAACTCGGTACTTGGAATGTAAGGACTCTGCTCGAACCGGCACGTACAGGGATCCTGGCTAGAGAGCTGCAGAAGGTGAATGATGAGGTTGGGAGAACGCGAATTCCGGGCAGTAGATCATATTGCGGGCACTTCATTCAAGTACCACATCTACTACAGTGGCGGCGTGAAAGCAGAAAGAGGAGTCGGTTTCGTGCTCATAGGGAAACATATGAAACGTGTCATTAGATGGAGGCCGATCAGTGACCGTATATGCGTGTTGAGAATTTAGGGCAAATTTTTTAACTACAGCCTGATAAATGTGTCCGCACCGACCAACAATAAACCCGATGAAAAGAAGGAGGAGTTCTATGAGCTCCTGGAAAAAACGTATTTTGAGTGCCCAGGACACGACATCAAGATCGTCATCGGGGATGCAAATGCGCAGGTTGGGCAGGAGAACTTTTTCTGCCCCGTGATTGGTAGAGAAAGCCTTAACTCTACTACGAACGACGGCCTGCTCCCAGATCGACCATGTTCTGATTGATGGTCGACACTTTTCAGACGTGACAGACCTGAGGTCGTTTAAAGGACCAAAAGTTGACTCGGATCATTATCTCGTGGTATCCAAGATTCGCGCCCGGTTGTCCAACGTGTTAAAATCCAGGACGCAAGAAGAATACAGTTGAACATCCTGCTGCTATCAACTGGAGAAGTGGCTACAGAGTACCTGCGGAAGGTTGATGAGCGGATCGAGGATCAAGTTGGAGGTAACCTGAATGAACAGTGGAGGCATATCCACAGTGCAATCATCACCACAGCGGGAGAAGTGTTGGGTATATCTGCGACAGCCACGTCCAATGAGTGGTTTGACGCTGAGTGCCAACGAGCGACGGATGAAAAGAACCGCGCCAGAGTTCACATGTTAGCAACGGCTGTGACTCGTCAGAGCGTAGGAAGATACCGGAAAGATAGAGCTGCTGTAAAAAGACTCCATCGACGGAAAAAAACGACAGCATTGGGAGAGGATTCTTGCGGAGGCGGAAGGTCGCTTCTGTAGGCATGATTCGGGAAGCTTCTACAAGAAAATAAATGAAATCAGGAACCGGAACGTATCAGCCCCTGTCATGTGCAACGATAGGGAGGGGAACCTGATTACCGATAAAACGGAGGTGGCCAGGCGTTGGACGGAAAACTTTAGTGTGCTGTTGAATGGTGAAGAAAACAGCGTAGTCGAAAGGAGCAGGATGGTGATTGAAGATGATGGCAAAGCTGTGGACCCACCATCAACGGACGAGGTTAAAAAAACAGTGAAAGAGCTGAAGAACTGCAAGGCACCTGGTAAGGACGGCATTCCAGCCGAACTTTTTAAAGTCGGGAGCGAACAGCCGTATCGTGCTTTACACCGGATCATGCTGAGAGTGTGGTCCGATGAAAAATTGCCCTCGGACTAGTTGGAGGGTCTCATATGTCCAATCTACAAGAAAGGCCACCACCTGGACTGTAGTAATTATCGGGGCATAACCGTTCTCAACACCGTTTACAAAATTCGCTCCCGTATTCTATTTTATAGACTGAAGCCTTTGTCAGAGACCTTTGTTAGTGATTACCAATGTGGTTTTCGAGGGGGACGCTCCACTACGGACCAAATTTTTACCCTGTGTCAGATCCTCGATAAAATTCGAGAATTTAACCTGCAGACGCACCATCTGTTCGTTGACTTCAAGGCAGCGTACGATACAGTAAAGAGAAATGAGTTATTCGCCATATGGTCGAACATGGTTTCCCAACAAAACTAGTTAGGTTGATACGTGCCACCCTTGAAGGCTCTACATCATGCGTCAGGATAGCCGGTGAGATATCGGACTCCCTCGTGACGTTAGATGGTTTGAAGCAGAGAGACGGGCTGTCAAACATATTGTTCAAGGGCCGGCGTGCAAAGAAGCAGCACCATCATTACGAAGTCTCACATGCTTCTCGGTTTTGCGGACGATATTGACATTATTGGTATCAACCGTAGAGCTGTGGAAGAGGCCTTCGGACCTCTCAGGAGGGAAGCTGCGAAAGTAGGGCTCATCATTACCTCTGCCAAAACGAAATACATGGTGGCTGGTAGAGCGCGTGGTAGTCCAACGGATGTTGGTGCTGAGGTGGTGTGAGAAAGGGAAACTCTTGAAGTAGTCGACGAATTTATTTACCTGGGTACAATAGTGACTTGCGACAACGACGTTAGCCGTGAGATAAAAAGGCGGATAGCAGCTGCAAATAGGGCCTTCTACGGATTGCGTAACCAGCTGAGGTCTCGTCGTCTGCAAATCCGTATTAAACTTGCACTCTACAAAACACTAATTCTTCCCGTGGCTCTCTAAGGCAATGAAGCACCATGACCAGTGCAGACTATATTAAGCAGAAATCTCAATAGAGGCCGTCTTCTTCGAGGTAGGCCTCACACTCGTTGGAAGTTTGCTGTCGACGAGGATGCCCGCGAAATAGGTTTTAGGGGAAATTGGAGGATAGCAGCCCAAGACCGAGTGACATGGCGACGAATTCTGGATTCGGCATTGGATCGATAATCGGTCTGTCGCCGTAAAAGTAAAGTAAGGCATCACATTTTCCTTATTGTGGCCAATATGGTAGTCCGAAATGGCGGAAATAGTAATCGTACGGCTAATATTGGGAGTTTTTTAATTTAAAAAATTTAAAAAAAACCTAAATTAATCCACCTAGCGGTCAGACCCAGCCTTTCTCATTCAATTTATTATTTGTAAAAATAGATTTACATGAACGCTTCAATCCAATAACTGTATATGCACTCTTCAGGTTCTAAAATATTGATGTTTTTTTTTTTCTCGCTTATTTTCCGTCGGTCTAGTTCCGCCACTGTTGTGGCCAATCACCGACGCCCAGGGAGGCGACTCCACACCCAGGACCCTAACTCACGACCCGTTTATTAACGGACCGGCGCCAACGGCTTTACTTCCTCATGCGATGGAAGGCGCGATCCCAGAGATTTTTCGCCTCAGAAAATCTCCCGGTGTCGGCTAGGATTGAATCTAGACCAGTTGGGTTGGTTGTGAGTGGATCACGCCACCTCACAACCATCGACACCTATGTCGGCGGTGGGATACGAACCCGGGCGTCGAGCGTGGTTGGCGGAGACGTTACCAACCACACTAGGCCCCCGCTCAAATATTGATGTTGTAATCTTTACATATAAAAATGCAGTCAAGTCTGTCTGCCTGTCTGATCCATATAGGCCCGAAAACTACCGAACCGATCGACGTGAAAATTTGTGTGTAGGGGTTTTTGGTGCCGATAAAGGTTCCTATGATAGTTTGAGACCCCTCCCTCTTCTGGAAGGAAGGGGTCCCATACAAATGAAACATAAATTTCTGCACAACTCAAGAACAAACCACGCAAATGAAACCGAATTTGGCATGTGGATGTTTTAAAGGGTAACTAATATGTCCATAATAGTTGGATGAAACACAACATTTTGGATTGTAAGATGGCAACTTCCGGTTTCTGGAAAACAGCCGAAAATGGCCGATTTCCACCCAATATAATAATATCCGGATCTAGAATAATACACAGGAGCTAAAATCGACCACAGATAGCATTTTAAATTCTAAGATGGCGAATTCCAGTTTCTGAAAACAGCAGAAAATGACCAAATACCACCCAATATGAGTTTTTCTTTAATTAGTGTGCTGTTCAAAATCCAGAAATTGTCTCCAAATGCCATTATGAAATCCAAAATGGCGACTTCCAGTGTCGGAAAAACAGCGGCAAATGACCAAATACCACCCAATATGGGTATTTCCGGAACCGTAATGATGCACTGGAGCCACTGAATTGTAAGATAGCAACTTCCGATTTCTGGAAAACAGCCTGAAATGGACGATTCCCATTAAATATTAGTATTTCTGGAACCAGAAAGATGCACAGAAGCTAAAAATTGATCACAGGCACAATCTTGAATTTTAAGATGGTGACTTCCGGTGTCTGGCAAACAGCCGGAAATGACCAATTACCATTCAATATGAATGTTTTCGGAACCAGAATTACGCCCAGATGACAGAAATTGATTTCACAGGCAATTTTAAAGTCCAAAATGACGACTTTTGGCTTCTGAAAAACAGTCCAAAGTGACCAAATATCACCCAATATGAGTTTTTCTTCAACCAGTATCCTAAATACCATGTTGAAATCCAATATGGCGACTACCGGTTTGTGAAAAACAGCCTAAAATAAACAAATACTATCCAATATGAGTATCTCTGGAACAAGAATGATGCAAGGAGCTAACAATTGACCTCAGGCACCATTTTGAATTGCTAAATGGCAACATATAGGCAACAGTCGGAAATGACCGAATAATACTCAATATGGATATTTCCGTAAACGTGATGATGCATAGAAACCAAACATTGACCCTGGACACTATTTTGAATTTGAAGACGACCACTTTTAGTTTCTGGAAAACAACCAAAAATACCTCCCAATATGGGTATTTCCGGTGTCAGATTGAAGCCAGAAAGTCTGCTGATAATGACAGAATACCACCCAATATGAATATATTCAGAATTAAGACGATGAACAGAAGCCAAAAGACGAGGATGTTGTCATTTCGATAAAACCAATCATTTCAAACGATTTGTTATTTGACTTTGATCATATCCTATGGCCGATTCGTCGTGCATTTGCAGACTTCAAACAAACCGCAAGGAATCAATGAACTTGGAACGTTCAAATAGTACGACACCACATTTAAATTATGTTGAGGCCACATATATCGATCAAAGCAGGTATAGTTTTAGATAGTCTTTGAATTTCTCTTCTTTCCATAACTTTTGAGCCACATATCAAATTGTTATGAAGTTTGTTATTTGTCAGTTTGAGAGATGACTCGTTCGTATGACACTAGTTATATTCAAATAAGTCATGTAATCTTTGAGATAATAGACTTTCGTTGTTTTATTAACAATTTAATACATAACGGTTGCTTAAGTTCGATTATAATCAAATGAAATGGGATACACGTTCCCACGGCAGCCAAACTTCGAAACCACGTGTTCAATAATAATTTATCAGTTAACCCTAAACTAGCCCGCTCATCTGATAATAATAATCAAATCGGTAGTGTAGTTTCTGAGATTATGAAGTTTCGTGATTTGCACAAGTCGGCACATTACAAACGAAGTTACAGTTTGATTACAGTATAATTCAAAAGGGTCTTCTGAGGCAGCTAGACCATTCATTTGACACTAATTTTGTGGAAATCGGGTCGGCCATCTCTGAGAAAAGTGAGTGAATCCAAGTAGTCTTCAAAATATGTTCCTTTGCATAGCTGGATTTCACATTTTTAAACATAACATGCAAAGTAATAGTCCGATTGCAAAACAAATCAATAAGGTCTTATGGGGCAATTAGACCTTCCATTTGACACTGATTTTATGAAAACCGGTACAGCCATCTCTGAGAAACATGAGTGAGATTAAACAGTCTTCAGAACACGTTTCTTTTCATAACTTTTGAACCACAAGTTCAATCTTTATTAAATTAAAAACTTAAGGGTTTTCTAGGTAGCCCGTTCTTTTGTGACCAATTTTGCTCAAATCGGTTGTGTAGTTTCTGAGATATTGATGTTTCATGATTTTCACATTTTTGAACATAACCTCTAAACTAAAAATGCGATTACAATGCAATTCAATAGGGTCTTATGGGGCAGCAAGACCTTTCATTTGCAATTAATTTCATTAAAATCGGTCCAGCCATCTCTGAGAAAAGTGAGTGAGAATAAAAATCTGCACATACACACACACACACAAACACACACACATACAGAAAATGCTCAGCTCGTCGAGCTGAGTCGAGTGATATATGCCATTCGGCCCTTTGGAGCACTTTTATACTTTCGGTTTTGCAAGTGATTGCTATACCTTTCTAGGAGAAAGGCAAAAACAGACAACTGCAAAATACTGCATGGAGCTCTTTCTGAAATCTTCCTTACATTTGGAGTTTTCCAATTTGACACATGCACACAACCTGTATTACTGTTAAAATAAACAACCACAATGCGCCTTGCGATGGTCATATTGGAAATTTATTCTACAGCCAATCACCGGAATTAAATTATTAATATTTTTTTGTACAATGTTCTTATTTTGTATAAAGGCTCGAGTTTCGAGAGAGACTGTAAGTGTCAATAGGATCGTAGACTGCGAAGTCTGTGCAAAATAAACAGAAGGTCGAGTTCCGATTCAGAATGTAGCAACAAGTCCGCTTTTGTTCTATTCTATGCTGCTTCTGTTCTGGTTCTGCTCTGGTTCTGTTCTGGTTTTGTTATAGTTCTGATTTTGTTCTGATTCTGTTCTGGAGTAATGTCCCAAGTAACAATTTAAGTCGTACTGCATTCTTTTAGCGGTTTTCATGACCAATTTCGCAAAACTGTTCCGCAAAAATTTCGCAAAAAAATTTTTCTAGGTTCTAGGCGAGCGATTCCCCACTGTGCAATGTTATCGTGAGAGAGACTTATTTTTGTGAAGAAGGAGTAATTGAGGATTTGTACAATTCAACTTGAAGTACGAGTTAGTGTGAGGGCAATCAACCACTGTGTTACGTTTTTAAAAAGCATATAACAGAACAGAAAATCGTTAAAACCATGTTTTTATTACGACCTTTGGTCTGGTGTCATAGTCACCGGTTCAGCTTGATTTGTTTCTGTACGAAAGAAAAAAGTAATGCTACACAGTTTTAATGAGTACCTAAATGGCACATAATTCGATTGAAAAAAATCGCACTTAATTTGATAATTTTATAATCAGTTAATTTCTACTGAGTATACGCGCAACCTTTTTTTATCGAAAAATTCCGCCTAACGCACTCTTATCGAGTCGATTCATTTCTCATAAACGATATATTCGTTGAAATTGCATACTATTGCCGGGAATAAAGGTATACGCACCGCTTACGTACTTACAGGAGCCACCACTGGAAAACCGACAGAAAACCAGTAGTCCGTCATCGGAGCGCAAAAAAAGCCTCAGTTTGGTACGTGAGTTTTGATTAAAAAAAACTTTACGACTCGCACTCGTAAAATAACCCATTCGACTCCCGTTTCCCCACCGACAAAATGACGAACCACTCTCGTTCCTGGCGATCGGTCGAGGGCGGCGGACGAAGCAGGTGAATTTGCTGCCGCTAATGTCTTTCTGTCAGAATAATCGGTTTTGGTGAGCTCATCTGGGAAATGAAATGTCCGGCAATAAAACAACAGTTCGATGAATGGCCGGCGGCTTGCAACTTGAGTACCTGTTACAGGTTATTATGAGGTGGTGGCATCCCGATGAAATTATAACGACATCAACGGATCAGATGACAAACAACGAATTCGTCTATTTGGTTATACGGCATTGAATTAAACAAGAATCAGCCGAAGGCAATTTGGACACACAAATTTTAATGCGCCAAAAGTCAATGATGGGACATCACGGTGAAGTATCTGCCAGCGGTTAGTCCTTAGTGCAACCAACTGCAGAAGGATCCCCGGGTGCAATAACTACTTTGCGAAACATTGTAATCATTTCTGAATTAGCCCTCCTGCCGCACCAAGCCACAGCTTGGATAGGACGTACTTCATCAACGGGTCCCGACTTGCCGTTTTGTTTATCTGTCTCACTCTATTCATGTTCCACACGCCGTGGCCGGTGCATTACATGCTGCTGCCATCACGTATGTAAAACAAAAGTCGGGCATCAAGGTTGATTTGGTGGTTTTTGGCGATTTACGATTGGGGCTGTGTAATTTCGAGCAAGTAAATGAGGTCTAATTATGCTTGCTTATACCCATATTACCGTAAATACGAGGGATTCGATCGTTGTTGTTTTGTTTTGCTCTCGATGGTTTGGTTGAAGTGCTTTCAACAATTTGTTCCGATGGCAGTTCGGCTCGAGTAACGAAAGAGGAACCCCTCGGACTGAAATTGACACTTTATGGCGGATGCTTTAATTGGGCAAGATTACCATGCCGCGTAATTAAGATATCGCAACTAGGTGTAGCTGGACACGATTCCGAAGGGGTAAGTACAGGCCGGGATGCTTTAGACATAAAAAACAACCAGCAGAAGAAACCAGCTTTTATGGTACTGCAAGTGCAAGAATTATCTTGCTATGGTTTGATTTGGTTTTATGTGAAAAGCATAACTATAAAAATAAGTAAAGTGTTGCTAAATTAGTTCTTGACAATATGGTTTATATGTCTACAAGAATAAATTGGAGAAAAAAATATTAGCTTCCAAATTGCGATTCACTCAATTTCAGACTGCATCGCAGGATTCTTTCAAGAAACCCACGGTGTGGTTTCTATTTTTAACTGCAAGATTTATGACGCGTAATGTACAAAGTTGCTAGTTAGCAACGCTAATGTCCAGCTAACAGCTTACAGATTTCGCAAATTTTTGGTTGGTTAACGGAACTTTAATAATTTGGCCCACAAAACACATACCTAACCTAACCACTGAATTTTCAGGCAAGTAGTAGAAAATTTGTTTGCAAACACATCAGCATCAGCGTTCAAGATGCCAACTGCTTCAAATCGTGATGCGTTTTTAATTATACACTGAGTTTTGTCTGTTTTATTCGAATACCATGTTAGGTTCATGTCGGATGTAGCATTTGAGTAAATCGAGTTAGGATTTTTTGGTTAGATCAAAAGAGAAAAAAACTCGAAGCCATAATTCCTTGTCCAGAGTTCTATTTAAAATAATTAGAAATCTTTCAAACAGTTCGTCAAACTAAACAAGTTATTTAAAAATGTTCTTTATGTTCATTCAACCTGGTATAAGAATAACATGGAAACCCGTATTGGTTCTAAACTTTCTGTCAAGCTTTGAATTTATTTAGCGTTTATTGAATAGAAAGGTGAGTCAATAATAAAAAGTTATAGATATTTATATACAAGACATAAGTTTTAAAATTTTCGATTGAAAAATATTCACGCCTATACAACTTTGAAGGAAGACAGTGTTTTAATACTCACTAAATTTAAGAATTCCTCTATCTTTTTTAAAACAAATAAAAGAGAACAGTACAATTTTCGTCGAGATGATAAGTTACACACATTATGAAACTCGCACAAAAATGGCTGCTCATCAGTTTTATTTGTTTAAGCAAATTGGAAATTAAATTTCTGTGGTGTGCAACCACTGGTAAATTACATTACCCTTGGAACGCAGCCCGTGATCATTATAACACAATTGATATTAAATAAACAAAAGTTTTGTAGAATTGTAATATATATCCAACTTGTGTATGCATGTAATAATGGAATTTTATGTTGATCAGTTTTTTCCGCTAATTACTTTAGTGGAGACATACAGTAAAGACGAGGGAAACAGTAATAATTATATTAAGGTAAGCGTCAAGCGAGAATCATTTCACAAGTTTCAGATGGTAAAGTAATAAATGGAAATATTGTCGGAAGAATCATAACACTGACTCTATAAATCTCATTAAATGCCAAGTATCTGTGATATCTTCTAAGACCATTATTAGTCAGGTGAAAAAAGCAACTATAAAACTTTCAATTTATATTCTCAACCCAGAAAAAATCATGATAAAGTGCATTTATTTATAGAAATCTGCTTTGCACGTGTCATTCAACCAAAGAAACGAATCTGATATAATATGTTTTGTTTCTGATGAACACTTCATGTACAACAGTATAACGAAAGGAAAAATATTACGATAAAACAATGGTAGAATTTTTAGTTTCGGATAAATATTCAATTACAAAACAATAATAATATTGATAAATCACCAACCAAAATTCTCCCTTGTGTCTCAAAAAGTCTATAAAGCCTATTAGAGGTCAAGGTTCCTAGTAGCGTTGCACCGAATAATAGGGCTGGTAAAAAGTTTTTTTGTGGAAAGTACCGAATTTTCAGTTCACAGAATAATGGTTTTAACTTGAGCTTGGCTAGGGTAATTCACTTCAAGCCAAGAACAAAAAGGTTTTTAATGTTTCTCATCTTATCATCATGTTTCGTTGAATATTTAGAACATGAAATGTGATGTGATTTGATCTAAGTTATAAATTACAATAACTCGTTTATGAGTTTGTTGTAATCCTCAAATCCAATGTTTAAAACTCCGACGCCGATGTGTTCGTAGTGCTCTGTTTGAATTATACATATACAGTTCAAAGATTACACTCTGTATAATTGTGATATGAAGAAAGGCTAAGACATACCTTTTTCTTGAGAAAATCTAAAGAATTTCAACAATATCAACCGATTATCTGTTTTCTGCCGTTGCACTTCATATTTTTAATTTTCAATGCAATTTAAATTTCACACAATCACAAAAAAAAATCTTGCATTCGACAGCTGCCATCGCTATCAAGTTTAAAAAGATTTTCACTCATGCATGCGGTGTGCGTAAAGCAACCGTTTCGTTTGTGTGGTTTTAATTTGTTGATTCATTTTCCGTCGGTATCGGCCCGACCTGTTGCAACGTTCTCCGACGGCAAAGGAGATAGCTGTATTTCAAACACATTCTGGCCATGTCAAAACATGAAAAATGTAACATAAAGTAGATTCGTTCTAAAACGAATAGTTAAGCAAATTTTGGTTGTGAATCTCTTTGTGCGAAAGCCCCGCTTTGAAATTTCCATTCCAGGGCAAAACAATGCACTCGAAAGGCTTTTTCTTCACAAACAAATGGAAGAAAATATTTTCTTACACAAATTTCGATTGTAGATTGTTTTCTTCACGAGATAAAGAAGATGAATCCGCTGTATTGAATTTTGATAGCGCATATAACTACTAATTGCGTTTTTTCGATATTCAATTTTAATGAAACATATAAAAATATTTCCAGTGATTTTTAGTTATGTCTTTCAAGGCACCCAAACATTCATATAACGGGTTACAACTAAAATTTTGGATTTTTTTCCACTGCTGTCAAAAAAAAGGTGGATGAAATTGAAGAAAAATTGATTTATTTTTCATGAAGATACATTCATTATGAATTAAACAAAAATATCGCACAAAATAAATCGCATAAAAAAAAATCATTTGAAACTTCACGGGCAGCTACAAAACAATATTTCCACAGCATTATTGGAAAAAAACTTTTTTTATGCGCTGTATAGGGATTGCATTGAAAAAATTCTCAGTTGAAAATAACTCGAAAGTTGTTGATTCTGATTTAGAATACCTATGAGAATAATTTTAATACATCGGATTGATGAACGAAACTTTTGCCTTTCTCCTAGAAAGGTATCCGGAGTGATTTGCGATAAGGGCGCAACTGGCAAAAGATAAACATTGGGGAATATCAGTTTGAAAACTTGCAAGTACATTTTTAAATCGTAATTTCAAAGGAAGTGACTAACATAACATCAATACCGAAAATCGACGTAAAATAAACCTAGCTTATAGTTTCCTAACATTAAATTAAATTTGTGCATTTATGGCTTAAATTTGCGCTTTTCTTCTAACCTTTTTCTAATGAGCCTAAAAGCATTCTGACAACGAGATTCGTCCACTTCTATTTCGCCTTAAAGCATTCTGACAACGAAATACGCCCATTTTTTTTTCGCCTTGTTTTTTTTTTTCTTCAGTTGCGCCCCTTCAAATGCGCCTTTTTTTTTTGAAAACAAAAGTTGATCCGCCCTTTACTGTCGCCTGTTTACGAAATATTTAGCAAATAAGCCCGTTGTTTCAAAACAATGTAAAGGGCCTAGTTCCAAAGTATCTTTTGTTTTGGGTAAACTGCTTTATCGCCCTTCACTAAATAATTTGATCGATTTATACAAAAGAAAGAATCCTTTCCATGAATTTCGTAAGTCTTTTTGAAACCAATAGTGTAATAAAACCATTTGTTTACATTTTGTTAGTTGCGCCGTAATCGCGAATCACTCCGGGTATAGCAATCACTGAAAAAACCAAAGGTATAAAAGTGCTCCAAAGGGTCGAATCTCGTATATCAATCGACTTAGTTTGACGAGCTGAGCATTTTCTGTATGTGTGTGTGTGTATGTATGTAACGGTCTCCCAATCTCACTCAATTTTCTCAGAGATGGCTGGACCGATTTTATTGAAACTAATTGCAAATAAAAGGTCTAGTTGCCCCATAAGACCCTATTGAATTTTATTGATATCGGATTTTTGGTTTCGAGGTTATGTATCAAAATGTGAAAACCACAAAACTTCATTATCTCAGAAACTACACAACCGATTTAAACAAAATTGGTATCAAAGGAACGGGCTTGTTTTTTGAATCAGTTGTGAAATAATTTTATAGTGATTGGACATGTGGTTCAAAAGTTATGCAAAGAAACGTGTTTCAAACACTGTTTAAACTCACTCACTTTTCTCAGAGGTGGCTGGATCGATTTTCACAAAATTAGTGTCATATGGAAGGTCTTGTTACCCCATAAGACCCTATTGAATTTTATTTTTATTGGACTGTAACTTTGTCCGTTATGTATAATAATGGGAAATCAGGCTATGACAAGAAACATGTTTCTAAGACTGTGTGAACTCACCCAATTTTCTCTGAGATAGATGGACCGATTTTCACAAAACAAGTTGCAATAGAAAGGTCTAGGTGCCTGATATGACCCTATTGAATTTTATTATAATCGAACTGTAACTTTGTATGTTATGTATCAAAATGTGAATTATCTCAGAAACTACACAACCGATTTGAACAAAATAGGTGTCAAATGAACGGACTGTCTTTAAAACCCCTAAATAACGAATTTTATGATGATTGAACATGCAGTTCAAAGGTTATGAAAAGAAACGTGTTCAGAAAACTTTATCAAATTCACTCGTTTTACCAAAGATGGCATGACTGATTTCAACAATCTTAGTTTTAAATTGAAGGTTTAGTTGCTTTATTGGTACCCATTTAGTTTGATTATAACACTGGTTGACAAAATCGAAAAAAATGCTGCTCAAATTCAAATACTATGCTCCAATTGTTCCTTCTAATACAAAACCAATATTCTAGAATACAAAGAGTTGATATACTTTTATTGGATTGTATTTGGCAATTGAAGGATGTTTTCCATAAACCGGAACCGGAATTTCAAAATAATGTATGAAGTTGATTCCTGGCCTGTGAGCATCATCCCGGTACTCCAGAAACCGGAAGCTACTGTCAAGAAATTTAAAATGCCGTCTGAAGATGATTTCTGTCCTCCGGGTATCATACAGCTTCCCCAAATCGTATTGGATGATATTTGTCACTTTAGGAGTTTGGTTGGAAACTGTCGCCATCTTTGCATAGAAATACCCAGATTAGGCAGTTCATCTGGTCATCTGGTTTAAAAATTGGGTTTGAGGTCAGATTCTAGCCACTGGGTATAATCCAGGTTTCAAGAACCCATATTGATTGGTATTCGGCCATTCATTGGATGCCCCTCAGAAACGATCAGTAATATCAACTGCGTTAAAGAATTTCATTTTCACTGATAAGATCATTCAAATTAATGTATAAGGAACAACATTCAATTATACATTATTTGAAATCTACTGACTAACGTTGACTTGAAAAGATATAGTTGAAAGAATTTAATGTTATTTGCATGTATATGTGTTAATTTATGTTCATATTTTATATTCTAAATATTCGGAATAGTTGTGCTGTAAGCTACCAAAAATTTGTTGTTTAGAATGAATAACAAATCAAGCAGATATTATCAAGGTATATTTTTCAAGTGTTGGAGTAAATCTATTCTAACAAATAATAAGTTCGAATGAGAAAGGCTGAGTCTCACCGCTAGGTGGATTAATTCGCTACTTTTCCTACATAAAACTGACCAAAATGGTAAGTTTTGGACGCAACACCTTTGTAATGCGTTGGAATTCATTCCAAGAATCGGAAAAATTAAATGGCTGACAATGTTCTCGGGAGTGGTCTTTTTCATATACCGCACACACAAAAATCGCACAAAAACAATAATCGCATAAAAAAATTCGCACAAAATAAGTTTCGCACAAAAAAGAGTCGCACAAAAACAGGTTTGACTGTACTATGTTTTCGATTTATGATATGTTTCCAGTCCAAAAATCTTCAAAATAATTTTATCAAATTTGATGTTCAAAGTGCTCCACTGTGTAGCGGTGAGACCTAGCCTTTCTCATTCGCACTGTATTATTTGTTAAAACAAATTCGTCAACAAAAAAACTTCAAATTTTCGAAAAAAAAATACATCTTTATAATTTCTACTGGGTTCATTGTTTACTCTGAATAATAAAATTGGGTAGTCAACAGCCCAATTATACCAAACAATTTGAACTAAACATTCACACGCATATGAACATAGGGGAACTGCTCCATTACTCATCTCATTAAACCGAAATTCACGAAGAATGCACGGATTAAACACTAAATTTTAACGAAATCATTGAACAAATAAACGAAGTACGCTTGAGTGCCCTTTTGGAATCCTTCAGCATTGTATATTTAGTAAAATTAGCTAGATTTATCCTGAACTTTGTAAAACAAACCATTTTTCACAACGCTTCCATAGGCATCTCAAAACTTGAGTCACTGCTCAAATATTCATCTCATGACGCCCCCATATTTATCCAACTGTTAATCATGAATAAATCACATTATAATGAATGAACGTAGCCGCAGCCCGTCGTAATAGTTACCTAGATACCCGCTGTAGTTGTTTACGTGCAAAAATGGTAACCTAGGTAACCCCTACAGTGCTGTAGGATTGTGTCAATTAAGTTGAAATAATTCAACATTTTCAGTATGATTTTTTCGTATTAACAGAAACTGATTTGGCAACTTTTGATTTTCTCCAACGCAGTGAAAACAGATGAGAATACATACAGTTTAGGAATTGTAGGAATTCATCTCATATATTTCTGCTAATTCAAGCTAGTTTTTTTGGAAATTTGAAAACATTTCAAAGATTAAAGTTTTCTTAATGTAGTGAGTAATTTTGTTTAATGATTAAAATAAAAAGTGGTCTACTAGTGATGAAAAAAAAACTTTGGTTGGCTGCTGAACAGGTTCCGTTGTAGCCGTATAGAACAATAAGCGGACTTTGTTTTCTGAGATATGTGATTGAAATAAATAGGTTTTCGTGTGCAGATGCCGGACTATCATATCAAATTTAGAGCTTTTAAGTGAGTTTTTGAGGATTCTACTTTATGAGAAATCTAAAATGAACTAAGAAGAATCCATTCCATGGATTAGCAGATTGGTTTAGCTAGAAAATATGCTTTTTTTCCTGTTTTCAATTGTGTTTTCATGTTGGATGAGATGAATATATGGACTGAGATGAAGTTCCCCTACATTGTGGGTTTTTCAGGTGGAGAGCGGGAATGAACTTCAGATTTAATTTTGAAATCCGAAACTGCGGCTTCCGTCTCTTGGAATGAAATACATCCTCAAATTTCCAAATACAATCCAATAAAAGTATTTCCACTCTTTGCGTTTCAAGAACAGCAATGCTGTATTTCAAGTAAAAGAATTTCATCATAATAGGAGTATGATGTATGAAATCAGACATAATATTTTAGAAATGAGTTGTGCTATAGAGGCTGAAAAATGAAAAAAAAAAAGATTTCTCATTTCGAACAATTCAAATCCTAGCAACGCGGAGAACGTTCAACTTAAACAAAAAAGATGTTGAGGCTACATATTTTATTCTAAGCAGTTGGTTTCAAACAGTCTTTTGGTTACGTTTCTTTCCGAATCTTTTGAACCACATGATAAATTAACAAGAAATAAATTACTTGTTAGTTTAAGAGACAACCCATTCGTACGACACCTGTTTTGTTCAAGCAAGTTTTGTAATTACTGAGACAAGAGACTTGCGTTTCTTTTTTTGCAATTGGTTACAAAATGGTTAAAGTAAAAGTCTGACTGTAATTAAATAATTTAGAATCTATGGGACAACTAGACCCTTTATTTGAATCGATCCAGCCATCTTCGAGGAAACTGAGTGAGTTTAAACATAACTTTTGAACTACATGCCCAATCATTATGAAATTCATTGGTTAAGGGCTTTAAAGGTAGCCCGTTCATTTGATTCCAATTTTGTTGTTTGATTCCAAGATCGATTGTGTAAATTCTGTGGTAATGAAGATTAGTGACTTTTACATTTTGGTACATAGCGGACAAAACTACAGTCCGATTACAATAAAATTCAATACGGTCTTATGAAACAACTAGACCTTTCATTTGACACTATTTTTGTGAAAATCAGTCCAGGTATCTCTGAGAAAAGTGACACACATACACACGCATACACACACATACACACCCTCATAAACACATACACACATACAGAAAATGCTCAGTTTGTCGAATTGAATCGAGTGGTATAAGACATTCGGCCATTGCACCCTGGGATAAAATGAACCAAAACTCCCACTAAATAGAAGCCGCTAGGCTGGCAACCTGATGGATTTCTTATGCAAAATTGGTCAAAGAATCGATTGGTGATAGTTCCATCACGGGAAAAGGTCTATATTTCCAAAAATACGCAAAAATAGGGTGGAAAGGGGCCAAATAGACCATTTTCCGTGCCCTGCACAAAATGAAACCTTCATCAATCGATTTATTGACCATTTTTACACAAGAAATGCTATATTTCAGGTTGTTAGTTCAGTTGCAATTATTTAATGGAAATGTGGGTTCCGGTTATTATTTTGGAAATATAGACCTCTTCCCGTGCCCCGCACAGAGTGAAACTATCACCAATCGATTTATTGACCAGTTTTACAAAAGAAAGGCAATATTTCAGGTTGCCAGCCTAGCGGCTTCTAATTAGTGGGAATTTGGATTCATTTCTTCCCAGTGTGCATTGGGACAACTTTTTATACCTTTGGTTTTGCCAGTGATTGCTATACCTTATAGGAGAAAGGCAAAAACTAGAGCACCGAAATTAATTTATCACTAGTTATACTAGTGTTAGCAGGGCGTTAATAGTTTACACAGTTGAATCAGGATGCTTACGTTAATAAATAAAAATTAAACATTGAAAAAACAGTGTGCGTCAAAAAAAAAATGCGAAAATGTTTAAACTTTACCAATGTGACTATTGTTCAGTTTTAGTTATGTGACCTTTAAGTTTATTCGCATTGGCAACCATCGCGGGGGCTAATAGTTCAACTTGTGAAATTGTGTCTATTTATTTATTTATTTTATTTCTTATTCATTGATTATTATTTACATCATCTGACAGTTGCCTTAATATAATCGATAGTTGAAAATCGCTAAGCCAGACAATTTTCTGTTTAAATATGTGCTAAAGCTCGCCAAAGTAGCAGAAAACAAAGCTTCAAAATATATAAGTATGTGTAATTGAATTCAAAATTCACCAAGGCGATTACAGCAAAAAACATCAAAAGAAATGGAAAATCTAAAATATGTCAGGTATTGGGATACCTTTTAACCCTTTAGAAGGCAGTGGCAACTATATTGCCACCAACGAAACACATTTTTTTTTGTTTCACCGAGAATATCGTTTATAAATTTTTGCTTAAACAAGGTCTTCTGGGGGTCTCTCGAAACATTATAAGTTTACTAAATTTGCTAGAAGTGTGCAATGTTAATTTGGGGATAATTTTTACATTTTATTTACTTTTTACTGAGCTTCTGTCGGCTCCTAGCGCAGTTTTCACGGCCTTATAAAGGGTTAAAATGGGATTTTCTGAAATCTGGTGATATCTGTCAAATTTTCAAACATGTGATTTTTTGTTGTCTATGATTATTTTTTGGTACCGTTAGTTTGTAACTGACTGTAAATATTACTTGGCTTTTTTATTTTATTTTTTACCTAAAAAAATTGAATTTTAAACTTGAATAAAGTTTTCGTAATTAAATAGAACACTATCAGCATAAAATTTGGCACAACTTTAGCGTAACTAGTCTGACGGGAAACAGGGATGCCTATTTCAATCAGTCTAAGAAAACTGGCCTCGAACACTTTCGAAGACGGTAACGAAAACTCTGATTATCTAGCATTCTTACGAATACATAAAATACCGTTCATTACAGAGAAATCTTTGAATAAACATCAATTATAAAAAATCAAGCTAAATTGTTACCATCAAGACGCCATTTGAGTGCTAAAAAATCCCCTGCAAAACAGATGCAGACTGCCTAAAATGGGTTCATAGTGATTGAAATACCGGGTCTCAATTGAGAAATGATTATTTTTAAAATTAGCTAAACCAGTTTCAAAATTTAAAAACATGAGCTGACAGAGAAAAGATAGTGAACAAGTTGATATACCTATGTTTGTATTTCACTTTACACATTTCCAATATTTTGTCACAATACATACGAGGCTGTTGAACTATTTCAAATAAGTCCCTAACCCTGATTTGACAAAATTTTTATTGAATTTTTTTTCTCAGCCGAATCTTTGAAATATTTTCGAAGGTGTTATAGGTACTAATAAATCAGCAAAACTATTCAAAACTAGCTGATGTTGACGTCTGTGAAATAGATATACCTAGATCATTACAAAATGTAATATATTTTATTAACAGTATGCCGATGGTCTGCAACCTGTGAACTTCTGCAGACACTTTTTATCAACAACTAATTCCTAGATTTAGTAGAAGAAAAAGCAACGACATTGGAAAACAGTTCTCCCAGTTTGCTTTCTTTTAGCTTATTTGCGGCTTTGAATTTCCACGACGAAGCAGCATTATTGCGAAATTCTAGCCTTTCGCGACTACCCGAAAATAATCATAGTTGAAGTTTCGAAAAGGAGAATTGTCGAATAGAATTGTTGAATTGTGAAGGCGGCTCGATCGAAAGAATCTCGTTATTTGTCCACCAGCATACGACGTCGAGTGATTTCGAAGCTTGAAAGAACTAAACTGAAGCTTTTAGTAACAGCGTTTCTATATTTCAAGTTTATATTATCTTGGTTTAATCGCCTAAGATTTGCAATTTATTGAACTTGGTTCGTTTTTGATGTGTTATTTTATTGTTATTTTTTATAAGATTAGTGCTTCTTTGGCCAAGTAGATTTTCTTCACTTTGCATATAACGTAAAGCCACGATTCAGTTTTTTATGGCTTGAAGAAAAGTGTTGTGTGTTTCAGAGCAAGCGCGTGTTCACTAGCCATTTTGATGTACTAGAAGCAATACTCGCTGATATTCTCTGGATTAGGAGATAGGAAGCTGGGATTGGTGAGATCGTTTTAAAATTTTAGTAGATTTTGATTATAATCATGAATGAAACAATACTAAATACGCGTCAGACTAATCAAAATCAGTCTAGATGAGTAAATATGTTAGGGGTACTGGAGGCAAGCTCGCCCTCCTAAGGAAAATGATTCTTTAGTAGGACTTGTATATTTCTCGCACAGAATCATTGCCCAGATTCTTTTCAACAATATATGAAGACTGTCAGTACTTCGAACTGTTATTTTACAAGAATTAGTAAAGTTTTGAAACTAAGATAAAAACGACATTTGGCATTACCTCAATTATTATTTACTGAACCATTATCCTTTCAGAGATCGAGTAATGGCGCTTAAACCATAAGCATAAATTAAAATGCTAGAACTAGAGTTAATGCTCAAGTTGCAACCGTGACAGTTAAAGCGAGTAAAGGCGCTATATCCTTGGTTCCGAAACCCGAACATAAGGAGGAAATACCTATGTTCCATCCTAAGAGATTGGTCAAGAAAGGAGTGTAGCTTTGTCACTCCCAATGCATTATATTACTTCTTACATACGGATCGGTTGATACGGATTGTCCCCGTTCTGAGATTATATTGTACATTGCGCTACATAGTAGGCCTGGCCGTTGACAAGAAAAATGTATGGAAACCATTTTTAAAATGGTGGATATCATTTTCCAGGATCCTTTCAAGTACTGGCTGGGGTAGTGTAGACTAGACTAGTCTAGACTAGACAACAAATTTCTATTTTTAGCAGGAACTAATGACTTCATTTGAATATTGATTTATAATTTTAGAAGATGTTGACAGATTTTTCATTATTTTTGTTAACAAGCTAAATGCCAATAATTCAAAATTTTAAAGTTACAAGATTAAATACAATATAAGTGTAGTTTGAAGGATTGCAGTCAAAACAGTCGCTTCGGAGTGTAACCTCAATCGCTACCATAAACTCTCTTGATATCACATATTTTGATAATGTTGAAATGCCAGCACTCATGAATGACTACACAAAAAAGCTTATAACATCGGTAAACACAGGTTTTGCAGTAATGCTCGAACCGAAAAAAAAATTATCTTTTTAACCATTCCTATGAATTTTGGTGTCCCTAGAAAAAATAAAAGAACTGGTGAAAAGATATTTTCACCAGTGAATAAAATTGTTTTTTGCCAATAATTCTTCAGTGTTTTAATTCGAAGGGGTTTCTCTCAAAACAAAAGGGTAGTGATAAAAGCCCAAGCAACTCACTCCACTGTAGTAGTAAAGCACAGGTGCATACTGTACGGATACATAAGTGTGCTAAAATCCATAGCTCAACTGATCTGTTCCGCGTTATACGCAGAGAAACAGTAAATAAAAGGTATGTCAATTAATGAGTCTAATTCTTGGAAGTCATTAGCGATTGCATGCCAAAGAAATTGTATTCACGGTAAAAATATTACCACAACAACACGTCAATAGCCCGGGTAAGGTTCATTTCCAATTCGACAGTCTAGCCCCAAAGCTCCTGCACGGTATCGATATTAGACCCGAATCAAATTGAGCGCTGTCCAACTTATCGATACTTTCAGATCAATATCGATTATCTCTTCGATTCATCGATTCTTTCAGATCAAAAGCGATATATATATATATATATATATATATATATATATATATATATATATATATATATATATATATATATATATATATATATATAAATATATATATATATATATATATATATATATATATATATATATATATATATATATATATATATATATATATATATATATATATATATATATATATATATATATATATATATATATATATATATATATATATATATAGATATATATTTTTTTTATTCACTTCTTTTCTCTTAAATTATAACATTATATACCTTAAAAAAAACATAGGATAAATGAATAAATAAGTGTACCAAATGAAATTAACGGGGGTAAGATGTAAAGTATGCAAAAATAAAGAGAAGAAAAATAAATAAACATCACTTATCTTGGCGTCATGTTGCATTTTTATTCTTTGTTTGTTTTTGTTTTTTTATTTTCAAATATATATATATATATATATATATATACATACAAAATACCCATAATTTACTGCAACATCGTGCTGCAAATCCATTCTTAGGGAAGAATGAGTGGATTGGAGATGGAAATCGACAGGGAAAGGAACGAAAAGGACTTTCAACTGCAAAATGAGTCTGTCGATGATGCACTATCTCGCTCTTCATCCATCTTGAATTCTCCAAAAAAAAAAAAAACTGATGACGCCGCTATAGAGGGTGAATACGTTGATGACGACGACTACGAAGATGGCATTAACGTAACCCTCATATCAACTTCACCATCAACCCAGCTGCCGCCAACCGGTACGGAGCAACGTAAAATCCCATCGAACGAAAATGGGAACCGAAACGGGAGACTTAGTAAAGCAAGCCAAAAACGCCTCAAGAAACTGAGGGAAAGTGGGTATAACCGACAGGAAGCACTCCAGTTGGCTCAAACCCCACAAAATACAAAAGACCTCTCCAAACGCCCTAGAAATTCGGACCTAAATTGGTCAAACAGCAGTGGCAATCCGCGTCCCCCTAAACTGCCACGCCAAACGGGAAATGTTCAATCAACGGCTACTAGATCCGTTCAACAGCGAATCGAGGCGATTAGGAGTCAAAGAGTACGTCCGTCGTATAAAGATGTTGTTGATGGTGTTAAGCTGGGTATCCAAACACAGAACTTACCACCCAGCAACTTAACGACACACAGAATGCGATAATCTCAAGAGTAGCAGAGCAAAGAAAGGAGATTCTAAAACCCAAATTTGGACACTGTGCGTTCAAATCGGGCTATCTAGACATCCTCTGCAAGAACCATGAAACCGCAGGGTGGCTAAAATCCGTTGTTTCATCCATTAAACCCTGGCCGGGGGCAGAACTTTCTGCGGTCGATGAAAAAGACATCCCAAGACCAAAAATATTGATCGGGTTCTTTCCACTGAGTGCAGGAGACAACACGGATAGAATTCTGGCACTTCTGGAAAGTCAAAATGATGGATTGGTGGTAGATGCGTGGAGAATCCTCCAACGCAATGCCATTAACCAGCATGTGGAACTCGTGTTCACGGTGGATGGGGTGTCTATGATGGCCATCAAGAAATCCAAGTTTGTACTTGACTACAAATTTGGAACTGCTCAGCTAAGACAGAAGCTCAGAAAGAAAAGTCAGTTGGAAACCACTGAATCAAATCCCAGGATCGAGTGGTGTTAACGATAGGAGACGTAACTCGGAGCAGACCGATCGTACCACACACACGGTAAATAGAAATATAACCAATAGTCCGAGGACAAATAATGGATTAATGCCGACCTTCAGAAAAATAAATCTGCAGGCGAACAAAAATCCAAACACTGGCAACCGCATAGCAAACAGTGGAAAGGGAGAACCACAACGATGCGGAGACTCAAACAAAACCAGAAATGAACAGCAAAAACATTAAATGCGTTCAGGTGAATCTGCACCACGCAAAGGGAGCAACTGCTGTACTTTGGAGGAGATTCACAAAAAGCAAACTGGATGTAGCTTTAATCCAGGAGCCATGGATACATAACAGTAGGATACAAGGAATTCCTACAAACACATGTAAGCTAATATACGACGACGGTAAGCCCTCACCGAGAGCTGCAATATTAGTAAACGGGAAAGTTAATTTTTTTCCACTTACAGAATTAATTTCGAGAGATTTGACAGCGATCATACTGGAGGCACCGACAACCCACGGCAAGACTGAAATATGTATAGCATCAGCATACTTTCCAGGTGACATGGGCGAAGTTCCCCCTCCAGAGGTCGCAAAATTGGTTTTTTATTGCAAGAAACAAAACAAAGCCTTTATAATAGGATGTGACGCAAACGCTCATCACACGGTTTGGGCCAGTACAGACATCAACACTAGAGGTGAGTACCTTTTAGATTTCTTATCATCACAAGGGATAGATATATGTAATAAAGGGGATAAACCAACTTTTGTAAATGCAATAAGACAAGAAATTCTTGACTTAACATTATGCAGTCCGACAATTTCCGGTAGGATAAAAAACTGGCATGTATCAGATGAAGAATCCTTATCTGATCACAAGCAAATATCAACAACACACTGAATTTATTTGAGATCCCAGAAAAACTAACTGGGAGCAATATAACTCAAAACTAATGGGTGATTTGAACGGTTTTGAAGGATGTTCCAAATCATACAGAGAGCTGGAAATAAACTCAAAACATCTTTCAAATTTAATCCAACAATCATACTTAGATTGCTGTCCTACAAAGATTCGTTCTACAAACAGAGAGGTGCCTTGGTGGAATCAATCCTTACAAAAACTTCGGAAAAAAATCCGG
Organism: Wyeomyia smithii; assembly: GCF_029784165.1. NCBI lineage: Eukaryota > Metazoa > Arthropoda > Insecta > Diptera > Culicidae > Wyeomyia > Wyeomyia smithii. Next base: position 202,087,739 of record NC_073696.1, read on the forward strand.
AAATTGTTCAACCGGGCTAAACGAACTCAACAGTGGGATGAATATAAACAATCCCTCACCGCCTATAACAAGTAAATTCGAAGATCAAAGAGGACTTACTGGAGGCATACTTGTGAAAACATCACGAATACTCCAGCAGCCGCCAGGCTGCAAAGAGTCCTTGCAAAAAATCATTCAAATGAACTAGGTACTTTGAAGAAAGAAGATGGTTCTTATACTAGCTCTACTAACGAAACATTGGAGCTAATGATGAGAACACACTTTCCCGGGTCCATTATTGACTCACGTGTAGACCAAAGTACATCTGCATCGAGAACTGGAATTCCTGAAACTAGGACGGAAATTTACGAAATAGTGAATATGACGACTGGGCTGGATAGAACCAGGGATGATACAATTACGTTGGCCAACAAAATTTTTACTGAAAGTAGAGTTGAATGGGCAATAGACTCCTTTGAGTCCTTCAAGTCACCTGGTAGGGACGGGATTTATCCAGTACTACTACAGAGGGGTAAAGCAGTTTTAATACCTATTCTAACACAACTCTTCAAGTCAAGCCTAACTCTAGGTTATATTCCGAAAGCGTGGCGACAAGTACGGGTTATTTTCATCCCCAAGGTCAATAAAAGGAACAAAACATCACCAAAATCCTTTAGGCCTATAAGCTTATCGTCAGTCCTTCTCAAAACAATGGAAAAAATAATCGGTGAACACATCAAGTCATCATATTTTTCCAAATCTCCTCTCAGCAAATATCAATTTGCATATCAGGAGGGTAAATCGTCTGTAACAGCACTACATGCTATTGTTACAAAACTAGACAAATCTTTTGCAGCGGAAGAAATTTCACTTGCGGCGTTCCTTGATATAGAAGGAGCATTTGATAATTCATCCCATGACTCAATGACGGCTGCAATGAAGAAACGTGGTTTCGACAATTGCATTATTCATTGGATCACCGAGATGTTATCAACATCAGCAAACCTTGGAAGCTCGTACATAAGTGTAGAAGCAATAAAAGGAAGCCCGCAAGGAGGAGTGATATCTCCTCTATTGTGGTCGTTAACAGTTGATGATCTTCTTAAAAAAATGATAGATGAAGGGTTTAAAATAGTTGGGTTCGCTGATGATATAGTCATAATTGTTCGTGGCAAGTATGACGATATCATCGCTAACCGAATGCAAACTGCCCTAAGCATTGTTTCCTCGTGGTGCGATAGGGAAGGTCTAAATGTAAATCCTTCAAAAACTACTATCGTTCCATTTACACGAAGGAGAAAAGTTATGCTAAATAATATAAGCTTGAAAGGTGAGCTCTTGAAACTCTCAGACAACGTCAAATATCTCGGGGTACTCCTTGACAAAAAACTTAACTGGAATACACATCTAGAGCAAGTTATAGGCAAAGCCTCAAATACTCTATGGATATGTAATAAAACTTTTGGTAAACAATGGGGACTAAAACCGAAAATGATCCATTGGATTTATTCGGCTATTGTGAGACCCAGAATTACCTACGCTTCACTGGTCTGGTGGCCAAAAACAAAAGAAAGAGGTGCTCAAGATAAGTTGGAAAAACTTCAACGGCTAGCTACTCTCTCAATAACGGGTGCAATCAGAAGTACATCAACCAAGGCATTGGAAGCTTTACTCTTTATGCTTCCACTGCATCAGTTTATGCAATTAGAAGCAGAGAAGAGTGCTTTAAGGATTAAAAGACTCTTAAAACTCTTTGAAGGTGACCTAACAGGTCATCTAAATATTCTAAAAACTATTCGTATCAATCCCTTAGTAACCAACAATGAAAACTGGATGGAGAAAAGATACAACTTTGAAAGGAGATATCAAATAGTTAAACCTGAGCGCGATGTTTGGGAACGCGGGGTCCCGATCTCCGTCCGGGATCAATTGTTTTTTACACAGATGGTTCAAAAATGAACGATCGAGTGGGAGCAGGAGTAACAGGCCCAGGAGTAGATCTATCAATTCCGATGGGTCGATGGCCAACCGTTTTCCAAGCCGAAGTCCAAGCTATACTAGAATGTTCTGTTATATGCCTACGCAGGAAATACTGACACTCAAACATTTGCATCATGTCCGACAGTCAAGCAGCTTTGAATGCTCTGAAGTCTGCAACATGCACATCAAAACTTGTTTGGGAGTGTTCTCAATCACTTCAAACACTGGGTTGCAATAATCAAGTAAATTTATATTGGGTTCCTGGTCACTGTGGAATCGATGGGAACGAAAAAGCCGATGAACTGGCAAGACTTGGATCGTCTCATCAGTACATAGGACCAGAACCTTTCTGTGGCTTATCCGCTTCTTCACTTAAAATGGAGATGAAAGCATGGGAAATTTCGAAGGTGGAGTCCAACTGGACAAACACTTCCATTGGTAGGCAGTCAAAGAGGTTTATAACACCGAACGGTCCTACGACTCGCAAAATACTGGAGCTTTCAAAGAAAGATCTAAGCACATATACTGGTCTAATAATAGGGCATTGTCCGAGCCGTTATCACTTGAAGCTTATGAAAAAACTTCAAGATGATACGTGTCGCTTATGTGGCATGGAAAAAGAAGACTCGGAACACCTGTTATGCCGATGTCCGGCAAATATTAATAAAAGACATAAGTTCTTCAATAGGGGGCTGTTAGAACCCTCTGAAATCTGGAGAACAACTCCCAGTACGGTTATTCGCTTCATGCGAAGTGTAATACCAGACTGGACTAATGCTATTGGTCATATTATGACGGCCACTCCCAATAGTGGTACGTTATCCTGACTTAGCAAAATTAAAAAGGGCATATGTCACAAAAGATCAAAAAATTGGTCGCAGTGATAAAACACCCAACACGAAAAAAAAACTTTTTCATATACTTAAATTAGTTTTCCCGTAAGCCAATGTAGAAGCAACGAACCCGACGGGCAATTACTCTGCGTTAAACTGACGAACTTCTAACCAAACTAGAGGCGCCAAACTTCATAGGGATGGCTTAGAAGCTATTATCTTTCTAGGACAATTATTAAAGCTCTGCGGCAAACATTTTTTCTCTTTTGGGGACGAAACAAAACTCTGCTATCAGAAATCGCAAACACATCACCCATCCCCAAGTCAAACAGCGTGTAAATAATCCCGAACGACACTGTTCGTAACGTAACAGACAACACTCACCTTACTGTGAAAATCCAGCATACAATCACTATAGCCGACTTCCGTCTTGATAGTCGCCGAACCGGTCGTCCCGCCTGCCAGGGGGCTGCAAATCTGTCCAACACTTAGCGGCGCTTCTCTATACCACGGATACATATCTCGAACTCTCGCCTAATGCCACCACAACTACTGCTACTTGTGTCGCTGTTTACAAAACTCACCGTCACTTTTGCTGGCCTCCAAAGGCTCATTGCGTCATTCGAATATCGCTTTAGCTTTTGGTTGATTTCTACTCATCCCAAACCGTCGCCGGAAATTGCACAAACCGCGGCAAACCTAGATTAGTGGGAATGAACTGCTCTGCGAGTAATGGTAACACTGGTCACAAACGTCGCGCACACATTTTTAACCAAACGACAAACGTATCTAACTACATTCAATTTCACCCAACATGCAAGCGAATGATTTTGTTCCTGATTGCATTTCGAAACCGACTAGCAGTTCAACCAACCAGGGGTTGAATGTGATAAAATCTCAGCTATTCAAAGCTACCGGTAGTCAATTCGTTCCCAATTGTATATGGCTGGCGCCCCAACTTCTGCTGGTCACGTATAATTTAATCACGCTTTATGAATGAACCATAGCATTGGCTGCCCGGCGGCGGTGGTGCTGCGATTCGATTTCAGCTTCTTCCCCCCGAGGCAAACCATCGATCAACATTATTGCACGGAATCGATTGCCGATGGAAATAACAACAGATTGACACAATAATCATTACACTTTTTTGTTCACTAATGTTGTTTACATATTTTTTCTCTCACTCACTTGTTTCTTAGTGCCGGTCTACGCTTGTTGCGGTCAAACGCCGGTCGTTCAGACTTTCACGATTGTCACAGAAATGCACGTACACACGCACACGCAGGCTAACGTCTGCACATTCCCCCGCGCACAAATGGTTCAACCCAAGTCACGTCTCATTACCTCCGAAGAGCCCCTTCTCGCTGCTGCAACTCATTACCGGGGTAATTGCAGCCAAAGTTTACTAATATCCCAAAACCTGCGAAACGGTCGGTCAACTGGATGTTTTCTGACTGGCCAAAAAATACCTTCACGTTTCCGAAAAACCGACGAAAAAAGCAAGCAAAACAACACACGGAACCACACACGGATAACGAAGTGCAGCAACAAGAAACTCAACGCGTCCACCGTCGCCGCCGATTTCGTCTTCGTCAACGGTGTTGTGCCAGCCGTCGCACACGCGGTACCGCCAAGGGTTTGGCCAAGAGGAGCGCGGAAAAAAAGACTGTTTGATGACCTTTTTTCTTCGCTTCCGAAACCGGGAATGATCTGCCGTTTTTATTTTACACTTTTGCTCTCCTCACATGGACGCTTCGCGGTCAATTACAGTAAAACAGTAGCAAAAGCAACAATATCTGCACCGGCCCCGTTACTGTGTTCTGCGGAGGAACGTCTGTCCACGAGTGTTCCTCTGTTTAGCGTTTTTTCACGTTGTACTACCAACTCGGCAGCCCAAGTCTCCGCACACCGTGAGCCGCGTGATGCTCTGCCGGATCTGCCTTCTTTCTTGCGCAACAGCACCAGTAACGTGAAAACAGAGCAGAGGCCGCAGGAAGAGAAAAAAACACGTCTACAACACTTGGAAATAACGAACCGAATCAAGTTATTTGTTGATAACGCGGGAGCTGGCAGCATAAAGTTTGAAAGAAGTTTCGGCTGGCTCGGGTTCTCTCTCGCTCACGTGTGTTCCACACCGCACACTAGCACGCGGCCAGGCCAGTTAGAACCAATGTGCCGCGCTTCTAATCACAAACTCCACTTGTGCCGTAACAATTGTAAGGTTCCTACCGGTCTAGGAGAAACTCTCTCGTTTGTTCTCCCAGTGCTCTCGCACTCACGATACTGACCACGAGAACACGTGACAGCGTTCCGCAGTGTTAGTTCGAACGGGTGCAACCACTTTTGGGGGGGTACAAGTGGGGTACCGTGACTGCTGAAGAACCACCTGCTGTCTCGTTTTTTCGCTCAGGTTTCAGTATGTTTTCATACTGGATCACGGTAGAGCTCGCGCCCGCCCTCAGTTGCGATTGATATGGGCGAGTTTTTTCCTGTTATCTGTACTTCTCTGATGGTGTACGGGTATTCGTGCGATGTGATGTGACGGTTGGCAAACTCCGAAGTCCGAGTGGGTTCGGTCGGAACATAGTCAGACAGTCAGTTAGTACTGGCTTGACGGTTGGACTACGAAAGCGGTTGTTGGTTAGATTTCTAACAGGCCGACGGCCTGTCGGTGAACTCTAAATTATTGAACGTTAGAGCTGTGTATGAATATTACAAAGGGGCAGAACACAATGAAAAATAATTTGAAACTTATTTTCATTGGAATTCTTGGGAAGTATTTAATAGTGCTTTCGTTCATTTTGTGTTTTGGCTATGATATACTTAGAAACTCGCTCATAGAGAAACAGTCCGACGAAGTATTTTAAGCATGCTATCTCAAAATCTATATAACTCAATTAAAACATATCTATTCTTATACGTGAATAATACATGAAGAGACAAGGGTTAAATTCAAATAGTTTTAACCTAATTTAAAACTAGATATATTAGAATATTCATCCACTCTTAGTGAGGGTAAATCATCAACGAGGCTGACTTATTCTCCATCCATACTACTATCCTAGAGTCAATTGGATTTGTGAGTTACTTTAGGCTAGTGATTCCAGAAAAACTTGTAAGAAAACTGTGTTGCATAAAATTCCAAGAGCTTCTAAACACGGTCAAAATTATTTGTAATGCAATCTTTTTACTAAACCGCTTCAAATAGCGAACTTGGCAGGTCTGGTGAAATTCCTTTAGTTTTTGGAGCTCCTCTATGACTATTAATACGATGAACTCTCCACTCGTCCAGTCTCGTATCGGCAAAAAGCAACCGCTTGTTCATTCGAAGCGCTATCTGCTACTAAAATATATTTATGTACTAATGAATTTCTTGATAAAATGAAACGCAAATGTCTTCCTTTTTTAGTCATTTTTATGGTCTAAATCAACACAGCATTGTTGGCATCGAATAAATATCATATGACAGTGCTTTTAACAGAGACTCACCAATGGAGTATCATGCACGATCTGTTATGTTCTGTCATTCTACTATTATCGACATTTCCAGAAAATTGTCACCATGATGGCTTTTCTTTCATTTCCTCTAAATTCCATCTACTTTGACGAGTGCAGCATCGAAAGAGCTGCTAGTTTGCGACACGTACAGATACAATTGCTTTTTAATAGTGAGATTCATATGTACAAAATCAATCCAGTTACCATACTTGCAGAAAAATTACTTTGAAAATTTGAGTTGCAAACAATTCATAATATATTCTTAATATTGAGAGACTAATTCCAACGATTATTTGTTGTTGCAATTCAATATCGATAAATCAATGGTGACGAAGCAAAAAATTGAAAAATGCATAGTTCTTCTTAATCAACCCAACATCAAAAACGTTGAGGTTAAAATTTGACAATTACGGACGAAAATTTTCTATACTCTAATCAACTATCTCTACGCCCCACAAAACATCGTCCTCTGGTATGCCTCCATAGATGATTCCAACGGCATACCAGAGGACGTTGCGGGATCTCAACTTGCTAAGTAAACCGCAAAAGGTCCTGTTAGCGGGTGCTATCCGTCTTTTCACTTGGCGGCTAAAGTCGTTGTGTCACTTCACGAGAGTACCAAGGTACACAATTATACAAAATACAATTTCAGTTCCGAAAATTGTGTTCGAGCTCTCTTCTAGTACTTTTTTTTATTGTTTTGATAGAGTTGATGAAAAGTTTACTCTTAAAAGGCACGAATACTTCTTCCACTACTCGTCGATTGATACCGACAATATCAATATCATCCGTAAAACCAAGTAGCATACCTATGAGACTTTGAGATAATGGTTCCGCTTCTCTGCACGCAAGCTCCCGGTTCAACACCTTCCAAGGCAATATCGAACAACAGATTCGAAAAACAGTCACATTAGACCGTCCAACATCACGAATCCAGTTTTCTGATGAGAAACCGTTTACGGTGGCACGAATCAGCAAGATTAGTTTTGTTGAGAAACCGTGCTCAAGCATAATCTCCCATACCTTGTTGCGCTTAACTAAATCGTATGTCACCTTGAAGCTTATAAATCAATTATAAGTCTGCAAGGTTACTTATCTGAACTTATCATGGATCCGAAGCAAGGTAAAAGCCTTTCTCGGGAACCGCACTAAAAGTCCCCTACAGGAGTCTCCTGCAACGGCCTTAGTCTATGAAACAGGATACGGACGAGAAACTTATTTGCAGAATGGAAAGTTATATCTCGATGATAGCTGCAATGAGAGTCGGTGGCTCATCTTATAGACTGGACAAATGAGTCTGTCCAAACAGTTCGCCTATAGTTTGTCTTCGGCCCAATATTGAAGCAGAGCCCGAGCCGATAGATTACACGTAACAACTGCTCAGCTTTCCATTCGTCGTTCAACAACATCTGGAAATCTTGTTTCCAACGCATGACCACCAGCGTCTCTTCGGTTTCCTTCCTTATTATTGCACATGGCAGATGACATAGATCAAGACTTCTTTTACCACTTTACAAAAGCTTCTCGTGATCGCTCGCAATGCTTACGTTTCTTGCGTTGGTGGACTCTTTTTCCTGTCGCTCTAGTCTAAATATACCTCTTCCTCATAGTGGGTGTCACACTATTTGCTGCCATCATCGTGCGAGCCCGGCCCAGATTTTCCCGTCCGTCACTTCTTGACATTCCGCGTCAAACCATGTGTTGCGTGTGGTTCCTGTAGTGTGCTGTATTGCTGACCAGTGACCATGTCGCGGATGTGCCTCCACTGTTCGGTTAAGTCTCAATCGATTCACTAATCTGCTCATCAACCTTCTGAGAGTACTCAGTATGAGCTCCAACCGTATCCTTCTCGAAGTGCTCGACTTGTATACGTTGGTCGACCGGGTACGTATCGTTTCAATAACAAGATGTTGACCTTTGAGAAATGCCGTCCACCAACCAGAACATCGTCCTTCTGAGAGCAGCCATGCTATTAGGATGTTTTCATGTGTGTTTCCGAATATCTTTTCGTGCAAAGTGCGAACCAAACCTCTGGCTGCGACGGAGGTCATCAAGGCCATTCTCATTTCTGATAATATGGAGGCTGTGTCGGCCAATAACTGTATGAAAAACTGCTCCCGTCTAACCGGATGTTTTATCGAAGAGCTCATATAGCTTATTCTTCACATCATCGGGTCTGTCGTTGGTAGGTGCGTATCGTTCGGATCAGACTGTAATTGAAGAATTTGCTTTTGGTTTCCAACCCACATAAGCGGTCACTGGTGGGTAATGATACCCATAAGTCAGCAGAAAAAATTTAATAGCTCTATCAGTCGAACTCTAACTGTTATAGCGAAAACAGTGAAGCTACTCCGTTCAGAAGTGTGCGCGTTCAAAGAACGGTACCCCGTTGCGTCGAGAAAGGACCACGTGAGGCAGTTCGAGGACACTGGATACGCCCGTTTCGGCATCTACAACATCTTGGCACTATTGGACAACAAACAGAGCATCGAAAGAAAGCCCGGTTTCGGACGGCTGACGACTCTGAGCGACAAGAAGCTCCAAAGGATGCTGAAGCTGAAGACCGAGGGAAAGTGACTACATCGCTGCGTGCACTTGACCAGGAAGTTGGTGCATGCGACTAAACAGTGAAAAAGTACCTGGCAAACATGGACATACATATCAGGAAGCGGCACTCCCGTCCAGTAGTCTCGGAGCTGCAACGGCAGCGGCTGAATAAGATGGTCAAGTCGATTTCCCGATGAATCACGACGTGGCGGTGGTGATGGACGGAGCGAGGCTAGCTCCACCAATCGCTTCTTCACGTTATCGGGGGACGCTTTCCCCGAGGACTGCCTCGTTCGCTTGTCCCGTAGCGCAGCTTGTACTTCATTGTAGCTTCTGTCACCCCAAAAACCTTACGTTTCTTGTAGAACTTGTGTCCCAGGTCCTTCACATCCAGGTCGGTAGCTGTCTTCCGGATCGGACGGTTACTTTTTCGACGAACCCACTCTTTCACCACCTTGATGGCTGCTGGTGTCCTCACCGACCACGGCCGCCTGGATTTTGCTAAATCCTTGTCAGCGCCTGTCTTAACAAAAATACAAAATATTCTCTCCTGAATAAATTTTTATTGAAGCAATGTTTACTAAGAAACCTTTACTATATCATAGCTGGGAGCACACCCCCTCTGTGTTGTATGACGAGCTAGAGACGTTTCTCAAAAAAAAAAATCGCACGCGGCACAAACCCGGTTAACGACATCTCGTCTCAGATCTTAGAAACGAGCAACCAAAATTGGTCTACAGTGCTCACTTGATGTTCGCTCTGCATGGCCAGCATGTACGACCATATATAAAAATCCAAAAAATTAAGGTCCGGGAGCTGGGAGGCCGCAAAGTCTTACCGAGTAAATCAATCAAATTCTACCGACACCATGCTTTGACAATTTTCGTTGTGTGGGCCGGTACACCGTCCTGTTGAAAGACGCAATGATCCTTCCCGTAGAGGACCCGAAGTGTCGGGGTCTTCAGAACCTCGATCTTATATTACGCGGTTTCTATTTTCACGTTTCTCTCGTAAACACCCGTGGAAGGTTACCACGCCTGGATATGACCCCCCAAACCATCACCAACGAGCCGGGCTGATACCGCGGGATGTTTATGTGGGACGTGAAGATGATGACCATCGTTGATGCTGACCGTCGATCATTTTGGATATTGTGCGGCTGTTGCAAGACAAAGAGATTTTTTTCAGAAAAAACGAACTAGGTACTGCCTTGGATGCCGCGGAAGTAACAGCTCTTCTTCGTTATAGCCTCCGTTACCCAGTGATCCTTGAATTTTTTTGTAGAGCTTGTATCGTCATGATAGTATTGGAAATCCCAATCGATACAGCAGCGGTTTTCCGGATCGAGCGGTTCATTGTTCGACGAACCCGCTCCTCACCAACTTGAGAACTGGTGTCGCTCTCGTCGAACGCTGCCGCCCGGATCTCGCACAGTCCTTGGCCGAGCCCGTCTCCCGGTACTAACGGATGGTGGTATAGATAAAATTAAGCTTCAGCCCGTAGGATTCAAGCGCCGGAACTTTACGAACAACTTTACTACGACGACGTTGCAATACTCCTTCATCGTGCACGGTAAACAAGCAACAAATGTCAGCAAGTGGACACCATGTGGGTCGGTTAACTGATATATGAGGCTAAAGCTTATACCAATACCAATACACAAACTGCACGCGGTGCGCATCTGCACAACGATGAAAAGTTGTGTCATTTGAAACTTTGCTAGAACTCAGCGGCATTGTAAAGGCTTCAATACACTCTTTGACCAAGCGTCAAATATTTGTCACTTTTGACAGATAAAAATTTGGTCAAGGGTGATTGTTTGTCACTCTCTAATTTTTACATGTGGCAAACACGGGCAAACAACAACCATGATGTCAAAAAAATTCGACCATTATGTGAAAAGGTCAAATATTTGACCATTGGACGAAGAGTGTAATACAGGCTTGAGGAGAGGAGGTGTTGCGGTTGAACAATTGCAATCTATAATATTTTTACGACCTCTCGAGCAGCGGGGAAAAATTCAGCGAGTGAGCCTTTGCGGGTGAAAATTCCAATATGAAGTACTACGGTTGCCTTTGGTATGGTCACAAGTGTGCGGATTGCCCGGAAAATTTTGGTAACAACCAAGAAAAAAACCAGAATGCTGCTGGGAAGCTCAACCGAAGCTAAAAATTCAATGCAATTGATCATGGCAATGGAGATGGCTTTCGTTGCTGCTACGGACGACACGATGGTGACAGCGCTTTTTCTGAACCTGCTGCAATCGCCGGACAACGCATTGAGTGGCCACCTGTGGCAGGAAAAACATTTTTTCGAAAAATTGCATCCTCTAACAAGAACGGTTCACCATCGGGCCAGGTACTCGTGACTCGAGATGTACCGAATATTCGGGCCGAATATCAGCAAAAATTCGATTTTGCCGAATATTCGGCTCGCCGAATAGTAAGTTTATTATTCGGCCGAATATGCCGAATAAGCCGAATAGTGGTCAATGATTATCAGAAAATAATATAAAAGTATAGTGCAAAGTTTTATGAACGGGGGTAAATGAAAACTGAAGATGTAACTTGGGCTTAGAAAGGAATATATCTCATTAAAACGGAACACGAACCGAAATCTCCACACAATATTTCATGTCTTGTCTGGATGAGGTATATTTTTTTTGAGCCAAAGTCACATCCTCAGTTCTCGTTCATTTTTCGCCTTTTTTTTTGTTTCAAAAACACTCAAAATGGAGTTGTAACACAAACTTTTAAATTGTGTCAACCATAATCCTCAAAAACATTATTTTTAAACGACAACTCAAATAAGAACAAAAGTAGGTGCGCCACGGATTAGCGTGCTTTATTCCATAGGCGCAAAATTTATTATTTCTTGTAGAATTGTTCGGACAATTTTCAATCGTTTTCGTACATGAACAATTGGAAAGCGAAAAAAACAATTTAAACTTCAAACAATGACCATTTGATTATTTTGTTATCATACGATCAACGTTGTATTCAGCCGAATATACGGCCGAATATTCGTCTCACCGAATAATGGAAAAAGGGTTATTCGGTATTCGGCCGAAGGCCGAATAGTGCTATTCGGTGCATCTTTACTCGTGACCACAGTGGCCGGAACGGTTTAAGTGAACATGCTCATCAATGGGAAGAAGCATCCATCCGTCATCAAGGAGGTTTTGGTTGTACCTGATATGCAGTGTAATTTAGTGAAACTATCAGTCTCCGAAATACTGAGGGATCAGTAGAAGCGAGCGCTAAGATGTCAAAGCACGACAGTTTCAAGTTGCGGCATCGACGATTCGGTCTTCTGGGAGAGACGAACACGAGAAACCTTTAGATACAGTGAAGATCCATGATTGGCCTGATAGGTATATCTGCGAGCTGTGCCTGGCTGGTAAGCAAACAAGGCAAAGTAGCTAAAGTAGATGAATAAGAGACGTTCATCCCGGCCATTAAAATTGGTCCGATATGCGCAGGCTATTCACGCCAACAATGTAAGATCGTTATTACGTTACCTTTATTGATGACTACTTCGTAGTTGTATATCTCCTGAAGTCAAAACATGAAGTCGAAGAAAAGTAAGTATTCTTCGGGACGAATCGGTGCACAACGAATGGCTATCGAACTTGGAATGCCAAGAGGAAGATGATATTCACGTCACGCGATGTTGTATTTGACGAGCAACGGGGTGTGCAGCTGATCGCCTGTCGAATCAGTAATGCTAGAACCGGAAAATGAAGAAGAGGGAATCCGGCGGTGCCCACCAAAACCTTGCCTAGAACCGAATACAGAACCACGAGAACCGCGGGTGGAATACGAACTCGCTGATGACAAGGATACCGACTTATCTGAAGATAAAAAGGAGGAACCTATCGGAGCGCTCCCTTCGTAATCTGAACGGGACAACTGCCCACCAGAAGTGTTCACGAGACAAAGCGAACGGGAGCGTGAGTCCCCTGGGTTTTGAGTCACTTCTGCCGCTGAATATTTTGTAGGTTCCAGAGAGATGACAGATGACAAGGTGATCGCGTATGCATTGAAGAGGAGCGACTGGCTTCACAAAAATGATGCGATTGCTGCAGTCGCTGCACAAAAATGAAATCTGGGAGCTTGTTCCGAAACCTTGTGGACTGCAAATGGGTCTTCAAAATAACGTGCGACGAAGCTGGTGGCATTAACCGGTACGAGGCTCACTTGGTAGCACAGTAGCTAGTAGCCACTCGCAACGCTATGGTTTTGACTACGATGAGACTAAGAGATGGCATAGATGACCATGGTACGAGTGCTGTTAGCTATAGCAAATCAAGATAAGTTTCATGTTCATCAGATGGATGTGAAAACGGTCTTCCTGAATGGTATGCTGAAGAAAGAAATCTACATGCGACAACCTGAGGGATTCGAGCGAGATGACCCAAATCTCAAGAAGTCATTTTATGAGTTGAAGTAAGCCTCACGAAGCAGGAAGGAGGAGTTCAGCTCTTTTGCACTAGCGCACGGCTCCAAACCATCTAATCGAGACTGGCAGTAAGGTAATTGGATACTAAAAAGGTAATTTTCACTAACAATAATATAAAAATATACGATAAAAAATATACACACAAAAGTGCCAAAATCGAACAATTTAGATGTATTCGAATCGCCAATAAAAGAATTGTCTAATCAAAACGATTATATTTTTAAAATGTTATTTATCGTAGCTGTAATAAGGCTGAAAAGCTCTTTTTTAGAAAGACAGAATGTACAATTTTAGCCATGGAATTGTCATATAGGCGCTTATTTAGACTATAAGCCAGCTACTGTAAAAAAGTTTTTCTCCAAGCTGTACAAAGAATGAATAATCGCTTTTACAGAATCGATCAGCATGTATAAAAGTTGTTCAAATGGCTGAGTTATTTCTTACTAAGCCCTTGTTCGGCTATTTAGGAAGCCGAAAGTAACAAGTAGCTGATTTAGTTCTCCAAAACAGACTAATTACAAGCTGATTGAACACTTCGACATACATTATTCGACCTATGTTCAGCCGTCAGCTGAATAAGATTAGTTATAAAGGTGCTTATTTTGCCAAAAAATGTTTCTTGGAAAGTATTAAAAAGCGTTTATTCAACCAATTTGTCCAGTGTTCAATTGGTGTTGTCTAATAGCTATTTTTTTAAATTGAAATTGCGCATAACCAGCCAACAATTAAATAATGGCGTGGAGTGATTCACAAGTTTTTTAAGCCTGAATTTATTGCTGATAAATCAACCTGAGCGTTGTGGCAACCCATTTCACCTGTATGCAGACTTTATTCAGCTATTTTAAAATTATAAGTTGTTCTATTCAACCCAATTGTTTGTTGGGAAACTTCTTCAGCAGATTTTTAATCTGCACCAACGTATAATCACCGAAGTCATCTGAAAAAAGTCCTCCGGTATTTGATGAGCACCATTAACCACACAAAAAAAAAACACCTTTGCTTGGTTACGCTAACACTGACTGGGGCAACAACCTGGAAGACCGTCGATACATATCAGGCAACATATTCCAAGTTTATGGTGAAATCGTTTCGTGGATGACCAGGAAGCAAACCACTGTAGCGTTGTCTTACACAGCTTCCGAATACGTTTTGCTTAGCCAAGCTTTCTGCGAAACAATTTAGGCGACGAATCTTTAAAAAAAAACTAGGAGTACAGGTGGACCATCCAGTACCACTGTATGAGGATAACCAATCCTGCATTTGGATTGCTGAGGAACCCAGTGATTGCAAACGAAAGAAGCATATGGACATCCGTTATAGCTTCATTCGCGAAAAGATACAAGACGAATCTTTCAAAGTTTTCAACGTACCAACAACCAATCAAGCCGCTGATATCTTTATCAAAGGATTACCAAGAGGAACTTCCGAAGCACTAGGTATGATCGAAGATAGTATAATTTGGTTGGGCAGGTAATTGCTGTAGCAACCCAATAATCGCTGTAGCATAACATATTACAAACATAATTATGGCTTGGATATTTTCATCATTTAGTCTTCAATCAATAAAGTTCTATAATACAGACTTTTATTCATCATTAGCTTTGCAGTTTTAAATTTATAGTTTTTTGCCAAATTTTGATCAATTGTTAGTCAAGTTAAAAAAAGAATCTGAAATCCGTTTCAATTTGGTAATTAGTTCACATTTTTACTTAATTAACTATAACTAATTAACTTATTAACTATTAACTATCTTGAAGCTGATAAGCATCACTTTCTTTCAACAATATCGTAATTGCTAACATGTAGAGATAGGAGTTATTACAACTATATCAGCATTTAGTTATGTAATCTAAAAAATGCAATTTCTGTACAAATTAGTTCTTGTATGAATAATACGGATCATTAAAATAACTCGTTACTCTGTTCTCCACCGAACGACCACACTTTTCCAGAGAATTAAAGCAAAGCAGTACATTTTGTTCGCACGCATATTGCCACCCTTGAAGGCGAACTGACACAGATCTGCCAGGCCGTGTGGTTCCCCACCACTATCAACCAGCGATGAACGAGAACACCACGGAAGCCGAAACATTAAAGTCACCCATAAAAATCGATTATGACTAACGAGTGTAGTGTTATGTTTTTTTTACATCCTTCTAGAAAGCCAACCCACCACAACTCAATCGATGCGGTAAGTTTGGCAGCCGGTTTGTCTGTACAGAGTGATGCTCTCACAGCCAGGACGACGATCGGGTATCCAGTTGCCAAACGAATGCAAACCGGCGTCGCATGACAGGCGAATCAAGTCAAGAGGCGGTTGGTCACCCCACAGTTCCTACCGACTTGTTTCCCACTAGTTCTTACTCGAAAAGGTCGCTCTTGAAGTTCCTACGTCCCAGAGCCAGTGGTTTTTACTGCATTTTTTCCCATCCCTGCAGACGCATTTTTTCCACTCAAGGCTCTACGATCTGGATTAATTTCTGCACTTTTGACCGTAGGAGAGAGACGCGTACGATTGGCACTCCGTTCAAATTCTCAGACCGTAACTGTGTCATTTCGTCTGTTCTCCTTGCCGAATCCGACTTTTTCCATCTGGATTTGCACCACAAACCGAGAATCGAGAGACCCACGAAAGTGAGGAGGGTGCGGAAGGATGAACCCGCTGCATATCTCCAAGGCGTGGCTGCTGCAAGTCTGCTTGGCTGGCGACAGCGGCAGGCTGGGGTAAATTTCATACAAAAAATAGCCCAGCATTTTCACAACCGCCGCCGTTGCACATGTTTCACGCCGTAGGGAACCCTCGTGGAATGATTCGCATATCAAAACATATCAACAAACAAAAAACTGCCATTCGCTCAATGGTAATGGATCTGTACGTATCTCACATGCACGCGGTCGCAGCCAGCCAACAGTCATTCAGCAATGTGTGCTAACAAGTAACATCCAGACCACGGCGCGGCATGCCTCGGTCTCGGGCTGTGGGGATAGGTCATGACCGCAACGGATTTCGCAAAAATGCGAATTTGAAATGATTATATGATATAAGATGTGGAATGATTTGCATAGAATGTTGGGCTTGTTTTCACTCGGTCGCTTCCTCGTGTTGCCTTTTGCCTGGGTACTGCGTTTTTTGCCAGTTTTTGCATCAATTAAGTTAGCAAACTTTTTTCACCGCATTCAAATATCAAAATGCTTAATTTATGCTTCTGTGGCAGATTGTTGCGGTCTGATGGGCATGATTTCTTGACAAAATGATTGATTTATTGGAGTGTGTATTTTGCGGTTGATGAAATATTTACACAGCAGTTTTTGCGCTCGCAAACTCGGCAGTTGAAGTATAAAATTGGTATCGATATTATTTTGCCTCCGATGAGTGAGAAGGACAAGGAGGCATTAAGCTGCTATAGTTTAAAGTTAGCCTTTTGTTATCCTAGCATCCATACATTGAAGACTAGTGCATTTGCTTCAGTGCACTTTAATTATAACTCAATCATCTCTGGTCATATTTGGTCTTCTACAAATAGAATTTTTTCCATATCACGCTATTTGCTACTCAACCACCACGCGTCTCCATTCATATATTGGTGTGCATGATTGCACTAAAATACTAATCGTTAATTTCCGCTTAGCTAATTTGTAAGTATGTTGAAGCTCAAGAAAATTTGTGACATGGTACACCTCTTTAAAAATGTAGCTATAGAAAAGCCTAAATTGTTGGCTCAATTTGAGTAAACAGACAAATATACTGGAAAATATTAAAATGTTTTTGTTTTCTCAAGAAGAAAGTTTTATCACATATTTTCGCCCAACTTTCCAAAAGGACCTTAGTAACAACCAATGATTCTTTCCTATCTCACTTTATTTCGTTTATTACAGCGTTAGAATGAAAGCTTCGAACAATTCTCTGTCACAAATCGAAAGATTGTAATGTTTCCTTACTTTCTATGCAACGTGTATCATGAAATATGTAAAACTAACTAAAGAGTCTCACAATGTTACTTAGATCCTTTTGAAAAGTTACGCGAGATATGTGAAACTGAGCTCTTCCCATACCGACAGGTTTTTTTTTTCATTTTGAAATTTTATACCTGAAGCATCTCGATACGTGGAGTTTGCAGATAGGGAAACTGCTCCAGTATTCATCTCAGTCCATATATTCATCTCATACAACATGAAAACACAATTGGAAACAGGAAAAAACGCATATTTTTTCTTAAACCAAGCTGCTAATCCATGGAATGGATTCTTCTTAGTTCACTATAGATTTCTCATAAAGTAGGATCCTCAAAAAATCACTTAAAAGCTTTAAATTTGGATATTCGGGCATCTGCACTCGAAAACTCATTTAATTCAATCATCTACCTCAGGAAACAAAATCCGCGCATTGTTTATACGACTACAACGGAACTCGTCTAGCAGCCAACCAAAGTTTTTTTCATCACTAATGGACTACCTTTTATTTAAATCACTAAACAAAATCACTCACTACACTAAGAATACTTTAATCTTTGAAATGATCACCTCAATTTTCTCAAAAACAAGCTTGAATTGGCAGAAATATATGAGATGATTTTTTACAAATACTAAATTCCAACTGTATGTATTCTCATCTGTTTTCACTGTGTTGGAGAAAATCGAAAGTTGCCATATCCGTTTTTGTTAATACGAAAAAATCATACTGAAAGTGCTGAATTATTCTGACATAATTGACATAAATCGACAGACTGCAGCGGTTACCAATTTTGCACGTAAACAACTACGGCAGATATTTAGGTAACCTACTACGAAGGGCTGCGGCTACGTTCATTCATGATAATGTAATTCATTCATTATTAACAATGTGATGAATATGGAGGCGTCGTGAAATGAATGATTGAGCAGTGATTTAAGTTTTGAGGTGGATATGGAAGCCTTGTGAAAAATGGTTTGTTTTAAAAAACTCAGGATAAATTTTTTTTAGTCAATAAAAGTATATTTGACACGGCACGATACATTATATGTTATAACTCAGGATAAATGCTTATGGAAGATGAAAAATATGTGAAGATGGATTTTGGGTAGCTTCCCTGAACGAAATTTTATGTCGCCACAGCACGGGGTGATATCCCCGAGTTTGTTTTCGCTTTGCACGGAAACTAATGATCTGGTAAGTAATTTAGAGGTGGGGATGGAAAACCAAGCTTTTAGCACCAAGAATAATATGGACTCCACAGTATACAAGCAAGAATGTCTCAAATTGACTCCAATAGTAGGATTCTAAACTGGGCAATAATCAAGAGGAATATGAGACAAACTCGAAAAGTTATGCGGGATGTTGTACAGCAGGCGAGAAATCGGGAAAAAAACTAGCCGCTGAGGAAGACCAGCTGTGGGTGTGTAGAAAGTGTTGACGCAAATTCCAAAGAAAGTTTGTAATTTAATCCGACGACCGACAGAATAGTTTTCTTATATTTTTCTATGAAGTTGCAATAAAATACCTTAATTTTGAGTACTTAACATTTTTGAAGACTTCTAATTGTTTAAACGCACGTTTGTACGTTTTGATTTTTTGTTTTAAACGCACGTTTGTACATTTTGAAAATAAATATTTATATCGTACTCTATATTTTTAAAAATAATAGACATAAAAGCTACGTGTCGAATGTTTTTAAAAACAAATGAGTAAATAAAATTTCGCCAACAAAAAAAATTTGCGCAGATTTCATGGAAACGCTCATGTATTACAGAATAGTAACGATAATTGCCAGTAGCACTTTGGTCTTACTATGTAGCACATTATCGTTTGTCGTTTTATTCTATCTCCGTTGTGGCGTAGTGTAAAAAAATTAAAAACTATGTGTAATTTGTTACACTTTTCAAGTTCATGACATTCTCTCTTATCGTACAGGTATGGACTGGAGAGTTTTTAAAATAAATTTGTTGTAGAGGTTAAAAACCGCTACACCGCTCAGCAAGGCTAAATGCGGCAGTCACACCGGAAAATATCAAAAAAATTGTTATATGATGCTAAATGACCGTAAAGTGAAGTTTTGCTAGCTAGTTAAGACCACAAATTACGTAAGGCTTCATAGGGAGAGAGGGTTTATCCGAATTTCTTACGCCTGCTTACGAATGAGGATTACAGAAAATTTTACATTAGAGAGAATTTCAAACAAAGGTCAAATCAGTTAAAATTTTTCTAGCTGAGATTCAATTTAATATTAGGTAAACAAAGTCAAATACATGATTATTTAGCTAAAGAGAGTTCAATGCTTTCCCAAGATTCAGCAGTTGAATGTCGGGAAAGCAGCGAATTAACCTCACACGGTGTCAAAATTTCGATTATTATCGGATTTTCATGTACCTCTGATTTTCTTTCGCAGAAATGTTGCCAACTGGATAAGATCGGGAAGTTAAAAAATATTTCATCGGCGATTTTTTGAAAAACTTGGATTGTAATTTTTTTAGCGCAAATCCGCAATAAAAATTCCCACTAACTTCACGAATGTCAGTCATATTAACGTAGGCAGCAACCAGTGCATTTGAGGGTAGTGCAGTGCAGTGTCAGTCATTTTACCACAGACAAACAGACGTACCACTCCATGCAAAATTCTAAAAAAATGTGGTTCCGATTAATTTGTGCGACACGTACTGGACATATTCCGCAAATGAAAAACTTTCAGCCTTTGTGCTGATTTTGGCAGCACGACACGCGACTGTCTACTGAGTTCAAAGGTAAAAGGGCTGATGTGCACCACCGCTGCGGCGGAAATATTCCGCGCAATTGAAATTTTTTCGAATTGACCGTTATTTTGATCCATGAAAATAAATTTCAAGATACCTCTGTTTGTCTGTGATTTAACCATAAGAAATCACAGCAACCAATGCATTTGAGCAGAGTTGCCAATAAAATTTTCGATTTAACTGGAAAAAGGCTGAAGAAAAAACTGGATCCAAAATAAATTTAAAAAAAAGCAAAAAAAAGATTGTGAGAGAGCTTTCCTGATATGGGGATTGAATCCAGTGACAGTTTTGGATACAGCAACTAAAGAAATAACTCTTCGCAAAAAATTACTCATTTTAATCAGAACTGTTATGTTTTGGGCTTACATTTTGTAAAAATTATGGACTGAAAAATTTCCTCTAACAGCAGCAAAATTTAAAATTACGCAATCATTCTATCTCAAAATTAAGAAAAAAGAGTTTTTCCATTTACTCTGGTAAAATCTATTTGTTTGGTTTTATCTCAACCATGTCACGCCGTCTTTTATTTGACCGTGTTTCATGAGAGAAGATAGTATACTGAAAATGCTGTTAAGAATTGTCATAATAATTTATCAATGTACAAAATTTCCGTTTTAAAAATATTTCCGAACCCAATCGGAGCTTGAGTGAATTAAAAACTGGATAAAACTGTTCCCTACCCTTCGTATTCGAGAGATTTAGGTCCGAGTGACCATTTTCTGTTTCCCCGGTTGAAAATGTGCAAACTCAGCATGTTGCTATTTGGCCGATATATGAAACACGACTTATAAAAGCCCCCGAAAAATTATCCAACTCAAATTTTATTTGACTGGGAATTGGATGCAAGCACATTCGTATTTGGCCTCCAATTGCATGCGGATTGCTTTCATTTCAGTCTCTTCAGTGTAGGTCGAGCACTCAAGCTTTAATAGCATCATCTACAAAATGCATTGGAATGATGTAACGCTTTCGCTCATCAAAAGCGATTTAGCTTCCCTTAACATTTTTCAATTTTTTAACTCGTTTATTCTTATACTCTATCTCTCTTATACTTTCTCTCTTCAGCGTAGAACTACGTCTTTAAGAAAAGTCTATGGGGATGTTGAAAGAAAACTCAAAATCGCAAAATGGGAGAAAATCATGTTCAATTTCAAAAGCTTACCACTCGGTTAGTTTTCTAAGGACCTTTTGTTCTTGGAGTAACCAATTAAAATATACAAAGGGCCTTCTTCACACGATCGACAGTATAATAAACCACTGTTTGGGCTATATAAGGGCCTGTTTCGACTAAAACAAATCATGTGTTAAAGTGTTGATTCACCCGAGTTTTCTCGGTCGCATTCGCTCCCGAATACATATGCATACACTAGCGTCTACTCTCCACTCGCGTCAACTCCCCTACTCGCGAGCACAGGCAGACGAAGAGAAATGTTTCAAGACGCATTGCGATGATTGAGGAGGGACTGAAAATATTTCAAATAGGGTTCCGGGCTACTTCGGCAGCGGTTTTCTTCGGCTAGTTTTGCAAATACTGTAATATGTAAAATACTTACCAAAGCAGTCCGATACCCTAAACATTCAAGTATGTGATATTTTACAGATTCTCCGTCCTACTCTCGTCTGTCGGTGCACGAAGACTCACCGATCCTGTCAGTGTCGGCGAGCATTTGAAGGACTATATAAAAGATTGCTTTCGAAATTATGCTCAGAAACCGGAAACCAAGGCCATTTTGAAATTCACGATGGTGACTTTCGCAGTTTAGAAAACATCCCAAAATGACCAAATATGAACCACCCAATAGGGGTATTTCCCAAACCGGGATGATACCTAGAGGCCAAAAATCAACCCAAGACACCATTTTTAGATCCAAGGTGACTACCCTCGGCTTCTGAAAGAGCCATAAACGGCCAAATGTTACGTAATATGAGTATTTTCTTAAATGTGATGACATCCTTACCAAACCGTCCAAAGCCGTAGTGTGACTTTTGCTGTACGTAAGAGTCGTCTCCATTCCACTCGGTCTATGGCTGCAAATCGGCAGCGTTGCAGTCTACGTGGGGTGTGTTAGGTCGTCTTCCACCTGATCGATCCAACTTGCTCGCTGTGCACCTTTCCATCTCGTCCCTGACGGATTGGTTTCAAGAACCATCTTTACCGGACTGTTGTCCGACATCCTTACGACATGCCCAGCCCACCACAACCTGCCAATCTTAGCGGTGTGGACGATAGATGGCTCCTCAAGCAGCTCCTACAGTTCGTAGTTCATTCACCTTCTCCACGTTCCGTTCTCTATCTGCAGTTTATCGTAGATGCTACACAACACCTTCCGCTCGAAGACCGCAAGGGCGCGTTGGTTCTCCACAAGCATAGTCCATGTCTCATGCCCGTAGAGGGCTACCGGTCTGATCAGTGCCTTGTAGATTGTTAACTTGGTGCGGCGACGAATTCTACTTGATCGGAGCGTCTTCCGGAAACCAAAGCATGCACAATTTCTTGCCATATTGCGCCGATGAATTTTTTTGCTGGTATCGTTGTCGGCAGTTACCAGTGAGCCCAGGTACACGAACTCATCGACCACCACGATTTCTTCACTACCTACTTGAGCTCGAGGAGAGAGATTAGCGCTGCCTTCTCGTGAACCCCTTCCTTTCATGTACTTCGTCTTCGATGAATTGATAACCAGTTCAATCCATTGGGCTTCAGCCGTTAGTCCGATGTACGTATCCGCCATCTTCGCAAAGGTCCGAGCTACAATGACAATATCTTCGGCGAACCAAACAGCTGAACTGACTTTCGGAATATCGTGCCACTACTCGTGTTAATCTCCACTCTTCTAATGACACCTTTCAGAGCAATGTTAAACAGTAGGCACGAGAGACCAACACCTTGGCTTAAACCTCTTCGGGTTCCGATGGGGCTCGAAAGTGCCCCTGATACTCGAACTACACACATCACTTAATCAATCGTCGCTTTGACCAACCGCGTTAGTTTTTCCGGTAATTCGTAGGCGTGCATAATTTGCCATAGCTGAACTCGATCGATAGTGTCGTATACCGATTTAAAACCGATGAATAAGTAGTGTGTGTGCACGTTGTATTCGCGGCATTTCTGCATAACTTGCTGGACCGCGAATATCTGATTCGTGATGGCGCGGGTACCCATGAATCTTGCCTGCTTCGCAAATGGTGAAAGTCGACGGCAGAGAATTTGGGAGAGTACCTTGTAGGCGGCGTTTCAGCAGAGTGATTGCCCGGCAATTGCAGCACTCTAGCTTGTCGCCCTTTAGTGGATGGGACACACAATATCTTCCATCTACTCCTTCGGTTCTCGTTTTCCCTCCCAAATCTCAACAATGGCCCCTGATCATCCGTCACGATGCGATGAAGAAAACCGTTCCTTTTTCACCGCTGGAGTAATTGTTCATAAGCGAAAAAACGACTCTCAACGTCAATTGGCTTCAAATCATAACAAACTCATGTTCTTCGTTTTCAAATTATTCTCAAAGCACGCAATCACTTCGAAATGACTTGGCGGGTAACTCCTAATACCGAAGCAAGTTGTTCTGCGTTTATTATGGATCCTCGTCGAGCAATTGCCCCAATTCAGCATTCTCGAAGGTTTTGAGGGGGACAGTTATCATCATCGAAAATACCGCCGTTAAAGCGACGGAGCCAATCACGGCACGTTGTACTACTTGGAGAGGTAAATATTTAAACTTTTTTTAGCTCTCGATGCGCTTCAATGTTTTCTGTCAATGAAATGAGAAAAGTTAAACTTTCCGTGAATAACGATTATTGGGCACAAAATTAAATCTCTAAGGTGTCAAAAGAATTGGTTTTACTATATGTATCAGAATGGTTCAACACGTTTTATGTCAAAATTTTTTCATCTGTTGACAAATAGCGAGGACTTAGTTTTTGCCATATTCACGGAAATTTTTTTAAACCGAGATAAAATCGAAATCCTACTATTTTTTTAATTCACTCATTCAGACTAGGTTGATAACTTTGGCAGCCGATTCGAAACCAATTGTTTTATTTGATTCAATTTATTTTATAGATGTAAAGATTTTTAATAACAATAAAGTAACAGCTGTTTCTTTCCATTTTATTTTGATTCACACTTGAAAATCGTTACTTGCTCCTAAGCTTTATTTAGTTAACTCTTATACTTATACTAGTAACTCTTATATTCCTTCCCGTTCGTACTCGTTATCTACCAGGCCACAAATTTTATTCTAGCTTGCCAATCACGCTTTTCTGGAATCAAAGAAATTCGAAGATATCTTAGACGTGTACATTTAAGCTGACATGTTTCTTCGCACTTGGTATCACCTGTCCTCTTTTGTTAAAGAAATCCGAAATCTTTTGGCATCAATTAAACATGCAATATCCTAAAAAACATTCCTTCGTCCCAGACATACAAAAACAATCATCGGAGAAAAGCCGAGCAGTTTATCAATGTTAATCACACAGCACAAATAAGCAATTCGAATTCAACACAATAAAAAGTCAGTCGAAAATTTATGCTCAAACAAAAAGCATAAATCCAGTTGATTGGAAACGGAAAAACCAGTTTGCCACGATAAGAACATTTTATTTAATTTTAATAAATTTATTTATACACGAGCGCATCCGAAGCATAAACAAGCAGGGACTCATTCCGGTACCGGCAAAGCGTCACCGGGACTGCAGAAACGAAGCGGTCGGTCGAAACAGTAAAAAGCTCTACTGAAGGCAAGCTCACTGATTTGATTCACGTTTTTCCCTTCTGCCCGGTAAATCCTTTTTCCGAATCCGAAACGGTGTAGCCTTCGTGCCGATCACCCAAGAGGACCGCCAGCGACCGACCGGGCGAATCGAGATCCGCCCACCTGCGGCTGCTGCTCTGCGCCCTCCTCTCTGTGTTGGTATTACTCCCTCGTGGCAATCGTTGCTGGCAACCGTTTCCTCCCCCATCGAAGCAGGCTGATCAGCAAGCTGCAGAGAAGGAGCGAGAACGCGGTTCAACAGATCATCATTTTACGTTGTTTGTTATTGTCGTTTTTTATGGCTTAGGCAGCGCGATATCACCGAAGATAAACGTATGAATTTTAAATTCCCCACTGGGACTGGCTGGGACGGTACGCAGTAGTAATGGACGCTCAAAAGAATCTTCAATTAACTGCAGCAGGACGGTTTGCTGTTGGCGGATTGATTGTGGAATATGAAATTTTTAGTATTTAAATTAATCTATTAAGAGAGCAAAAAACAAAAAACCACATTATTTTTCAACTTCAAGCTGAAGTTGTTTGTTTGCACTGAATTCTTAGATGAGGGTAAGAAAGGCTTCAAATCGGATTAGAAATAACAAGCAATTTGTGAAGATACTCTTCTCCATTATTCGGTGTTCAAAAAGTATAACTTTTCAAAGCCCACACTATTTGTAGATTTTTATGCTTACAGTTTTAATCATCAATTCAAATACATTTAAAATATATATAGGCAGATAAATCTACTAGGCATGATCCACTTGAAGGTTTGAATCTACCAATCAATTATCTAAGTCCGATAGTCAAAGATCCAACTTTCAAAGCACTAACATTCGAAAGTGCAATATACTATAAAAAAATTTATCTGATCAACGAACAGAAACCAGTTCACAGAAGGAAGTCTTATATCAGCATTTCAGAGTCTAAACTAAGTTTAAAATCTGTACTCTAGAAAAGTCATAAATCCAAACTCCAAAAACTTAACTCTAATTTGGTGACTTAAAGGTATAACATCAAAAATTAAAAGTGTAAAGTCGAAAATCAATAGTCAAGAGTCTAAAAATAAATAACTTAAAACTCGTATGTCAAAATTGAAAGGTGAAAAACTAATAAGAATCTAGATTAAGAAGGTCCAAAGTCTTAGGTAAAAAGTTCCAACTCTTAAAGTTTAACTCTTTTTGTTGGTTTGGTTTTATTTGATGCTATTCGAAAATTACTCATTGCAAGCCAATCAATTCGTATACTTCATGGCCGCTGCCACTACCACCGCACCTTCTTCAACGAGATTATTCGGTTTCCTACTGAGTCAGGCCAGGATGTTGAAACTTATCTACGCTATGTCACCGTGTCATTCAACGTTTATCCGACTGACTGAAGATCGTTCGCAGATAACGCAACTCTCAAAATTAATCTGCAGCTTACTTGCGACGTTTGAACAGCATTTTAAAAACTCCAATCGTTGTTGACCTTTCTTCTATTGCTAACTCGGATGCAAACAGCACCCGAAACGAAATGTGGAGTGTGCTCCCGTTGACCGTCTTTGGGCTCGGTTAGCGGTTAGCGGAGGTGTGGTGCGCAGTCGCGGCAATTACGTCACTCCGCCTCCAACGGCGATCCAAAAACGCTCTCGATTGGCCAGTTTTTCTACAGCCGTTCTCCACTCACGGACACATACACCGCGAGCCGGATAGTCTCGTGCCGAGTTCACCCGATCGCTCGATGGGGAACAACAGCGAGCGGGTGAAAATAATGGAAAACCGCCGGAGCGAGAGAGCGAGAACGCTCAGTGGAGGAGCATGACAAATAGTGGTTTGGAAAGGGTTATGCAGCATAAAACGCCCAAGCGGGAAAGAGGTAGACAAAAATTTTATGAATATTTTTGCCCTGGATGCTTTTTCAGCTTTATAGTAGTGTATTTGTGTTAGTTTTTTCTTCGCTCCGAACGGGCAGCGGTAGCAGCTGGAAGCGACCGTCCACCACCATCGCGACCTGTAGCAAAGCAAACAGTGGTGACAATTGTTATGCTCCTTTTTTATGTGCCTCACTGGGGCGTGAGAGGAAGACAGCCAGAGACCATAATGCATAGCAAAGGAGGTCTGAGCTGAAAGCAAGTAATGCTGCAGCAGGCATGAAGGTGTTCTTCTGAATGCAGTACTGGTTTTATGTGGATCGAATGAATTTTAAACACGCTCTGGCTGGATTTCTTGCCCCGAGCTGGCCCTTCGAAGGCAAGATAGAAAGGGAAAGGATTATCGACATCGCCGGAGGCAAAAAAAAATCGAATGTAATTAAAAGCAATTATTTAATTAAACAAAACAGGAAAAGTATTATTCAATTAAATGCTATCGAGGAAGCCAATCTTTGAAAATGAGAGTTTGTTTTCTGTCATACCTCATTCATTAGGGACGAGTGCAAGTTTTAGAGGATGTCAGGAAAGAAAATGGCACAAGCAGTTGGAAGCGAACAGGCTTTGCAGATGTAACCACAAGATAAGAGAATAAAGTGATTCAACAGGGCAGACATTTTGCTCAAAAAGGTTCCAATAGCGAATAGAACAAACGAAACGAATAAATAAATGAGTTCAAAGCGAAACAAAGAAAGGTAAAATAAGAAAACTTAATGATATAAAAACAAGACTAGAAATTATTACAACTTCAATGGCAAAAATATTCATTAAAATTTTTACAATTACAATTACAATTACAATTACAATTACAATTACAATTACAATTACAATTACAATTACAATTAAAATTAAAATTACAATTACAATTACAATTACAATTACAATTACAATTACAATTACAATTACAATTACAATTACAATTACAATTACAATTACAATTACAATTACAATTACAATTACAATTACAATTACAATTACAATTACAATTACAATTACAATTACAATTACAATTACAATTACAATTACAATTACAATTACAATTACAATTACAATTACAATTACAATTACAATTACAATTACAATTACAATTACAATTACAATTACAATTACAATTACAATTACAATTACAATTACAATTACAATTACAATTACAATTACAATTACAATTACAATTACAATTACAATTACAATTACAATTACAATTACAATTACAATTACAATTACAATTACAATTACAATTACAATTACAATTACAATTACAATTACAATTACAATTACAATTACAATTACAATTACAATTACAATTACAATTACAATTACAATTACAATTACAATTACAATTACAATTACAATTACAATTACAATTACAATTACAATTACAATTACAATTACAATTACAATTACAATTACAATTACAATTACAAAAACACCATGTGCTCGATGATCGACCTCTTTAACGTTCATGACCGTACAGGGCTAACTTCATGGCCGTAGAGGGCCACGGGAATCAGTGTTTTGTAGAGTGCAAGTTTAGTACGGGTTTGCAGACAGCGGGACCTCAGCTGGTTACGTAATCCGTAGAAGGTCCTGTTTGTAGCTGCTATCCGCCTTTTTATCACACGGCTAACCTCGTTGTCATGTCGCTAATGTACCCAGATAAATGAATTCGTCGACTACTTTTGAAGTTTCTCCATCTCACACCACCTCCGTCGGACTACCACGCTCTCTACCAGCCACCTTGTATCTCGTTTCAGCCTGATCAGCCTGTTTAGCTTTATTGAGAAACCATGTTCGTGCATAATTCGCCATAACCCATTTCTCTTAACTGTATCGTACGCTGCCCTAAAGTGAACAAATGGTGAGTCTGCGAGTAGAATTCTCGAAATTTATCGAGGATCTGTCGCAGGTTGAACATTTGGTCCGTAATGGAGCGTCCCTCTCGAAAACCACATTGGTAATCGCCAACAAAGGTCTTCGACAAAGGTTTCAGTCTATGAAACAGAATACGGGAGAGAATTTCGTAAACGGTGTTGAGAAGGGTTATGCCCCGATAATTACTACAGTTTAGGCGGTGGCTTTTCTTGTAGATCGGACATATGAGGCCCTCCAACCAGTCCAAGGGTAATTCTTCCTTGGACCACACTCTCACTCGTCCATGGTTGGTGGGTCCACAGTAGGGTGCCAATCACCTATATGGGAAAAAAGTAACCAGCAAATTTAAAGAAAAAACCCTAGACAAAATGTTCATCCACCCGAAAAACCACCCTATGCAAAATTTTAACTAGATCGGACTAAAAACTGGGTGGCGCAAAGCGATCGAAGTTTGACCTTGAATAATTCGAAAAATCACCAAAATCGAGAATTTTCTTTTCAGATGATACCAGATGATGCGTTTTGGAGCCATCTGGGACCAGAAAAAAAAATCTCGAAAACCGAAATTTCATGCACCCCACTCCGTTGGGTTAATTTTTGTATTTTTAAAGGCCAAAATTAAATCGCTTTGCGCCACCCCATTTTAAGTCCGATTGAGCTGGAATTTTGCACAGAGTGTTTTTTCGGGTGGATGAACATTTTGTAAAGGGTGTCTCAAAATGACCATTTTCATTGGAACTCTACGCTCAAAAACTCCGAGCACTCGTCGATCAGCTTCCTTCA
Source organism: Wyeomyia smithii (assembly GCF_029784165.1). NCBI lineage: Eukaryota > Metazoa > Arthropoda > Insecta > Diptera > Culicidae > Wyeomyia > Wyeomyia smithii. The sequence goes on from NC_073696.1 coordinate 202,117,072, forward strand.
GCGTCCATGCTTCATGTCCGTAAAGGGCCACCGGGAGTATCAGCGTCTTATACAGCGCTAGTTTTGTGCGAGTTTGCAAACTACGGGACCTTAGCTGGTTACGTAGTCCGTAGAAGGCCCTGTTCGCAGCTGCAACTTGTCGTTTCACTTCACGGCTCATATCGTTGTCACATGTCACAAGCGTACCAAGATAAGCGAATTCGTCAATTTCAAATCGTTTCCCATCTATCTCCATTTCAGCACCAACACCATGGGAACTCCCACGCTCCCTGCCAGCCACCATGTACTTCGTTTTGGCAGAGTTAATGACAAGTTCCAATCTCGCTGCTTCCCTCTCAAAAGGTACGATGGCCTCCTCCACGGCCCTACGGTTGATACCGATGATATCGATGTCGTCCGCAAAACCGAGAAGCATGTGAGATTTCGTGATGATCGTACCGTTTCTTTGCACATTTGCTCTTCGTACTGCACCTTCAAGGGCGATGTTGAATAGCAAGTTAGAGAGCGCATACCCCTGCTTCAGTCCATCCAACGTTACGAATGCGGCTGATGTCCTGCCAGCTGTCCGTACGCATGATTTCGATCCCTCCAGCGGCATACGACTTAGCTTAATTAGTTTCGTCGGGAAACCGTGTTCCAGCATGATCTGCCACAGCTCGTTTCTTTTCACTGAGTCGTATGCCGCCTTTGAATCCACAAACAGATGGTGCGTCTGCAAGTTATACGCCCGGAACTTATCGAGGATCTGTCGCAGGGTGAAGATTTCATCCATCGTGGAACGCCCCTGTCGAAAACCAGCCAGTTGGTGAAAACCACCAACAAAGGATTCCGTTAATGGTCTCAATCTGAAGATCAGAATACGGGAGAGCACTTTATATGCGGTTTTGGGCAATGTAATGCCTCTATAGTTGCAACAATCCAATAGATGACCCTTCTTATAGATAGGATATATGAGGCCTTCCTACCGGCTCCTTCCGGCTCCTACGCCAATCTTGGGTACCACTAGATAATGATCCGAGTCAACGTTTGGTCCTCTTAATGACCTCACGTCTGTAACGTCTGAAAAGTGCCGACCATCAACCAGAACATGGTCGCTCTTAAAGTAGGACTCTCCATTCGGGTTCCTCCAGGTGTGCTTACGTATATTCCGGCGTGCAAAATATGCTACAGATAGCCATACTTCTGGCTGCAGCGAAATTGATAAGCCTTAGGCCGTTGTCGTTCTTAGTAGGGTGGAGACTTTCTATATCAATCACGGAGCGGAAGAAGTTCTCCTGCCAGACCTGCGCATTTGCATCCCCGATGACAATTTCGATGTCGTGTCCTGGGCACTCATTATACGTCTTTTCAAGGAGCTCATAGAATTCCTCCTTCTTTGCATCGGGTTTATCGATGGTCCCTATGAGCACGAAACCGACTTCCCTTTCTGCTTTCATGCCGCCACTGTAGTAGATGTGGTACTAAAATGAAGTGCCCGCAATAGTATCTTCTATCCAGAATCCACATTCTCACGTTTTCGGTCACCTCACCTCCTGTATGGCAGCAACCCTTACATGCACCTTCTTCAGCTCTCTAGCAAGGTTACCTGCACGTGCCGGTTCAAGTGGAGTCCTTCCATACCATATACCGAGTTACCAACAATTGTTGGCCTTTTTTGTTCGCCTAGGTCCATGCCGATTATTCCGTTCCTTATTTACATCTGGATTGTTCGTAGTATTGTATATTCGGTATTCTGCCTTACCAGGGCTGCTATACCCAGTCTCGCTACGGGGCTGCCGTCTAGATATAGCTGGCGAGACACCGCGATTCGTAATTCAGCCGCCCGCTCCGGGTTCGACGCTCTGTTGTACGCCGCCCTCTAACATGGACGTACGATCCCCCTTCCCAGTCAGCATACGACCATAGTTGCCACCGGGGGTTGGTTTCCCGATCTCCGCTAAGGTTACTCGTATCTCGGTCGGCACCTTGTAAAGGTTGGGACGGAAATTGATGGAGGTGAATAACCACAATGGGGTCTCAAGTGACATGTGCCCAGCCGTTTACCAACCTAGCAGTGTAGCTAGTTTCTAGCTACATATTATAATGTTGAAAAAAAAATTGATCACCAAGAGCATGAAACCAATCCAATGCACTGTTATTGTGTCATGATTCATCATTTTTATACTGGACCTATTGAAATTCACTATGCGTAACTCACCGGCGAGTTGTAAAAATAAACGAACTCACAAGATAATCAGCTTAAACAGTATGTGTTTATATCAAATAAATTCAGATTTAGAGAACCGGGAGCTGCGAGATTGAGCAGAGACAGGTTTCGCTGTTAATCTTGCGCCTGAGGTTAGCAAAGCAAGCAAGGCCTTTGGTGCTACATTTAAATTCGGAACTTGACCTTCTGTTTATTTATACACAGACTTTGCAGCCGGCTGCTTAGTGTACAAAACAATTGCGGGGATAGTGCTACGATCCTACTGACACTAACAGTCTCTCCCGAGCCGAGAGTCGAATCTACGACGACTGGCTTGTTAGGCCAGCATCGTACCTCGAGACCATCTGGGAGACGGGGGCTATCCCTTATCAAAAAGGAACAATTGTGGGGAATCAGTCTGTGGTAGTAAGGCTCAGGTCTACCAAAGGGGTGAAGCACCCAACGAGTTGAGAACGGCTTTATAAGTCCTGGGCAGAATCCAGGATCGCGTAATCAACTGGAATGCGATCAACGAGGGAATGTGTTTATTAAGACTTAAAGGTCGTTTCTTCTACTAAAGTATCATCAACGTGCACTGCCCGCGCGAAGGTATACCTGACGACGAGAAAGAATCGTTCTACGCGCAGTTGGAGGCAATATGCTACAGCTGCTCTCCACGGGACATCAAGATCGTTATCGGGATAGGAACGCTCAGGTTGGTAGGGAAGTGGTGTATCTCACAGTCTACACACCGGCACGAACGACAACGGCCAACGATGCATCAATTTCGCAGCGTTCCGAGGCCTGGTGATTAGAAACACCTTTTGATGTGAAGATATCCACAAAGCCACCTGGAGATCACTTGAGCGTCGAATAACAAATCAAATTGACCACGTTCACATTGTTGGCCGGTTTTTCCCAATCATCATAAATATACGCTCCCTTCGGTTGCACTCCCGTTTCCACGCGGTGCCATCTTGGATCTGGGATACATGCAACCAACGTAAGATCGGATAACCAACCGGTGGGACCTTATTCTTATGATGACAGGGAAAGAGGGTTTCCGAGCACCTGTCCTCCATGTTAGGAGCGGCTTAAAACGGTGTCTGTACTCCAGGTTAGGTGCGGCCGATTACCGTCCTCGTGCCAACGTGGAAGTCTAAACAATATTGTGCACGATGGCACGAAAGTAGGAAAGCGCCGCATGGAAGAGGAGGAGTATGCAGAGCTGACACAAAAGCATCCATTCCTCGGGACACCGAAACGCGAAAGTTCTACCAGAAACTCAACGCATCCTGAAGAGGCTTTGTGCCGCGAGCCGAAGTGTGCCGGGATAAAGATGGCAGTACTCCGACGGACGATCGTGAGGTGCCGGAAAGGTGAAAACAGCACTTCAACGAACCCCTGAATGGCGCCCAGGCAGAGCACCATGGCGGCGGAAACAGCGATCCCGTCGGTGCGGCAAACGTAGAAGACATACCAGCCCTAACTATAGGATACAGGGGATACAGGACAGCTACCGGAGGAGTGGAATGATGGGGATATCTGCCCTAATTATAAAAAAGGCGACAAACGGTACCTCAGGCAGTGCTGATAAAAGTCATTTTCCCCAGCAAAATTCTTTGAAAATTACAGCCAATCATTTTCAATTTTCACTTCCAATGATCGCAGCACTCTTTCAGATACACTAGATTTTCGTCCTAGTAACGTGCTGTTATACTCAGATAAAATAGATCACGCGCATCGATCACGGTTATGGATTAAAATTTGACGACAAATCCAACTAAATGATCTTCACTTCAAAGTGAAAAAAAAAACAAACAGTCCACTCAACCAAAATGAACCTCACCGAAACACTTTTTCACTGACACTGACCGATGCCTTGACAATCTTTGTTAACTGATAAACTGATTTTGTTGTCTTGCTTCCATCGCATGAAATATAATGAGGTGTTTTGACAGTTTACTGCCATGCAAAAAGCGGGGAGAGAGAACTTTGAAAGGATTGTAAAAAAATAACGTTTATGGATGCTTTTTTTCACTTTCACTCAAGAATGTCAACAAATGTCAACCCTGATCTCAGGGATTGGAGAGTGGCAACCAATAAAACCAATAAGGCACCAATAAGGCAAAGAAACACTAGTAATTGCTCTCCACTGTGTAATTCTCAGGATTTTGGAGGAAGAGGGACTATCAGAGGAGTGTTTTAAAGGAGTTGAATGCCCCATTTATAAAAAGAGCGATCGGCTACAATGCTGCCAGCAACTACCCTAACATAACGCTGCTCAACGCCGCCTACAAAGTCCTCTTTCAGGTTCTGCTTTGTGATCTTATAGCAAAAAGATTCGTAGGGTAGCAGTAAGCGAGGTACTGCAGATCAATTCTTCACTCTCCAACAGATCTTTCAGAAATACCGGGAGTACAACGTGCCTACACATCACACCTTCGTGGACTTCAAGGCAACGTATGATACAGTCGATAAAAATGCACGACTACGGTTTTCCAAAAAAGCTAGCACGACTTATCATAGCTACCTAGGATCGAGTTATGGGTTACGTGTGCGTATCGGATACACTCTGGAACCTCTTCGAAGTGCACAGGGGGTTGAGACAAGAAGATGGACTATCCTGCACGTTGTTCAACATTGCTATTGGGGGTATAATCCGACGAGCGACGAGCGGGCTTTGAAACAAGTGGCACGATTTTCAACATAGGTAGTCAACTCATAAGCTTCGCAGACAATCTCAACGTTATCACAAGAAACTTTGCGACGGTGGAGACAATCTACGCCAGACTAAAAGTGGTGGCTAGGAGAGTTGGACTAGAAATTAATGCGCCGAGAACCAAGCATATAAAGGAGAGAGGCTCGAGAGAAACCAACTTTGACCTACCATGGACGGTGATCATGGACTAAAAAAAAAAAAATAAATAAAAAAAAAATAGGTTCTCTTCAAGGACCCTACCGGCACCAGAAACAGAGAGTCCCAACGTGCTAGGTAGCTTGACCAGGTTGGAACGGATCTCCGAGTATGGAAACGCCTAGGAAATTTGTGATGAGTAGCCCAGGACCGAGTAGAGTGACGGAAAATCTTGATATGGTACAAGCCAACAGCGGTCACAAGAAAAAACTTAATGAGGGCAAATTTTAAACATTCACGCGCACGCCTTCGTGTGGAAGAGTAAATTTTTTTGTTTAATTGAGTGCAGAACTTTTTTATATTCAGCAAATTCGTAGAAAATAAAAAACATAACAAATCAATAAACTAAGCCCATATCATCTTAAGGTAAATAAAATAGGAAATTGAATGAACAAAGTTATGTTGGTTTGAGGTAAATTATGGTAGGGTAATCGCTCCATTATTCATCTCAACAGCTTGGTGCGCCTACATTCATCTTATTTCTTTCATTTGTCCAATTTATCGTCAAATTTCTACAAATTTTGGAAAGTAAATATGTTTGCTTCTCGATTTTCTCGTGGCTGAAAGTTTAACGTTGAAAATATGGTAAAACTTGACGATAAATTGATCAAAAAGGCATGATGAGATGAATATAGGTACTGAGATGAATATAGGAGCGATTACCCTACATACTCAGAGTTCAAATACTAGAAACTCAGCGAGATACACTGGGGTCGCTTTTTACGAGGGTGGTTTTACCGCATTTAAAAGATTAAATTAGATATACTTATACTAAACTTTTTTGATACCGCGTACAAATCATCTTCCAAATCGAGTAAAAATAATCCGAGTTATTGTAAAAATATGCCGTTTAAAAAAACGCATAAAAACAACCCGCGTAAATAGCGACCCCAGTGTAACTGATTTGTGCTTCGTATGTCTATTATGTGTTAAGTAAGATTTTGTCGTATTCTCCAGCTTCCCCTTCGTAAGCATTGGTAAGAATTATGCATCCCCTCTCTTCTACAACCTCACGTAATTTGTGAGGGATCTCCAAATATCGTATGCACTGAGGAACCCCTTAATGTACAAAACCGTAACTGGCCAATCTATTGAACTTGGTTAGTAGCTTCTTAATGAGAGGTAACAACACTTCACTCATTTCTAATAGTTTGATTTATGCCGTCCAGCACGTGGCAATCAAATTCTAATATACCCAGTTTCTTTCTTTCGATGTTTTTTCCCCATGATGACGCGTGCGCAATATTTGCGCTACTCTACACTCAATACAATGTTATGTTTTGAACAAATATCCGATAGCTCCGTTTGAAGATGTTTATGAACCGAAAAAAATACACACCTCACTTCCAGTGAAACGAATCGAACAAAAACAGATCGCAATCAAACTGCCAGTGAACATACAAGACCGCAGAGAAGATCGCTCATGGTTTCGCTTCTAACGTATTTCTGCAACAGTTATTTCGGTCCAATTTAAGCCGCCAAATTACCAAAATTCATTATTGCTGTTTATTGTTCCATCTAACGATAGAGCAGCTGTAGTTCAGTTTATTCTGATACAATGTTTCTTTATATTTTTCCTTGCATTCTCATGAATGAACAGTATTCGAGTTCGAGAGTCACTCACTCAACAAAACCGAATATGTGATCAACCCGTTTTTCAAATTTCTAATCTAAATCTTTGTGATATTCCCTAAAAATTTCATACTAAACTTTGAGAAAATCCAACAGTTTCGAGAATGGACAAAAGCCACAAGTCAATGACGTCTCACTATACCTTCAGACATCTTAGTTAAACTAATTGATTTCAGCCGTTTCCGCATCGTCACCCCGTGCCAAAAGCCTGCAATCAAGCACCCTGCCAGCTAGCTTGTAATTATCACAAAATTACACATAAATTAAATTTCTGAACATTTTCGAAACAAAGATCTGCGGTCATCATAATTCATCCTGGTAACGTCGGTTCGGTTCCCCACCCAACCTCAGGAAAATGTTGCCTGGTCATTGTTCGAAGCAGCCCAGTAGGAAGCAGCCTTTTGTTCAAGTTGTTGACCGCCGGTCACCAAATATAGTTGCGGCAAGTATCGGTCATCAACAGTTGCAATCTTCCAAAAATGGAAAACCACCTATCATATATCTTAATCTGAGAACTGGGATGACATGAGCGGGAAAGGAGAAATTCCTCCGTTCTTCTACCAAGGAAGGGGTTTTTCGCTTTCCATTCGAGAACCAACAACGGGGCTAATGTAAATGGTTGGTTAGACAAATTCTCTTTCGGCAAAAAGGATTGGCATGCTAAGGCCACTCGGACTGCTACACCATGTAATAAGTGTTTTCGTGTGTCGAATGCTGAAGTGGATTAGAATCGATATGAGTTATGGTGTAAAGAGGAGAAAAGGACAACGCATGAGGGGAGTTTGTACCTATTCTTTTAATTAATTGTAATCAAATTTGCTATTCATGGTGCGTCGCAGTTCAGACGAAGCGAAAGTTAATTCGGTTGTGACTTGTTTCTAATTGAATAAATATCGTCTAAAGTGCTCAGTTTTTCACTGCTACGAGAAGTTTGATTTGCGGATTCATTGTTGAGGGTTTTCAGCAATTGCTGCAACTAAAATGAACTACAGGATTGAATGATTGCTTAATCGACCCCCTAATTTATCTCGGCAAACTTCCCAACAGCTGATCGAGCTCGGCGAACTTCTAAGCAATAAAATTCGATATCAACAATTATTGACATTTTATTTACCGAATTTATTGAAAATTCTGCCGAAAACTTTGTAGAAAATTTCACTGATTTTATCAGCTGTTGAATTCTCGTTAATAAATTCTAAGTGTTTATTACAAAAATTATAAAAATATATTGTACAGTGAGTTTTTTCGCGTAGAAGTTGCTTTTCTCTGTTACTCAAAAACGGTACAAGATACCGCATATTCTTCATTCTTTTGAGAAAAAATTCGGATATAAATATTCGTCACGGTTTCGAAGGAAGGAATTTCATCGTTTTGCCTTCCTTATTCCACGTCTTCATCTGATTGTTGTTTTGACAACTTTTTCTTTTGCCTTGAGTCTCCTTTTCATGATTGCCCAGTTGTTCAGTAATTTCTCTGGGTATCTCGGGTAGGTTGGTGATCAAATGAACGGCAAAATTAGTTTTTGGGACGCTATTTTTGGTTCCGACGGCATTGTCTTATTTGTAACGAAAACTTTAGTTTTTATGTCACAGCTACAAATGCCCTGCCATTCGTTGTTTTGCTTTCGTCTCGATTAGACGCAAATTGTTTATCTCCGTTTGAGTTCGCAAAATAACAATACACGAGTTATCGTACGGGTGTTTTTTTGTCGATTAGTTCTTGTGTTGCGCGATAACAATAGCCTGTTGTATATCGGCAGAAACATCTGCACACTGGTAGGGGCAGGCTACCCCGCCAGTGATTCGATGCGCAGCTGATATATCAGCAAGAATAATTCTTCCGCACCGCTGTTACCCCGCTAGCAGCACGGACCACCATACGATCGAGCGAGTGGAAGTCAACTACAAGTGGCATCTACAAGGTCGCGTGTAAGATACGGCCACTGTGTCACAACACGAAGCTGGATCGTCATTGTTTGTTCTGCGGAGACGCTCGATTAATCCAACTATCAGCCGTGAGGTCGTGACTTAGACGTTCGGTGAAGTATTACATTTAGAATTTTTACTATAATTATCAATATTATTACTATGTTATAATATTATTATTAATATTATTATTGATATTATTATTATTGTTATTATTATTATTATTATTATTATTACTACAATTATTATTATTATTATTATTATTATTATTACTATTGTTATTAGTATTAGTATTACTGTCTTTTTTTTTATTTGATCCATTGTAGATTGAAAAATTGTTTTTAAAATTTAATATCAACTACTTGAGCCCCCCCCCCCCCCCCATATTCGAATATTTATCGTTTGTGTGCGGTAGAGCGTAACGCTCCCGCAAAATGGACGACATGCAGGTGCAACTTTTCCTGAAAGTTGAAACAAACGGGGAATAAATTGAAATTTCTCCCATCAGCTCACCCCTACCTTCCCCTGTGCCCTCCCCTTTGCCAAGTCCTGTACCAAGAGTACCGGAAGTACGGGTAAAAGCTTACCCAGATGCCGCTGGCGGTCCCTACGTTGTTTTTTTCCGGCCCATATAGAAGCCATTGAATATTATTCAAATTGGCAAAGACCTGGCAAAACATTTTTCGGCCGTAACCGAGATTACGAAGGTGAGGCCGAACAAACTGCGAGTTGTCGTGAGTAGCTTGAAGCAAGCAAACGAAATTGCTGGCTACGAGCTCTTCACGAGAGAGTATCGCGTGTACATCCCTGCCAAGGATGTAGAAATCGACGGTGTGGTTACCGAGGGGAATCTCACTGTCGATGACATTTTGCGTCATGGAGTTGGCTGTTTTAAAAACCCCTTGATGCAAAGTGTAAAGATACTGGATTGCAAGCAATTGCATTCAGTATCCATCGAAGAAGGGAAGAAAAAATTCCTCCCTTCGGATTCCTTCCGAGTAACATTCGCCGGATCCGCGCTGCCGAACTACGTCCGCTTGGACAGGGTTCGTCTACCTGTACGCCTGTTCGTACCGCGGGTCATGCATTGCCAAAACTGTAAGCAGTTAGGTCACACAGCCACCTACTGCTGCAACAAGGCACGCTGTAGCAAGTGCGGAGGCAATCATGCTGAGAACGCTTGCAGTGGGGATACTGAAAAGTGTCTTTATTGCGAGGGAACTCGGCATGTCCCGCGTACAAACAGCGCGAGGAAAAAATTAAGCGTTCCCTTAAGGAACGATCAAAGCGCTCTTTTGCAGAAATGCTTAAGAGGGCTGAGCCACCCTTGACAGGAAACATCTTTTCCTTCTTGCCAACTTATGAGGGTACATCTGACGATCCCGTCGAAGGGTGTTCCTATGCCTTGCCAGAGGGATCTAGGAAGAGGAGAATGATCAACTCTCCTAATCTTTCTCGCAAAGGTCGTGAGATAACCCCTAGCAGAATGACCAATAAGACAACACAAAAAGGAAGCGGTGAAGAAAAACCGAAGCAAGTACCCCCCGGTTTTAATTTCAAATCAAACCAGGAGTACCCACCGCTTCCTGGGGCACCAAAAACCCCTCGTGCACCCATTTCTCGATCAGAAGATAAAAAAGGAACAGGGTTCATAAAATTTTCTGATATTGTGGACTGGATATTTAAAACATTCAACATACCAGATCCCCTACAAAATATTCTTCTTGCCCTTCTTCCTACAGTGAAAACCTTTTTGAAGCAACTAGCAGCAACTTGGCCCCTCATTTCAGCTATTATATCTTTCGATGACTAATACGGCGAAAGAGGTTAGGAATTTTTTCACTGTATTACAGTGGAATTGCAAAAGTATCATCCCCAAATTCGATTTATTTTCTCATTTGATGAATACATACAATTGTGACGCATTCGCGCTCTGTGAAACCTTTCTCAATTCGAACGATCAACTCAATTTTCACGATTTTAACATTATTCGTCGAGATCGAGACTCACACGGTGGAGGGGTACTTTTAGGGATCAAAAAGTGCTATTCTTTTTTCAGAATCGACCTCCCCTCGATCTCGAATATTGAAGTTGTTGCCATTCAAACGAATTTGAATGGAAAAGACCTTTGCCTTGTTTCGTTATATATTCCCCCATCCGCGCGGATTGAACAGAAGCAACTCCTTGATATAGCAGAATTGCTTCCCGCACCTTTTATGATTTTGGGAGATTTTAACTCTCACTGTTCGCTATGGGGGTCGCTGTACGACAACAACCGATCTTCTTTAATTTGTAACTTGATCGACGACTACAATATGACACTTTTGAATACTGGGGAAGCGACACGTGTACCTAATCCTCCAGCACGTGAAAGCGTGCTTGACCTATCCCTCTGCTCGACATCACTAGCGTTAGATTGCCAGTGGAAAGTAATCAACGATCCCCACGGTAGTGATCATCTTCCAATCGTTATATCAATTGCTAATGGTTCAACTCCCCCGAACCCAATCAATATTTCCTACGACCTTACACGTAATATTGATTGGAAGCGTTATGAGTCTATTATAGCGGAATCTATCGAGACTCACGAGGAACTTCCTCCGGAGGAAGAATACGCGTTCTTAGCTGGCTTGATAATCGACGCCGCGACTCAAGCTCAGACGAAACCGATACCCGGGGTAACGATTAGACAGCGCCCTCCCAACAAATGGTGGGACAAAGAGCGCTCTGAGCTGTACGTGCGAAGGTCCGCGGCGTATAAGGACTACCGGGAGTACGGCACTGTCAACCTGCTTCGAAAGAACGAGGCACTGGGCAGGCAGATGAAGAGCTTAGTAAAGGCGAAAAAACGCGGGTACTGGCGGCGGTTCGTAAACGCGTTGTCGAGGGAAACAGCGATGAGCACTCTTTGGGATACCGCCAGGCGCATGCGGAACCGTGACGTTTCGAATGAGAGTGAGGAGTATTCAGATCGCTGGATACTCGATTTTGCCAAAAAGGTCTGTCCGGACTCTGTACCGGAACAGAAAACCTTTCGCGACGCGTTTATAGTAACTACGGAAGAGCCTCCATTTTCGATGTTGGAATTTTCAATGGCTCTCCTGTAGTGCAACAATAAGGCTCCAGGGTTAGATAGAATAAAATTCAACCTGTTGAAGAATCTACCCGACTCTGCAAAAAGACGCTTGTTGAATTTGTTCAACAAGTTTCTTGAGCTAAATATTGTTCCGCATGACTGGAGGGAGGTAAAAGTCATTGCTATTGGGAAACCCGGGAAACCTGCCTCTGATCACAATCATATAGGCCGATTGCGATGCTCTCTTGCCTCCGAAAATTAATGGAGAAAATGAACCTCTTACGGTTAGACAAATGGGTCGAAACAAACGGTTTACTTTCAGATACTCAATTTGGCTTTCGCCGGGGCAAAGGGACGAACGATTGCCTAGCGTTGCTTTCTACTGAAATTCAAGTCGCATTTGCTCGGAAAGAGCAAATGGCTTCTGCGTTCTTGGATATTAAGGGGGCTTTTGACTCTGTCTCTGTAGAAGTTTTAAGCGCGAAACTTCATTCGCAGGGACTTTCACCAAATTTGAATAACTTTTTGCTCAACTTGTTGTCAGAAAAGCATATGTATTTCTCACATGGCGATTCGACAACTTCCCGAATTATTTACATGGGCCTTCCCCAGGGCTCATGTTTAAGTCCTCTCTTATATAATTTTTACGTCAATGACATCGATGAATGTCTTGCAAATTCATGCACGCTAAGGCAACTTGCAGACGATAGCGTTGTATCCATCACTGGTAGCGAAGCTAGCGATCTGCAAGGACCATTGCAAGATACCTTAGACAATTTGTCTGAATGGGCTCTTAAGCTGGGTATCGAATTCTCTCCGGAGAAAACTGAGTTGGTCGTTTTTTCTAGGAAGCATAACCCAGCTCAGCTGCAGCTCGTACTAACGGGTAAAACGATCTCTCAGGTTTTAGTCGCTAAATATCTCGGAGTCTGGTTCGACTCTAAATGCACCTGGGCTTGTCATATTAGGTATCTGACACGAAAATGCCAACAGAGGATTAATTTTCTTCGCACGACTACCGGAACCTGGTGGGGAGCCCACCCAGGAGACCTTCTGAGGTTATACCTAACAACAATACTGTCAGTTCTTGAGTACGGTTGTTTCTGCTTTCGCTCCGCTGCGAACACGCATATTTTGAAACTAGAAAGAAAACAATATCGTTGTTTGCGTATTGCCTTGGGTTGCATGCAGTCGACCCATACGATGAGTCTTGAAGTGTTAGCGGGTCTACGATGAGTCTTGAAGTGTTCCGTTGAAACATCGTTTTTGAAATCTCTCTTACCGGTTGCTAATTCGATGCACAGTTATGAACCCATTAGTAATTGAAAATTTCGAGAGGTTGGTCGACCTTCAATCTCAATCCAGATTTATGACTTTATATTTTGACTATATGGCTCAAGATATTAATCCTTCTTCATAGGATTCCTCCAATGTCGCACTTTTAGATACTTCTAATAATGCTATATTCTTCGACACCACCATGAAACAAGACATTTCTGGTATCCCGGATCAATTGCGACCCCAAGAGATCCCTAAGATTTTTTCCAATAAGTGTAAACATGTTAGTTATTATTAAACGGTTTTACACTGACGGATCTAATCTAGATGAGTCCACTGGCTTCGGTGTTTTCCACGAAAATTTTACCGCCTCCTACAAACTCGATGCTCCTGCTTCCGTGTACGTCGCAGAACTTGCTGCTATTCAGTACTCTCTTGGAATCATCGAAACCCTACCCATAGACCACTACTTCATCTTCACAGATAGTCTCAGTGCCATTGAGGCTCTGCGATCGATGAAGCCTGTGAAGCACACCCCGTATTTCCTGGGGAAAATACGGCGGTTTTTAAGTGCTTTAACAGATAAAAATTACCGGGTTACCTTCCTTCTCATTGCTCGATTCCGGGTAATGAAAAGGCTGACTCTTTAGCTAAGGTGGGTGCTATTGATGGCGATATTTATAGTAGACCAATTGCTTATGATGAATTTTATAGCATTTTGCGTCAGAGAACACTCAACAGTTGGCAATCATCATGGAACTCAGATGAACTGGGACGGTGGCTACATTCCATTTTTCCTAAGGTATCGACGAAAGTATGGTTCAAGGGGTTGGATGTAGGTCGGGACTTCATTCGCGTGATGTCCAGACTTATGTCCAATCACTACACGTTAAACACGCATCTCTTTCGTATAGGGCTGGTAGACAGTAATCACTGCGTTTGTGGCGATGGCTACCATGACATCGAACATGTTGTTTGGTCGTGTGCCGAATTCTGTGATGTTAGGTCCGAGCTAATAGATTCCCTCCGGGCCCGAGGAAAACAACCGAACGTACCCGTTAGAGACATTCTGGGAAGCGGTGATCTCCAGTACATGACACAACTGTACTGTTATTTGAAAAAGACTGACATTAAAATTTAATATTCTTTTGTCTATTTGTCAGAATACCCGTATACGACGCTGGAGACACGAACACGAAGAGCCTAAATCTATGTTTAAAAAAAAAAAAAGAACACCAGTCGAAACACAAATAGATCGTATATCTTAATTAGTTTTAAGCAAGAATTGTATTTCCCTCCTCTCACCTTAAATCCCCACTAGCTCGTAGTCGGCCGCGAGAATAAATAAAAGGCCTCCCTCTTTTCCCTGCTAACGTAAAATTAATACGAATTGTACTTGGCTCAGTAAAACAGAAAATGTATCGTGCCGTGTCAAATAAACTAATTTTAAACCATACAAATGCCCTGCCAAATCATAAATGTTCGTGCAAATTTGTCGGCAAAAACAAATTTAAATTTGACTGCTTCCGAGCATGGATTTTGATCACACTATTTTGTTTTATGGTGCGGTTTGGCTGTTTGCTAACTCGACACGACTTTATTCCTTCGCAGAGTCGAATTCTCCGCACGGTACTATCATGGGCACCACCGGATTGTTTGGCCAAATTGGGATTTCTCTTGATGATCCTCAAAATCTTACCACATAGTTTCTGGTCGATAGCTCCACTCCGATGATTGGCTTGTGGTTTTCAAATCGTCGTCAATGTTTCCTTATACCGTTCAGTTAACGCGTTTTGCGTTATTTCTGGGCAATTTCAAAAGTTTAGCTAGCTCAAATGCAAACCACAATGGATTTCCCGGAGTACTGCGCACAATTTTTTTCCTCGTTTCAGCTTCCATTTTGATTGTCTACAAAAAGAGTAGTTTTGTGAAATGTCAAAAATACATAGGCGAAGCTAACGAATTCCCGACACGTGGGCGTCAAGAACTTAAAAATCCTTCCATCACAAGCGCCACAATATGAGCAAAAATTTGTTCCAATTCTAAATGAAGCAAGCTTTAATTATCGCTATGCTAGCTGAACGTGGTCGTACGGATTTGCACCGGACATTCGATAAGGTGGATTCCTCCGCCATTTTTTGCATTGCAGATGACGTTTCTCCAGTAAATAATCATTAGAATAGTAAGAAACATGGGCATGCAAGGCCAGCCGATAGTCAGCGAGCTAATGGAAATTGATTCAGTTACGTGTGCAGCGTCACCCTTCACAGCAGCACGCAAGTAGTGAATTTTTTGAATATCGGCCACTTCTTGGTTAGAGTCCACTCTACCGCTAAAAAAGTATCGTGAAATGCGAGCCAATCTTGGTAATCACCAGCGACGGGAGTAGAAATAGTCGGAAGCTTGAGACCAAACAAACCAGAGTTCGAAAAAGTGGGAGGATTTTGACGGAGATGCTCCGTATAGGGAGAAGCAGGTATTTTGGAAATTAGACCAGCTTTTATTCTGAAAAGTTAAGGTTCAAAATCGGATCGAAACTGCAGGTTTCTTAACATTGCTCCATTCATTGTCTCCAGTATTTCCAGCTCACTTTGAACCTCCTCTAGTCCTTGCCACAACACTTCCAAATTTACCAGCCTCAGAGCAACCTCGAAAGAATCCGTTCCGGCATGTATTCCGTCAGAAAAAAATCGGTGCGATGACTCGAAGCGAGCAGCGTTCTCCGTCTAGCGTTTAGTTGTTGAATTCTCCGTTCGTCGTCCATTGTGCAAGCAGAAAATGCACGGAAGAGGATGAACGTCACCAACGCCAATAAGCAGCAACTCGTCGTACTGCAGCGGAATAACACCGCTGGATTCGAGTCGCCAAGTGAAGCAGCTGCAATGGAATGCAAACAAGTTTCTGCGAGAAAAGACCAGGTAGCACTGGCGATAGAAACGTGAAGTTCTTGGAAAGGTACTAACCTTTACCAAGGCTAAAATATGCCTTGTATTTTATTATAAACTCCGCACACCAATAGCCGTTCCAAACGGTAGTTGAAGATTCCTCGTAGAAACGATACAATTTGTAACAAAGCTCCAAACGGCCTGAAGCAGCAGATTTCGGATGAATCCACAATGGAAACAATAAGTTCCCTCAAGAAGAATTGCGATACCGGTTCCGAGCAATTAGATATTTGTTCTGCCAACAGCGTCCAACGATGGATAGAATGTAGAAAATGGCATGCACGGCCACGACGGGTTCCAGGATCTTCTATCCTGGTCACAGCACACTGTGGGGCAGAACTCAGAAAAGTCGCGACAAAACTCTAGAAAACGAAATTTAGTTTTCATGCTTCATTTTATTTTCTACTTGCAGTAGACATGTTATCGACTGGAAATCATGATAATTAACTTTAAAAATAATTTAGAAAATGTGCTATAATATTATGAAAGTGAGGATTTACAAGGATTGTAAAATGAAAGAAAAAAATTCCACAGATATTTTCCAGTAGGGCATGCAAATACTTAGAAATTAATTAGCTAACTCATATGACTCTCATAAAATAGAGTATAAACTAAAAGGTAATGCGATATTAAGACAGTTTTGTTAAAAATAGGTTCGAAGGAGGCATAGTATGTCAAACAAGTTTTTTTGTAATTTTTCCTTATGTTCGGCAATATGAAAAACATAAAGTTCTACGTTGTTCTGCTATGACACTATTATTGTACTCAAATACAAGGTATTGGCTAGTACTAAACCAAAAATCAGCTGCAACTAGTTGTGACTTACCGAGTAATTCGAGTTTTCGCAACAATTGTTTTCATGTCAATTAATGTAAAAAATCGTTGCTCAGCTGGGTCCGTATCGATATTTTTCCTACAATAGGCTTTGCTAAATGCCGGTTCATGCAATACGATCATAATCGTATTCGGGGGTCTTTCAAAACGTCCAGTAGTATGAAGACCCCTCAGAAATAATTATTAGTTCTAGGAAACAGTTTGTTATTGGATGAACAGTGTCTAAACAAAAGTAAGCGTTTAGTATCTATGCCAAAGCTTTTAGAAAGGGAACATGACCAACTAATCTTTAATTGAACAATATTCCCATTTGAAATATATTGTCACAAACAATAACATTAAAATTATATTTTATATTATTTCTCAAAAATGATGACACAACATAGGTTGGCAAAAAACTATACAAAGGCAATTACAAACTTCCAATAATTCATTTCATGATGACTCGGAAATTCAAATATATCTGGAATTGAAACATATGTTCTTAAGTCCTAGCTATGGTTCATTACTGAAATTTATTTATGAATTATGAAAATAATTTTATCTCGTTAACGGTCCGTCCTACAATTGTAATAAGTTCGACACCTTTATGTCAATTGATGATATAAACAACTTTCCCGAAGCAACAAAATGGCTAGCACCATTTATTCAGAAGATATATATCAGCGTCATCTGTAGAAAAAAAATTAAAGCTGCCTGAATACATTTTTCAAAAAGATGTTTTTATGGTGAACAACATTGCCGAAAACATGAACACTGTGGAAACAACTGTTAAGGAGTTATAAGGTTTAGTCTCGCCAACGGACCAATTTGCCCCACTGTGCGGCACCAGAAATATATTGCAATCAACGTCCAGATCACAGCTCAAGAATACCTGCCAAAGCTATCCAGCGAATATGCGGTTGATCTAGACACCGTCGTTCGGTGCACCAACAGGCCAGCAGCAGACAGCAGGACAGCAACCAGTAGCAATTGATCCAAGAGGGCACTTTCTTCGGGTAAGTAATTACACCGGTAAATAGTTTTAAATTTACTAAACATCTAATCAATTTGACAATTTTATTGGGACTGAACTACTACTAGCGACACCACTCTATAAATATTGCCCAATTCATATCAGTGTGTGTGCAAGGTGTAGTCTACACAAAAATGAGCCTCACGCAGAGTGCGTTCACTGCCGAATCCTAACCAATTCTAATCATTTATGCCTAACCTGAACAGACTGTTTGATTATTTTACTATGTTGATTAGTTTCTTTTATCATATTTTCACTAATTGTTCTAAAATTTTCTTATCTAAAATCGTGTATCAAATTTTTCTATTGTTTGTTAACTTACTCAGGCCTTTTACACTTTGACTCTTTGAATTCTACGACTCTTTGAATCCCTTTGATTCCTCTACTCTGTGAATCCCTCGACTCTTTGAACTTCTCGACTAGTTGAATCTTCCGGCTCTTTAAATCCCTCCACTTTTTTAATCCCACTACCCTTAGAATCCCTCGATTCTTTAAATCCATGTATGACTCTTTGATTATTTAACTCTTTGAATCACTCTACTCTTTGAGTCGCTCTACTCTCTCGACGATTTGAAACCCTCTACTTTTGAATCCCTCTACTTTGGAATCCGTGTATGACTCTTTAATCCTTTGACTCCTTGAATCCCTCGACTCTATGAATCTCCCTTTCCTTTGAATCTTTCTACTATTTGAATCCTCAAACTGTTTGAATTCCACGACTCTTTGAATCCCTCGACTGTTCGAATTCCCCAATTCTTCGAAAAAGTGTCATGGAATCTTTTAATTCCTCAACTCTTTGAACCCTTCGACTCTATGAATCTCCCCCTATTCTTTGGATCCCTTGACCCGTTGTATTATTTGACTCTTTGTGTTACTCGACTGTCCGAATTACTTTGAATTCCTGACTTTCTGAATCCCTGTACCCTGGAATCAACGTAAATCTTTTTGATCCTTTGAATCCCTCGACTCTTTGGGGGATTCTCTGAATCTCTTTACTTTTTGAATCTTTCAACCCGTTGAATCGCTCGACTCTTCGAATTCCCCAATTTTTTGAAAGTGTAATAGACCCTTTGAAAGGCTCTTTGAACCCCTCGACTCTATGAATCCCTTTATTTTTATAATCCTTCGACTCTTTGGATTATTCGGCTTTTTAAATTCCTTTGAATCCCTCGAATCTTTGAATCTCTCGACTCTTTGAATCCCTTATCCTTCGTGTCCCTCTCTGATTCATTGATTCTTTGGATCCCTCCATTTTTTGAATCCCTCTACTCTTTGAATCCCTCTATGACTCTTTGATCCTTTGACTCTTTAAATTCCTTAACTCCATGAATCCCCTACTCTCTGAATCTCTCGACTTTTTCAATCCTTCAACTCTATGAATCGCTCGACTCTTTGAATCGCTCGAATTTCTGAATACCTCGACGTTATGAATCACTCTATTCTTTGAATCTCTCGACTCTCTGAATCTTTCAACTCTTTGATACTCGAGACGTTTTGAATACTTAGACTCTTCGAATCCCTCGATTCTTCTAATTCCCCAATGCTTTAAAAAAGAGTCAAGACTCTTTGATTTCCTTAACTTTCTGAATCCTTCAACTTATGTTATACTTTCGGCTGAGCAGTCACAAAAATCAGTGACATCTTCAGGGGAAACTGCGGGGATTTATTACATAAATAGAGGCTTTTCAGCATAGTTTTACAAATAGTTATAGTCTAGTTGATTGTCTGTGGTTATTGTGTCTGTGACTTACATATTATTTGTTCGTTTCTTGTCAAGATGCTTTTTAAAGCTTATCGTCAACACTGATTGGGCAGATTTTGGGTACATGCTATAGTGTTGGTGGTAACAAAATTGTTTTTAATATTAAATTATTTTCGACAAATCAACTCTTAAACACTTAAACTCTTAAACTCCTAAACTCTTAAGCTCTTAAATTATTAAACTTTTGAACTCTTTAACTCTTTAACTCTTAAACTCTTGAACTCTTAAACACTTAAACTTTTAACCTCTTAAACCCTCAAACTCTTAAGCTCTCAATTTTCAAATATCTTTAACTCCTAGGGTAACGGAGGTATTTTGGCCATTTGTACAGTTATTTTGTACAGTTTTTTGAAGAAAACATTTTTTTTTTTCAACATAAATATCTACTCTATCATACCATTGCACGATGGTCCAGGGACCAAAATTAGAGGGAAATTTGGGTCTAGAGCTCTATGGCAATATTTTAGAGAAAAACTTTCTGCTTAATGGCTTATTGAAAAGTTATCAAAAATAAGGGTGACCAAAATTTCGATGCAATCAAGTATCTAACTTTTTTATCTTTGTAGATAGAAGAAAAACCTGTTATACAATGTTATAGCTCCAATAATTTTAAGTAACTTTGTGAAAAAAATTTCTCTATCTTTGAAAAAACCGATTCATATGGAAAAAACACATTTTTCGCTCTAACTTCTTTATTTCAAGTTGCATCTTAAAACTGTCTTCAAACGACTTTTAGAACTTTTCAATAGAAACAATTTGCAATGCTGATATCGTAAACATCTCAATTCTGCTCAAAGTTATTGATGTTTCTCATAAAAAATATGCGTTTTTTATTTGTTTGTCATTCTTTTTGGTGCAAACATAAAAAAAAAACTCTTGATCTCATTTTGAAGGGCATACTTGACTCTATAAATGGAAGAATTTTCAAATGTATGTTATTTTTTAAATTGGAGTATATTCAATTTAAAAACATGACAAAAATTACAATAGTTTTATATATTACGCATATAAAAGCGCGCAGATTTATTTTTCTGGTATTTTTTCTTATAACTAGAAATAACTACCTTTAATTTTGATTCAAAAAACCGGACCTGGGTAAATTACCTGAGGGTAAGGACGAGAGAGAACCTGGTCAAATACAGACGGGCAAGGAACGACATGACCACGATCCTGAGACGTAAAAAGCGCCAGCAAGAGGATCGTGACCGACTTTTGCCAGGATATGGAAGGTAACCTCATCACGAACGACTGCGAGGTGGTCGACAGGTGGAAGCAGCACTTCAATGAACATCTGAATGGCGATGCAACAAACAAAAGCGGAACTGGAACGGACCTGGGAGTGCAGTAGATGACCGGGTATCAGCCCCCGACCTCCACGGAATTCAGCGGGAGATTGGGAGGCTGAAGAACAACAGAGCCACCGGCAAAGACGGCCTGCCGGGCGAGCTCTACAAACATGGTAAAGTAACGCTTGCTAGAGCATTGCACTAGGTCATGTCCAAGATCTGGGAAGAGGAAAAACTGCCAGAAGAGTGGATGGAGGAAGTCGTCTGCCCCATCTATAAGAAGGGCGACAAGCTGGAGTGCTGCAATTATCGTGGCATTACGCTTATCAACGCTGCATATAGAATACTTTCCCAAGTTTTATTCCAACGCTAACACCTTTAACAAGGAGGTTCGTGGGGCAGTAACAAGCGGGTTTCATGAGAGCCCGCGCAACCACGGACCAATTTTTTTTTCAATCCGACAGATTTTGCAAAAATGTCGTGAGTACAACGTGTCCACGCATCACATCATTATCGATTTCAAGGCAGCCTATGATACAGTTTATCGAGAACAGCTATGGCAGATCATGCACGAGAAAGAGGTTATCTTCCCGGATAAACTGACGCGGCTGATCAGGGCTACCATGAACCGTGTGGTGTGTTACGTGCGTGTCTCGGGGATGCTCTCGAGTCCCTTCGAGTCATGCCGAGGATTGAGACAAGGTGATGGACTCTCTTGTTTGCTTTTTAACATCGCCCTCGAAGGTTTTTTACGAAGAGCGGGCATCGACACGAGTGGTACGATTTTTACGAAACGGGTTCAGCTTAACGGCTTCGCTGATGACTTCGACATCATAGCACACAACTTTGCAACGGTGGAGGAAACCTATACCAGACTAAAAGCGGAAACTAAGCGTATTGGACTGCTGATAAATGCGTCGAAAACTAAGTATATGAAGGGAAGAGGCTCCTAGGAGGACAATGTCAGCCTCCCACCCCGTATCACCGTAGACGGCGATGAGCTTGAGGTGGTAGACGAGTTCGTGTACTTATGTTTTTTTTTTTCCTGTATGGGCTTCCTCACTGTGACCAGAATCGTAGATCTATTGTGAGATATGCCCGGGTGTCTGCTGTATCCCGCACTTCTGTTAATAGCAATACCTCTATTGAGAAGTGGCATGCTTATTATTATTGTTCATCAGTGCTTGTGTGTAATGTGCTACTCTTCCTTACACGCTTACTGTTCTACTATACCGCTACTCGTTCCTCTTGCCAAATATCACCAATTATAATTCCCTGGAGAAGTTTTGTCGTGCGTCCTTCTGGCCAGTTTTATTGATAAGAGGGACATATTTTTTGTTAAGAGGAAGTCACGCAAAGGTATTTGTAGATTTCAGCGTTAAGGAAGGGTAACTGGTGGGGAGCCTGAGAATAAGCCCATGCTAGGCAATGTTTAAACAGCTAATCAATATACAACTCGAAACAATTATTTTGGACTTCTTTTTTAAAGATACAATAAATTATTTGCTAGTTCTACTATGTTATAAAAAGAATATCGTCTCACTCTTGCAATGATTCCATCGCACCGAGCCCCAGCTCCTAGGCAATATGTCCAAATACTAGACAGCACAATTATCATCGATGAATTTCACCATGATAAATGATGGTGCTTTTGCGTTCGACTGCACCTTTCCAGCCCACGGATGGATAATCGTGCTATCGATTCACGCCAGTTTGGGGCTGAATCCGCTTATTCGCTCGCACGAACTCACATTTTCATCAGCTGTGCTTTCTTTCGGTGCCTCTGGAGTTGGGCGATAATCTTGGTGGCAGCAATTGGGAATGCTAATGATTATTTTTCTGCTAATTGCTTTACGGCGGCGGCAGGAAAGGAAAGGGCATTACGAAGCCACTAAAAGAATGCTGTAGCTGAAGATGTTGATCTGTGTGGATTGGGGGAACAACAGGAGCTAAGGTTAATTAATGACGGAATTGGACACTTGTCGGTAAATGATGGAATTGTTGGAAACATGCTCTGGGTGAAACGTTCACGTTTCGCTCTGAGCCTGCTGATATGGGAGCTACAATGTTGTAGCGTTTTAGATCGTCTAGATCTACAATGTCGCATATGAGGCCAATCAGTGAGCAGTGCTCAGTTTTAATAAATTATGAATGAAACCTGCTTCCATTCTTGAATCTTACATTATTCTTTCTGCAATTGCCACTCCGCAACACCAACGGGCCAGCATCAAAGGGGCCGACGTCATCGTTGAACGGCAATATTTGCCAACGATTTCCGAAAGAAACAACACTCACATCCATCCAACCATCCATCCATCCATTCCAGGGCAGCCAACACTGATTGCCATCATTTATCTCTCTTATCTCATTTTTCACGGCTTATCCCACCACTGCCGTAGAAGATTCAACACCCCCCTTTTCACCCCGGTCCACTTGCCGAAGAGGCCCGGAAACACAGCTAGTAATTTCATTTCGTTTCATTACATTTGCTGGAAATCCGCTGCAAGAATAAAAATCAACGTCATACAAATCCATCATACAAATCGCCCCGTCTTTCCGCCCGTTTGTTTCTCATTCGGTTGGGGAGCGTTTGTACTTACGGTAGCACATACTCATATGAGTAGTGCGGCCTTTACTACGCTGCACCCGGGAAGGATGCTGCAGCTGTGTGAGCCAGAACCAGTGATAAAGCATTAATTCGAGCCGCTGCCACTTGTCTGCTCAGATCGCCTCTTCAAAGCACAGTGGGAATTGTCTAAGTTAATAGTTGGTTGTTTAATTTTATCCACTACTATTGCGCGTGAATCGAGCCTGGTTTCGCTCACTGTTCGGAGAAATTATGACAAGCGCGTAAAAGACGGAGTGTACCAATCAGCTAATGAGTGTTCCGGACAGAGCTGCTGCTTCGTGTCAACTTGGAGATGAAGAACAAGTCTCTTGCGAAGGACGTGCGGGCCTACCGTGGAATGATTAATATTAACCTGCGGGTTAGTCACAAATTGGCAAGATTAAATTTGAAGCTTGATGTGTAGAGTTGGAAACTATAGCCACAAAATTATTCCTTTATTCCAGGGTTCAAATATATGAAAAGTGCGAAATGTAATTTGAAGTTTAGGCACGCCCCAAAGTTTAGTATTTGGCAGCCTTAAATAACGAACACTGACAGTGGGATTCTATAAACCGCATCGGTTTTTTGAGATGCGCGTGGAATACTATTCATTGATTATTCTCAAAAAGGAAAACAATCAACAGCGAGTGTTATTATGAACTTACAACTCTATTTTAACGTGCTTATTAGACTTTTTGTTGTTTGGTATCGCATGTTATATTATCGTAACTTGTTTTATTGAACTACCATTTTTGCCCATTTACATCAGTAAAAAATAAAATCTCCTCATCCCATCTGTCCTGAAGTTATAGTTATAATTAGTTATGATTAGTTACAGAGAAAGATATTTTAACTGTGATGAGTTCAAAGTTCAGCTCACAGTATGTGGATTGTGGAAACGTGACTTTCCCAACGAACTCTCAAAAGAGTTTTCTAAAATATGTTCTAACTGAATTCATGGCATGTACGTAAAACATTTTAATCCATGAACAATTGCAGTACCCTTCAGATCCGCCTGGCGCTAGTTCTCTCGCATCCCGCAACCCATTCACGGCTGTTAGTGTACAGGCGAAAGGAAGACCGCCGCACCGGCCGCCCGCCCTCTCGGTTGGTCCCATCCTGCTCCCGATACACGCGTGGTAATGAGTTTAATGAATCGCTTTTTCATTGTAAATGAAAAGCATTATCTTACCCGCCACCACCCCGTCTGCGCTATCATCAACACTGTCCGCCCCAGCACCTCTCTCTTCAGCGCATAACACAAACAATACCGGGATGGTTTGAATTTCGCTACACATGAGCACTCAATAAAATCTCCCGCACGAATCACGGCTCAACGCTTCGCCGCCACCACCGACGTCGTCAGCCGTCATCACATCACTTCACCCGGGCGCGATGACGCAGACTCCGAGCTTGTATCGATACGATCTGAAAACGCTGCGTCACAGTCGGTTCATTCATCTCATCGGACTGGGACTGCAGGCGAATTAACTCTCCCTTCGGTTGGGTTTTGTTTTTCTTTTCTTTTTCCTACGTGTCCCGGTTGCACTCGATCCATAGCTGAAGTCACGTGCGTGCGGTTTGACTACTATTTGACCACGTGAAATTAATCAATTATTTATTTGAAATTTCAATTCGAGAACTAGTAATCAACTTAGGTCAAGAAGATATACAACGACAGTCTAACGGCACAGGTAATTCTCTATTGCTGTGGTTAGATCCGTGGACGGTTTCTATTATAGCGCGAGCTGAACCTCCAATCGATTTTGAACGCATCACTTTGTTCTACGATAGCCGGCTTCCGCCGTCCAATCGGGCTTTGTTTTCGATGGGTGCTATTGTACTAGCGGCTACTGTAGAGGTTGTGAGTATGCCGACGCAGGATTAAGCTGTTAAAGGTGCTTATGCTTTCGGGATTTGATCTATGATTTGAAAATAAACTGTTCGCTGTTGGTATGATGCTGCTATGAGTTGATTGTCCTTAAAGGGCTCCATAATAGACCTGAAATATGAAAATTGCACAATGAACCAATTAAAAGTCGCTCTAAACTGCTTTTCATTTTACTCAATTTTGGCATCAGATTACATGAAAGCCGGATTAACATAAAATCTATGAATGAAATCTGAACAAAAGTAGAACTCGTAGAAATGGTCGCTTGGACCAAGTTTTGACGAATACGGAAGGTAAGTAGGTAGTTCATAGCGAACTTCCTTCACTTTGGCGGTCATGTCTGGAGTAGAATGAGCGGGAGCGATGTCTTGGTGCAGGAGTTTTTTTCCGTCATATGTAGCCGTTCCGCCTTGATTTTAATGCCAATCAATTCATTAAAGTAGAATAATATTGCTTAAAGCAGTCGATTTTGTGCCTCCCGAATATCCAAAAATACTGACCAACACTTTAACGGTTGATTGTTGCGTTTTGAACGCTTCAGGTGACTTTAATCAGGCAGAAGACACTCTGTAGATTGTCGATTGAACTCATGAGTGGTGAATCCAATTTTCATCTATTGTCGCGATCTGCGCTCCAAAAGCTCAAACCGGAAAAATAGCTTTTTAACCATTATTGTGAATTTTGTGAAAATGCAAGGGAATGGATGAATAGCTATAATCTTACCATTTTCCCGGTTCGAGCTTTTGGAATACACTTTTTCCAGACTGTCGCCCAGTGTAATCCATGCCAGATCCTTCGCCGAAAGATTGACACGTTGGCCTTTTTGATCAATTGTTAAAAAATGCAGACGTCCATCGCGCGAACAGTTTTTTAAGTGTAATAATTCATGAATTATATGATCTACGTGTTTGGGATTCCTATACTCTTAACTAACCCACTTTCGACTTGCAGTAATTTGGCACGATTTGAACTTGTAGAGGGTCACGACAAAATTGGGAAAATTATTTTTTTACGATTGAATTAATCGGAGCAGACATTTTGTAACACTTATCCACTTTGGGTTTGATTGAACAGTAATTTTTCCCCATTTGGCCTCAGAGCATCACTGGGCATTTTCTTCAAAATACTACTGTTGACAGTAATTTTAGTTAGTCTACGAAGTGTTCAGCTTGAATTTTCTCGTGAAGCTATAAATTTTAATGATAAACCTTGTGAGCGGGAGAGGGTTAATATGAAGACAAAACCCACTTATTTCCATGGTTACCATTGTAACAGAAACGATGTCACTTCATGAATAATAATTCGAGATTCTAATCAAGATTGGTACAATCGAGTAACTCCTCTGCCATTTTTTAACTTTTTTAACTTGGGACATGGAACTGCAAATCACCTTGCTTTCCAACATGCAACAAGATAATCTACAATGAGCTAATTCCACGCAACTTCGCAAGTCGTATTGCTGCAGGAACTCGACGACAAGAAGGAAGTCTACAATACAGTCTACAGTCTACAGTCTACAATAGCTGTCAGTGACGGGACGTGAAAGTCGTCATTGGGGACCCGAATGCTCGGGTAGAACGGAAGGCAATGTACAGACCGGTGATGATGATGATGATGATGGTCCCGCCACATACACCTACAAAGGTTTGAGCTGGACGATTTATCTATAGATAATTAATGTGATCACATTTCAATCAGTTATACAAAACAAAAAAAAACCAACTGATTTTACCTCCAGATATCAACTTCTTCAAAAACTGTATACTTGATTCATAGAGCACACAAAACTAGTACAGGGTTTTCATGACCTTCAGCCAGACCAACCACAACTATTTCATGATTTTCTCTAAGCATTCAAATAACAATTTTAATTTGCTAAAAGAAATCAATTTTAATTTTAATTTGCTAAAAGAAATCATTTATATCTGAAAACCGCACGCGAGGCTCAAGCTTTTGTAGTCTCTTTCTATTATTTTCAAAGCTACAACAACAATAATGAAAAGAAAAAAAAATCCATCATCATCACCGTGACGAACACAGTAGTTTTGTTGTTATAAATTTAGAAAAGTCCAATTTAATATAAACATATGAATAAAATTTTACAACACAATCAGATCCGTTCGTATAAAACTTCGTCATTTACAAGCTTCAATAAAACAATCAATATATGAATAGAAACCAAAACAAATAGTTCATCTAAAATAAATCCGCTTGTTAAAACTTCGTCATTTAAGATCCGTTTGTTCAAACTTCGTCAGGTAAACTCTACATCATTTTGAAAAACTTAGTATCGTTCTATACAATAGAAACTTTCACGTGTGAAATACATTGTCTCTTGAACTCCGCAAGTGTTGGTGCACGTTTAACATGTCTTGGCATCGAATTGAAAAAATTTATACCTTTATAAAACAATGAATTTTGTGAAGCTCTCGTTAGAAAGAAAGGTGTTCTTATTTCATCCGCGGTTCTAGTGTTATATCTATGGAAATCTCTTCCTCTTTCAATTCGATCGCTCAAATATTGAGGTAGCAAACCATTAATTATTTTAAAAATGAACACCATAGACAAATAAACAACTCGCTGCTTCACAGATAGCCATTGCAAAGCGTCCAACATGAAAACAGAGGAAGTTAATCTATCACAATTTAAAATCAAACGCATTATTCTATTCTGCAAACGCTGTAACCTCAATAGTTGTGTGTTATTGGCTAAGTATAAAAAAGTAGGGCAAAAATCCAAATGTGTTAATTCGTTTTTCAGACGGCATAGAATTCCATACTTTTTGGCAATTTTCTTGATGACATTGTCAATGTGAGCGTTGAACTTTAGATTGTCATCAATAATCACGCCAAGATATTTAATCTCCCGAACGCGACCAATTGCCTCATCATCAATCAAAACAGAGACATCATCATTTACAACGGTGCGCGAGAAAATCATAAATTTAGTTTTATCAATATTCAATTTCAATTGCTTATACTTCAACCATCTGCTTAGAGAACGTAAATCTTCGTTCAAGTGTGAAACGGCTTCTTCTACATTCTTAGCTGCAATGAATAATACGGTGTCATCGGCAAAAAGATTAATATCACAAAAACGTAAAACTCGTCGCATGTCATTTATATACATAATGAACAAAAAGGGCCCTAATGCACTTCCCTGTGGAACTCCAAGATCATTCTCCACGGGACTAGAAACAGAATCATTAAAAACAGTCCGTTGAGTTCTGTCAGACAAGTAGCTTTCAAACCATCTGAATGCAGTACTCGAAATTCCAAAGCGCTTGATTGTGTTCAACAAAAAGGGCCTAGAAATTGTCTCAAAAGCGCGTTTTAGATCCAAAAAACAGCAAATATTGTGTCTCTATTTTCTAAGTTATCTTTCCATTTTGCTAGTACTAAGTTTAACGCGGTTTCACATGAGTGGCCTTCCCGGTAGCCTGATTGTTCCGGAATTAGCAACGAGTTACTACTTAAATATTCTAGAAGCTGGCCTTTAACAACTAGTTCTAATATCTTTTCTAATGTGTGTAACATGTTGATGGGACGTAACTCTTCGGCTTTAATCGTTCCAGCAACCTTTTGAATCGGAACAACCAACGATTCTTTCCACACCAAAGGCACGTGCCCTGTTTGCAACGCTTCATTAATGAGGTCCAGCAAAGTGTGACCAATGACATTGAAGCAATCTTGAATAACTCTAGCATTTACATTATCTACTCTAGCCGTTTTACCTAATGAAAAACAAATTTTTCTCAGTTCATCTAACGTGATTGGGTGAAAACCATCAAATGTACAACTACTGTTAATCGGCTGTTTTATTTCGTCGGGTTCCTCGACCAATTCAATGGATTGATTGATCAATGAAACACTATTGACAAAATAATCATTAAACCTAGATGCAATAGTTTGTTCTGAATGTTCTAATGTGCCTTCAAAAGTTATGGACCGCGGTTTACAATTACTAGGTTTCAACAAAGATTTCAAAATTTTCCATAACTTCTTGCTGTTATTTTGATGTTGAACAATCTTTCTCTGGATATATTCACAACGCTTCTTTTTAATCGCTTGTGAATATTTATTACGCGCGAACGTGTACTCAATCCAATGATTCTGATTGTTTGATCTACAAAACTTTTTGTACAGTTTATCTCTCTTGCGCTTTAGGCGCAAAAGATCCAAACTATACCAGCTGTTCGAGTTTTTCAGCGAAACAAATTTATGTTCAACTAATTGATTCGTACAGGTCTTCAAAATGTTAGTAAGAACAGCTGCAGATTTATCTAAACTACCGGTCGCGATTGGAAAACCCAAGCTTCTCTCAACAAGGTTCGAAACAGCCTGTTTCGAATATTTTCTCCAGCATTTCAATTTTATTGAATCATTATTATTATTCAAGTTTTCTAGAACATTAATTACTAATGTCTCATGATCGGTTATTTTCATATCAGAATTCGTAACTGAACGAATCGAATCAAAATTGCAAAAAACATGGTCAATCAAAGTTCTACTCCGCTGGGAAATACGCGTATATTCATCTACACTTTGTTTCAAATTGAAAGACTCAACTGAACGCTTCAAATGATTCGAATTTGCATCATCTCGCCAGTTAATATTAAAATCGCCCGTCACTATATTTATTTTACTCAAATCAAGAAATTCATCAAGCCAGTTTTCCAATATTTCAAGAAAACGGCGGTCACTAGCATTAGGAGAATGATACAAAACACCATAATTGCCCACCTTCATGCCACCAACTACTGTAATGCCCAAGAACCAGTTACCATCCTTAGCTTCGTTGTGACAAAGCTGGAATTGAACTGATTCTCTGACATAAATAGCAACACCGCCAGTTTGCCTAGAATGTGATAAACAAGCAGCAACATTGTATCCCGGAATACTATATTGTTCAAATGCTTCATCATCGACAATGTGAGTCTCTGACAAAAATACCAAAAGTGGACGTTTATCTTCAACAATCTGACGTAATGCAACGTAGTTTGTTGTCAACCCCGCAATATTAGAATACAAAAAATCAAACTTATTCACATTCTCGTTGGAACTTGTTTGCTATTTATTGAAACGCAAGCTGCTTTTCTTTTGCTCGAATAGTCTTTTATAAATTAAACACTCTGAACTAAAAGCGGCATGGTTGACGTCCAAATTAGTTTTACGCTCTTTATTCGTTTTTACACAATTGACGCATTTCAATACAGTAGATGTACACTCAGATGTCTTATGGTTTTGGCTACACCTAGAGCATGCATCACAATTTTTGCAATTCATGCTCTTGTGTCCAAATTCTCCACATTTGAAGGATCTTAGCACATTTATCGCGGGCAATACTAAGCACCGATCAAACTCTACATTTACTTGCTTAGCAGATAACAAACTATTATACGTTTCTAAATCAACTTCAATTACCGCGCTATACTTGTTATAGGTGAAGCGTGGATTTTCGTACATATTAACTACTTTTACCTCATTGATTGTGATGCAATCATTTTGACTCTTTAAATAGTCAATGAAAACATCAGGAGAAAGATTCTCAATCATGCCCTCTACTTTCAATCTAGGCACCGACGTGGGAACAACAGCACTGTATTTTTCACCCAGATTGCTTTGAATGCCATTTTTCACTAAATCAATATTTTCGCCAACGGCGCATTCGACAATAATGGAACCATCTTTACCGTTCCTGAAATTACTAACTTTGTGTGTTTTAGGATCTAAGTTAGTTTTCAAAAACTTCCGAGTTTCCTGGCAAGGTTGTTTGGACTCTTTCGGTTTAATCACAATAACCGGACGAGTCTTAGGTTTAACCGGTTTAAATCCGATATTAGTATTACTTTTGTTACTTGAGTTAGATTTATTGTTTTTACCGCGACTTTTAACACCTTGCGCAAAAGTTGCACCGTCGTCAAAAACATCGTCATTATTTTCGTATTCGATTCTACGCTTTTTGCCGATTTGGTCCGATTCAGAAGGAATCGTCCCAATCCGCGCGCGAGCATTATCAATAGCAGCTATATTCTGATTCGTATTTAATTGCAAAACCGAATGATTCAATTTTTCAAATTTCTCACATAATAATTTTTCAAGAGACTCCTTTACATTTGATCTCAACTGTTCCATACCGATATTTATCGCGCTGTTTATCTGGGTCGCAATTTGATCCCGCATTTGAATGACCGAGTCAGAGAGAGAAGATAATTTCTGCATCTCTTCTTCGATACGTTCATGTCCGGAGTCAAATGTTGCCCACCACAACACTGCTTTGATGAACACTCATCACACTTGAAGCAAAGATTATCGTTGTCTGTAATCATCTTTGCCGTCGCCTTGGTGAGCCCGGTGCACTTGTAGTGAAACAAACGTGCACAGTTAAAGCCCACACATTTCAACGGCAAATCTGATAATACAATTGCCGAACTACAGCCGGAGCAAATCATGACACAATACAGGTTGAACGCGGGACGCTACACCAACAAGCATGCAGAGAAGAGAGACAGAGGCAAGGAAAAAAACGATCGCCACCACCGCTGCTATGAAAGCGCCGGGGGGATTTTATTTTATCAAACTTTAACGCGAACTTGCTGCTTAAAGCAACTGTTCTTGTACTTAGCCTTGTGTAGATTCACTACCGAAACACGTTAGAATATATCTATCGTGAATCACTATCACCACACAATAACAGGACTACTGTGTTCGCCATCAAAAAGCGAAGTCCCGTCGTCGAAGAAGGTAATCGGGCTTGCACGCCGTGTCTAATAATAGCAGCCACCGGTGCGTGAACTTGCAGCCTCCCGTGGTATGGTAGTCCGAAGTACCTTCTTCCCCCGCAAAGATATCCACAAATCCACCTGGAGATCAACCGACCAACGGACAGAGAATCAAATCGAACACGTTCTAATCGTTCAGTAAGTTCTTCTCCGATTTCATCAACGTTCGCACCTACCGTAGTGCGAAAATAGATTTCGAGTAGCCGTGTACATGCGCTCAGAACTCTCGATGGTGTATAACACCCGCCGAAGTCGAACGCGACCAAATATCAAACAACTTAGAGACGCCAGGGTTACACAGGAATACGCGCAGCAGCTGTGGGCAGCGTTACTCACGGAAGAGCAGCTTGGCGCATCTACTCTACTAGGTACAAGGGCTTCATAGAAATAACTGGTTTGACGACGAATGCAAACAGTTGGTCCAGGAGAAGAAAGCAGCACGGGCGGGAATGTTGCAACACCGTATGAGAGCGAGCACTGAATGTTCATCTGAACGACGCGCGAGGACGGTGTAGCAACTGATCTTGTTGCACAAGCAGAAGGCAACATAATTCCCGCCCCGATCTCCTGAAGATGGAGGAGGAGATTGTTCGGCTGAAAAAAATAGTGCTGCAGAATGGACCAACTTCCCAGCGAGCTGCTTAAATACGGTAAAAAAACACTGGCTAGAACCGTGCATTGGATCATTGTCAAAATTTGGGAGGAAGAACAAGTTCCGGAGGAGTGGATGGAAGGTACTGTGTCCCATCTACAAAAAGGGTGACACTTCATGCTGCATTTACCGAGCAATCAATCTGCTGACCGTCGTCTACAAGGTACTCTCCCAAATACTCTGCCATCGACATTTACAAGGCAGTTCCTGGGGCAATACCAGGCGGAATTCAAGTGTGCGCGAGCCACCTTTGTTCCACCACGCCACCACGCATCAGATATTCACGGTTCGGCAGATTATGCAGAAATGCCGCGAATACAATGTGCCCATACATCATCTATCATTGATTTCAAACCGGCATACAACACAATCGATCGACACCAGCTATGACAAATCATGCACTCGAGCCCCTTCGAAACTGTTTAATATTGCCCTTTAATGCGCTTGGCCGGGAGATCGGTGTAACCGGCCAAACAGTGGAAAAATGCTTGGCAAACATGGACATACATGTCAGGAAGCAGCAGTCCTGTCCACTAGTCTCGAAGCTTCAGGCAATGACGCAGCGGCAGCGCCACGAAAAATCACGACGTGGCGGTGGTGATGGACGACGAGACCTGTTCCACCCTGGATGACAACGACTGGCAGGGATCTTCGTATTTTACTTCCCCCACGATGGAAGTGAGCACCGATGTGAAGTTTATTTCACACACCAAGTTCCCCTAGAAGATGCTGCTGTGGTTGACAATCAGCGAGAAAGGGATGTCAAAGATGCTCTTCTTTCGCTCGGGATTGGCCGTGAACTGGGAGATTTATAGTACGAAGTGCTTGCCAGTAGTTGCGTCGTTGATAAAGCCGGAGACGCGGTGTTTTGGCCGGAAGTGGCGTCCAACGTCCTCAAGTTTAAATTCCATCGAGGATTTCTGGGCAAGCCTGGTGCGTAAGATCTACTCCAATAATTTTGTCGCGAAAACCGAGGGGGAATTGATGAATAAACTGAGAAAGAATTAAAAAACATGCCTACACGCATGCTTTCGTCCGCCATGGCTAAAATTCCGGTTAACTGCCGGAAAGCCCCACGCAATGGCGCAAGATATTTTTGAGAGTAAGCTTACATAATTATCTTCCATAGGAATTATCTGTCTTAGTTATTTTTTTAACATCATCCGAAAAAAGGTCAATTTTTATCGCGCGTTACAAGCTGAAAAAGATCAAATTAGTCATAACATTAGTCATAACATTAGACCATTGTAAAATAAATCAAAAGATATTGCTCTTACAACACTAGGCAATGTTAATGTGTCCTTAAACGCAACTTTTGCATGATTCACATACCTGTCAAAGTTAACCCTTGCATGCCCGGTGCAATTTTTCATATTTTCGAAAAATTCTTCTAACTCAGTCAAAACTCAATGGAATTTGATCGAACGAGTTTCTAAATAACAAAAAAAAAGGTTTGAATTTACTCAAAGTTATCATACTTGAGGGTTAATTACGTTAAATTTGGAGAAGTGAGTAAAGTTTGATAAAAGCTCAAAAAATGTAATTTTCAACAATGATCATTCCATACCATTAAAGAGATACTGACGAATTCGCAGGAAACCACGAAGATTTTAATTTAAGAGCTAGTTTTTGAGCTTTTGATAATCAAATTCTACATTTGTTAGCAATTACACTACCCGTCATAAGTTTGGAATCGCTTTACTGAGTATTGCAACACCCAGTTTGAATATTGCAATGCCTCCCGAAAAGTTTAGCATCACCTGGAATAGGCGGATATCTCGTGTTTTTGACAACCTAGAAAGTTGCGGTTTTCAGCAAACTTGTTCCGAAGGTCAAAGGCTACTGTATGGTGGCCAATTCAGTGTGAAATTTTACCGCTATGTGGTGCTAGTGGGCACACAATGAGTCGTATTTTGAATTTAACTAATCTCACGATTCCGGCCTGCCAGAAAGTTGCGGTGTTCAGCAAACTTGTTCAGAAGGCTAAAGGCTTCTACATGGTAGACAATTTAATACTGAATTACCCCGCTATGCGGCGCTAGGGTGCATGCAATTTTTCCATATTTAGACTTCAACTTATCGCGGGATCATTACTACCCACAAAGTTGCGGTGTTAGGCTTGTGCCACCAGTTCTGGTCAAGCATATTACAGTTACAGAAATTTGCCCATTTTGAGTGATGCTAAACTTTTCGGGGTGTTGCAATATTCAAACTGGGTGTTGCAATACTCAGTAAAGCGATTCCAAATTTATGACGGGTAGTGTATATATGAAAATTTCAACCGCTATACTGCTAGCCATGCACGCTATATAGCAAGCCACGCACTCTAGCCACACGCTCTATAGACATGCACAGACACGCTAGACATTCACACGTTATATAGCAAACCACGCACGCTACAGGCATGCATACACGCCATAAACATACACACACGCTTTAAAGCAAGCCACACACCTTATATATTAGGGACACACGCTTCAAATATTCACACACGTTATGTGCATACACTCTGTATATACATACGCTGGATGATGGTGGCTTCTCAATTCACCTGGCGATGCGAGTTTCTTTCAGTTTCGGGTTGTATTTGCCCAACGATATCTGAATCGGATTACCGCTGGTGGGGTCCAACTCAGATCGAAGGAAAGCCGAACTGAAAGAGGTAGGAACTGCAGGTAAGTACTACCACCGCCGCTGTTGCCCGCTGCTGATCCACTTCGCCTACTGCCATCGGTGTTGATGTCCGCTGCTGCTGCCTGCTGCTAGTGAACTGTTTTGCTTGAGGAGAAACAGTCTCTTATATAGCCCAAAGAGTGCATTCCCGGCTAACTAGGTACTCCATTCTGTCGTCCTATTTAGGGAAAGGCAGCAAGCGACCAATCAAAAATCGACATTTGCGTTTCGACATTGTTCAACAATTTTCAATATTACAATAGTTTGAACAATCAGATTACAATTTTCTGCATTTGGACGGGTGCTTAAATGATTTTCCAATCGATTGCTGCAAAAATGACAGAAATCGGTTGGAAACTGACTGGGTTTAAAACGTTTGAAAATGGACAATTTTTGTGACGCTCTCGATGTTTTCGGTTTTGAAATTGGATCCCTGTATTGAAATTGGGTCCCTGTAATTGTTGTAAGACGTATTCTACGTCAAAAAAGCACATTGCCAAAAGAATGTGCGGATTTCAATGGTGATCAATTTCACCCCAATTTACCGCATTGTACCTCATAGAATTATCGAATTTATTTCATGAAGTAGACGATAGAAATTTCACCAATAGCCATAGAGGTTTACCGGAGCACATACCAGTAAATGTTTTAAAATTATACTATTTCGGGAAAAATGTACATGAAGCTAGTTGATTGGAAATTGTTATGAAAATTGATCAATTTCACCCCGTTCCATGGTACCCTTGGTATACGTACACTCGATAAAGTGGCGATATAACAAATACGGGCTAACAATATTTCCGGAATTATTATTTAGAGGTTCCTCGAATAAGGAGTTATTCCATGCTACTTCGCACATTGATCCTGATCGACTATTTCCGATTTCGCTGAAACTTTTCACAGTTGTTCCTTTGATAAAGAAGTCATTTTATGATATCAGTTCTTCATGTAGACTCGTGACTGCTGCTTCAAAAGGGCCTATTCAAAATAGATAGAAAAATTATTATTAATTTTAGAAGTAGCCAAACCTGTCTCTGCTCAATATCCCAGCTCCCGGTTCTCTAAATCTATATTTACTTGATATTAACACGCACTGTATGAATTGGTTACCTTGTGTGTGTTCGGCTTGTTTTTACAACCTTCTAATAACAGGGTGACATTTTCAGTTGTTCTCGAGGTACGATGTTCGAGTCTCGGCTCGGGAGAGACTGTTAGTGTCAATAGGATCGTAGCGCTAGCCCCGCAATGATCCTGTACATTAAACAGTTGGCTGCGAAGTCTGTGTATAATTAAACAGAAGGTTGAGTTCCAAATCGGAATGTAGCACCAAGGCTTTGCTAATAACAGGGTTCGCTGGTGAGTTACGAATATTCAATTTCAACGGGGCCAGTATAAAAATGTTCGATTATGGTACAAAAACAGCGCGTTGGATTGGTATCATGCTCGTAATGATTAATTTTCAACTTTGTTATGTGTAGCTAGTAAGAAACAACCAAAAAATAGTTCAGAGTGGAAATGTCAAATTATTTATTTATTTATTTGTCGTCAATCATAAGCAGACCATATTGTTTACATTTGTTATTTTTAATGACTATAATGCAAGTAAAGCTATTTTTTTTCCTATTTCGAGCAGTAAATGTGGAGCTGACGATTGAAAAATGTACTAACTGGGTAAATAGTTATTTAGAAAATTACGAAAAATATAGTCCAGCAGGTGGGTTACGAAACAAAAGCCAACCACCAAACAATACTCTCTACTGAGTAAATGACGTGCGATAAAGTGTAAATAAAAAAATAGCTATTTAGGAAGGCCGATTTATACGTCTTGCGGTGGTGTAATCGGAAACGCATCTGACCGGAGATTAGAAGTTGTGGGTTCGAGTCCCACCTACAATTCGTTCTTAACCAGTTAATCTTGAAAAAAATATTTTCTCAAGTGTAGTTTTATTCATTGTTACATCGATTAATTCACAATATTTGTTATAACATGACATCATTCTGTTGAGAGGTTCATTTTGGCCATAGTTTTTTCTTTGATTACTGATATAAAACAAATTCCTGTTCCTTAGAGATCGAGTGGAAGCATAAAAGTTCAAATTCGTTAGAAGTTCTGTGCTATTTACTCTGTGTGCAATTATATCATTTATAAAAGCTACCATTGCGGATTCTCGTCGCATTTCAAGTCCATCTAGATTTATTAACATGCAACGTGCCACATATGAAGGTAAAGGTAGAATGGTCCAACCTAGCTTTCGTAAAGCATACAATAAAAATTGCTTTAGTACTGGCTCAATACGAATAATATGTGTATCATGATATGGTGACCAAACTATGCTACAATATTCAAGCAGGGGCCTAACGTGAGCAATGTACAATGTTTTTATTGTGTATGGATCTTTGAAGTGCAAACTAAACCTTTTTATAAATCCGAGCATATTACTTGCCTTATATATAATGTTATTATAATGATCAACAAAGGTTAATTTGGAGTCGAGTGTAACTCCTAGGTCTCTAACTTGACCGCTCCTTTTAACTGTTTTCATATCTAAAGTTATTGCCCTTTGTATTACTCTATGTTTTCTGGTGAAAGAAATGGATTTATATTTTCTCACATTGAGTTCCAACAAGCTCTTTATACACCATGTGTGAAAATTATCAACTTCCCGTTGAAATACCTCAAGGTCAGAATCTTTACGTATTTCAAGAAAAAGTTCCATGTCGTCTGCGTATATTAAAACATTCAAAATATGTTCTCATTCTGTGCCGAACATGCATCAGTATCGGACGTGTTTGGTGATCGCTCCGATAGAATATAAAACAAAAGACGCGTGAGCAAGTGTTGGCATTGTTTGCCTGGTCGAGTGAAGGTTCAAGGTCGCCCGCTTTTGTGCAACTGTTTCGCATCGTGGCTGTTTGCTGGTGCGTAAGCCGATTTGACTGCTAAGTGATTTGTGCTACAGCAGTGGACGATAATCTCAACACAAAGGAGGAAAAAGAAGAAGCCAACAGTTGACAGCGAGTTGTGTCGCTGTGCTGAGTGATCACACACCCGGCTCGCTGCTGGTGGCTGTTTGGAGCTGCTGTATTGGTGCTGCTGGCTGTAACGGCTGCAGCTCCGACCGTTCGGACGACCAACCCTGCTAAAAGGAGAAGTAAAGAGGTACGTGTTCTGTCGGCGCTAGTGCGCTAGATTTAGCGCGATGGATATAGATCCCTCGCCTCCCGTGCCACCATCCCCGAACCCCCCCGACCCTGTCCCTCCTGCCAACCCTTCTTCTGATAATTCTCCAGTCCCCCTCGCCCCAGGCTTTACCCGGACGGATCTCAGGGCAGCTTTACTGTTTTTTTTCGGCCAAAAGCAGGACCGAAACCGAAACCGTTAAACATCCTGCAGATTTCGAAAGACCTGACGGAGGGGTACAATGCCGTGACCGAAATCTCCAAGGTCAGACCCAACAAGCTCCGTGTCGTGGTCAGCGACCTGGAACAGGCCAACGCTATTGCTCGCTCCGAGCTTTTCACACGCGAGTATCGCGTTTATATACCCGCACGAGACGTGGAGATCGACGGTGTCATAACCGATTCGAGTCTGTCGGTCGAGTGTATCTTGGCAAGCGGTTTTGGCTGCTTCAAAAATGCTTTGTGTCACGACGTAAAAGTAAAGATCATAGATTGCAAGCAATTGCGGTCTGTGTCTCTTGTCAACGGCACAAAAGTGTACACTCCGTCAGACCCGTTTCGTGTTACGTTTGCCGGATCTGCTCTCCCTAGCCACGTCTCGATCGAGCGGGTTCGTCTGCCTGTGCGATTGTATGTACCCCGTGTTATGAATTGCACCAATTGCAAGCAGCTAGGCCACACAGCCGCCTACTGCTGCAATAAGGCACGATGTAGCAAGTGTGGAGAAAATCATGCGGACGATTCTTGCAGTGTAAATGCTGAAAAATGTATTCACTGCGGGAAAAATCAGCATGATCTCTCCACATGCCCAGTGTACATGCAGCGCAGAGATAAAATCAAGCGGTCACTTAAGGAGCGTTCAAAGCGATCTTACGCTGA
Source organism: Wyeomyia smithii (assembly GCF_029784165.1). Classification (NCBI taxonomy): domain Eukaryota; kingdom Metazoa; phylum Arthropoda; class Insecta; order Diptera; family Culicidae; genus Wyeomyia; species Wyeomyia smithii. Next base: position 202,156,591 of record NC_073696.1, read on the forward strand.
GATGCTGAAGAAGACCGTGACCACTTCTACCATAACATCGAACCCCTTTGATCTGTTGTCCTCTGATGAAACCGATTCTGACGATTCACCAGCGGGAACATCTTATGCCAATCCTGAGGCGTCTAGAAAGAGGAAAAATATTTCCTCTCCTAAACTTCCCCGAAAAAGTCCTAAGATTTCCCTAAGTGAAATGAAAGTTACAAACAAACCAAACAGTGCTGCGGAAAAACCGAAGCAAACTCCTCCTGGGCTTGCAAATTTAAAGTCCCAGAAGGAGTTCCCAGCACTGCCAGGAACATCAAAAACCCCAGTTATTCCTTTTGCACACCCAGTTGATGAAACAACCTCTGGATTTGTGAAATTCTCTGACATTGTGGACTGGATCTTTGAAAATTTCAATATACCCGATCCAATTTAAGTTTTTCTTACAGCATTCCTCCCAACAGTTAGATCATTTTTGAAGCAGTTGACTGCCCAATGGCCCCTCCTTGCAGCGATTGTATCCTTCGATGCCTAATTCAACTGCGTATATGAAGGATTCTATCTCTGTCTTACAGTGGAATTGTAGAAGTATTTTACCAAAAATGGATTCATTTAAAGTTTTAATAAATAGAAACAAATGCGATGCATTTTCCCTTTGTGAAACTTGGCTCACTTCAAATATTGATCTCAACTTCCAAGATTTTAATATTATTCGCCTTGATCGAGACACCCCATATGGAGGAGTACTTCTAGGGATTAAAAAGTGCTATTCTTTCTATCGTATTAACCTCCCCTCGATTCCAGGCATAGAAGTTGTCGCATGTCAAATGACAATACAAGGTAAAGAGCTTTGTATTGCCTCAATATATATTCCTCCCTGAAACGCGGATATTGGCGTCGGTTCGTGAACGAGACGTCGAGGGAGACATCGATGAGCACTCTTTGAAACACAGCCCGAAGAATGCGGAATCGCGTAGCGGTCAACGAAAGCGAGGAGTCTTCAAGTCGGTGGATATTTGATTTGGCAAGAAAAGTATGTCCGGACTCTGTTCCTGCGCAAAACTTTGTTCGCGATACGTCTCCGGGTCACGACGCGATAGAATCACCTTTTACGATGGCAGAATTTTCAGTTGCCCTCCTGTCCTGTAACAATAACGCGCCTGGGTTAGATAGAATCAAATTCAACTTGTTGAAGAATCTACCCGGCAATGCCAAGAGGCGCTTGTTGAACTTGTTCAATAAGTTCCTGGAGCAAAACATTGTACCGCAGGACTGGAGGCAAGTGAAGGTGATCGCCATCCAAAAACCAGGGAAACCAGCTTCTGATCACAACTCTTATAGGCCGATTGCAATGCCAGCCTGTATCCGGAAATTGATGGAAAAAATGATACTCCGTCGTTTAGACCATTGGGTCAAATCAAATGGTCTACTATCAGATACTCAATTTGGCTTCCGCCGTGCCAAAGGAACGAATGATTGTCTTGCGTTGCTTTCAACAGATATTCAGCTGGCGTATGCTCGCAAAGAACAAATGGCGTCTGCGTTCTTGGACTTTTGATTCCGTTTCTATTGACATTCTTTCGGGTAAACTTCACCGACAAGGATTTTCTCCAATTTTGAACAATTTTTTGCACAATTTGTTGTCCGAAAAGCACATGCATTTTACGCACGGCGATTTGGCAACTTTTCGAATTAGCTACATGGGTCTTCCCCAGGGCTCATGTTTAAGCCCCCTTCTTTACAATTTTTATGTAAATGACATCGACGAATGTCTGGCAAATTCATGCACGATAAGACAACTTGCAGACGACAGTGTAATCTCTGTTACAGGAGCCAAGGCTGCCGATTTACAAGGACCATTCGAGATACCTAGGACAATTTGTCTGCTTGGGCTTTACAGCTTGGTATCGAATTCTCTCCGGAGAAGACTGATATAGTAGTTTTTTCTAGGAAGCATGAACCTGCTCAGCTTCAAACACAATTAATGGGTAAAACGATTTCTCAGGTTTTGGTACACAAATATCTTGGTGTCTGGTTTGACTCTAAAAGCACCTGGGGTTGTCACGTTAGGTATCTGATGAAAAAATGTCAACAAAGAGTGAATTTTCTTCGTACAATAACCGGACAATGGTGGGGAGCCCACCCAGGAGACCTTATAAGGCTTTACCAAACAACGATATTGTCTGTCATTGAGTACGGGTGTTTCTGCTTCCGCTCCGCAGCAAACACACATTTGATCAAACTGGAGCGAATACAATATCGTTGTTTGCGTATCGCCTTGGGTTGCATGCAGTCGACTCATACGATGAGTTTGGTTCCTGGGGAAAATACGGGAACATCTGAGTGCTTTATCCGAAAAATCGTTTCAGATTACCTTAGCGTGGGTCCCTTCTCACTGCTCGATACCGGGCAATGAGAAAGCGGACTCTTTGGCTAAGGTGGGCGCAACAAACGGTGATATTTATGAAAGACCGATTGCCTTTAATGAATTTTTTGCATTTGTACGTCAGAATACGATCATCAGTTGGCAAAATTCTTGGACCAAGGGGGAACTGGGAAGGTGGTTACATTCCATAATCCCCAAGGTATCGACGAGCCCGTGGTTCAAGGGGTTGGATGTAGGTCGGGATTTAATTTGCGTGATGTCCCGGCTTATGTCCAATCACTATAGATTTGACGCGCATCTCCGTCGTGTTGGGCTCGGGGAGAGTGGTATCTGTGCCTGTGGTGAAGGTTATCACGACATAGAGCACGTTGTTTGGTCATGCCCTGTACACCGTGACGCCAGGTCTAGATTAATAGCTTCCCTGCAGGCCGAAGGTAGGCAGCCGGCTGTTCCTGTTCGTGATGTCTTGGCGAGCCGTGATCTATCCTACATGTCCCTTATATACGTTTTCCTGAAATTCATCCACGCCCCAGTTTAGTCCTATCCCCTTCCGCCTACATCCAACCAAACGACAAGAACACGTTAAGACCCCGGATCCGGAAACAGCAATCAGACCCGCACGATACTCTCAAGGCCCGATGGAAACAACCCAATTAGGGGGTCCATTTCCCGACTGTTCTTCTATGATTTCCCGGGAAATCCCGGAATCCCGGGATGTAAAAGAAATTTTGAAAGAAACGTAAAATAACTGCAATTTATTTAATTTAGAATTTATTTTTGTCACATAAAATAAGAAAAGGAATCGAATTCCTAAAACAATATAAAAAGATGATCAATTCTCGAAAAATTTAATAAAGTTCATTAGTTTGGCTGGTAATTTTTGTTTCACAAACTGCATTAACGAAGATCCTGCAGGAGGACTACTTAGCTTCGACACTTTACGAGGATTTGGGTGTGTAGTTACCGCTTCTTCAGAGGATAGTCGTTATATGGTGATTTTGTGTTTGTTCTGCAAGTGTCGTAAAAGGCCACTGGTAGATGAACCCTTGCACGAGAGTTGCTGCGGACATTTCAAGCATTGCGCTTTGTTATCGCCGGGCAGCTTCTTGAAATATTGCCAGACTCCTGCCATTTCTGCAATAATGAATAGTTAACTGTAATAATAGATTTGAAACTGCTGCTGGATGACAGACAAACCTTTTTCAATACGATTTTTCACGACTTGTTTTTTACGGCGGTGACAAACTATTAACCCTCTCCCGCTCACAAGGTTTATCATTAAAATTTATAGCTTCACGAGAAAATTCAAGCTGTACACTTTGTAGATTAACTAAAATTATTGTCAACTGTAGTATTTTGTGGAAAATGCCCAGTGATGCTCTGAGGCAGCATATAAAAGTTTATGGAACAATCGTAAGCACAACAAACTATTTTATGTCAAGATATGATGATTATAATTCTTGGTGCTTTAGAGTCACCATGAGCGGGAAAGGGTTAACTGTTTCCATTCAAGTGCGGAATCTCTAATTAGAAGTTGAAGAAGCTGCAATCAACTTATAAACTACGATCGCTTGTGCAAATCCTTTCATATTATACTTTCCCCAATCTAGTCTATGTGTTGTAAAACAATGGATTCTTTTCATTGGTGCTACCATTTCTCCTACTCCTTGCGTCGTGGCGTGATGATGAAATGATGAATAATGAGAGTGCGTTGGTATGGCATATTCCATTCTTCAATCCTATGAACTACGATCACTTGTGCAAATCCTTTCATTTTTTACTTTCCCCAATCTTGTCTGATGTGTGTAAAACAATGGTTTCTTTTCGTTGGCGCAAGCATTTATCCTACTCCTTGCATCGTGGCGTGATGATTAATTGATGAATAATGAGTGTGCGTTGGTATGGAATATTCTTTTCCTCAATCGCATTTACTATAAACTACGATCACTTGTAAAAGTCCTTTCATATTCTACTTTCTCCAATCTAGTCTTTGTGCGTTGGAAGAATAGTATTTTTCGAATCGTCGCATGATGATGAAATAAATGTGCGTTAAATGTCTTCTAATGCGCAAATCGCATTTCTTACACGAATCAAAATATATTAGAGGGGAATAAAAGTAATTCTTGAGCACATGGCTATACAATTTCATTCACCATTGCACAAAAGTATACAGAGTCTGTAATTTTAAATCGATTTTTCAATATTTCTTATTGAGGAAATACTTCCCGGGATTTGAATAACTATTTCCCGGGATTCGGGAATTCCGGGAAATTGAAATTTCCCGGGAAATCCATCCCGGGACGTCCCGGGTAAGACGCTCTAAACCCAATATGCCAGTCCGTAATATCTTGGCCCAGCAGCGGAACATGTGCTTACCTATGGTAATGAAAACCATCAAACAGCAAACCTGTGCTTTTAATGCAAAATATTCTAGCTTTAAGTTAGATTTAGTTTCAGCTCGTAGTCGGCAGCGAGGATAAAAAATTTGCTTTTAGTTATTAAGATACTTTAGAAAGTAAGCTACCAGATATAATTGGCGCCGTTAAACATTGAATTGTATTTGTGCCGTGTCAAATAAACTATAGATGAAGAAAAAAAAGCTACTTTTGAACCTTATTTTTTGTGTTCTATCGGTCAAGTATGACTGAATCCATTCAAAAGACTCGCGTTAAATACTATCTTAGATAATTTGAAGAGCAGGAGAGGGATGTCAACTCTATCGAATGCCTTACCAAAATCAGTATATTGTATACTGATTTTGGTAAGGCATTCGATAGAGTTGACATGCTTCAACTTGGTTACCTTTATCCATTTTTTTTTATTCTCGTTTATTTTCCGTCGGTCTAGTTCCGCCACTGTTGTGGCCAATCACCGACGCCCAGGGAGGCGACTCCACACCCAGGACCCTAACTCATGACCCGTTTATTAACGGACCGGCGCCAACGGCTTTACTTCCTTATGCGATGGAAGGCGTGATCCCAGAGATTTTTCGCCTCAGAAAATCTCCCGGTGTCGGCTAGGATTGAATCTAGACCAGTTGGGTTGGTTGTGAGTGGATCACGCCACCTCACAACCATCGACACCTATGTCGGCGGTGGGATTCGAACCCAGGCGTCGAGCGTGGTTGACGGAGACGTTACCAACCACACTAGGCCCCCGCTCAGCCCTTTATCCATTGCGAGAATAGTAAAATTTAACAAATTTGTGGTCGTTGATCGACCTTTAACAAAACCGTGTTGTTTGCAGCAGATCAAATTTTTGGCTTGAGAAAAAATACGTTGATTGATTATAGCCTCAAATAATTTAGGAATGCACGAAATTACAGCAACTCCACGGTAGTTTTTAACGTCTGATTTTTTACCACTTTTAAAAATAGAGATCAA